>NC_135887.1:116722031-117322031 GCF_964194155.1 Cetorhinus maximus
CACATGGAAAGACTTTCCCTTCACATACAAAATCTTTAAACGTCTCCACAACCTGCTCCTCAGAATTCTCCTGGGTAAATTGTGAACACATTCCCACTTCTTTACCTATCATTAATTCTTCCTGTTTTACCTGTACAAAAACCACTGATTTTTCCTGTGCTTGAACCTCAGAAGTCAAAGTACTTATACTTCCAGAACTTTTCTGCACCCCTATAATTGCAACAGGTTTCCCCAGCAATTTCCAGCACACAGACTTTGTGTGTCCAACTTTATTACAATAAAAAACACCTCAATTTTCGAATATCCCCTCTGCCCTCAAAACCTTCCTTTTTATTCTGAGAAAAAACTTACTGCGAGTTTCCACCTACTCCTTCTCTTCCCTGGCTACCCACCTTCCTTTCATCTTCCCACTTTCTCTCCTTTTCCTATTTGAAAGGTGACAGAAAAAAGGTTTGGCTCTATGAGCTAACTCGTAATCATCAGCTATCTCTGCTGCTTGCCTTACAGATTCAACTTTCTGTTCCTCCACATGAGTTTTCACTACCAAAGGTCTTTTGAACTTTACCTCTCTGCTAATAAAAATTCTATCATAGTACCAATTCCACCAGTAATCTTTGGGAAAAGTAAATAAACACACTATTTCTTACTGCTTCCAGGCATACATCACACCCACTCCTTTGAATTCAAGCCACAATAGTTTGTTTAACAATGAAAATGTTCCTATTACACTTCACATTCTAAAACGTCCCCATGTTTACCTAATTAACATTTCAAACCTAACTTCTCTTCTTACATCAAAGCACCCAGACTAGCTGCCTCTAATTCAATTAAATCTCTCTCTCACACACGCACACACACACACACACAAGCACATCCCACTATTACTCTATTTTGCAATAAATTCCAATAACATTATGGAAATTATTATATCTTCCTGACACAATAATGGAGGCTGCTTGAGGGGTATTCAAAGAGTCTTTAAGAGGGGAAAGCCAGCACTCTCTTCAGAAGCAGCAACTTGTGGCTTTTGGGACCTCTAGAGGAGTTTTTTTAATTCGTTCATGGGATGTGGGTGTTAATGGCTAGGCCAGCATTTATTGCCCATCCCTAATTGCCCTTGTTCAGAGAACATTTAAGAGTCAACCACACATTTGCTTACTATCAAAATGACCACGCTCTAATAATAATGCATTGACTTTAAAGTGCTTTGGAATTTCTAAGGATGTGGTGAGGTTTTATATAAATGTGCAATCTTTCAATTGGGTCTTTCAAGGAATAGCTATATGGAGACAAACATCCACCTTTAAGTGCCACAATGTGCAAATGCTGTGGGCCTGGGGTCACAGGTAAGGACAGTAGATTTCCTTCCCTAAAGGATGTTAGTGAACCAGATGGGTTTTTACAACAATTGACGATGGTTTCATGGTCATCATCAGACTTTCAATTCCAGACTTTCACTGAATTCAAATTTCACCATCTGTCATGGTGGGATTCAAACTCTAGGTCTCTAGAATGCCAGTCCAGAGGCAATACCAATATGCCAACGCCTCCCCATAGGTCATAGTGGAGTAGTTGCTAATGGCACTTAATTTATAAGACCTTCCCTCAAATTGTAGATTCTGGCAAGTTCAGTGGCAGAGGTTCCAAGTACACACATTATGGTCCTTAAAGGTGGATCTCATCCATAAGACAGTACATCTGACAATGCTGCACTCCCTCAGTACTGCAGTGGTATTTAAGAGTACGTGCTTAAATTTTACCGTAGAGTTTGAACCTACAACCTGTCATAGCAGACATTTTTCAGATGTGACGTTAAACCAAGGCATTGTCTACCCTCTCAGTTGGGTGAGGTGTAAAAAAGCCCATGGCACTATTCGAAGAAGAGCAGGGGAGTTCTCCCTAATGTCCTGGGCCAATGTTTAACCCCTCAATCAAAATCACTCAAACGTTCGGATGAACGGTGATTACTGGCCTGACACGTTAACTCTGTTTCGCTCCAAAGATGCTGCCTATTCTATATTCCAAGCATTTTCAGTTTTTATTTCAAATTTCCAGCATTTGCGACATTTTGCGTTTGTGTCACTAAAAACAATTATCTGGACATTATCTCATTGCTGTTTGTGGGATGTTGCTGTGCTCAAATTGGCTGCTGGGTTTTCTATATTACAACAGTAACTACACATTAAAAAGTGCTTCGTTGTAAATGCTTTGGGATGTCCTGAGGTCATGAAAGGTTTTATATCGGTGTAATTACTTTTTTACCTTTTTATTTTCTTTATGGGTGACACCAAGGAAGCAGCAAGAATAAATATAACTAAAAAAAAGGGTAGGGAAATGATCGGCTTTGAGGTGCTATGTTGTTCGACAGTAAATATTATCTTTTTCCACAAGTTACTAAGTTACTAAGAATCTATTTTCAAATTTCAATCATTCATGGGATAAACTCACAAAATGTGATCATTGGCAGGCATCTTAAATAGTGTAAGGTGATGAGAATTAAATAAACAATGTGCTTTTCGGAAACAGTTATGTTTGGAAGTTGCGATTTCTATACACATTGTTAAGGTTTCCTTTTTTTAAATATTGGGCGTTAATGCTTATTCTGAGTGTGGTTGTGGTTTAAAAAGCACTCAGACATATCGAATATATATTTTCAAACACTGCTTTCTATCCACAAAAAGGCAATCAGAAAGGCTGATGGAATGTTGACCATCATCTCAAGTGAGCTGGATTACAAAGGGGAGGAAGTGATGCTTCTGTTGTATAGACCCTTGGTCAGACACCCGTCTGAAGAACTGCATTCAGTCCTGCGCACCTCACCTTAGGAAAGATATATTGGCCTTGGAGGGGTGCATCGCAGACTTAACAGTGTTATACCAGGGTTTAAATGGTTAAATTATGAAGTCAGGTGGCATAAACCTGGCTTGTATTCCATTGGGCATGAAGGTTGAGAGGTAATTCAATCAGGGGTCGGAAATGTTAAAAGACTTCAATAAGGTGGATACAAAGAGATTATTTCTTCTGGTGCGTGAGCCACGAAAGAGTCTTAAAATTCGAGATAGGCCAATTAGGAGGGAAATCAGGAAGGACTTTTTCACACAAAAGGAAGTAGAAATCTGGGCTCTCTCTCCCGAAAGGCAGTGGATGTTCAAGAATTTCAACACTGATGGGTAATTTTTTTGTTAGTTAAGGGTATCAAAGATATGTGGCAAAGTCAGGTAAATTAAGATACAGATCACATTTTTAAAATCCATTTATGGGTTTATGCTGACATTTATTGCCTATTCCTAATTGCAATTGTGAAGGTGGCGGTAGCCTTTTGAACTGCTTGTGGTGTAGGTACACCCACAGTACTGTCTGGGAGGGAGTTTCCGGAGTTTGACACAGCGACGATCAACGATAATTGAATGGTAGAGCAAGCTCGAGGGACTGAACAGTCTCCTCCTGTTGATATTTTCCTCTGTGCTCTTGGGTGGTCAAACTTACCAACTGATCCCTCTGGAGGTCTTTCAGAAGAGTCTGCTCTTTTCCAGTTTCATCAAACAGCCTGCGAGCTGCAAAAGGCAATCCCAGCATTGAGGTACACCTGTATATAGAACTCAGTCAACTCATTAAATTCACAGCATGTATAGCATGTAGCCCTGATCACTTGGCTAACAGCAATGCCCTACTCCTGTTCTCATGTTCCTCAACCTAGTTACTCCATTCTGTACTAAGATCTTTATCCTTAACCCAGTATCATTGGCCTCAATGGCCAGAATTATCATTGCAGAAATACAAGTCTGTTCTTTAACTGTATCATTTAATCTAAGTTGTAGGTTGGAGGAAGCATCTTTGTTTATAAGTGTACATCCCACCATGTCAGGGAGCAAAGCAGTTTAATGATTCAAACCAAACTTCAATACAACAACTTATATTTATATAGCACCTTTAATGTAGTAAAACATCCCGAGGTGCTTCACAGAAGAGTTATAAAATAAACTTTCACATCAAGCCACATAGGGCGATGTTATGTTTGATGGTCAAAAGTTTGGTCAAACAGTTAAGTTTTAAGGAGCATCTTAAAGGAGGAGAGGTAGAGAGGTAGCTAGGGAGGAAATTCCAGTGCTTCAAGCTCTGAAAGGCATGGCCACCAATGGTGGAGGAATTAAAATCAGAAATGCTTAGGAGGCCAGAATTGGAGAAGAGCAGATATCTTGGAGGGTTTTAGGGAGGGAGCAGATTACAGAGATCGGGAGGGGGAGAGGATTTCGAAACAAGATGAGAATTTTAAAATCGAGGCGTTGCTTAACCAATGTTGGTTAGCGAGCAGAGGAGTGATGGGTGAATAGGACTTGGTGCGAGTTAAGATAAGGGCAGCAAATATTCGGATAATCTCAGGTCTCTGGAGGGTGAAATGTGAAACGCCAGCCAGGAGTATGTTGGAATAGTCAAGTCTACGGGCGGAATCTTCCGGTCCCGCCAGCAGCCGGAATCGTGGTGGGTGGCGGGGGGGTACTTAATTTAGCGGAGGAAGAAAGTCTGTTTGCGATGGCAGGATAAACTGTGTGAATTTTATTCTCCCGACTTTCAAAGCAGGTTAAGGGCAGATCGAGTTTCCTGACAATGTCGGGAACCCATATTTGCATTCATTAACATCTCATGCATGCTAGTTAAAAGGCCACCTCACCGGAATTAAGTTCATCCTCCAAATTAAGTTCCCCACCAGTGAGAATTTAGAACATTCAGTTTTACGACTCCATATAAGTGGTGTGCACCTGGCAAGCTTCACCTCTTCCACCACTTTGAGGTCAATAGGTGTTGCTTTCTCCTTCTCGGGAAACGTGCATAACTTCACTTGTATTGAGTGCCGGTAGCAAAGGCTGCAGCAATGCTAGATTCAGGAGGCTGGCAAAGGCTGGAAAGAGGGGGTAGGTTGGAAGGGTGGAGCAAAGGCTAAACAGGGCAGGTTGGCATACCAGGGAAGTCGCGGAAGGGGGAGAAATTTCCAGGGAAGGTGGACGGGGGGAAAGAGTGTCCAGGAATGAGGGGTGTGTGTCTCAGAAGGCGGGATTGGTGGTATCAATGGTGGGGCCTTGGGCGTGAACTCAGGGCACTGGTGATAGGAGGGAATGGTCACAGTCAGACCGGGGAGTGGGATGCAGTAGTGTGGTAGGTCCAGGGTGAGAATCTGGTAGGTGAGGGTTTCACAGAGTGGGGTCGCGTAGGGATACTGGGCAAGTGGCTCGGATATTGGCGGTTGCAGGGTTAGGGTGGGCATGTGGGCAGTAACGAATGGTGGTTGTGAGGGGAGGAAAGGCACGTGGAGGTGGATAATAATAGAGTCCAGGGTAATGGGGGGAAGTTCAAGGGTGACAGTGGGGAGAGGAATAATGATATAGGGTGGGTGAAGGATGATGAGAGGAAGTTGGTTAGAGACAAGGGAGGGTAGAAGGTGGTGGACCTTGAAAGGTGACACACACCATTTTTTCAATCTGACCTTGACCACACAGCTAGTCAGTCAATGAGATCCCTCAAAGTGGGAGAAGGGCCTTTTCTGGTGCATGGAGCTCAAGATCAGCAGGAGTAGCCAAATTAAGGGACCCCTAATAATTATGAGGCAACTGGATGTCAACCATGCTCAGCTGTGTCCTCCTTTCTATTGTGAAGCCTACACGGCAGCAGGCTTGTTTCCAACTTATGGGTCTCATAACATCGAGATCCCAGCAAAGTATGGAGCTGCTGTTCACTCTGTGTGATTTACCATCGGCTGCTGTCAGAGGCAGGGATGAAGGGAGGGAGGGAGGTGGATGCCTTCAAGGGGACCAGCTGGTGGACGGCAGCCAACTCGAGACTACAAACCTTCATCCTCCTGGGTGAATGGTCTTGGCTGACAAGGGCTCATGTGGTTAGTCTTTCCATTCTGCCAAGACAATGGTCACTCCATAGAGTCTCGAAAGTAGTGGAGATAAGCGATAAAGTATCTAAGCGAGGCTTCTTGCACATGGCTCTTATCCACCCTGGTCAAAGAGCAACGTGTCCATGCACAGTCATGCATGAATGGGTGGAACACCCATCTCTGGTCCTCCAGGATGTCCTTTACCTGGAAGAGGTGGGGTGGGGAAGTCATGTATAAACAGAGGCCAGGCAAAGGGTTTAGCATTGGATTGCTGACTTTGAGATGGAGGGAAACCTGTAGCAGACATACTCACTAAAAGTATCACTTTAATCCATTCACACATCCACTGAGGCATCAATGATGCAAGCTGCAGGCAACACTGCCTTGGAATGGCTCTCACCCAGATGAGCAGAAGGAGGGCCCATTGCTGGTTGGCACAGGGCCATGAGGAACAAGGGCCTGAGCAGCAAGAGGCAGCGGGGCCTCTAGAAGATCAAGGTGCTGGTGAACATGAACGTCAATCATTGGCCTGACCATGGATGTATTGCCAGTGTGCTCATATCTCAAGGTGAACAAAAGACAATGCCGGAGGTGCCATTGTATGTCCTGGGATGTGATTGCTCACATCTGTCAGCTTCTCCAGGATGAACTGTGGCCACAAGGACTCTGGAGGTGTGATGCGAAGCTCCTGGCCTGTATTGAGTGAATGGTTTTCTGGGAGCCCTTTAAATAGGGCATCAGGACCTTGGACCCCATGCAGGGTGGGCAACTTGCTGCCTGCCCCACCTTGAGATTTGCAGAGTTCCTCATGGATGCATAATTAATGAGCTGAACAGTGGAAGATCGCAACTTGTTCAACTGTCCCACCATCCATCAGGAATCACGCCAACTTTCCTGCCCACCACTGGACTTAGACTCCGAAATGGAAGACTCCATCCTATAAGTTACAAAGGCATGTATGATGGTTTCAGCAGCAGATGAGCTGGGGCAGGGGTAGAGTTGGGCAGTGCCGTGGAGGTGGAAATAGACGGTTGATGGCACAGGTATGTCAAAAACTCACCTTGGGGTCAAATGTGACACCAAGGTTGCAAACAGACTGTTTCAGCCTCAAACAGTTTCCAGGGCGAGGAATGAAATTTGTGGTGGGGACCAAAGACACTGGCTTCAGTCTTCCCAATGTTTGGTTGGAGAAAATTTCTGTTCATCCTGTATTGGATGTAGGACAAGCAATCTGACAATTTAGAGAGATGGCGGTTAGTTAGAGCTGGGTGTTGTCAGCATACATGTGGAAACCGGTGCTGTGTTTTCGAATGGTGTGACCAAGGGGCAGCATGTAGGTGGGAAATAGAAGGGATCCAAGGATAGATCCTTGGAGGAACCAGAGGTAACAGTGTGGGAGCAGGGAGAGACACCTTTGCAGGTAATTCTCTGGTTATCATTAGATAGGTAAGATTGGAACCAGGTGAGAGCAGTCCTAGCTGAATGGCGCGTAAGGAAGCTGGTGTGTTCAGTCATGTTAAAGATAGCAGACAAACTGCAAGGGGCAAAGAAGGAAAGTTTACCTTTGTCACAGTCACAAAGGGTGTCATTTGTGACTTTGATAACAGCCATTTCAATAGTGTGGTAGGGGCAGAAGCCTGATTGAAAGGACTTCATCTTAACTAGTGTTATCCAATTTGTCTTTGTCACAATTGAGCCAGGTCACAAAGTACATCTTATTCTCATTGCCTTGGTCACATACCATGCATGTAAGACTTAAATTTTCCACTTCAGTTTTTAAAACGTGAGGCAGCTTTATTTCTGGACCTGAGAGTGGCACATCATCCAGTTCAATCTTCCAGAAGGCATCCCATCAAGCACCCATCTTTGGAATCACCAACCAAATAGGGAGCGCAGTGGGTTGAGGAGACAAGAAGTCGAATCAGTGCATGTGATTAAAAGGGCAGCCAGCAGCCTTCACTGTGGCTGCACTGAGAGTGCTGCAGAGGTGAATGGCACAAGAGAGGGTGGAGTGAAATGGATGTGAGGTAAGGCTAAAGGAAATAGCAATCACCTGCTCCCCTCCAGCAATATGGGCGGACTTGTCTCCGATGTTTTGACCGCCGGCCGCAATGGCGGGTTTTCACGTGGTATCATCCAAAACCTGCCGTATTACTTATGCATTCCCAGGAAACACTCCATTTCCATGGTTGGTGGGCTCTCATTTGCCAACCATACCATCACGTCATCACTTCATCACGCCAGGCAACATATTTAAAGTACAGCCGCGCTCATTGCTTCCAGCCCAGCACTGCAGCAAAGAAGAGATGGCCCTGAAAGGCAAGAAGACTGAAGACATCAAGCTCCTTTTGGACACCGTGAAGGCCGTTGTGATGTCCTGTACCCCTGCTCTGGCCATAGGAGGGGTAGCTACATTACCACTCCGTCTTGGTAGGTGATGGCAGTGGTGATCAGTGCCAATGCTGCACAAAAGTGGTTGGCCATCCAATGCAGATTGAGGATGAATGATCTCATCCATGCAGCCAGGGTATGGCAACCAGCTCATCACTCTAAACTCACACACTCAAGCCCATCACACATTCACTGGCATCTCACTCACTCCTAGCTCAAGTGACATCACTCCCCATTCTCACACACATATTCTCACATCTCCATCTCCTCTGGAGGCTGCCTCCTCAGCCCTCAACATCTTGAGGCCACTTGCACAGATCAACATGTGCCCCCACACACCCTGAGATACCCTCCTTTCCCAGTACAACTGTTGTCCTGCAGCCTCCTCTCTTGCCTGAGGCCATTTCTCCCCCATCCCCAAGCAAGCCCTAGCTCTGCAGCTATCGAAAAGCCACACACAGGTGGCTGATCTGGTAGGAACAGACCTGCCATGAAGCCCGCTAAAAGTGATGTGGTGCTGTCTGTGAAGCCTGGCGCTGATGACCGTGAGTGCTGCCCGAAGCAAGGTCGGCAAACAAACCTCGAAGTCCTGAGTGAGGTTCAGCCTGCCAAGTGCCCGCCTTATATATGCTGTTCTAAACACGTTGGCAGGTGGGCAGAGGGTCCAGCAGGGGGTGCTGAGTCCGACGGGCTGCCTTTATAATGATATGCTGATGTATTACAATGAGGTTCCCGACGTCTGATGGCAAGGAACGCAGCCCACCATGAGCGGGCAGAGTGTTCAATCGCAAACTGGTTTCACGACGTCATAAAACCGATTTTTGGCCTTCTCACCATATTGTCCACTCACGCCACCGAACACGTCCGACGCCAGCGGGCACGGAAAATCCCAGCCTCTACACGACAGCAAACTCCAGGAGCTTTTAATGCAATGATGAGGCCCTGCCTGCGGGATGACATCAGGCTCGCTGTTTTCACCACATAACATTCAGATTTCATGTCACTTTCACGTTGCTCCAACCTCCGGCCGTGCACTCGCCTCCTGAGAGTTGACAAGCTGCAGGCACAGTGTGGGTCCGGTGCGACTCCAGGAAGATCCCACTCTTCTGGCAAAAAGGCTGACAATTGAATCATTAGCAAGTTGGATTGGCTTCCCGCTGCTGCTGGGTGGATTCTGGGAAAAGCGGGAGGAGGCAGGAACATGTCAGCATACCAGTCCATCAGGACTCATTCTAATTTTTCCAGCCCCCTACTCCGACCCACCTCCACGAGCGTAGGAAAAATCCCCAATAGATACAGGAGAGCTTGAGTCAACTCCCATAAAGGAAAGACGTATAGGCCACATACAGGAGAGACCAGTGAATCTGAGAAATTATTTATGGTAGATTTGAATTCACAGTCATGAATATAGGTGGATTTTTAAGCTATGGGCTGGATTTTACGGCCTCAAATCAGGGGACCACGCCTCCCCGCTCCCCCCCACCCCACCCCCCTCCCAACCCCCCCACCACATGTGAAGGGCATAATAACATCAAGACAGCAAAAAAAAACATAATCATTCCAGTGTCTGAAACCGTGGAAGTTCAGCAGCCACAGGAATTGGCCGCCTGCCCGCCATTTTGAAATGACTAATTAACAAGCTATTGAACTTGTTAACGTCCCCAACGTCTGCAGATTTTTGTCACCTGTTGCATTTTTCAGATGTGAAAAGTTTGAGAGCGTTTTACGGCAGCTATGGTGAGGCGGCACAAGGGCAGAAGAAAAGGCTTGCCCCGGGACCTTGGCTGAATGTAGCAGCAGATTCTGCAGCGTCCATGTGTGTTTTTAATAGTTTGGAGCCTACCACAAGAAATAAAGAGATATTGAGAGAGCAAGAGACCTTTACATTTGTAGCTGTGGCCGACTTCTGGTTAACAGCATAACCTCCCTGCCGCATGACATCCTGGCCTAGGCTCCTGATTGGGCACAGAGCCTCCCCCGCCCTTTGCACCGCTAATTTTTTTTATTCATTCATGGGATGTGGTCTTCGCTGGCTGTGCCAGCATTCATTGCCCATTCCTAGTTGCCCTTGAGAAGGTGGTGGTGAGCTGCCTTCTTGAACCGCTGCAGTCCACGTGGAGGGGAAGTTCCAGGTGGCGGTGTTCCCATGTATCTGCTGCCCTTGTCCTTCCAGATTGGAGCGATCGTGGGTTTGGAAGGTGCTGTCGAAGGAGCCTTGGGGAATTCCTGCAATGCATCTTGTAGATGGTGCACACTGCTGCTACTGTGTGTCGGTGGTGGAGGGAGTGAATGTTTGTGGATGTGGTGCCAATCAAGCGGACTGCTTTGTACTCACTGACCCATCATATCCCACTATTAAATGGCAAGTTTGCCACTGAAGGTCGACTTTAGTTATTAACTTCCATCAACTAGGCCTCAACTCCAAAGAGAACACAATCCCATCCCCCTCTGCCCCTGCCAAGGAGGAAAGTCATTGGTCAGCCCTTAGAAAATGGACAAATACGGGTTTGAGCTTTGTTTTGAGCAGCATGGTGGATAGCACAACTTACATTTAGGAACAGGAGGAGGCCAATTCGACCCTAGAGCCTGCCCCATAATTCATCATTCATAAACTCTACCTCAATTTCCTTTTCCTGCCTTGGTTCCATATCCTTTAATGCCTTTACCTGACACAAAGCTATCAATGTCAGAGAAGAGAATTCCAGATTTCCCCTACCCTTTGTGTGAAAAAATGCTTCTGGATTTCCCTCCTAAATGGCCTAAATCCAGTACGTCACTTGTTTTGGATTCCCTATCACAGGAAATAGTTTCTCTGTATCTAACCTATAAAATTCTTATAATTCTCATTCAGATCGTTCTCTAATCTTCCATATGTAAGGGAATACAAGCCTAGATTAAGCAATTCATCCTCATAATTTAACCCTCTAAGTCCCAGCATCATTCCCACCACACAATATATAAGTGCATTCATCTGATTGCAGCATGGACTGTATTGTACTGTCCTTCTGAACTGAACAGTTCTGTAACCCATATTGACATCAGGAATATTGCACTGGGAATAACAATTTGCCAAAAACATGGACAGAAATCCAAATTTTACATAAAGGTGTCATGAAACTCCTGAAATGCTCTCAGGATCCCAACGCTCTATAGATTTCCTGCAGTTGTATGACAAGTGTGGCTCCTCTAGCTTCAGCACTGCTTCTTTCCAATCTTTGTTCAAACAGAATTAACAAAAGCAGAACCTTGGCAGCTCTGCTACAATGAAAAGCAGCATGGTGCCTGCATTCCAATCAGCTTTTATCCATTGCGGGAAATCATCAGAACAGCTTTGGTATCGTAATTCGTGTACCTCAGGGCAATCAGTATATTTAATGTTTGGAATAAACTCAGCAGCTGAATGAATGATAATCCAAAACAGGGATAGATTAGTGTGATCACCAGCTGAGGCACTGGACACCTCAGAACGTCAGAAGACAAGCACCAGTATCGCTACTCGGTTTGAAATTAAATCTCATTATGTCAGCGTACTTTGACAGGTAGTGTCACTCTTTCTCAGTAATGACTCTCTTAACTGTAGTGACTACAGTAAACTTTGTGTTTTCTGGCACTCTACCAACGGGAATTCTCTACTAACTGGAATCTTTGATGTTCCCCTAATATGAATTGTCACTCTACCAACCACAAGCACTTACGAAGTTATCTGGAACCTGTACCTGTATACTGTATTATTTTATATTTTAATTTATATTTGAATGTACTGTTGAAGATGAGATGTAAAAAGAATACTGTTCTTTACCTCCTGAGTATTTGCATATTAGTTCATGCTACAAGCATTGCGTTGCATTCCAATGGTAAATGGAACTCTCCGTTAACTGGCATTTTTGATTAACCGACACCACCCATTCCCCCATGCAGCTGGATAATAAAGATTTTACTGTATATGACATAATGTGTCAGAATTTGCTGCTAAAGCAATGGTGAGTTTAATGGAGCACTCCGTTATTATTATGTTAAAAAAAGACAGGAGTTTGTTGCAAATGCAGCATAAGTTGCAAATCGCCGCAATTTGCTGGACCACTTGCGCGCTCTAATGTTAGCCTCACAAAAAACGGAGCTCACCCTCAAATTTCCTTTTGAGTGTCAAGAAGTTGCTGGGTTTTTACTGTAAATAAATTAAATTTGCCATGGAAAGTTAGGGCTGCTATTTCACAGTGTAAGGATCCTACTAAAGAGGAATTTATGGTCCTAACGTGTCACTTTGGAGGCCCAGAAGGGAAAACAATTGAAATTGTTGAGTTTCACTCGTCTAATTGTTCTCAGAGATATTTTAAATTTAAAATTATAATTTTTTAAATCATTTTTGCTTCATCTTTTGCTCTCTCTCTTATTCCAATCTTTCTTTCACTCTCTTTATTTCTCTTTCTGTACCTGATTTGACTCTAATTCATCTGATTTCCTTTTCTGTTGTTCCTGTTTCTTTCTCAATCCTTAAATCTGATTGGTTGAGGCAGCAGACTTTTGAGCACATCATTCAGTGAGGTCCCAGATCCTCCATGGTCTTTGGTACGCCATTATCAGCTCACGATTTCAGCAATTTGTAGTGCAGAAATGCCCAGAGCTGATGGTTAAGGAGAAAAATCCAAATCACAGAGCTCACTGTGAGATGCCCAGCTCCAGCAAATTCTGGGTAATTATTAACACTTTGGAACAGGAAAATAACCTCTGCAAAATTAATCCCATTCAAATCAGGTGCACCTTAGTGGGAGGATGGGCCAATGAAGGTAAAAGTTCAATCATTCACTTAAACAAGATCTAGCTCAGAAGCAGGATATCTGAAATCTTCTTAACGACAGTTTGTAAGATGTATTACCTCTCTAGAAACTGCTTAAATTCAAGTTCATGTACTTTAATTGAAGGGTCCACTTGCAAATCTTTACTTTCACACTCCCCTCTCCGTCGAATCTTGTTCCCTGAAACATTACGGCTAGGAACAGAGAATTAAATATTTATTAATAGCAAACTCAAGTTATTTATTTCAAATCATGGTGGAAATACTGACAGGCATTAATGATGACTTAATCCCAGCATACTATTTTCAGACACTGACACAGTGCAAGTGTACATCATGGTGCATATACACTGGTACAGAACTGGTTTGTATTCTAACAATGATCTCACAATTATGTACATTCTAAGCAGGTCTTTACAGGAGCGTAATTGCCAGATTTGAACAAAAATGCAACAGTTTTCTGGTCCGAAGAAGATTTGCAATTGGGATAAGAATGGCCCAGCAGGTACACACAAGGGCTTTCCCATCCTTATCAGGATGAATTTTGGTTGGGTTACTCTTTCTGTGTAACTGGTTAAAAAAGCATACGTGAACCTGAGTCTTATGAATAGAGGCATTGAGTACAAAAGCAACAAAGTTATGATGAGCCATTATAAAACACTGTTTCTGCCTCAATTAGAGTATTTTTTATAACACTGGGCACCACATCAGTGGAAAAGGCTAAGTGGAAGCATTTGCAACCACCTTCAGCCAACAGTACTGGGTGGGTTATCCTATTGCAGAGAGCCAGCATTGGTTTCAAAGGCTGCATGAATCTCTTATGTGTTGTAACCATTCTATGATTCTATAACACCATGCAGAACAAAGAAGCCCTCTCAATCGGCACCCCAAGCACCACCCTGAAAATTCACTTCCTCCACCATCAGTGCACAGTGGCAGCAATGTATACCAACTACAAGATTCATTTTAGCAACTCGCCAAGGCTCCTTCAACAGCACTTTCCAAACCCGCAACCTCTACCACATAGAAGGACTATGGCAGCAGGTGCATGAGAACACCACCACCTGCTGGTTTCCTTCCAAGACACACACTATCCTGACCTGGAATTATATTGGCATTCCTTCACAGACTCTTGGAACTCCTTTCTTAACAGCATTGTGGATGTACCACACCAGATAGATGCAGCGATTCAAGAAGGTGGCTCACCATAACCTTTTCAAGTCAATTAAGGGTGGGTAATGAATGCTGGCCTTGTCAGGAACATTCACATCCCAAGAAAAAATAAGAAAAAGTCAAAGTCACCAAATGCTTGTTGGAAGTCCGTATACATCGCATCAACAACATTACCCTCATAAAATCTCTGATAACGCATCCAAAAACTCAGTCGAGCTAGTTATACAGGATTTGCCTTTAACAGCTCTGTGTTCCAAAGAAACACAGGACTTAGGAGCAGGAGTAGGCCGTTTAGCCCTTTGAGCCTGCTCTGCCATTCAGTAAGATCATGACTGATCTGGTTGGAGCCTCAACTTCACTTCCCTGTCTGAAACCCCCATAACCCTTGTCTCCCTTGTCTATCAAAAATCTGTCTAGCGCTGCCTTGAATAAATTCAATGACCCAACCTCCAATGCTTTCTGGGAAACAGAATTACACATACTCAGAACCATCAGAAGAAAGATTTCTCCTCACATCCGTCTTTAAAGGGGAGGGCTTTTATTCTTAGTCTGTGTCCCCTAATTCTAGTTTCTCCCACAAGTGGAAACATCTGGGTATCTATCTTATCAAGTCCTCTCAGGATCTTATATGTTTCAATACGATCACTCATTCTTCTAAATTCCGGTGGGTATCGGCCCACCCTGTTCAACCTTTTTTCAAATGATAAGCCCTGCATCCCAGGAATGAATCAAGTGAACCTTCTCTGAACTGCTTATCATGTAATTATATCTCTTTTCAAATAGGGAGACCAAAGCTGAACACAGAATCCCAGATATGGGGCAGAGTCTTCTGGCTGGCGTGCGGGTGGCGGGGTCCATACACCAGCGCTTAAAATGTCACGCGCTGACGTCGTGCGAGCATCCCGATGTCAGTGCGCGGCATCGCAATATTTCGGTCGGTGGGCGCGCTATGCAGCGGGACGCGCGCCCGCCATTAATTAAAGGCCTTGTTAAAGCCATTAATTCTCCAATCGATCAGGATTTTGAGGGTCCCGTGCGAACTTCGGCTCGGCACACGGGCCCAATGGGCAGGCGGGCAAGTGATTTTTTTAAAAACCTCATCCAGTGGTGGGATGAGGTTTGATATCAAGTTTAAAAACTTTTAGTAAAGTGTTTGTGCTCTTCACTAACATGTCCCATCTCGTGTGACATTTTCACATGAGGGGGACATGTTAATGATTTTTTAATTTTTCTATTTTTAGAGTTTCACAGAGTTTCAGCGATCTCCCTGAGGCAGCACTTTGCCTCAGGGAGATGTGCGCACTCTGGCAGTTGGGGAATCCCCCGCCCGCACAGGAAGCACATAGTGCTTCCCGACGGGCGACATGCTGGGCGGGCCTTAATTGGCCTGCCCACTTAAAATGGCAGCAGGGCGCATTTTGGCGGCGGCGATTGGCTGCCCGCCCATCAATGGCAAAATTCTGCCCAATGGGGTGGAATTTTATGGCCCCTCCCACCAGCAGGATTTTCTGTTCCACTGGAGTCAATGGACTTTTGAAGGGGTCGCCACATTTTATGGCCCTGACCCCGCCACGATAGGACCATAAAATTCCACCCATGGTCTCACCAAGGCCCTGTACAGCTGCAGTAAAATTTCCTGACTTTTATATTCCATTCCCCTTGCAATAGATTCCAACATTCTATTTGCCTTCCTGATTACTTGCTGTACCTGCACACTAACTTTTTGTGATTCATGTGCCACGACACCTAGATCCCTCTGTACCACCAAGTTTTGCAATCTGTCTCAATTTAAACAATATTCTGCTTTTCTATTCTTCTTGCCAAAGTGGACAAGTTCACATTTTCCCACATTATACTCCACCTGTCAATTTTTTTTCCAGTCACAGACTCTGTACCTCTTCCTGATGACTTAATTCCTTACCTATCTTTGTGTCATCTGCAAATTTAGCTACCATACATTCTGTCCTTTCATCCAAATCATTGACGTAGATTGTAAATAGTTCAGGCCCCAGCACTGATCCCTTTGGCACTCCAATCATTACAGCTTGCCAACCTGAAAATGACCCATTTATCCCTACTCTCTGTTTCCTATTAGCTAACCAATCCTTTATCCATGCTGATATGTTACCCCTTATGGGGGAGAATTTTCTCCTCGTCGGGGGGGTTGGGCAGGTACGGGTGCAGGCGTGTGTGCAGCCGATGGCTGCCTGTGATCGGCTGGGCGCCGCCATTTTACGTGGGCAGGACAATTAAGGCCCACCCAGCGTGACGCGTGCCCGCAAACACTGAGCGCTCCCTGTACGGAAAGGAGGGGTTGCCTGATTCGGGGCCTGCGCTCCTTCACGCATGCGCGCGAAAGAGCACAGAAATCTTCCTGAGGCACAGAGCTGCCTCAGGGAGATTAGTTTAAGTTAAAAAAAATTTAATAAAGGAAAATAAAATTTTTAAGGCATGTCCCCTCTTTTGAAACTGTCACATGAGCTGGGACATGTCTACTAATTTTATTAAAAATTTTCACAAGACTTTAAAAACCTTCATGAAACCTCATCCCGCTTGTGGATGAGGTTCCATGATAAATGCAAAGGCCGCCTGGGCTTTCTGCCTGCCCGCCAACCTTAAGATTGGACGGGCAGCTCAGCTAATTGTTTCAATTGATAGTTAACTGGCCTTAATAGGCCTTTGACAGTTCGGCGGATGCAAAGCCGCTCGCCGAGCCGAAGATTCTGCCCCATGTAATCTTATCTTGTGTAGTAACCTTTGATGTGGCACCTTATCAAATGCCTTCTGGAATTTCAAGTACAACACATCTACAGGTTCCCCCTTATCGACCTTGCTTGTTACTTCCTCAAAAAACTCTAATAAATTAGTTAAACACTATTTCTCTTATACAAATCTATGTTGACTCTGCCTGATCAAATTATGATTTTCTAAGTATCCTGCTATAACCTCCGTTATAATGGATTCTAGCAATTTCTCTATGACAAATGTTAGGCTAACTAGCCTGTAGTTTCCTACTTTTTGTCTCCCTCTTTACTTGCATAAAGGTGATACATTCATTATTTCCCAATCCACTGGATATAATTTTGGAAGATTATAACCAATGCATCTACTATCTTTGCAGGCACTTCTTTTAAAACTCTAGGATGCAGGCCATCTGACCCTGAGGACTTATCAGCCTTTAGTCTTGGTCTAATAGTTTACACCGCACCTTTTCCCAAATGATGGTGATTGTTTTAAGTTCCTCCATTTCATTCACCTCTTGATTCTCAAGTATCTTTGGAAAGTTTTCCAAGCCTTCTACAGTGAATGTAGACACAAAATACCTGTTAAACACCTCTGACATTTCCTTGTTTTCTCTTATTAATTCCCCAGTCTCACTCTCTCAAGCTTTAGGCCTGAATTTTACCTTTGACGGGCACGCGTGAGCAGTGGGCCCGTGACCAGTGGAGAAACAGGCTGCCTCCCGTGAACAACCCCTAACCACAGTTTCACGCTTTCTGGCCAATTACGGCCCTCCCAGTGTGAAACGCATCTTCCCAATGGTCAGGAAGGGCTTGGTGGGGGCAGGAGCCTGTCGGCCGCCGGGTCCAATGGCGACCCAGTGGGTGGGACAGGCAGCTCCTCGAAGGCTGCCAGGGGAAGAACATATCTTCTGCGTTCTGAAGGCCGAAGCTATGGCCTCAAATGCGGCTGGAGATGTCAGGCGGGAAGGCAGGTTGAGTGGGCACTCGGTCTCCTAGCTTTCGGACGAATGCCTCATGGTCCTCCTGGAGGAGGTGGCTGCTAGGAGGGACACCCTCATCCCCAGAGGTGGAAGGAAGAGGCCACCGCACCTGAAAAAAAGAGCTTGGGAGGAGGTGGCAGCCGAGGTCAGTAGCCATGACGTTGTGAGGCTCATATGGGTGCAGTGTCGTAAAAGGTTTAACAACCTGCTGCACTCAGCAAGTGTGAGTACCGAGTTGGCATGGATCAATGTGGAGAAGTGTTAAGGTCTGGCCACCACCCCCCATGGAGCTCAGGGGTGTTAGAGTCTGAGTGCCAGTTGTCAATGATGCCGTAGCTGGCCCAGGAAGTGAGCCCTGGCTGCTTGGACTGAGTGCCTTGCAGCTCGAGGGCCACAACTCTGATTGCCCTGTGAGGTGTTCCTCGGTCAGCCGGTCATTGAGAGACTGGGGTGCCAGACGAAGGTAAGAACGAAGCGCACAGAGGTGAGAGTTTCGGATGGTGCAAACATTCTTGCATAGTCTCATTGATGGGAGCATCAAAATTCGATTCCCCATTGATCATTGTAAGACAATGGCACCGTGATGCAGATCTCCATTTTCTCACCAGGGTGCCTGGCATGCACAATGGCAGTGTGATGACTTAAACTAATGACATGTCATTATTCTCCCTTAGATTCGCCAGCATAAATGCATTCACAGGACCCCAAAGAGCCACCCTGACACCAGAGAACCACCAGGCTCAGGCTTCACATGCATCTGCGTCACATCCGCTCTCTGAACCAGTTACCAGCGTAGATATCAGCACCTCAGTGGGCATTAGATCTTTGGCTAGAATGTTGGAGCACGATGGTGAGGGCACTTCACACTTGAGGAGCAGGCGGAGGCAGAGAGTGCCCGGGGTGCCAGCAGTTAGAGGATGGCTGGAGACCAGGAAGATGCTGAGTCAAAGGCAGGCGATGAGCTTCTGGAGTTGTCCATTAGGCAACAGATGCTGGATGTCCTGCATGATGTGCGGGAGGATCTGGTGGAGATCCATGAGGGTCTACGTGCCATGGTCTCTATATAGTTTCTGTATTCGTTCATGGGATGTGGGCGTCGCTGGCTAAGCCAGCATTTATTGCCCATCCCTAATTGCCCTTGTTCAAAGGACATTTAAGAGTCAACCACATTATTGTGAATCTGGAGTCACATGTAGGCCAGACCAGGTAAGGACAGCAGATTTCCTTCCCCAAAGGACATTAGTGAACCAGGTGGGTTTTTACAACAATCGACAATGGTTTCATGGTCATCATTAGACCTTTAATTCCAGATGTGGGATGTGGGGGCTGCCCGCTTGCCCATGTTGCCCATGCGATGAGTGTGAAATCACATGGGGAATGTAAAATTGGGTTTTTAATGGCCTTAAGTGGTCTTTTAATTGATGGCTGGTGCGGTTCTGACACCCACGGGTGCCTGCCAACCTGAACCCTGAATCGATTGCATGCGTGCGGGATGACGTCGGGACACTCGCCTGACGTCATCTCGCGCTATTTTATGCCCAATCAGATTGGACGCGCATGAAATTCTGCCCTTAGTTACTCTTTTTCTATTTAAATACATGTAGAAACTCTTACTATCTGCTTTTATATTAGTAGCTAGCTTTCTCTCATACTCTACTTTCTCCTTCTTCATTTTTTTTTAGCTGGATCTTAAAATCTGACCAATCTTCTGACCCACCACTAAGCTTTGAAGATTTGTACAGTGTTACTTTCAATTTCATGCTATCCCTAACTTCCTTATTCAGCCTTGAATGATACATCCTTCTCAAAGAGTCTTTCCTTCTCACTGGGATAAATCTTTGCAGACAGTTATTAAAAATATTTCCTTAAAAGTCTACCACTGCATCTCTACTGTCCTAACTTTTAACCTAGTTTCCCAATTCACTTTGGCTAGATCTGCTTTCGTATCCTTTTAATTACCTTTATTCAGGTTTAAAACACTAGTCTTGGACACAGTTCTTCCCTTCAAACTGAACATGAAATTCAATCATAGTATGATCACTATCTCATTGCTCATTACCTGGTCCAGAATAGCCGCTAACAAAAATAAAAATACCTGGAAAAACTCAGCAGGTCTGACAGCATCTGCGGAGAGGAACACAGTTAACGTTTCGAGTCTTGAAACGTTAACTGTGTTCCTCTCCGCAGATGCTGTCAGACCTGCTGAGTTTTTCCAGATATTTTTATTTTTGTTTTGGATTTCCAGCATCCGCAGTTTTTTGCTTTTACCAGAATAGCCGCTCTCTGGTTGGCTCAAGAAGGTATTGCTCTAAGAAATTGTCCCGAATACACACTATGAGCTCGTTTTCTAGGCTACCTTCACCCAATCTACATGCAAATTAAAGTCACCCATGACTATTACGGTACCTTTCTTACACACCCCATTTATTTCTTCCTGTATACCCTTTCTGTGTAATTACTATTAGAGGGCCTATAAACTACTCCCACAAGTAACCTCATCTTTCCTATTTCTTATCTCTACCCAAACTGATTCTACATCTTGCAGTTTCAAGCTAAGGTCAACTCTTGCTACTGTACTAATGACATCCTTAATTAACAGAGCTACCCCACTACTTTTTCCTCACTTCCTATCTTTTTGAAATGTCAAATACCCTTCATTATTCAGGTCCCAGCTTTGGACACCCTCTAACCATGTCTCTGTGATGGCTATGAGGTCATACATATTTATTTCTTTCTGTGCTAACAATTCATCTATTTTGTTACGCATGCTGTGTGCATTTAGATATGGAGCCTTTAAATCTGTCTTTTTACCATTTTCGTAATATCTGGTTTTATCTCCTTAAGTTTGTTGTACCAGCCACACTCTGGTTATCAATACCCAGATCGTTACCCTGCTCTATTACCTCACTGTTTCCCTTTGATTTATTACATCTCCTCTCACATGATCCCTGCACCACCCACCACCGCGCCCCCCCCCCCCTCCCCCCACCCCACCCAACCACTTCACTACTTAATTTAAAGCCCTTTCTACCACCCTGGTTATAGAACTCACCGTAACACTGGTTCAGGTGAAGACCATCCCAACAGTACAGCTCCCACTTTCCCCAGTACTGGTGCCAGTGCCCCATGAATCAAAACCCATTTCTCCCACACCAGTCTTTGAGCCACGCATTCATCTCTCTAGTCTTATTTACCATATACCAACTTGCTTGTGGCTCAGGTAATAACCCAGAGATTATTACCTTTGAGGTTTTGCTTTTTAATTTCGCCTCTGTGCTTCCTGAGCAGAACCTCTTTCCTAGTTTTACCTATGTCATTGGTCCATGTGGACCACAACAATTGGATCCTCCCCTCCCACTTCAAGTTCCTCTCCAACCCCAAGTACATGTCCCTTTCCCTGGTACGGTACAGATAACACAGCCAGCTGGAATCGTGCTCTTGATTGCAGAGAACTATGTCTATCCCTCGGATTATACTGTTCCCTACTACCACTGCATTCCTATTAACTCCCCCCACTTGAATACCTTCCAGTATCTAGTCAGTTCACTGATCCACCTTGCAGCCCCTGCTTTTATCCATACAAGCTGTAAGAGCCTCGAACCTGTTGGAAAATTGCAAGGGCTGAACTCCTCCACTTCTACCTTCTCAATCCCCTTACCTGCCTCACCCGCAGCCACACCCTCCTGTCCCTAGCCACTGAGCAAATCAGAAGGCCCTATCCTAAGGGGTGTGACCACCTCCTGGTAGAGTGTCCAGGTAATTTTCCTCCTCCCTAATGCATTACAGTGTCCACAGCTCAGCTTCCAGCTTAATGTCTCTGAGCCAAAGCTCTTCAAGCCGCAGACACTTAGTGTTTGCCCTGATCACACTGGTGTCCAGCGGTTCCCACATTCTGCAGTCGCAACACATCACCTGTCCCACCATCTGTATTATATGTTAACTAATTTATTATTTTACTTAATTAAATTATAATTAATTGATCCTACAAATACCAATAAGCATTACTACTGCTAGTATGCCTTACAACTATTAATAAAATCTTACAATTACTAATAAATTACACAAGTTTTCAAAGATAAACAAGGAAAATGCACACCAGCCAACCACTTATCTGTTTCCCTGTGATGTTACACTTGATTTTTTTTCCAGAATGTGGTCGGTCTACAGACTTGACCGCACCGCTTTCACCTCTCGCTCGGCTTTAAGCTTGTTGGCTTCCCTAAATGAACCCTTGAATCCTTTCTTGTATTGAGCTTCTTTAATGTTGTTGGACTTGCATTCATCCAGGTAGGTTGATAGAAGTTAATCGCACCCGTGACTTGAAGATGTTGGAAAGGCTTTGAGGAGTCAGGAGGTGAGTTACTCACAACAGAACGCCCAGCTTCTGACATGCTCTTGTCACCACAGCATTTATGTTGTCAGTGTTGTTATGATTCTGGTCATTGGTGACCCAAAGGATATTGATAGTGGGGGATTTGATGATGGTAGAGCCATTGAATGTTAAGGGGGAGGTGACTAGATTTTATTTTGTTGGAAATGTTCATTGCCTGGCACTTGTGTGAAGCAATATTACTTGCCACTTATCAGCCCAAGCCTGAATGTTGTCCAACATTTGCTGCATACAGATACAGACTGCTTTATATCGGAGGAGTTGCAAATGGAATGGAACATTGTGCAATCATCAGCAAACATCCATACTTTTGCCCTCATAATAGAGGGAAGGCCATTGATGAAGCAGCTGAAGAATGTAAGGCCTAGGTCACTACGTTGAGGAACACCTGCAGCAATGTCTGATTGGCTTCCAACAACCATCTTTCCTTGTAATAGGTATGACTCCAGTCAGTAGAAAGTTTTCCCCCTGATTCCCATTGGCTTTAATTTTATTAGGGCTCCTTGTAAATTGGTCAAATGCTGCCTTGATGTCAAGGGCAGTTATTCTCACTTCATGTCTTAAGTTCAGCTTTTGGTCCATGCATGAACAAAGGCTGTAATGGGGTCTGGAGCTGAATGGCCCTGATGGAACCCAAACTGAGCATCAATGAGCAGGCAATTGCTGAGTAAGTGCTGCTTTGTGGCACTGGTGACGACTCCTTCTAGCACAGTGCTGACGATCGAGTGTAGACTGATGGGGCAATAATTGGCAGGATTGAATGTGTCCTGCTTTTTGTAGACAGAATATACCTGGTCAATTTATCACTTTGTCAGATTGATGCTAGATGCACTGGAATAGTTTGGCTAGTGGCACATCTAGTTCTGGAGTCTTCAGCACTAGAGCTGAGATGTTGTTGGGCCCGCAGCCTTTGCAGGACCCGGTGCACTCAGCCATTTCTTGATATCACATGGAACAAAATAAAATTGCCTGAAGACTGGCAGCTGGGATGCTGGGGACCTTGGGAGGAGGCCGAGGTGCATCATCCACTCGGCAATCCTGGCTCAAGGTGGTTGCAAACACTTAAGCCCTTGTCTTTTGCACTGAAGCCCTTGGAATAAAAGGGCCAATGGAAGATAGATATGAAGTTGGTTGATGGACAGGAAACAGAGAGTGGTGGTGAAAAGCTGTTTTTTAGACAGGAAGAAAATATATAGTTGTATGTGTGAGTATAATTGTACAGTTGGAAAACTGATATTCACGCCCCAAAGCCACCTATAAGCTCCTACAAAGATGCTTACAATCAAGGCAGCCCCTAAAGAAGCAAAATCATATAGTTCCAGAGTCATTATGTCAAGAAAGAGGTCATTTATGTTAATTGTACAAATGCAGGTTAAGTATATGCAAGTGGAGGGCATTGATTGGGTAGTTTCATGAGCACTTGGAGAATTCTCAATGCAAGCATTGGGAAATGTTAAGTAATTTAGAAATTACAATGGTCCAGGTCAAGGGACACTAAATCCAGGTAGCAGGCGGTCAAGGGAGTCATCCAACCCAACTGACTGTCTGCCCCTCTTCCGCGGCTATGTTCGCGGCTGGGTAATTGCCCCAGAGAGGGAGCATGCGATGTCCACTGGTACGTTTGAGGCCATCCATGGCCGATGGGCACCGCGGGGGGCTGAAGTGCATCATCATCCCTGGGAATGATATTTTGGTTTGATTAGATAAGTTTCCTTTGACATTTTGTTTTCATTCCAGTGCCCCATCAGGGGCTGCCAACCCATGTATTAGTTTATTTTATTGGCCATTTGTTTTATTTTAAATGAGAATATGAAGAGACACTTAATGACACTGGTGTGGAAATAGAGTTAGGAGCTATACTTTTGTAATGTCTCACTCTGTGAACAGGTCTGAGTAAAGATTGGCTTCTGATCTCCTACTTCAGCTGCTGGCTGTCAGGAGTTTAACAATGTTAGCAAAGAACGATTGCCCAAAGGTGAAGGTTGGAAACTAAGAAATTTTATTTTCAGACAGAAGATTACAATCCGAGTAGGTTTGTGAAGAATAACTGACAGCAAGTATAAATTGTCAGGGTATGATTAGCTTGCTAATGTTCTCACAGTCTGAACTTTATGACTTTATGGAATAATGAAATGGATATGTGGACACAGGTTACGTTCTGATCAAAGAGCAAAGCAGATACGGTCTTGGCATTGTCGCCTCCTAACAAAAGTAAATCAGAAGCAAAGTATTCTGTCCATGGATGTCCATTAGTTGATATGGACAAAGGTTTGGCTCTTCTATTACGTTTCATGGATGAAATTCACCAGAATGATGACTGTTTGGATGCCTACAAGGCATGGTCAGACTTTGATAGATTTCATGAGTCAGGTGGTCATCCATGGAGGAATATATCATGGACTTTAACAGACTGCTTGCATTTAAATTACTAGATTGTGCTAAGGTGTTGCAAGTGGACATGCTCTTTGTCTTAACCGAGGTTCAGTTCTTTGAAAGAGACTCCATTTCGGATCAGAAGGCTGCTGCCTTGAAAATATTCCTGGGGAAGCAGTCATTTCCAGCAGCCTTGATGGCACAATTGCTGCATTGTCACAAAGGATGGAGAAATCAATGTTTGAGCCATTTCGAGATCGTCCAGATACTAGACACAGGTGCCAGTACAAAGGAAGATTTACAGACAGGAAGAATGAGGATGGAAGCACTTTGAGAAGATCTGGACACCACAGCAGACAAGGGGATTGCAGCAGCAATCGTAAGTGAATGAGCCCCTGGAATACCTCGGGAACAGTTAATGGGTGCTTCAGGCGTGACTCAAAAGACCATTATGTGGTGAACTGCCCAAAGCGGAACAGTTAAGGGTTCTCGAAGTGATGCATGACACAGAGAAGCCGGAAGTTGAAGATGATGATAATGATCAGGCTGAAGGAATTGTAATGGTCACAAGAAGCTTTAGTCCTGTGATGAGCGTATTAGTTATGGATTCATTTAACAGTGTAGCGTTAGATAGTGGCTCACCTCGACAGTGTGTAGAACAGATTGGCGAAAATGTTTTTTAGATTCACGCGGTATTGAGGGTCACTGTGAGGTCAGGAAATATGAAAGTTCTACTTGTTTTAGTTTTGGGGATGACAACATGTGGGGGGTCACTAAAAAGAATGGGGGTTCCAGGCAAAATAGTTAGCCACCTTATTGCACGATGTATTCTCTAGTGAGATACCTTAACTTTTAAGTAAGCCTTAAAAAAAAAACAGATAAAACTGGGCATGAAGCATGATTAGACAATTGTTTTTGGAAAGTCAGTGGATCTCCAGTTTACCCAATCAGGTTGTATCCCCTTAACAGAGCCAGGGCCCAGATCTTCTGGTTTCCAAGATACCTGTTGGGACCCCTCGGAAGTCCTGACATTCTGACTCTGTGGGAATTACCCAGGGAGTTTGAACTTCTGATGGGCAATTCCCCTGCTCCCTGGGTCTCCCCAAAAAACTCTGAGTTAGAGTTGGTGACTTTGGGCAGCTCATATTTACTTACCTGGATAGCTACCCAAAAAATATTAGAAAGGAAAATCCTAGTCTAACTCCCGAGTGACAATACAACTGACTCCCCACCGACCTCCCACTTTGACCCCCTCAACCCGACTCCATCCCCTGACCGCCCCTTTGATTCCCTCTTGACCACCCAACTCCACGTGACCTGACCTCATCATCCTACCCACGTACAACCCTATCCACCTACTGTCTTACTATCCTACTCACTTGCCACCCTACTAGCCTACCCACCTGCCATCCGACTCATCTTCCACTTTACCCACCTGGCACTAGTCATTCCCAACACAAAGAAAGATGGTTGTGGCTGTTGGAGGTCAATCATCTTAGTCCTGGGACATCAGTGCAGGAGTTCCTCAGCATAGTGTCCCAGGTCCAACAATCTTCAGCTGTTTCATCAATGACCTTCCCTTCATCATAAGGCCAGAAGTGGGGATGTTTGCGGATGTTGGCACAATGTTCAGCACCATTCATGACTCCTGAAGTAGGCCATGTTCATATGCAGCAAAACTTGGACAATATTCAGGCTTGGGCTGATAAGTGGCGAGTAATATTTGTGCCACACAAGTACCAGGCAATGAATATCTCTAACGGGAGAGAATCTAACCATCTCCCCTTGACATTCAATGACATTACTATCAATGAATGCCCCACTATCAACACCTTTGGGGGGTACCATTGACCACACGCTGAACTGGATCAGCCATATAAATACTGTGGCTACAAGAGCAGGTCAGAGGCTGGGAACTCTGCGGAGAGTAGATCATCTCCTGATTCCCAAAAGCCTGTCCGCCATCTACGAGTCACAAGTCAGGAGTGTTATGGAATACTCTCCATTTGCCTGGATGAGTACAGCTCCAACAACACTCAAAAAGCTCAACACCATTCAGGACAAAGCAGCCCGGTGATTGGCACCCCATCCACCACCTTAAACATTCACTCCCTCCACCACCAATACACAGGGGCAGCAGTGTGTGCCATCTTCAAGCTCCACAGCAGAACTCACCAAGGCTACTTCAACAGCACCATCTAAACCCATGACTCCGACCACCTAGAAGGACAAGGGCAGCAGATGCAATGGAACGACACTACCTGGAAGTTCCTCTCCAAGTCACTCACCATCCTGACTTGGAACTATATCGCTGTTCCTTCACTGTTGGTGGTTCAATATCCTGGAACTCCCTCCCTAACAGCACTGTGGGTGTTTGTACAACACATAGACTGAAGCAGTTCAAGAAGGCAGCTCACCACCCCTTTGCCAAGGGCAATTAGGGATGGACAATAGATGCTGGCCTAGCCAGCGACACCCATATCCCGTGAACGAACAAAATAAGAAAAGAAAATGCATTACACCATCATTGGAAGCTGATAGATTTTCAATGGGCTGCACTTTGACTTCCTATTCCAAAAAGATCTGGCAGTCCATCTATTTAACTGAGGATCATGTTAGTTTGTAACATCAAAAACCTTACTGTGGTTACTTTATGTATCTGAAGGAGTTAATTGCTTACTTTGTCTGGGGATCTTCACAAAACTGGAAAATGCTTAAATAAAGAAGTCTATATTTATATTTAATATAGGGCTGAACAAAAGCATAATGTTGTGGAGGCTGGAAATCATACTGCAAATGCTGGCATTCTGATATGAAAACAGAAAATGCTGGAATTAACTCAGCAGTTCTGGCAGTATCTGTGGAGAGAGAAACAGGGTTAACATTTCAGGTCAATGACCTTTCATCTGAATTGGATATGCCTGTGCCTCCCCTATCCGATAACTGCACTGCATCAAAACATCTGCTACTTGGCCTTCCACCTCCGGCTGGCTAGGACATTGGCCCTGTCAAGGCGTACCACACTCCAGATGGATGAAACTAGAGAATTCTCAACTCAAGCATCGGGGAATGTTTAGAATGTACAGTGGCCCAGTCAAGTGTGAGCTTTGCACATCTCAATAAAATTGAAAAAAACACTTAAGCTCAGGTACAATGCTGAAACACTTGCCAGTCTCTGAGTTGAGTTTGCATGTGCCAACCCAGCCTACAGCTCTTACTGCTTGTTAGGCTGTGTATCAGCAGTGACTAAATTGTGTTTTCACAGTAATAAATCCACCAAGGCAAAATGTAGCTCACTTCCAATGATTTGCCTTGAAGTAATTAATAATTTAAAAGATAGGACCAGGATGTCACAACCTTTCATGACCTTAGGATGTCCCAAAGCGCTTACAGTCAATAAAGTACTTTTGAAGTGCATTTAGTGCTGTCATGTAGGAAACACAGTAGCCAAGTTACACACAGCAAGCTCCCACAAACAGCAATGTGACAATATTGTTCTCACAATCTGTTCTTACTGATGCTGGCTGAGGGATAAAAGTCGCCCAAAATGCTGGGGATTATTTCCCTGCTCTTCTTCAAAACTATGCCCCAGAATCTTTTACATACACCTGAGGGGGCAGATGGAGCTCTGTTTAATGTCTGATCTGATAGACAGCACATCCCTCAGTACTGCACCGGCTGTGTCAACCAGGATTATGTCTGGTGTAGGACTTGAGCTTATTGCCTCCTGAATCAGAGTGGACATTGCTACCATTGCTCCATCTTAGACAAGCGTCCTCTGCTGTACAAATGTTCACACTGCACTGCTGGCAATCTACGCCCTTAATCTAATAGGCAAGGAACAAGTGAATAACAACCTTATGTGTATCTCCAACTGCTCAATGGAGACAAAAATAGCATGTACTCATTATTTCTTCTTTGGTTATGAGGTGATATAACAGAGGCAGATGAGGGAGAGTCATGTCTATTTAGAAGAGCGAGATGACACACTGTGAATTAATGAGAACAATGGAGAGGTTTTTCTGTGTCAGAGGCAGTGGCAGTAATAAAAGTGCAGCAGTTGTACAGACCTGACTGGGTGTGTCAAAAATCTGTTTTGTTTAAAATGCGCAGAAAATATTCAAAAAGGTTTTGGTATCACATACTGGTTAATAATGTATTTGATATTAATATCCATGCATCAGAGATATCAATTTCAGGCTCAGCTTTGCTTTGTGGATTAATTTATAACATTAGTATTTTCACAGATCTCTACTGATAGTGTGAGATTAAAAAGAAAACCCCTATTAACTGATTAAAGCACAGCTCCATTCTTTAATTCACTTTAATAGAAGCCTTCTGAAAGCACAGCCTTGTTATTGTTACTAATTGGGGTTTTTTTTAGGACAGAGTAACAGAATACCAAGACATCAGGTGCACTGGCTGTCAATACATCATACAATGCACTAGAGCAGGGGAGTGGGGGCAGCTCTCTAGCTTACAAGGTGAGTTTCCAATTGGATTTCTGTCCGAAAAGAGAGAATGTGCAAGGTTATGGGGATAAGGTAGGAGAGTGGGACTAGGTGGAATGGTCTTTCAGAGAGCCAGTGCAGACTTGATGGGCCAAATGGCCTCCTTCTGCATTGTAAAGATACTGTGATACTGGGCCATTTAGAAAAAGGCAAAGTGAACAAACAGCAAAGAATTCTTAGTGAGAAGCAGTAGCATTCCCTCAGTACTGCACAGAAATCCCAGATTAAAGTGCATGCTCCAGTCTCTGGAGTGGGGCTTCAACCCATGATCTTCTGACACAGAGGTAAGACTGTTATCGCTGTGAGAAAGTTGACACCTTTGGATATGGATAAACCCACGACTGCTGCCATCTAGAAGGACAAGGGCAGCAGACACATGGAAACACCACCACTTGGAAGTTCCCCTCCAAGCCACTCACCATTCTGACTTGGAAATATATAGCCATTCTTTCACTCTCACAGGGTCAAAATCCTGGAACTCACTGCCTAACAGCATTGTGGGTACACCTACAGCATATGAACTGCAGTGGTTCCAGAAGTCAGCTCACCACCACCTTCTCAAGGGCAATTAGGAATGAGCAATAAATGCTGGCCTAGCCAGCGACACCCACATCCCATGATTGAAGTACTACGTGTAGGACTTTTTCACGCTCCCAGGATATCCCAAACCACTTCACACCAAATGTCATGCTGCTAAGTAGGGAACCAAATAGTCAATTTGTGCATAGTAGCGCCTTCTCATTAAAGGAGGGATATACTTGCATTGGAGGCAGTGCAGAGAAGATTCAATAGATTGATTCCTGGGAGGAAGAGCTTGTCTTATGAGGAAAAGTTGAGCAGGTTGGACCTATACTCACTGGAGTTTAGAAGAATGAGGTGACCTTATTGAAACATATAAGATTCTGAGGGGGCTTGACAGGGTAGATGCTGAGAGGATGTTTCCCCTTTTGGGGGAAATCTAGAATTAGGAGGCACAGTTTCAGAATTAGGGATCTTCTATTTAAGGCCAAGATGAGGATGAATTTCTTTTCTCAGAGTGCCTTAAACTTTGCAATACTCTTCCACAGACAGCAGGGGAGGCTGGCTCATTAAATATATTCAAGGCTGAGGTTGACAGATTTTTGATCTACTAGGGAGTTGAAGGTGATCAGGGATAGGCAGGAAAATGGAGTTAAAGCCACAGTCAGACCATTTGGCCTAATTGAATGGCAGAGCAGGCTCGAGGGGCCAAATAGCCTACTTGTGCTCCTATTTCTTATGTTCTTATGGGTCCCACAATAAGCAACGAGATAAATCGCCAGATAATACTAGCATAACTGGTCTAGGCAGGGGCATGAATGTTTTTAATTCATTCATGGGATGTGGGCATCGCTGGCTAGGCCAGTATGTTGGCCAGGATGTCAAGAGAACACCTTTAACCTTCTTCAAACAGTGTCACTGGATCTTTTACCTCCATTTGAGAGGGAGGACAATTTAATATTTACTGTCTCATTTGAAAAACAGTATTTCCGACAGTGCAGCACTCTCTCAGTGCTACATTGGAGTGGCAGGCTTTATTTGATGCTCAAATCTCTGAATGGCCCGATGAATTCATGACCTTCGGACATAGAGGTGAGAGGGGTCCTATTGAGGCAAGAAATAATATTCAGAATAGTGTTGAAAGAACTTTGCATCCCAGAAAGAGGGAAAGCAAGTCATTGGGCAGGAGAGACACCAAAGGAGGAGATAATCAGCTCGGGGTAGGGTTGTGATTCAAGGAAATCAAACAAGGGGAATAAACAAAAATGGGATTTTCATTTTCCTTTTAATTTTAAGGACTTAAGAAAACTAGCCTATATCTTCTCATTCATTATATACATGTTATCCATTGAAATGAATTTGGGGTGATTATAAAGAAAAACCCTGTAAATGTTTATTATCTGAGACAGATGCAGAAAATGCACAACGAATATTAACTGAAAACAGACAGATTGGTGTTTGAGATCCTTTGTTGGAGCTATAAGGTCATTGCCAACTCAAAATTGGGGCTTTTCTGTCAGAGTTTGCGCTGATTGCCTGTGAAAACGGTCTCTCTTTCCCTTTCTTGGCCCAACATTGTAACGGTTTTCTAAAACATATTCTTGCCAGTATAACTGATTGGAATATTGAGAAGACCTGATTCCTTTCGGAGATAAGCTGAGAATCAAGCTCGCATTTCTTGAACATGTTCAGGTCCATTTAGAGGCTAAAGCCACTCAAGAGTGCCACGCTTTGAATTGAGTTTACAGCAGAAAATAGAGGGGAGCATTTCCTAGGTCTTCCTTGAGATGCACAGATCAACTGGGTACAACAGATACTGGACAATCATAAGGGTTGGAACCCACGCCTGGAAGAGAACCCATTCAGGGTTCCTTCCGCCAATTTGAACAACACTGTCAGGGTTTCAGATCAGCCATTAAACTGAGGCCCGGTCTGCCCTCTCAGTCGGATACCAAAGATCCTATGGTATACAAGGAAGATCAAAGGAGTCCTCCTGACATTCTGGCCAATATTTACCCCTGAGCCAACATCATAGAACAGATTTTTCTTGTTGCTGTTTGTGGGACATTGCTGTGTGCAAACTGACTGTCATGTTTCAACCATAATTTGTGTTTACATAACAACATTAACTCAATAAAACTTCCCAAGGCACTTCACAGGAGTATAATCAAACAAAAATTGACACTGAGCAACGAAGGAGACATTAGGGCAAGTGGCTGAAAGCTTTCCAAAGAGTTAGGTTTTAAAAGAGGTTTTATTAGGAGAGATAGGTAAAGAGGGAAAGGTTCATGGAGGAGATTGCAGAGCTTAGGGCTAGATGGTCGATGTCATGAACCATATGGTGGGGGTGAAAGGAATGGAGGATACTGTGAGGCTGGAATTGAAGGAATGCAGAATTCTCTGAGGCTTTTTGGGCTGGAGGATGTTACTGAGGTAGGGAGGGGCGAGGGCAGGGAGGGAGATTCAAAATTGAAGCACTGGTGGACCAGAAGTAATCATAAGTCAATGAGCGCAGCGGTGATGGGTGAAAGGGACATGATGCAAGTTAGGATATGAGCAGCTGCCCCAACATTACAACAGTGACTACACTTCAAATATACTTCATTGACTGCAAAGGACTTTGTGGAGTCCTGAGATTGTGTGGTTCTGCTCAAACTGAACAGAGCTGTCTGTAATGATTTCACGGAATTTCTCAGAGGTTTGCTGGTAATAATAAATCTGTTCCTAGTTTTCACCAGTGTGTTGGTTGTACTGTCTTGAAACTACTTTTGAATTCTCTTTATTAAATCTTACACTTGCTTTGAGGTGGCATTTCACCATGGATTACTGCTCTACAGTAGGGACGTCCATTCTCTTCCATTCTTGAGTTGATTAGGTTCACACTATGCAGTTTGTGGGTTGCATATTAATTTGTAAATATCTCTCATGTTGCTAATACTAAAAGCCCTTTCTGTTCGCAATTCACTGTGGAGGCAACAGTACTACGAACAGCCCTTCTCCAACATAGCAACAGTGACCACACTTTAAAAGCACTTAGATAAAAGCAAAATACTGCGGATGCTGGAAAACTGAAACAAAAATAGAAAATGCTGGAAAAACTCAGCAGGTCTGACAGCGTCTGTGGAGAGAGAAACACAGATGCTGTCAGACCTGCTGAGTTTTTCCAGCATTTTCTGTTTTTGCTTCAAAAGTACTTAATTGGTTGTCAAGCGCTTTGGGATGTCCTGAGGTCATGAAAGGAGCTGTAGAATTGCAAGCCTTTCTTCCTTTTCAAACCTTCAGGTCCACAAAATTCAAACAGCTCAAACCAAAAAGTAAGGTATTTAAGCATAAATCAGGCTGAACTGGACTCTGTGGCTGCAATCTCAATGTTCACAGGCCACCACAAAGGTTCAGAAAGAAATTCAAGCCCCATCCCACGCCCCTGGAACCAATACTCTCTTTATGTGGTGCCTGAACACCCCCAGGAGACAGCAATACTGTACTGCTTCTGACGTCAGATGATGAGGCCCAGTTAATAGATTGAGAACTGAGAGATCAGAAAATTGATGCAAAGGTCACGTGAAATCAACCTATATTTCAGAGCTGCCTAGAACCAAGTTATTCTGTTTTATTCAAAAGCAAAATACTGTGGATGATGGGAATCTGAAATAAAAACAAAAAATTCTAGAAGTACTCAGCAGGTCAGGCAGCATCTGTGAAGAGAAATAGAGTTAATGGCCTGCATTTTTATCCTCGAGATGGGTAGGGGGAGTCAGGACAATTCCTGACTTGGCATAGGGGGCAGGAGGGGACCTTTTGAACATACCTTTTGAAAGGTCCCCTCATGAATACTGGGCTTCAACCTGACAGTGAAAATCCAGCCAATGTTTCAGGTCGAAATGGCCTTTCATCAGTTCAGATGAAAGGGCAACTCGACCTGAAACATTGGCCTGAATTTTCACCCTGGAGGTGGGGAGCGGGAGTCTGGAAAATTCCCGGCTCAGCCCACACGTCTCAGGAGAAAGTGCCCGCAAAAGCAGGATCTTCATTGCCAGGGGTGGGGTGGGGGGTTGCGTGCAAGCTGGAGTTAGGCCAGCTGACCCGGGAAGAAGTTCGGAGGCAGCCACCAGGGTCCACCAAGTGCCAAGGCTGGCTGTTCAAAAGGTGCGCTTCAATGCTGTGCGATTTTGACCCAGACCCCACCCCATCAGCCCCTACACACTCATACGCCACGTTATAGATGCATGGCTGACAGCCCAGACGTCCATTATTCTTGTTGAAACAACTGCACCTCAGACAAAACATTGCTTGATTGACAGCTCTGACTCTCTGATCTCTGCGGTCAATGTCACAATGTTTATTTACACAAGGTTAAGTGGTTTCAAGTGTTTGTGGTTTTTGTTATTTGATACTTTAGAAGGGTTTGGGTAATTGACTCTTTTATTGCCTTGCAGTGAAATTACTTTTTTTTAAAAACATATTGAAAAGCAATAAACAAATGAATTACCTTTTTAAAAGTTTCTTTTTTACACATCCTATGGTCACTATAGGTTTCATTTGTTGGATATAGGTATAGTGGGTTAATGGGCTTGTAAGTGCTATAGTTTGGCATAGGTAGCATGAGGGGCCATGAGGGGTGAGTGGAGTTCCATAGCTTGGCATGGGGACATGAGGAGCCATGGAGGGCAGGTGGAATTCCATAGCTTGACATAGGGGGCATGAGGAGGACCTTTAGAACTCACCTTTGAAAAAGTCCCTCATGTGGACTAGGGTTCATGACTCCCCTGAGGGGCCGTGAGCCACGACTCTTTAAAAACCTAGCCCAACGCTGTGAAAATTGCCAAGGAGTAGGATGTGCCTATCTCTGCAATGGAACAGACCAGGTCGGGAGTGCCAGGTTTTGACAGGAACCTGCCCCAATCTTTAAAGGCACTCCTGAAAATCAAACAGCCTGGAATGGGGTTTGGAACACTAGAATCAGGACCTGTCAGCCATTTTTAAAGGGGCCCCAAGTTTTTTTTGTTATTCGTTCATGGGATGTGGGCGTCGCTGGCTGAGCCAGCATTTATTGTCCACCCCTAGTTGCCCTTGAGAAGGTGGTAGTGAGCTGCCTTCTTAAAATGCTGCAGTGCATGTGGTGTAGGTACACCCACACTGCTGTTAGGAAGGGAGGTCCAGGATTTTGACCTAATGACAGTGAAGGAACAGTGACATATTTCCAAGTCAGGATGGTAAGTGACCTGGAGGGGAACTTCCAGGTGGTGATGTTCCCATGCATCAGCTGCCCTTGTCCTTCTAGACAGTAGTGGTGTGGGTTTAAAAGGTGCTGTCTAAGGAGCCTTGGTGAATTCCTGCAGTGCATTTTGTAGATGATACACACTGCTGCTACTGTGCATCAGTGATGGAGGAAGTGAATGTTTGTGGATGTGGTGCCAATCAAGTGGACTGCTTTGTCCAGGACGGTGTCAAGCTTCTTGAGTGTTGTGGGAACTGCACTCATCCAGGCAAGTGGGGAGTATTCCATCACACTCCTGACTTGTGCCTTGTAGATGGTGTACAGGCTTTGGGGGAGTCAGGAGGTGAGTGACTTGTCACAGGATTCCTAGCCTCTGACCTGCTCTTGTATCCACAGTATTTATATGGCTAGTCCAGGTCAATTTCGGGTAAATGGTAAGCCCAGGATGTTGATAGTGGGGGATTCAGTGATGGTAATGCCATTGAATGTCAAGGGGTGATGGTTAGATTCTCTCTTCTTGGAGATGATTATTGCCTGGCACTTGTGTGGCGTGAATATTACTTGCCACTTGTCCGCCCAAGGTCTTGCTGCACCTGGATATGGATTGCTTTAGTATCTGAGGAGTCACAAATGGTGCTGAACATTGTGCAATCATCAACGAACATTCCCACTTCTGACATTATGATGGAAGGAAGGTCATTGATGAAGCAGCTAAAGATGGTTGGGTCGAGGACACTACCCTGAGGAACACCTGCAGTGATGTCCTGGAGCTGAAATGACTGACCTCCAACAACCACTGCCATCTTCCTTTGTGCTAGGTATGACTCCACCCAGTGGAGTTTTCCTGCTGATTCCCATTGACTCCAGTTTTGCTAGGGCTTCTTGGTGCCACACTGTGGCCTTGATGTCAAATGCAGTTACTCTCACCTCACCTTGGGAGCTCAGCTCTTTTGTCCAAGTTTGAACCAACGCTACAATGAGGTCAGGAGCTGAGCGGCCATATTGCCGGAATATTGTCAGGGCCCATAGCCTTTGCACTATCCAGTGCCTTCAACTGTTTCTTGCTATCATGTGGAGTGAATTGAATTGGCCTCTGTGATGCTTGGGACCTCCGGAGGAGGCCAAGATGCATCATCCACTCACCACTTCTGGCTGAAGATTGTAGCAAATACTTCAACCTTGTCTTTTGCACTGATTTGCTGGGCTCCCCCATCACTTAGGATGGGGATATTTGTGGAGCCTCCTCCTCCAGTGAGCTGTTTAATTGTCCGCCACCATTCATAACTGCATGTGGCAGGACTGCAGAGCTTAGATCTGACCTGTTGGTTGTGGGATCACTTAGCTCCGTCCATTGCTTGCTGCTTATTCTGTTTTGGCACACAAGATCCCCTGGCTTGATGCTAATGGTAGAGTCGGGGATATGCCAGGCCATGGGGATACAGATTATGTTTGAGTACAATTCTGCTGCTGCTGATGGCCCACAGCACCTCATGGATGCCCAGTCTTGAGTTGCTAAATCTGTTTGAAATCTATCCCATTTAGCATGGTGGTAGTGCCACACAACACGATGGAGGGTATCCTCAATGTGAAGGTGGGACTTCATCTCCTCAATTACTGCATTGTGGTCACTCCTACCGATACTGTCATGGACAGATGCTCCTGCAGCAGGCAGGTTGGTGAGGTGAGGTCAAGTATGTTTTTCCCTCTTGTTGGTTCCCTCACCACCTGTCGCAGACCCAGACTAGCAGCTATGTCATTTAGGAGTCACCCTACCCAGTCAGTAATGGTGCTACTGAGCCAGTCTTGGTGATGGACATTGAAGTCCCCCACCCAGAGTACATTCTGCACCCTTGCCACACTCAGTGCTTCCCCCAAGTGGTGTTCAACATGGAGGAGCACTTGATTGATCAGCTGAGGGAGGGCAGCACATGATAATCAGCAGGAGGTTTCCTTGTCCATGTTTGACCTGATGCCATGAGACTTCATGGGGTCCGGAGTCGGTGTTGACGACTCCCAGGGCAACTCCCTCCCGACTGTATACCATTGTGCTGCCACCTCTGCTGGCTCTGTCCTGCCAGTGGGACAGGACGTTCCCAGGGATGGTGATGGTGGAGTCTGGGACATTCCAGCTCGATGGAAATTCAGCCCATTAACTCCGTTTCTCTCCACAGATACTGTCTGACTGCTGAATGTCTCCAGCATTTTTTGCTCTTATTCTAATTGGCTAGTCTTTGCACTGAAATCTGTATCAATTATATTCTACATATTTGTTAGGTGGCTTCTTCTACTCTCTAATTTGTCATCATAGCTCATCCCCTTTCCGCTGAAGATTTGTCTTGCCACTCTTTTCTGTACCTTTTCCATTACTTGAATACCTTTTTTGTGAGGTGGTATCCAGAACTCAGCAGTGCATTGCAAAACCTCAGCACAACTTACTGCCCCTTACACTGTTCTGGTTATGTGTCCCAGCGTTCTTTTAGTTCTTACCACATGGATCGTTGTAAGTATGTGTCTTCTGTCGCTCCCAGGACATTCCTGGAACATTGAGTTGCATGCATTTTTTACTTGGGCTCCCCAATTTTTGGCCTTTGAGTAATACATGTTTGAGTGCTATGAATGCATTTGCCATGTGTTTGCCCATATTGCTAAACAATCCATGCTCTTTTTGAGAATCCATTGCTGCATCCCCTACCTCTACTGTTCTACCTGGTTTTGTGTCATTAGTAAATATGACCATTCTGTATATGGTTCTGGTTCCTACAGGGATTCTTCACATAAGGACTCTCGAGCATTCTATATTGTAACCAGATTTTTACCCAGTCTTTTGTTTTACCCTGGATTCCGGTGGCTAATATTTTTATTCGAAGTTTCTCATATGGAACTTTTCCAACAACTTTTAAAAGCTGAAATAATCTAAGGCATTTGATATGCCATTATTCTACTTACCCTCAAAAAACAATAAGGAGGGCTAATAGGATGGATCTCCCCCTTAATCTATGCTGGTTTGTTTCTTATTAAGTTATCGTGGGAACAGTTATGCCTCTGACAGTCCTTTAGCATAGTTTCCAGTTATACCTGCTTTATTCATATTCATTTTACATGGGGTATGTAGACTTGATTGTTTGTTTTGCTAATGCTGCCTAGCTCCCTTAATGGTTTAGTTGGGTAAGAGCGCCACCCAGTGTAATACAGAGGCATACAGGCCCAGGAGGTGCCAGATTAGGTTTATGTTGAGTTATCTGACCTCGCTGGGTTGACAGCAGGAGATGCTACAATTGTTCCCACTGTTCCTGGAAGTTATGCTCTAATTGTACAACACTCTGGTCAGATCCCCATCTGAAGTACTGGGTTCAATACAGGGCAACGCACCTCAGGAAGGATATAATGACCTTAGAGGGAATGCAACACAGGTTAACCAGAATGATATTGGGACTATAAGAATTAAATTAGGAGGATAGGTTGCATAGACTAGGATTGTATTCCCTTGAGTATAAAAGATTAAGGGGTGATCAAACTGAGGTGTTTAAGATGATTAAAGTTGATAGGGTAGATAGAGAAAAATGACTTCAACAGAATAGGGAGTCCAGAAAAAGAGGGCATAACTTTAAAATTAGAGATACGCCATATCAGGAAGCATTTCTTCATACATAGGGTAGTGAAAATGGGGAACTATCTCTCCAAATAGTAATTGAGGCTAGGGGTCAATTGAAAATTTAAAAATGGAGATTGATCATTTTTTGTTACACGGGAATATTAAAGGGTGAGTAGATGGAGTTAAAATACAGATCATCCATGATTTAATTGAATGGCGGAAAAGGTTCGATGGCTTGATTATCCTCCTATAATCTAATATTTCCTGGGCGAGAGACGGACAAAGGCAATCAGGATCCCTGCTCCTGATTGCAATTCAGAGACTTGCATTGGAAAGGCACATGTATAGATGCCAAGGCAGACAGATTTGGTGTTCATTCCGAGAGAATGGGGAATATTGTGCTATTCTGTGAAGAAGGGTGTGTAAATGATTTAATTAAGCGGGGAAAAATTACTAGAAGGCAGATTGTCTGGGGGGTTTAAAACATGAAAGGATAGAGGTGTTAGGTTTGAGGTACAAGTGAATAGGTTGGATCTAACATTTGCATGTTTAGATCAGTTGAAATTGTTTGAATATCAAAGGGAAGTCAGAGGTACAAAGAAACATGCTTGCATCTTGCAGGAGTTCTATGGGTAAACAGAAGAGGGTATATTACATTTCATTAACCCAAAAGCAGAGACAAAATAGAAACATGAAAGATTTTATATTTGGAAGGATTTAAGTTTCAAAGAGGTGTGAGAACAATGGAACCTGAGATAAAAGTGGGGAACAGGTATTTTCGACTTACTGTGAAAAGCTGTTAGCTGTTGGCTGTTATATGTAGCTGTTGGCTGTAGCTGTGGGCTTTTGTATGTGTGAGGAAGATCTGGAAACAGCTCTAGGCTTGGAGAAGATGCAGTTTGAATTAGCCATTCAATGAAGCCAGAAAAAGTCTAGGGACTGCAACAAGCAGTATTATTCTGAAAGCTTGGGTTTCCACAGTAGAGTGGGAGAGAGCTTAAAAGGTCATGTGGTATGCCTTTATTAAAGCTATAGCAGTTTGCCTTGGGTAATATTACTGGATTTTTATAGTTAAACATCTATAAGGGAGTGTTGCCTGGAAAGCGTTTACTTGTGGGTCTGATCAAGTAGAGTCTTTTTGGGAGAATATTTTGTAAGGCTAATTTTAACTGTGTAACTGTAATCTTGTGTGCTTAAGTTTTCTTTCTTTTTATCAATACAACTTTTACTTCTAATTTTTTTTAATCCCAAAAGTGTTACTGGTCTTCTTGCTGCTGAGATCAGTGGATTTTCTTATCATTTTCAGAATACAAAAAAAGGGTCAAATTTCCCTCTGGGATTTGGTTTGCGCAGCAATTAACACCAGCTGTGGTCATAGCAGTTTCAATGCACCTCTTAGGCATTTGTCATTACCACTAACCACCAAAGTATCAAATAAAGAATGGTCACTTAGATAATTAGAGAGTTCCCAAGCTGTCTGACGACTGCAGGATTAATCTATCTTTTTAGGAGCGGCACTGAACGAAAGGGAACATTGTGAAAATTGTGACTGCTTGATGTTAGAAGTAGGCTCCTGATTGGCTGGCATGAAATATCTACCAGCTAACCTGAGAGATAGCCTTCCACGGAAAGAAAGGTGAACCAGAAGCCCAGGGATGGGTTGGTCTAGACTGTATTCAAAGGCAGGAAAACCTCCTGGATAAAAGAGGCTTATAATCAAGGAAGAGGGCCAGCTTGGAAAGCCAGCTTGCTAAATGGAGATTTGAACCTTTTTTGTGTCAGTCATCACAGTGGGAGAGAGTTCAGTAATGCTGGCCAGAATTGCGCACAGTATCTACAATGAATGTGTTCATTGTACCAGCTGCAAATTACAAGTGCCGTCTCACCATTTCCTTATTCCCTGTGAGACAACACAGAGCATAAGATGTCTGTGCAGGAAACTGACAATCAGCAAATGTGTAGCTAAAAAAAAAAAATCAGAAACAACACACAATTAGATATGAACACACTAATTGACTTAAATGAGACAAGTCTGAAAATGCTGCAGTGTTTCTTTTTTCAGACCTGAGGTAGGACAGTCTAGGAGGAACTCCAACTGTCAAGCTATATTTAAACTGCAGCTACTGGTATCAGACTGGGCGAGAGTTTGGCTTGTCTATGGCTATATGCAATCGTGGAATATTTCTCCCAGCAGTTGGATTTCACATGCTTGGACAGTGTGGGTGGCAGTGTCTATGTTGTCAATATATATTAATTAATTGCAGGTCGGTTTAAAACCTGAAAATGAGGTCCAACAAGCCTCCAGGCATCCAATACAAGGGATCCTTGGTTTTATATGTAGATAAAATGCAGCACAAAAAGTAAGGCAGTTACATTGCTTAGGCCACAATGACAGTATCATATCCAATTCTGGGCATCACACTTAAGAGTCAACCACATTGCTGTGGATCTGGAGTCACATGTAGGCCAGACCAGGAACGGACAGCAGATTTCCTTCCCTAAAGGGGCATTAGTGAACCAGATGGGTTTTTATGACAATCAACAGTGGTTTCATGGTCATCATCAGGCTTTTAATTCTATACTTTTATTGATTAAATTCAAATTCCACTGTCTGCTGTAATGGGATCCCCAGAGCATTATTCTGGGCCTCTGGATTACTAGCCCAGTGACAATACCACAATGCCACTGCCTCCCTTCATTGGCTGTAAAGCACTTTGAGATGTCTGGTGGTCGTAAAAAGCACTAGATCAGCCTAAGGCTTTCTTTCTTCTTTCTCTTACAGAAAACTTTAACCTTGGTGCAAAATGGGGAGCTCTTTGGAATAGCCAAAAGTTATAATATAAATGCATCCCCACAATTCAATCAGTTAGCTTATGCAGAATGGTATTGGTCTGAAGACCAGTCAATAATCTCTTCTCACAGGCTTGAATGATAATGAGTTCAAGGGCAATGCAAAGCTAAAAGTCCAAAACTTGAATGATTAACAGAGACCAGGCACCCATGTGGCCGGGTTGCTGGCCTTGTTTAGTGCAAAATTATCTATTTGGCGTACAATAAAGAAGAGTTAAATGGTGTGACTCTGTTTCCAACCCTTTAAGGAATCCTGAAGCTTTTTTTTTGTTCCATTTCAAATAATTTTAATCCATTTTCAAAACATGCTAATAATTACATTTTCAGTGCGTGTAGTTTTGTTCTTGCACTGTGACAACCTGATGTTTCTAAGAATGTGAGTCATCTATTAAAGTGGAAAGGTGAAATCTTCAGAAGAAGAACATGCACATTGCTTATGCTGAACTCTTAGTAGGAACTGCCTTCACAATGTTATTCAGTAACCATGGCTGATGTGAAAAAGGTATTTTGTGGTCTTACGTTTTCTTGAGCATGTTTGTGATATCCGGGCCTGTAACTGTTAATATCCTGGACTTATCTCTCTCCCCATTCTTCAGAACTTTTATTCTCACAGGCGTGTATCCAACGTGACTTTTCTGAGCTGGCTTCAACAGCGGTGGAGCATTGGGGATAAGGGACCCCTCAATTGGCCAATCATATTCCTAGTTTTAACAGGTTAAAAAATAATATTAATTTTTTGTACATAAAGGCCTGAATTTTGCATTCAGCAGTGAAGTGACAGTGTTGGCCATTGACCTCAGTGCAAACCACCCACAAAGATCTCGTGATCTCTTTCACGTTGGTTTTGCCGTTTCCCAAAGTTAATTTAATTCTGGAACCATCTATAGAGGATTTCCAGCATTCAGCAACAGAGATGCTAGCAAGAAAGCTAATCAGCCAATCACATTGAAAAATTCTCAAAGACAGCAAATAAGAAAGTAAAAAACACTAATTATCCTTAATTTTCTAATTATTTTACAGTGAATGAAATAAAGATTGGGTCATACACATGGGGGTTAAGATAGAAGCTGAAATATCATAAACTTTTAAAAAGTTATTTTAATTATTTTAAACACTTGTTTTGTTACATTCCACAAATATAAAATTAGTTTTTCAGGGCCAGAGAGGTTATTCTTCAGAAATTATGACCTATCACATCATTAAAAACCCAGGTGCACTTCTTTTAACACAATGTAACTTCTTCAAGTTTTGTTTGCACTACTGTATTAATCTCTCAATAACACAAGTGATTTCAAAAACTTTCAATTGCAAGGATTTGAACAGCACACCCTGGGGATGAGCAGAGAATCACGAACAGCAAATTCTGTGTTTAGCTGTGCATCTGCAGATGTTAAAAGTTACTGTCAGTTTCACAGAATAATGGTAAGCCCTGACAGATAAGCCATTATTCCAATTGCAAAATCTGGCTAATATTAATTTGATTAGAAATCTACTGCAATATGTTTTTTGAACGCACAAGTAAATCTCCTTCAGCAATGTCTACAGTCGGCTGGCTCTGCATCATGGTTGTGATGTTGAGCTGACATTCTGTCCTACCCATCTACAACACTTCCCAGTTACCAACAATCTCCCCCATCGCATTTCACTGAGAAAGTCATCTAAATATATGTATACAGATAATTATAGTTGCTTGTAAATACATGAGGGGCATTAATTAATCAGCACAGAGGACAGCTTCAACAGGGTACTGAACTTGAAAATTTGGCGAGTGAAGAAATTTAGTGCGAGGAAGGAAGCGATGAGATAAGCAGGGTGTGTGATTGTTTGGGGAGTTTTTGAGTTTTTTTCTTTCCTTGGAGTGGGAAGGGAAGGATCCAGTTATCATGGTCCAGTGGGCACCTACAGCACAGGTAAGACTAAGAAAGGGGATCTGCTGAAGGAGTTTGAACAGCTAAGGGCTAAATTTAAAGTAGCACCAAAAAGGTAATAATCTCGCAATCAGTCGCTTGGCAGGACAGAACTTGAGTATTTCTGAAAAAGCTGACATGCTGTTGGAGCTTTTTGTCTTGCACTCATCAGGACAGATGCAAGAATGCCAAATTTCAAAGGGAGTAACAATTTATATTGCATGAGAAAAGGGTGCTGATTGGTCAGCAAATTGACTGATTGGTCAAGGGCACTGCCCTGAAGAATGCACCAGGGGAACTATTGTTCTCCACATATATGCTTAATTCAAAAAATGCGCAATGCCTGGGCATGTTCCCTGCAAATGAAAATACGTAGCTTCTAGCAAGCATAAGTGACTGATAGCAATCTTAAATTTGTTGTAAATCAATTGGTTGACTCTGCATATCAAGATGTAGAACCAGTTTGGGCTGAAATAAGGAATAGCAAGGGAAAGGGGTCATTGGAGGTATTAGTTTATAGCCACCCCTAATGGTAGCTACACTGTAGGGCAGAGAAATAAGAAATAATGAGGTTTGTAAGAAAGGTACTGCAATAATCATGGGCAGTTTTAATTTTCATATAGATCAAGTTGGCAAATGTAGCCTTGAGGATGAGTTTATAGAGTGTATTCAGGACAGTTTCTTAGAACAATATGTTCTGGAACCAATTAGGTACAGGCTAATTTAGACTTGGTAAGGTGTAATGATACAGGATTAATTAATGATCTCATAGCAAAGGATCCTAAAGGGAACAGTAATCATGATAACATAATAAAATTCCACGTTCAGTTTGAGGGTGAGAAACCTGGGTCTGAAACTATGGGCCAGATTGTCACAGAATCGGGCTGATTCCAAAGCCATTTTATAATGGCAGGCAGGACCCAATTCTGGGGGCTGAATTTTACGAGTCGGCAAGCAGGGGTGGGGCCCGCTCGCCAATGCGTAAAATGACGTGCGATGACGTCGGGGGGAACTCCCGACGTCACCGCGCCCAATTTAAATTTTCAGGAAGGCGGGAGCGCAGCAAAATTGAGGCCATTGACAGAGTCAATTAAGTAATTAAAGGACCTGCCCGTCCAACCTTAAGGTTGGCGGGCAGGCCAGGAAACCTGGCAAGAAGCAGAAAAGACATGAAACCTCATCCACGGGTGGGATGAGGTTTCATGTAGGCTTTAAAAAATTTTAATAAAGATTTTGTAAAAATTATGGACATGTTCCAACTCGTGTGACTTTGTCACATAAGGGGACATGTACGGGAATTTTCTTTTCTCTATTTTTAATATTTTTGAAAGTAGAGGCGATCTCCCTTAGGCAGCATTTAGCCTCAGGGAGATGAGTGCGCTCTTTCATGTGCATGCGCGAAAGAGCGCACTCTCGATTTTGGGAATCCCCCCCTGCCCGTACCGGGAGCGCATAGCGCTTCCCTGCGGACGTCACGCTGGGCGGGCCTTAATTGGCCCACCCACGTAAAATGGCGCAGCGTCTCCGGTCGGGGGCACCGATCGGAAGTGCGCCCGTATGCGCCCGCCCATCATCTTCCCCTCAACGGGGGGGGGGGAAAATTCAGCCCTGGGACTCCAATTGCAATTCCTGGCACTGGCAAATTTCGCCAGCATGGGATAAGAGTACAGGTAGCGAGCCCGCACCCTGCACACCCAACCTGGCCGGTTCCATTGTGAGGGTAGATATCTCTTAGCCCTGCAATTTTCTTGGAGTCAGACCAGCTTCTCCAGGACTCATCGTTCACAGTCCCTCAGAGAAGTCACGAACCATAATCTGGACTTGGGAACTTTTTGAAAAAAAAGTTTTAAAAGTTCTACCCATGTCGCCCATGCCCTTCCATGTTCCCTATGTCCCCTCCATGCCACCTCCCTGCCCATGCCACCTCCAGACTCCTCCACTGCAATTCACCCAGTATGTGTCATGTACAGAACCAGCGAGCCATGTAATAACAATGGCAAGTATTGAAGTGCTTAGGAAAAAAACACATATTCAGAAATCTGCTTTGAAAAAATTGCTACTCCAACAATTCCATAAAAATGCCAATCAGACAAGATTATTACAGCATCAGAAACAGAAGCTTTTCCCACTTAACATCTCTTAATCTTGTCCAAATAAACATAGGGATATTGACCAAAAAAATCACAGAAATAAAAAATTATTACAGCCGTATAATTTATCAAACAAAGTAAATACTCCACTTCAGTTTGCCCAAAGAGACCCTTGTTCAGCTAATGCATTTGTGAGTCTTGGAGCTCAGCCAAGCATTCACAATGAGTCCAAATGGAGAACCAAATGTTTGGCTATCTATTTGTGTAGATATAGTTCCCTAGGTTGATTCCTGTGATGAAGGGGTTGTCTTATGAGGAAAGGTTAAGCTGCTCACTGGAGCTTAGAAGATTGAGAAGTGATCTCACTGAAACATACAAAATTTAGGGGGGGCTTAACAGTGTCGATGCTGAGAGGGTGTTTCAGCTCATGGGGGAATCTAAAACTAAGAGCACAGTTTCAGAACAAAGAGACTGCAATTTAAATCTGAGAGGATGATTTTTTTTCTCAGAGGCCCATTGATCTTTAAAATTCTCCATCCGACAGAGCAGTGTCTTTGACTATATTCAAGGCCGAATTAGACAGAATTTTGATCTACAAAGGAGTCAAGGATTGTGAGGCAGCAGGCAGGAAGATGGAGTGAAGGCCACGATTTTCTTTTTATTCGTTCATGGGATTATGGGATTGGGACTTCACTAGCTGGGCCAGCATTTATTGCCCTTGAGAACTGAGGGGCTTGCTAGGCCATTTCAGAGTCAACCACATTGCAATGGGTCTGGAGTCACATGTAGGCCAGACCAGGTAAGGACAGCAGATTTCCTTCGCTAAAAGATATTAGTGAACCAGATGGGTTTTTAACAACAATCAACAATGGCTTCACGGTCATCATTAAACTTTCAATTCCAGATTTTTTTTTTATTGAATTCAAATTTCACCATCTGTTGGGATGGCATTGCCCTGGGTCTCTGGAATACTATTCTAGTGACAATACCACTATGCCACCGCCTCCCCGATCAGATCAGCCATGAGCTAACTGAATGGCAGAGCATGCTCGAGGGGCTGAATGGAATACTGCTGCCCCTATTTCTTATGGTCTTGTGTTCTACATTATGATGCACCTTTATAAAACACTGTTTCGACCTCAACTGAAGTACTATGTCCAATTTTGGACATCGTACGTTATGAAGGATGTGTCAACTTTCGAGAGGGTGCAGAAAAGGTTTGCGAGAATAATTAAGTTATAAGGGACTTTAGTTATATGGATAGATTGGTGAAGCTGGGGTTATTCTTCTTAGAGAAGAGAAGGTTGAGGGACAATTTGGTGGATGTTTAAAACATGACAGGTCTAGACATCCCATTGGCTGAAGAGTCAAGAACGAGAGGACACGATTTATGGTGATTTACATAAGAACCAAAGGCAACGTGAGGAAAAAGATTTTTATGCAGCGAGTGGTTAGGATTTGGAATGCCTGAGAGACTGATGGAGGCAGGTTCAATCAGGGCTTTCAAAAGGGAGTTGGACAATTATTTGAACAGAAAAAATAATGTAGGGCTACAGGGAAAGGTAGGTGTGGGCAGGGAAAGGGGGGTTGGTGGGACTCATTGAACTTTTTTTATTTATCCTTTCACAGGATGTGGGCGTCACTGGGCAAGCCTTAATTGCCCTTGAGAAGGTGGTGGTGAGCTGGCTTCTTGAACCGCTACTGCCCATGTGGTGTACGTACATCCACAGTGCTGTTAGGAAAGGAATTCCATGATTTTGACCCAGCAACAGTTAAGAAATGGTGACATAGTTCTTGCAAAGAGCTGGCATGGACACAATGGGCCGAATGGCCTCCTTCTGTGCTGTAGCCACTCTCTGATTCAAAAGTAAGTACCTGCAACTACAAATGATAGTGCATCTTCACCACACTGTGATTCATTACCATTTCCTGATGCGACATTAAACCAAAACCCTGTCTGCCTAATTCTTTTAAAGGTCCCATGTCACTACTCTTACCTCAACAATCATGATGAAAATTAGATTAACTCATCATTCTTCCCATCGCTGTAACTGCGGCCTTGCTGAATTCACAATGGGCTGCTACAAATGCCTGCATGTGAAGGGCTTTGGTATGTTTCAGAGCAAATAATTTTTTTGTTTACATAGGAAGGTATAGCTGTAAACAAAAAGTTATTAATATTCAAGTTTATGCAAATGACCTCCATGATTGAAGCCCTCCAAACAAGTACATGCTATCCTACATTTCTGAGAGTTCTGAACTAATGAATTCTTTGCCTGGGCAACTTCAATTTCTGGGTTTCCCTGTAACATGAAAAATTTATAGAAAAGTGTTGTACATTGTCTACTCATCAGTGAAGTGCTATTACCTCATTCAAATCACCATCTGGCAGCACAGGCCACATGTACGTTAGCTTGTTCCACAGTGGATTCTCCAATTTCGAATGCTTCCATTGACCAGGCTTCGCGGTTCCTTCATGCTTGATGGCCCATCTAATGAAACAATAATGTTGTTTGTTGAAAGCAAAATCGTGCCAGAATATTTTTTCCCAAATACAGAAGCACTAATATTAATCAGCATAAATATTTCAACACTGCAACTTGAAACACTCTCCTGGCCTTTTAAGTGGATCTCAGGATCTGAAATGGGAAAAAGGACTCATTTGCCATCAAAAACTGAGAGGGAGCTAGAAATTGGAGCTTGTTGCTGCTAAATTGCTAGACCAATTACCAAATTATTTCATCTGGTTTCAATGTTTTTTTAGTTAGGCCTTTTGTAGATGAAAGGGGTGTTGATTGAGAAGAGTTGAACACTATCTATTTCATACATGGGGAGAGGAATTTTAACTCCTTCCATCAGCAGAAACTGGGATGGGATGGGGTGATGTGGTTAAAATGGAGCAGTGGGGAGGGGTAACTTACCCATTCTTTCTCACCCCAATTAGGTCGACCGCAATTTAAATTACAGACCCAGGATAATCCAGCCCAAGCCTGTGCAGTCCTCTGTATAAATTCAAGTCTTTCTGTTTTTCTCTTTCTTTAAATGTGCAGATCATGTTTCAACAATATCTTTTGGGGAGAGGGGGTGTGGGGGCCAGTGTGTTAATTTAACATGATCTCATTTACATAATCCTGGTGAGCTGCACTTGTGGAACTCAGACTCACAGGCAGGCTCACCAGTTCTGATAGGAGGGGAAATTTGGTTACTTCCCATGTTTCAATAGTCTGTTAACGTTGAGGGTGGAGTAGGGTTTGGTGTGGTGCGAGTGGGAGAGATGCAACAGCACAGGGACTGAGAGCTCGAACAGCAGCAAGTCAGTAGGTTTGTTCCTCCTGGGCCCACTAAAAACCACTGAAGAGAATTTCACCTTCTTGGTTTTGAGTGTCATGCAGTAGTCCCTTTAAAGCTTGCTGGTTAGTCCACTCATCACTAACTACTGTTATGACGGGATGGGAGGAGTGTGCGAATTATCAAGTCCCACTACCCTGCAGGTCATACCATTAATTTAAGTGTTTAATTTTCTCACCGAAATGGCCAATTGTGTAAGCACTTGCTCAGCAATAACCTGCTCACTGATGCTCAGTTTGGGTTCCGCCAGGGCCACTCAACTCCTGACCTCATTACAGCCTTGGTTCAAACATGGACAAAAGAGCTGAACTCCCGAGGTGAGGTGAAAGTGACTGGTCTTGACATCTAAGCCGCATTAGACAGAGTGTGACAGCAAGGGGCCCTAGCAAAACTGGAGTCAATGGGAATCAGGGGGAAAGCCCTCCACTGGTTCAAGTCATACTTAGCACAAAGGAAGGTGGTTTGGTTGTTGGACGTCAGTCATCTCAGCTCCAGGACATCCCTGCAGGTGTTCCTCAGGGTAGTGTCTTCAGTCCAACCATTTTCAGCTACTTCATCAATGACCATCCTTCCATCATAAGGTCAGAAGTGGGGATGTTTGCTGATAATTGCACAATGTTCAACACCATTCGTGACACCTCCATGTCCAAATGCTGCAAGACATGGAAAATACCAAGGCTTGGGCTGACAAGTGGCAAGTTACATTCGTGCCACACAAGTGTCAGGCAATGACTATCTCCAACAAGAGAGAATCCAACCATCGCCCTTGATGATCAATGGCATTACCATCATTGAATCCCTCACTATGAACTTCCTGGGGGTTACCATTGACCAGAAACTGAACTGGACTAGCCATATAAATACTGTGGCTACAAAAACAGGTCAGAGACTCGGAATCGTGCAACGAGAAACCCACCTCCTGACTCCCCAAAGCCTGTCCACAATCTACAAGGCAAAAGTCAGGAGTGTGATGGAATACTCCCCACTTGCCTGGATGAGTGCAGCTCCCACAACACTCAAGAAGCTTGACACCATCCAGGACAAAGCAGCCTGCTTGATTGGCACCACATCCACAAACATTCGCTCCCTCCACCAACGATTCACAGTGGCAGCAAAGTGGACCATTTACAAGGTGCATTGCAGGAATTTACAAAGGCTCCTTTGAAAGCACCTTCCAAACCCACGACCACTACCATCTAGAAGGACAAGGGCAGCAGATAGATGGAAACACCACACCTGGAAGTTCCCCTCCAAGCCACTCACCATTTTGACTTGGAAATGTTTTGCCGTTTCTTCGCTTGTCACTGGGTTAAAATCCTCAAGCTCCCTTCCTAACAGCACTGGTGGTGTACCTACACCACACGGATTGCAGCGGTTCAAGAAGGCAGCTCACCACCATCTCAAGGGCAACGAGGAATGGGCAATAAATGCTGGCCAGCCTGCGAAGCGCACATCACGTGAATGAATGACAGAAAAACCTTTCTTTCTAGTAGCCAGAAGAAATGAGACTCTGGCCAGGCTTCCTTCAAGAAACTCAGAATGGACCATTTATTTTAAAACAAAACTTCTTTTAACAAGTTGCAAGTACTGGTTGACACGCAAGTGTAATTTGAAAGTGTAACTATCTATCTCTTCCTAAAGAATTCCGCCAGCACACACACAGACACATACACACAGACACACACACACAGACACATACACACAGACAAAGAAAGAACAAGCAGGTAGAGTCTCTCCGCAGAGATGGGTTTTGGAGGATGGGCGTTATAAGATAAAGGATAAAATCCACAGGGTCTCAATGCAGTCGATCTGGAGTTCTCTCATGTGCAGACGGGCCACAGGCCCCGATGGAAAGCCTGTAAGTTCTCACCAACTGGTCTCAGCTTTGCAGGTCCAAATGCAGACTGGTTACACTCAGACGAGGGTTCTTTGGCTACAGCCTGATAGCCACACACAATTTTAGACAGGGTAGAGGGAGGGAGCCAGCTAATGTAACCCTCCTTCTTCAGCTTGTTCCCCAACAAGACGGCCTTCAAAACAAGCAGGTTCACAATTTAAGTTCTGTTTCCTCTCACCCGTGTGATTTCCAGCAAGTTACCAACGTTCCTTTGCAGTTTTTTTTTTCTCCATCAATTAAAATGATCGCGGTTCAAAGCAAATGACCAGATCTTCCTCAAGTACCATAAAGGTCAGGTGATTTCTTGGAAGAGGCCTGCTTGCTGATAGTTCCAAGGTGAATTTATGACCTTTTTTAAAAATCCCAGAATAGCATCCAAATGTCCAGATCATGCCATGTCTTCCGTTTTGTAAAAGAAAAATTCAGTCTTGGGAGATATGATTCTAACACTATCGATGGGCGGAGACTGCATGGCACTCACTTCACTCACTGGTTCAAGGAACTGGCGCCAGAGTTCCTACAACAAGGTGCCTGCTATTGAGTGGAAAGCTGTTTTCTCTTATCACTGAAATAGGAGAGGTTTGCGAATGTGTCTTGCTGCTCACTTTACGCTGCTCACCTCCCAAGATACACTGTGCACACATTCGAGGATTGGTGCGCTATGGTTATTTTCCTGCCACAATTCTTTTGGGGATTTTAGATAACTTTATGTTAGTTTTTAAAATGTGCATTCCTTTCTCATGAACCGGGTTTGGTGATCGCCTCCATCCTGCCTTATTGTTATATTCAGCGGTTGGACCATAATGGAGGGACCATAGCTGCCAGGACTAAAATATTGGCATACAGTTGGCAGCAAGAAAACAATGCGGGGGATGCACTAAGCAGAATCAATTGTAATAATTCAATCTTGCTGCAAGATCTCATTTCTGCCAGTCCAGTGGGCTCCAACATCAAGCCAGTCCCGATTATTTAATGGGTTACATAACATTACCCTCGCAGCACACAAGTCTTGTGTTATTCGCAATACTGGATACGTGGCTCTCTATTGTATGATTTAAGTCATTAATAAATATGGTGAATAGTTGAGTCCTCTCAGTGCTTCTTAAAATTATGCCATTGATGAAGGCTTGAAGTGATTCAGTGTAACCACATTTACTGTAGTAGTGATTTACACATTGATGATAAGAGATGATAAGAATTGGAAGGAAGTGACTCGTGGCATCCCACAGGGATCTGTACTGAGGCCTGAACTGTTCACATTATTTATTAGTGACTTAGATAATACAATAGAGAGCCATAGATCCAGGGAGCCATACATCCAGATAAAAGCAAAATACTACAGATGCTGGAAATCTGAAGCAAAAACAGAAAATGCTGGAAAAACTCAGCAGGTCTGACAGCATCTGTGGAGAGAGAGGCAGAGTTAACATTTCGAGTCCTTATGACTCCTCTTCAGAGCCATACATCCAGGTTTGCCGACGACACAATGTACGGAATTTAATGCCCCCACCCCAGAAGTGAGACGGGGGGGGTGGTGCCTGTGATTGGGTGGGAGGGTACAGGGTGGAGAACCTGCTGCCCTCCTGCCTCCCTCTGATCAAGTCCAGGGTGGGAAAGCTTGCAGGTGGCCAATTGCCCAAAGACCAATTGCTATGGCCACTTAAGGGTCTGAATCGGTTGCTGCTGGTATTCAGCCAGCAGTGGGCGGGGACTTGCCTTCTGGCGAGGCCGCCCAGTAAATTCTGCTGGGTTTGCCAGTGGCTTGCTGGGGGCGGAGAGGGGGGGCGGGTCCCTCGTTCATGGGCACTCAATACATGATTGAGGGAGCTGGAAATGGGAAAGGTGGGGGTGTCCTCACAGGAAGCCATCCCCCTACCCTTGCTTCCAGCCCCCCTACCCTCACAGGCTATACCATCCCATCCACACTCACTCCTGTCTGAGGATCTATTGGCAGTCTTCAAGTTGGGCCCCTTTGGAGCACCAGCAGTGGCCACCACCCCTGGTGGTGGCACTGGTTATGGAGAGCTGCCAGCCTCTGATTGGCCAGCACTTCTCAGAGGTGGGATTTCCACCCTACTGGGACCTTAATTCAGTGGGAGGGCCATTGCTGTCCAGGTAAGTGCCAGATTACCTCAGAAAAGCATCAGGCCTGCCGAATAAAAGCGACAGAGTACTCCCACAGGTTCTCCAACCAGTGGGCAAGAGCACACTCTCACCAACATTAAATCCTGGGGAAGCATAGTAAGTAGTATAGACTAGAGCACAAATTACAAAGAGACATTAACAGATTAAATGCCGCAGATAGATAAGTGTGAGGTCATCTGTTTTGGACTAAAAAATGGATTAAAATATTTGTTAAATGGTAGAAATATAGGAACTGTGGCAGTCCACAGAGATTTATGGTTCCATGTACATGTTACTAAAATGTAGATTAAGCACAAAAAAAAATCGACAAATCTAATGGAATGTTAGCCTATATAACTGGAGTGCCTGAATATAAAGGAGAGGAAGTTTTGTAACAGCTGTACAAAGCCTTTATTAGACCACACATGGAATCCTGTCTACAGTTCTGGGCATCACACTGAGAAAGGATATATTAGCCTCAGAAAAAAATGCAGTACAGATTCACCAGAATGTTACGAGGGCTCCAAGGGTTTTGTATTCCATGGAAGTTAGAAGGTTAAGGGGTGATTTGATTGAGGGTTTCAGGGTTTTGAGAGGACCTGAAAGGTCATTAGAAAGAAACCTTTACATCTGCCAGGAGTATCTTGGACGATGACACAAAGCTGGGTGGGAGGGTGAGCTGTGAGGAGGATGCAGAGATTCTTCAGTGTGATTTGGACAAGCTGAGTGAGTGGGCAAATGCATGGCAGATGCAGTATAATGTGGATAAATGTGAGGTTATCCATTTTGGTAGCAAAAACAGGAAGGCAGATTATTATCTGAATGGCTATAAATTGAGAGATGGGAATGTGCAACGAGACCTGGGTGTCTTTGTACACCAGTCGATGAAGGTAAGCATGCAGGTGCAGCAGGCATTAAAGAAGGCAAGTGGTATGTTGGCCTTCAAAGCCAGAGGATTCGAGTGCAGGAACAGGGATGTCTTGCTGCAATTGTACAGGGCCTTGGTGAGATCACACCTGGAATATTATGTGCAGTTTTGGTCTCCTTATCTGAGGAAGGATGTACTTGCTATAGAGGGAGTGCAGCGAAGGTTTACCCAACTAATTCCTGGGATGGCGGGACTGACATATGAGGAGAGATTAAGTCGATTAGGATTATATTCGCTGGAGTTTAGAAGAATGAGGGGGATTTCATAGAAACCTATAAAATTCTAACAGGACTAGACAGGGTAGATGGAGGAAGGATGTTCCCGATGGAGTCCAGAACCAGGGGTCACAGTCTGAGGATATGGCGTAGACTATTTAGGACTAAGATGAGGAGAAATTTCTTCAGCCAGAGAGTGGTGAGCCTGTGGAATTCGTTATTCGCAATGTGCTTCCTGTGCGGGGGTGGGGGGGAGAGGGAATCCCCATTGTTCAATGTGCACTCTTTCACGCATGCGCGCGAAAGAGCGCACTGCTCCCTGAGGCAAAGTCCTGTCTCAGGGAGATTCGTGAAAGGTAAGTAAAGTCTAAAAATAGAAAAATATCAAAATTATTAACATGTCCCCCTCATGTGACAATGTCACACGAGATGGGACATGTTAATAATAAACACTTAAAATTTATTACATTTTTAAAAAACGGACATGAAACTTCATCCTGCCAGTGGATGAGGTTTCATCAATAATCTGGAGCCCGCTGGGGCTCCTGGCCTGCCCGCCAGCCTTAAGCTTGGATGGGCAGGGTCTTTAATTATCTTACCTAGCCTGTCAAAGGCCTCAATTGGCAGGTTGGTGGGCGGACAGCTGATTTCGCTGTCCGCCTGCCTTCCTAAACATTTAAATGGCCCAGGATGACGTCGAGGATTCCTCCCGATGTCGTCCCGTGTCATTTTCCCCTCGGCGAGCAAGCCCCACCCCCAAATTGCCGAGGGGAAAATCCTGGCCAGAGTTAACGTTTCGAGTCCTTATGACTCTTCTTCATGCGGACTCGAAATGTTAACTCTGTCTTTCCCTCCACAGATGATGTCAGACCTGCTGAGTTTTTCCAGCACTTTTTGTTTTTGTTTCAGGTTTCCAGCATCCGTAGTATTTTGCCTTTGTCAGAAGGGTGAGAGGAGGTGTTTTGATAGAGTTGTTCAAAATTATGAGGTGCCTGGACAGAGCAGATAAAGGGGAAATGTTCCATTGGCGGGAGGGTCGAGAACCAGAGGACACTGATTTGACAAAAGAACCAGGGACAACATGAGGAAAAGCTTTTTCGTACAGCAAGTGGTTAGGATCTGGCCGAGAATAGGGTGGAGGAAGATTCAAATGTGGCTTTCAAAAGAGAATTAGATAATTATCTGAAGAGAAAAGAATTGCAGGGTTATGGGCGAGGTAATGGGATTGACTGTATTGCTCTTGTAGAGAGCCAGCACAGACACAACATACTGAATGACTATAACCAACAGTATAAAGGTCTGGCACATAAAGGGTTAACATGAAACTGGGTACAGTACCACCCACGCAGTGATGTAAGAAAACACATGACCTGCACCTAGGGGTCAGTGTAGTGTTGGACAGAGTCATGCCTAGAAGCAAGCATGGAGATAGCTCTTAGCTTGGACCTTTACTATATATATATAGATTCTAACAGTTAATAAATACTTACTATTGAACTAACTAAGGCTACGAATACCTTAATAAGGCCCACTGAACTACGCCCAACACCTTACAACATAAGCATCCTGTGATTCTGTGAGTTCTAACACTAAAAAGGGATGCACCGATGGAAATGCAGATAAAGCATTACAATAAGCACGATTAATGCTAGGTTTGCAATTGATACTGAAAAGTGTTATTGACCTTAAAGGAAACAAATTCTGCAGCACAGGCATGGTTGTGCTGAGCTATGGCTGAGGAGTCAGTAAATTCAGAGTGAAACCTGTTTACAGATGAATCAGAGGCTTGATGAGATTTGTGCTAGTTGGCACTGCAAATAAAAAAAAAACATTTCCATTGCCGTGAAGTGAAGCCAGTTAGAAACTGGAGTGCTGACCTGTGTGCCTGACTAAAAGACCCGTGTTTCACCAGTAAGCAAGATTCTGTTCTGCCACTGTCCATCTCCTATGTTTGAGAATACTCTTGTAGAAAATAAGTAAAAAGGAATTGACAAGCTAAGCAATAGTTGAAGTTCAGTCGTCAAGCCTGCCCACTAAGCTCATTTAAATTGTGGACTTTACCTGGGAGTCATCAGGGAAGGTTCACCACATGGTGGCAATGTTGCACTACTTTAAGCATCTCTTCCATCACTTAGACCCTTCCCCACATACCCCCCTTTCTGTTATTTGTTCTTTATTTGACAAGTACACGTCAAATGTTTCGAGCCAGAATTCTTCAAATTTAGGATGTTATAATTATTATCATTTTTCAGTAGTTATAAATATAGTACCAAAATAGTCAGTTGCCAAACGTGTTTCCAGAATTCAAAGCTAGTTTGTTTTTAGGTGACAGAAATACTAGGTTAGAATGTACCGTTGTAGAAATGCTGAACTTGGGAATTAATTTTTTTCCACTATTTTAACATTACGGAAGCAGGTTAGCGTTAAAATAGGGTAAATAAATGGACATGGAAATTCTGGAACCTTCTCCTGCCAAAAAGGTGTTAAGGCTGGGAGTGAATTGGAAATTTCAGAACTAAGATTGATGGATTTTTTTTGGTTGGAGAGGGTATTAATTGGTTACAGAACCAAGGGTCAGCCATGTTCTAACTGAATGGCGGAATAAGCTCGAAGGGGTTCCCAAGGCCTCCTGTTCCTGTGCTCCTTTTGGAATCGGGGTGCTAAGTGTTCATGCAACGTAATGGGGGTGCACTGTGTCTTTGGCGAAAGCTCAGTACAACCAATAATGAATCGGCAGTGATAGTAAATTGGTGTAATCGGAGCAGCCACCACGCTGATGCCCATGCTGGGCTTTTGCTGAAGGCCAAGTTGCCTCTACTCTATCGAATTAAAAACATTCTTCTTCATTTTAAAAGCACCGATTGACTAAAAAGGAGCCAGGAAGGGTAAAAGGTTTGAAGCATGATGCAACTGTTCAGTTATGCACACAATACAAGCTACATTAACGTGAAAGCTAATGTGCTGTTTTTTTTGATGGACTTGATCGACTGCTGGCATTTAACTGGTCAAATCAAACCCAATCTTAATTGTAGTAAGAAAAATGTGAAAAACACACTCGCTTGCAATAAAACAGCACACTTTGAAGCTTGAGTCAAATTTTAAATCAGTGTTAAAATTTTAAATGTCAACACAAATTGTATCCAAAGGTTCTCATTGAAAATTGTATGTGGGAGTTTTGTTCAGAGCACTGAACGCAAGCTTCCATTACCAATGTTTGTTAGATTTACAAACCATTGGAAAAGCCCTGGCCAATTGTATGGTTGACATTTTAACATTGCTTCATAACAATGCTATAGTCCACCTGGTTAGTCGCTACTTTATTGCTTAATGCCAGGCACAAAAAAAATTGTATAAATGAATTCGGCACTTGAAAATGTCTGAAGTTCACTGTTTCACACAACCCATGGATAGGATTGCCAACATGTTGCTAAGCCATGACCTCACACCTCTAATTGCCCCGCCATTGGTTGCTTAATATATTAAATTGGAAAGCAGAAAGAGTCCTGATTATCTGGCTGGATGATTCTTAACGTCAGTCAAACAGCCTTTTCCATTTCCAATGTTTTTATAACCACTAAACAGAAATGTTCAAAGGAAATTAAAAGAAATGTTCAAAGGAAATTAAAATAAACACACCATTATTTCCAATGGCCCTAAGATTTTTTTCCCTGGTTATTTCCCTGCAGCAGTGTCCAGGAGATGAATCATCAATTCCTGAGGACTATTCCTGGAAGGTTGGCTATCCAAGCAAAGGATCTCGGAAATGCGTTTCAGGTTTATGTCAAGCTACTGACCTAAACCCGAACCCACCCAGAAAATGCCAGTCAGTGCCTCATTTCCATCCCAACTCCCCCATTAACAGCGCTATAGGAGTTCATGCTACTCCAAGGGACCTAGGAGATATAACAATTAATGTTAATATAACTCATAATGTATGTCTGATATTTTTCACTGGTGAACTGGCTTCAAATCACAGCTATCAATAAGTGCAGCTTACTTCCTGACCCCTGATACAACCTCCAAACCAAATGTTTTATTTTTAGGTTCCCCCCCGCACACACACACACACACACACACACAGATTGTTGCTGATGGGACTTTTCAGTTCTGTTGCTGCCCTTTGATGGTTGAGGGAGAACTTTTGCTGGCTTATTGCTTTAATTTAGTACCATTGGTACAAAAGTGCGTTGGTAAGACCTGACCTTCTGATTAGAAGGATCTCATTGAATGGTGGCACAGACTTGAATGCTTTATTTATTTGAATGAATGCTCCTGTTCCCATGCTACATTAATGTACCCAATGTGGAAACTGCTTGGGCCTTCGAACTAAAAACCACTTAAAGTGAAAAGCAATACCTGGCAGAAAATACATTTTCATTGCCCCTTTCTCTGTCTTTTTGTCCGAAAATGCTACTCGCTGTCTGAGGGATAGATAGCCTGCTCCCAGGCTTTAATCACTGCTGCCATGAGACAGGGTGTGAGGAACTGCACAATTGCTGCCTCAGGTGGATGCTTTCTCCTCCCCTCTGCTGCAGCAGGGACTGGCCTCTGTTGTGAACCAGTTCAAAACCTGTAGGGAGCAGCAGGCATGGCAAACACAGTGCTGATGCCCTCAACTCTTGTGCCATCTGCAGGCAATTGATTCCAAACAGATTTCGATTCCAGGAACAGGGTTGAGATCCGAGCACATAGTTTGCACCTCATTTGAAGTGCCCTGAAATAACTTCAAAGTTCACAATTTTAGGCCTTGCAGTCAACATCAGCCGGAAGCTGTGCACCAATTTCAAATGCTCAGAAAGAAAAAAAATGGGGCAACCCGTGTCAGTACTGTTCCATTCAGAACTTTCAAGTTCAAAATTTCAGCCTCAAGTATTACTTGAACTCTCAGTTGGCAGACTTTGCTAACTTGAATTAAGTAGCAAGGACAGTGTCCTGCAGAGTTGAACACCATCCCAGACTGAGGAGAAGAAACTAAATGGGCTGAAAATTTACTCGGAAAATTCTCATTTCCGGCTATCTACAATGCCTGGAAAACTATGGGGATAGGGAAGGCTGGAGGTGGTGGACATGCCACAGTTCCCATTGTGCACCCCTGGTGTGCAAAACTCTGTGATGGGAGACAAGAAGTTACTTGACAATTCATGAAGGCTGTGAAGATATGGTATAAAAACAGAAAATGCTGGAAATACTCAGCATGTCAGGCAGCATCTGTGGAGAGAGAAACAAAGTTAATGTTTCAGTTCGGTGACCTTTCATCAAAAGCTCTTTGAAAGCTCATTGACCTGAAACATTGGATGGAATTTTGTGGAGGCAAGAGGGGTTCTCGGCTGCTAATTGGAGAGCCAGCCTGGTCTCGCCTCTTATCGCCTCTTTTCGAGAAGGCCTGCCGCATCTTGTCCCACTCAGGCACTTAACAGGCCAATGGCGGGTCTACCACCGGGATCAAGGTAGAGTCACCTGCCAAAAGCTGCTGGTCAATCAGAGGCTGGCAGTCCTTCTGTACTCAGCGGCGCCACAGGTGAAGCAGTGGTGTCTGCCAGTACTGCACTCACTCGGGGCCTCAGGCCGAGGAGGAGTGTGAGTGATGGCAGGAAGGGGATCGCGGGGTAGAGGTCGTGGGGAGGGGGTCAGCAGGAAGGGCAGGAGAGTGGCTCTCAGCGGGCCCCACCCTCCTTGATGCTGGGTCCCTCAATTAGGCACAGGGTTTGCTTGTCATGCTCCCCACATGGCGAGCTCCGTGCCCACTGCTGGGTTAATACGAAAAGCGGCAGGATGAGGCCCTCAGATAGGCATTAATTATTGTAATGGTGTTCCTCTCTCTCTACACACTCTGGTTTCAATATGCCAATCCAATAAAGCTTGGCTGTCTCAACCAGAATCCATGTCTTCACAAAAGCAGAATACTGCTGATGCTGGAAACCTGAAATAAAAACAGAAAATGCTGGAAATACTCAGCGGGTCAGGCTGCTTCCTGTAAGACACTTCTTAACACCTCCTCTTTGATCAAGTTTTTGTTCTTCTGCCCTAATATCTCTTTATGTGGCTCAGTATCAATTTTTTATGATGCTCTTGTGAAGCACCTTGAGACATTTTATTATATTAAAGACACTATATAAATACAAGTTACTGCTGTTGTCTTTGGTATTCATGCTCCACTGCCACTCAATGTAACCTTATTTGGCATTTCAACCTATAAATGAAATATGTAAAGTAGGAATCCTGCAGCGCATAACTCATCTCCTGACTCCCCAAAACGTGTCCACCATCCACAAGGCACAAGTCAGGAGTGTGATGGAATACTCCCCACTTGCCTGGATGAGTGCAGCTTCCACAACACTCAAGAAGCTTGACACCATCCAGGACAATGCAGCCTGCTTGATTGGCACCACATCCACTAACATTCACTCCCTCCACCCCCGATGCAAAGTAGCAGCAGTGTGTACCATCTACGGGGTGCACTGCAGGAATTCACCAAGGCTCTTGAAACAGCACCTTCCAAACCCACGACCACTACCATCTAGAAGGAGAAGGGCAGCAGTTAGATGGGAACACCACCAGCTTGAAGTTCCCCTCCAAGTCACTCACCATCCTGGCTTGGAAATATATTGCTGCACCTTCACTGTTGCTGAGCCAAAATCCTGGAACTCCATTCCTAACAGCACTGTGGGTGTACCTACACCACATGGACTGCAGTGGTTCAAAAAGGCAGCTTACTACCACCTTTTCAAGGGCAACTTGGGATAGGCAATAAGTGCCGGCCCAGCCAGCAAAGCCCACATCCAATGAATGAATTTTAAAAATGTTTACTTACTGCCTGCTGGGAGCCAACTTTTGCAGAAAATTTTACAATATCTCTACATAGCACAGCTGTCAATATCACTGTCAGAGAGATGCCAGCCATCTGGTTTTGGACTGGACAGTTGAACATTTGGTGTCCAGATACAAAAAGGCCTGTTGTTTTAATTCAATTTCTCCCCCCGCTTAATCCTACAGGGCAAATTCACCAATTCCACAGGGAGCCATCCTTGAAAGAGTACAGTTTGGAGACAGTGCAACAGCGCCCATTTTGCGATCCCCAATTTCTTTTAAGTGTGGCTTCCTGCTGAATCTATGTTGATTTCTCAAAATACATTCTGGTCATCAGTGTGTCGTTGGCTCAGTTGGTAGCACTCCTGTCTCTGAGTCTGAAGCTCATGCAATGAAGCCCTACTCTATGACTTCACCATATAGGCTGACACTGTAGTGCAGTACTGAGGGAGTGCTGCATTGTCAGATGAAAAGTTAAATTGAGTTTCCATTTGTCAGTTCAGGTCGATGTAAAAGACCTGACAAGTCAATAGAGAGCATGAAACTCACCTAGTGCCCTGGACAACATTTATCCCCCAAACAACACCACCAAAAACCTTGCAGTCCATGTGGTGTAGGTACAAAAACAGGTTATTTCATCGTTTGTTTGCTAATTGTGGGAGCTTGCTGTGCGTAAATTCGCTGCTGCCTTTCATACATAACAATAGCTTATATTTAACATGACGAAATGTCTAAGGCACTTCACAGGAGCATAGAAAACAAAATATGGTACTGTGCCACATAAGATATTTGGGCATATGAACAAAAGCTTGGTAAAAGAGGTTTAATGAGCCTCTTAATCAAAGAAAATGAGATAGAAAGGCAAAGAGGTTTAGGGAGGGATTTCCAGAGCTTAGAGCCGAGGCAATTGAAGGCATGGCCACCAATGGTGGACAAATTAATATCGGGGATGTTCACCAAGGCAGAATTAGAGGAGCACAGATACCTCGGCAGGGGGAGTGGGGCTAGAGAGGTTACAGAGATAGGGTCAAGTGAGGAGATGGAGGAATATGAAAATAATTATGAGAATTTTAAAATAAAATCGAGACGTTGCTTAAACGGAACCAGCGTAGGTCAGTGAGCACAGCAGTGATGGGCAAACAGGATTGGGTGCAAGTTAGAACATGGGCAGCAAAGCTTTGGATAAGCTCATGTTTAAGGAGGGTAGAATGTGGGAGGCTGGTCAGGCATGCATTGTAATAGTCAAGTCTGGAAGTAACACACGCATGAATGGGGATTTTAATAGCAGATGAGCTGAGGCAAGGGCGGAGTTGAGTAACGTTGTGGAAGTGGAAATAAGCAGTCTTAGTAATGGCATGAATATGTTGTTGGAAACTCATCTCACCTCAAGGTCAAATATGACACCCAAAGTTGGAACAGCCTGGTTCAGCCTCAGACACTGGTCAGGGAGAGGGATGGAGTCAATGGCTAGGGAAATGTGTTTGTGTTGGGGGCCAAGGATAATGGACTGGAAATGGCTCTGTGAGAGTTCACACTGATTGTTCCGCTGGGATCTGTCAGTGGGTAAACTTGGGCTGATTGCTCAGTACTTCCCCAGTTATTTACACTGATCTACTTAGGGCTACTCCAGATAATCCAGAATATTACTTTGATTTAAACGGTGATGGTGGGGACAAGTGGCACAAGTTTAAATTAGTGAAAGACAAATAAAGCTCTTCCTCACACAAGAGATCAACATGCTACAAAGGGTTTTCTGGTTAGCATACATTCAAAAGCCCTGGAATTTTTAAGAAATAGAAGGATGCTGTGATGGGAGGACTGCAGATTCATTGCGGATGGATGAACTTTGGATGGACTAATAGGTCTTCCTCATCCATATCTATTTTGCAAACTTACCATGCAAACACATCATCCCCGTGCCTGCTAAAATGCTTTGAATACCAGTCTGGCAGTGACTCAATTTTTAAATTCTCACCTCGATGTTCACATTTCTCTATGACCTCTCCCATCTCTACCTCTACAACTTCCTACAGCTCAACAACTCTCTGAGAAAGCTGCTGTCCTTCAATTCCGGCCTCTTACGTATTCCCGATCATTATTGCTCCACCATTCATGGCCATGCCTTCAGCTGCCTGGGCTGGACCTCTGGACACATTCCGAAAACTCCACCTCTCTTTAAGGCGCTCCTTGAAACCCACCTCTTTCACCAAGCTTTTGGTCACATTTGTGGCTCCATGTCTAGCTTAGTCTGATAAGAGCCTGTGACGTGCCTTGGGAAATATTAATACGTCAAAGGCACTACGTGAATGCAAGTTGTTGTTATTGTCACTCCGACCCAGCTTGCCTATTGTGGCTGCTAATAAACTAGGTAATGCTTTTTCAGCTACAAAGTGCCTCTCTGCATTGCCTATTTTGCGATGGCAACACATTTCGAATTAATAAAGTACATTATGGTATCATTGGGATTCAACTTGCTAAACCATTGGATTTTAATACTATTGTGAAGTTTAAAAGCAGCTGTTAGCTGCAGAGTAATCATCATTATCATCACCATCATCATCATCAACATGAATTAGTTTAAGGACCTTTTATGCTTCACTGGAATAACAATGATAAGTTTATAATGTTTTATACAGCTAACGTAATTAAATAACAGAGAAAGCAAAGAAATAACCATTGAGGAATTCACCCAAAATAAGTATTATATGAATCTGCATTTTTAGGTTTTAGAATAGCAATGTGAAAATATTCTGTTTGGAGGGACCCCAATCCCAGGCAACTCCTACTGATATTAGCACATTCGCAGGGATCCACTGTAACTGTTAGTGCTCACCTTTGGATCGGTTCCAAATCCTAACACACTTCCTGGAAATATTCACACAGTCCCAGGATCCACTGCAGATATCAACACAGGGGGTTGTGCACCAGCATACAAAAGTAGGAAAGAGAAATATCATGCATAAAGTGTGCTGGATAGTACTTGAGAAGAAAGTAGCACCATATTAGATGGCAGCAGAGTAAGAAGGAATACGGGGAATACATAAGCAAGTTTAGTATGCATTTGTGAATAAGGCTGGCGAGTTACAAACACAAATACCACGTGGGAATATATCGTAACAATAGTGGAAATGTGGTTTAAAATTGGCGTGGACTGGATGCTTAATATCCATAGGTTCAAAGGACCAGATTTTTGGGAATAGGAAGCATGAGTTGGGAAAGTTTCCAACCTCACAATTCCCTGTCTGTTAAGGAGGCCCCCGCCTGCCATATTTTGGTTCCCAGGAGGCAGGCAAGGGATGGAGTTGGGCCTGCGGCCTCTGGAGACAAGCCCGAGGTAGCAGCGGAGGAAGGCAGATTGCGAGGCCAGCAGTCTAGAACACCCGGCTCTGTTTACTGGGACATTGGTCCAGTTATAGTTGTGAATGTCAGGCCCTCAAACCCTCATCCCCCAACCACCCCATGAGACCACCAGGTTTCCTCCATGCCGCCTCAATCCCAATGCCTCCTCATACCCCCCATGCCCCCTCATAGCCCCATGCCACCTCATACCCTACACCCCCTCCAAGCCCCCATGCTCCCTTCATGCCCCCTCATACTGCTATGCCCCATGTATCCTCTATAGTCACTCAACCAGTACCCACTATGAAAAGACCTCAACAGCCCATGTAATAGCAATGGGAAGGCTTTGAAATGGACATAAAAAAGACTTACGTTTCCAAAAATCTAATAAAGCTGTCACTCAAACATAGTTCATATTGAAATAAAACTTCAGATCCAATGAAAAAAACTTAAATCCCCTCAAGTGGTCATTTAGTTGTAAAAACAAACAAACATCTATGCAGCAATGGGCCTAGCTGTCAAAATAAACTGTCACAGCTCCAATGGAGCTTACTGAAACTGAAAGAACAGATTTTTTATCTCTATTTCAAAGCAAATGGCTTGCCAATCAAAGAATTCCAGGAGCAAGTGGCTGTTTTTTTTGGGCTGGGGGGAACTGGAAGTCCCCCATGGTTCACAACTCGTCTGAGGTGCTGCATGAACCACAGCTACTCCACAACTACACAAAAGTTGCTCGGGGGTTTAAACTGCCCACTCTCTTAACGGACCCGGCAAGGACAGGAGTGCTGCTTGTGGGCTGGCTGTCCGCACCCTTATCCTGCGCCAGCAAAATCTTGCTGGAAATGAGAATGGGGGCAGGAAGCACAGAATGGGGTGCCACGTGCCATCTTTAAAGGGCTCCCAGGTTGGCCTGACATGCTGAAAATCTGGGCCAACGGTGTTCAGAAAAGATAGGGAAGGAATAAAGGGAGGTGGGGTGACAGTACTGACTAGTGAAGACATTGTAGTGTTGGAAAGAGATGTCCACGAGGGGGCAAATACAATCAATTTCATCAGAGCTGAGAAGCAAAAAGTTTGTGATTTTGCTATTGGGAGTATCCTATAGGCCTCCATATAGTGACAGAGAGAAATAGAGGAACATCTGCAGAGAAATCACAGAGACGTACAAGGCTTCTAGAGGGGTGAAATTGGGAGACTTCAATTACCCAAATATTGATTGAGATAATATTAGAATAAAGGGTAAAGAAGGGAAGGAATTTCTGAAATGTGTTCTGGAGAATATCCTTGAACGGTACGTACTCGATCCAACTTGGAATGAGACATTGATGAATGAGGTGCTGAGAAATGAGATGGGCCAAGTGGACCAGGTGACAGTGGGGTACACTTGGGAAGAAGTGGTCATCACATCAAAAGCAATGGAGCAGCAATGGAGAAGAGCAAGGGACAGTCTGAAGTAGAACTTCTAAATTGGAATGGGGTTAACTGCAATGGGATGAAAGGGGATCGAGCCAGGGTAAATGGAACCAAAGATTGACAGGAAAAACTGTAATGGAACAATGGGTGATCTTTAAGGAGGAGATATTTCAGGTAGGGGCTAGGCACATTCCAACAAGAAAGAAAGGAAAGGGAACCAAATCCAGAGTTCCTTGGATGAAGAGGAAGATATAGGATATGACGAAACAAAAGAAGACAGTGTATGATGCCTAAGATAAAAGCAAAATACTATGGATGCTGGAAATCTGAAATAAAAACAGGAAATGTTGGAAAAATTCAGCAGCTCTGCTAGCATCTGTGAAAAGAGGAACAGAGTTAACGTTTCAAGTCCGTATGACTCTTCTTCTTTGATGTAATGATCTTCAGTGTATGCTGCATGTCAGGTGATTCTTCAAGTGAGAACCAGGTCAAATACAACAAGTTAAGAGTGGTGGTGAAGGTGAAAATAAGACTGGCAAAGAAAGAATATAAGAATAGAATATGTTATGAATCTGAGACGTCATAACACGGTTATATTTTAATCAGTCTCTTTTAATTTACATTTAAAGACAGCACCTTCCAAACCCATGACAGCTACCCTCTAGAAGGACAAGGGCAGCAGCCACCTGGAAAGTCCCCTCCAAGCCACTCATCATCCTGACTTGGAAATCTATTGCCATTGCTTCACTGTCACTGGATCAAAATCCTAGAAGTCCCTCCCTAACAGCACTGTGGGTGTACCTACACCACATGGACTGCAGCAGTTCAAGAAGGCAGCTCACCCTCACCTTCTCAAGGGCAATTAGGGATGGGCAATAAATAATGGCCTAGCCAGTGATGCCAACATCCCATGAATGAATAAAAATTACCTGGAATAAGGGATGGTGTGAAATTGTACTGAGCTCTGCCCAGAGACAGGCCCATGTGATTTGGTTGCCATGGGAAAAAGGCCAGGCCAAGAGCTATAGAAATGCAAGTGCCAATGCTTACACCTTGACACAAAAGAGGGGCAGCTGGTTTTGCTGGACACAGACTCTCAGTCTCAGAGTTAGAAGTGTAGAGGAAGACATGCCCTGGTGTGGAGGGAAGAAGGAATCCTGTTGGAAAGCTGGGAGGAGTTTGGGGCTTTATCTAAAAGGCTACATATCTGCTGGGAGTTTGGAATAATGTATAAATGTGGTTTTAATTGGTTAATGGGGAAAGTACCTTTTCTGTAGTTTGGTATATTAGTTGTCTACTAGGTAATGTTTAGGTTTTGTTGATTTTAGTTTGTTACAGTAAAAGTCTTAAAACGTGAAATCTTGTGCAATTTTTGCATTACAGTCACTGGGAAATTCATATCTCTTAAAAATTATCAGTCTCTACAGTTAGTGTAACAAATGTCAGATCACATAAGAGGTTACCTAAAAGCCTTCTACCATCATGTAAGTAGTGAGTGGGTAGCAAGAGCTGAGGTGGAGCCTATTAGGGACAAAGAGAGTGGTATATACTTCAGGCACAGGGCAAGGCTAGAATACATACTGAGTACTATGTATCAGTGTTTACAAAGAGGATGTTGACACAATACCTGTAGAAATGGAGAGTGAATATTGATAGGCTGAATGTAATGAAAAGGCTAGCTATAATGAGGGTAGATCAGTCACCTGGGCTAGGATTTTCAGCTCGGCATGCGGGCTGCGCCCGACATGGCCGAGCGTGAAATAGCGTGCGATGACCTCGGGCGAGCTGCCAGGGTGGGGGCGGAACGAGGGCGAATGCTGAAGCTTGCAAAAACTTCAGGGCTCACCCTCCTCCTGCCCCCATCCCGGCAGCACTGAGGCTCTCAGCGTGCGTTTCACGTTGGCTGGCCATTAATTTACCAGCCAGCGTGAAATCACGGTCCGATTCCAATCGCGGATGGCAGACCATTTCACAGCCATTCCTGCACCCGCCCACCGCGCCCGCCCGGCAAGTTGAAAATCCTGCCCCTGGTGTGGATGGCTGGTATCCCAGGTTGCTAAAGGAAGTGGGGGTGGAGATAACGGAAGGGCTTGTTATAATCTTTCAAACTTCTCTAGATACTGCGGAGGTCCCAGAGGACTGGAGAGTAGAAAAAGTGACACCCTTGTTCAAGAAAGTGTGTAGGGACCTCCCTAGTAATGGCAGGCTGGTCAGTTTAACATCAGTGGTGGGCATGGTTTTAGAAACAATAATCAATGAAAATATTAACAGGCACTTGGAGAGGATTGAGTTAATTAAGAAGAGCCAGCACAGATTTGTAAAAGACAGAGATAAAAGCGAAGAACTGCGGATGCTGGAAATCGACATCTCCTCCTTCTTCCTTAACTGAGGTTTTCCACCCACGATGGTTGACAGGGCCCTCAACGGTGTCCAGCCCATCTCCCGTGCATCTGCCCTCACGTCTTCTCCTCCCTCCCAGGAACATGATAGGGTCCCCCTTGTCCTCACTTATCACCCCACCAGCCTCTGCATTCAAAGGATCATCCTCCGCCATTTCCTCCAACTCCAGCATGATGCCACCACCAAACACAAGTTCCCTTCACCCCTCCTGGTGGCATTCCGTAGGGATCGTTCCCTCCGTGATACCCTGGTCCACTCCTCCATCACCCCCTACTCCTCAACCCCCTCCCATGGCACCTTCCCATGCAACCGCAGAAGATGCTACACCTGCCCCTTCACTTCCTCTCTCCTCACCGTCCAAGGGCCCAAACACTCCTTTCAAGTGAAGCAGCATTTCACTTGCACTTCCCTCAACTTAGTCTACTGCATTTGTTGCTCCCAATGCGGTTTCCTCTACATTGGAGAGACCAAATGCAGACTGGGTGACTGCTTTGCAGAACACCTTCGGTCTGTCCACAAGCATTACCCAGACCTCCCTGTCGCTTGCCATTTCAACACTCCTCCCTGCTCTCATGCCCACATATCTGTCCTTGGCTTGCTGCATTGTTCCAGTGAAGCTCAACGCAAATTGGAGGAACAGCACCTCATCTTCCGACTAGGCATTTTACAGCCTTCCGGGCTGAATATTGAGTTCAACAATTTTAGATCATGAACTCTCTCCTCCATCCCCACCCCCTTTTCGTTTCTTCCCCCTCCTTTTTGTTTTTTCCAGTAATTTATATATGTTTTTCTTTTACCACCTATTTCCATTATTTTTACATGTATTTCCACCCATTGTTTATCTCTACCTTTTAGCCTTTTCAGTATTCCTTCCCCCCACTAGGTCTATCTGTACCTTGTTTGTCCTGCTTTCTACTCTTAATTAGCACATTCCTTTAGATAATATCAACACCTTCAACACCTCTTTGTCCTTTTGTCTGTGACATCTTTTGGTTATCTCCACCTATTACTGGCTTCTTGTCCCAACAACCCCTCCCCCACCCCCCCCCCCCACTTAAACCAGCTTATATTTCACCCCTTTCCTATTTTTACTTAGTTCTGTTGAAGGGTCATGAGGACTTGAAGCGTCAACTGTGCTCTTCTCTGCCGATGCTGCCAGACCTGCTGAGTTTTTCCAGGTATTTCTGTTTTTGTAAAAGACAGGTCGTGTTTGACCAATTTAATTAATGTTTTTGATGAAATAACCTAGAGGGTTGATGAGGGGAATGCAGTGGATGTTATCTGTATGGATTTTAAGAAAGTGCTGTTAAGAGTGTCAGCTTGGATAAAACAAATCTGGCTTAAGGACAGAGAACAGTGAGTCATGGTAAATGGTTATGTTTTAGCAAGGAGGATAGTAGATAGTGGCATTCCCCAAGGTCTGTACTAGGACCATTGCTTTTTTGATATATATAATGACCTGGATATTGGAGTACAGAGTTAAATTTCAAAATTTGTCCATGATACCAAACTGGGAGGTGTGTCAACACTGATGGCAGTGCCAATTTACTGCAACAGGACATAGATAGGCTAGCAGAATGGGCGGACAAGTGGCAGGTGGAGTTTAAGACAGAAAAATGTGAGGTGAAGCATTTTGGTAGGAGGGATAGGGAGAGGCAATATAGATTTAATGGCACCATTCTAATGAACATGCTGGGGCAGGGGAAACTGGGTGTTCATGTACATAGATCCTTGAAGGTGGCAGGACATATTGATTAGTTAGATGAGATCTTGCACGTTATAAATAGAAGGATTGTGTACAAAAGCCAGGACATTTTGCTGAACCTTTTTAAAGCTCTGGTTAGGCCACTACTAGAGTATTGTATCCAGTTGTGGTCACCACTTTAGGAAAGATGTGAGGGTGCTTGAGAAGGTATAGAGGAGATTTTTCAGAACGGTTTGAGGGATGAGGAATTTTAACTACAAGGTTAGGTTGGAGAAGTTGGAATTGTTCTCCTGGGAGCAAAGGAGAGTGAGGGGAGGTTTGATAGAGTACAACAAGATTTATAAGGTGGACAAAGAAAAGCTGTTGCCATTAGTTGAAGGTACAAAGGGCTAGAGGATAAAGATTTAAAGTTTTGTCCAAGAGTTACAGGGGAAATATGAGGGATAACTTTTTTATGCAGCAAGTGGCAATGACTTGGAGCTCACTGCTTATGAGGGTGGCGGAAGGAGAGGATCATCAATGATTTCATGAGGAAATTTCATTGACACTTGAGGGAAATAAGCTTGCTGGGCTATGGGGACACAGCAGGGAAATGTGACTGAATGGGTTGCTCTACAGACAGCCAGCATGGACTCAATATGCCGAATGGTCTCCTTCTGTACCATAAGTGATTCTATGGGTGGCATTTCATAGAGGTAGTAGAGGTCTTGCCTGCCAGCTGGAGGGCCGGCAAGAACCCCGTGTCAACTCTTTTCGAGAAGCACCATCGAATTGAATGCCAATCAGGTACTTAACTGGGCAATGGAAGACTTCCCCAGGATCAAGGACCCATGAGCAAAAGTCCCGCCCATTGAGAGCTGCCGGCCAATCAGAGGCCAATAGCTCTTCATTGCTTGGCAGCGCCTCAGAGGAGGTGGCGGCCGCTGCTGCTGCTACACCCACCCAAGGCCTAGGATCGCTGGATGACCCAAGCACATGAGTGATGGCGAGAGGGAGGTCAGGGGGTGGGGGTCATGGGAGGTGGGGGCCGGCAGCAAGGATAGGGAGGTGGCTCTCAGTCGGCACCCGCTTCCTGATGGTGGGTCCCTCAATCAGCCGCTGAGTGTCTTTGATTGAGGCGACCCACCCCCTGGGAGCCTGCAAGCAACCCCGATGTAGCTTCCTGTATGGCATGTCCCCCGCCTGCCACTGGGTGAATACCAACAGCGATGGGATGAGACCCTTAACAATTGACCAATTGGCGGCAGGGCAAAAAGGTTGCCCATGGGCCTTCCTACCATGGGTTTAATCAGTAATGGGAAAGTGGCAGTGTCCCACTAGCCACCCTCCTCCCTGATTTAACTCCCCTCCCCCCCACCACTAAACTCGCCACAGGGGAGGGTATTAAAATCAGTCTTATGCCTCTATGACTGGCTTTATGACTTCTGGGGATCCCTCGCAAACAGTGAAACAATCCCAGAAATTCCATGCAACTATTGGCACAACCTAGAAATGCCCTGTAAGCATTGAGAAACTCCCATGGATATGCTGTAAATATTGGCACACTGTGAGAAATCCCTGTAATTGGTGACACATTTCCAGGCAATTCCTGAAAATATTAACACACTTATAGAAACTCCCTAAAAATATTATTATGCTCCCAAACAACATCTGAAAGTATGGGCACACTCTCAAAGAACCACTGAATAACAATGACATCCTTTAGGGAGCCCTGGTCTTAGCTTCCAAAATACATGGGTCTGAGTGGTTGGTAGTAGGGAAGTCGGAGTGGGGGAGGCTTGTCAGGGGACAGAGGTGGGTAAAGCAGCAGGCCTTGGAGGCCTAGCGCTGCCAATATCCTCATTCCCAATCGCCCAGTGACAATAAAAGTGCGCATTTTTTAAAAAGACAAAGCAACCTTTCACTCTGATCTGCTATACTATGAAAATGTTATGTATTCACACACTTTCTGTGACACATTTCAGGTGTCAAGTACTGTCTGCAGCAAAGGCAATCAGGTCTTTAAAACGTAAAGGTACTTCTTGCCAGAGCAACACTGGTCTCCAGAAACCACCTGCCTCCTGCTTTGTACAAGCCCTGGCATCTTTAGCAAGGGATCCAATCAGTGGTGAGGTTAAGCATGGAGCCAACTGAGCAGATCTCAAAATAGTTTCCATCTGTGTCAATCAGGAGACCAATGTAACTTAAGTGACAAACTAGACCAGGCTCAGGTATTCAAGGTAACATATACTGTTACGGTTGCGCAAACAGTGGAGAGGGGGGATTTTCCCAGCCCCTTGGAGATAGATTTGGAGGGAGGGGAGATGGGAAGATTTTTAAAAAGGTGCATCTAAGCAGCTCCCCGATGTTTTCCTGCCACTGATCACTGTTCCACAGGCTGACTGCATGCCCAGCCAGCAACATGCCCATCAACGATGAGTAGCCAATTAAGGCCACAGCAATCAACTGGCATTTTCCAAGGGCGATGGCTATTTACCAAAGGAGCAGAGTGTTCTGAGATATGTTCTTCTATCTTGGGATCTAGGCGTGGGGCTTACTTAGTAGATAGACTGCAGACATACTCTGGTACCTGCTTAACAATTGTTTTTTGGTACTACATCTAAACAGGTTACAGAGTAGGCACATTGTTCCTAGGCATGATTCCCACAGGACCCCACTGTGTCTGCAGTTTGTCTCCTCACAGGAATAAACTAATCAAACTCAAAGAGGATAAATACCCTGGTCTGGATGATTGCATCCGCACATTTCATGAGAATCTAGGAAAGAGGCATCACTACACATATTGAATAATTCATCAGAAAAAGGTGTAGTGCTAGGGGACTGGCAGATAACTAACATAAACCCTGTATTCAAGTAAGGTGGATAAAACATGCCCAGGGAATTATAGGCCAGTCAGCTTAATATCAGTGGCAGGAAATGTAATGGAATCCCTACTAAAGGAGAGGATATCTAGAAATGAGAAATATAATAATGTATGGTCAGCATGGATTTCAAAGGAGAAAATCTTGAGCAATCTCATTGAATTTTTTTGAGGAAGTTACTGAGAGAGTAGACAATTGTAATGCAGTAGCTGTAATTTATTTGGATTTTCAAAAGACTTTCAGCTAGGTGCCCCGTAATTACTAATGAATAAGGTCAGAGAATGTGGAATCTGGGGACAGATGCAGAATGGATTGCCAGCTGACTTCAAAACAGAAAGCAGAGACTGGGAGTAAAGGGTAGTTATTCTGAGTGGCAGAAGTTGAGAAGTGGTGTTTCACAAAGATCAGTGCTAGGACCACTGCTGCTTACAATTTATATTAATGTTTTGGACTTTGGAAACAAAAACACAATTTCTAAATTCACAGACAATACAAACTTGGGAGGGATAGTCAGTACTGAGGACTTCAACACGTTACAGGAGGAAATCAATAAACTTGCAGAATGAGCAAATAATTGGCAAATGGACTTCAATACTGAAAATGTAAGGTAAGAGGAGAGTTATGCTGAACCTGCATTGGACCTTGGTTAGACCACATGTAGAGTATTGCGTGCAGTTCTGATAGTAAGATCATAAGAAATAGGAGCAGGAGTAGGCCACTCAGACCATTAAGCCTGCTCTGCCTTTTGATAAAATCATGGATGATCTGACGGCGGTCTTAACCCAATTTCCTGCCTGTCCCCCATAACCTTCAACTCCCTTGTCAATCAAAAATCTAACTCAGCCTTCAATATATTCAGTGAGCCAGCCTCCACTGCTCTCTGTGAAAGAGAATTCCAAAGGCAATGATCCTCTGAGAATTGCAGATTTATTATTAATTGAATCTAAATTCCACCAGCCACCATGGGCCTCTGGATTACTAGTCCAGTGACATTATCATGATGCCATCACCTATCCTTAGGCAGAAGATGCCCTGTTTTATGAGGACAGATAAAGGAGAAGGACAGGAACAGCAGTTTAATGAAAAATGCATCCCATTTGGCAATATACCATCATTTCTTCTTCGCTGCTGGATCAAAACCCTGGAATTCTTTATGTCACATCATCTTGGGAATACCAATCGCCACAAGGGCTACAGCTTTTCAAAGAGAAGGCCCACTTGTGCCTTCATGGAGCAGTTCATGATGCATAATAAATGTGGCCTAGCCAGTAGCACCCAGGCATACTGAAAATGCCATGTCAGCCTGGTGAAACTACAACACAGGACTACTTGCATGCCAAACAGCGTAAGCAGCATGCAACAAACAGAGCTAAGAGATCCCACAACCAACGAATCAGATCTGAGCTCTGCAGTCCTGCCACATTCAGTCATGAATGGTGGTGGACAATTAAGGGGGAAGCTCCACAAATATCCCCATCCTCAATGATGGGGGAGCCCAGGACATCAATGCTAAAGAGAAGGTTGAAACATTTGCAACCAACTCCAGCCAGAATTGCTGAGTGGATGATCCATCTCAGCCTCCTCCTGAGTTCCCAGCATCACAGATAACAGTCTTCAGCCAATTCAATTCACTTCACATGACATCAAGAAATGGCTGAAGGAACTGGATGCTACAAAGACTACAGGCACTGACAAAATTCCAGTGATAGTGCTAAAGACTTGTGCTCCAGAACTAGCAGCGCCCCTAGCCAAGCTGTTCCAGTACTCCTGCAACACTGGCCCCTACCCGACAATGAGCTGGGGCAAAAGAGCAAAGTAGATTGAAGGGAGATTTGATAGAGGTGTACGAGCTTAGATAGGGTAGACAAAGAAAAGTTGTTCTCCTTAGATGACAGTACAAGGAGTAGGGGACACAGATTTAAGGTTTTGGGCAAGAGATGTAGGGGGATGTGAGAAGGACCTTTTGAGTGGTAAAGCAGACCACTAGATTGGCACCAGACTCACCAACTTAAACATTCACTCTCTCCACCATGGATGTGCGATGGCAGCAGTGTGCATTGTATAGCAACAATATAACAGTGCAGCAATTCATCAAGGTTTCTTTGACAGTACCTTCGAAACCCCCGATCTCTACCACCTAGAAGAACAAGGGCAGCCAACACAGAGAAATGCCATCATGTGCAAGTTCCCCTCCAAGCCACATACCTTCCTGTCTATCACCATTCCTTCACTGTTGTGGAATCAAAATCCTTGAATGCCCTTCCCAGCAGCACTGTAGGTGTACCTACACCACATGGACTGCAGCAGTTCAAGAAGGGGGCTCTCCACCACCTTCTCAAGGGTGATTAGGCATGGGCAATAAATGCTGCCCTTGCCAGTGACACCCACATTCCATGAAAGAATAATAAAAAATAATGACCTGGAACTTGTTGCCTATGAGGCTGGTGATAGTGGAGTTAATCGATGATTTCGACAGGAGATTGGATGGGCACCTGAGGGAAATGTACTTGCAGGGTTACGGATGGGGAACATGGGAATGGGGCCGACTGTATTGCTCTACCGAGAGGTGCCATGGACTCGATGAGACGAACGGCCTCCTTCTGAGTCATAATGACTTTGTGGGTTGGATTTTCATGGTCTCAATCAGCACCAAACTAGGTGGGACCGGAAAAAATGGCAGCTGAACAGCGCGCCTACACGTCCTGCCTCGGTTTCCACCCTCAGCCATTTTCACTAGGGTGGCGGAGCGATCAGGCTCTGGGACACACCCGCTCCCATAATGGAGGCAATTAACAGCTTTGGGAGCTCATTAAGACCTTGTTTCTCGTAAGTGTTCTAATTTTCTCAGAGGTGGCTGGACTTTAGCAGCTGTCAGGTTTACACCAGCTGCATAAAGGAGTAAACCATGGATTGGAGGAGGGAAGAGTTTAAAAGGTAAGGAAAATTGTTTTACCTCCTTTACATTACATCATGAAATGCTGTAGCATGAGTTGTATCTGTGTTCAGTAAGGTAAGTGATGACAGTGTCGTGATTGGAAGATGTAATTACCCATTAAACAATGTTTTTGCCAGATTTTTACCTCTGCCAACCAAAAGATCAACATTGTAAATGTGGAAAATTCTTCAGATATATTAAGAAAAGTCCATGAAATTAATAAAATGGTAGAGTACATTTTACTGTATTGAAAACATAGCCAAGTATGTTACCATTGTCTAATTGTTCATTGTTTCCCATTGCTTTTATGTATTCAGTCTAGACATCTGTTGAGATAGCAGTTCTGAAGTCAGTTTATTTACATGGGAACAGTTACGGTCTCTTGGCTGAAATCCAATTGCCTAATCATTTTACAAATGCTTGGCTCTGGTTACACAGCTGGTTTGAAGAGTGTGTTTGCACAGGGAATTTTATGGGCTATTCAACAGCTTTCAACAAATATAATAGGCTTGTGAGTAAAGTGGCTAATGGGTGAGTGGGGTTAGCAAGGTGAATGGGGTGATGGTGAGGGAGCTGAGGGGTGTGAGCATGAGCGGGCGAGGAGTTGAGGGTGAGGGAGGGCTTAAAGTGGTCAGAAGGTTCAACTGTACATAGATGAGCCGCTGATTGCATCAGAAGCACTGGGCCGAGGTTTTTTGGGAATGGAGGCAGGCCTTTTAAACTGCCTTCTCTGGACTCGGCCAACTTCCATTTCAGCAGCAGGCCTGTTGTCAGGGCACTTGGGGCCTGGACTCCCAGAAAATATCCCCCTTCTGCAGTCTTGAGATGCAGGCGCAAATGGAATATCAGATTAGTTCCTTTACCCGATTCCCGCTTCCAACGTTAAAATCTGGCTCTATGAGTCTAAGTCCCTTGAGTGGGACTTGAATCTGCAACCTTCTAAGTAGGGTGCAAGAGTGTTACCCACTGAGCCATGGCTAGTCTTAGAATTAGTGAGGTATTAAACTCATGTTCTTTTTACCTAATTAACTTTATCTAATTAATTCCAATGCATGGCATAAACAGAATATATTATGAGTCATGGAGAGCAATTTTATATTCTATTCCTCATGCTGATCATACCTTACTCACGCTCAAAGTAATCAGGGTCAGCTTATTCATGGGATTTAATTTCATCTTATGGGTTTTTTTACAATGTATGTTTGTTATGACAGAGAATAATTTATATAAGTTGTCAGAAATGTTAGTCTGAGTATGGTTGAGATTGGAAAATGTGCCACTTTAAGTCATGACTGTTATGGCATGGACTGCTTTGCCCCAGGGAGTGGTTGAGTCAGAACTCATTGCATGTTTTAAGGGAAAAGTAGATAAACATTCACAGCAGAGAAAGATGCAGGGCCAAAGGGAGAGAGGAAAGCAGTGGGATTAATTTTGAATCAACCTCGCAAAGATGTCAATGGTGGGGTGGCCTCCTCCTGTGCTGTAAGTAATTTAGGCTCCAAGTCAGGATAGAGTTTAGTAATAGGGGTTTGCTCACTGACACTCAGTTTGGGTTCCGCCAGGATCAATCAGCACTTGACCACATTACAGCCCTGGTTCAAACATGGACTAAAGAGCTGAACTCCGGAGGTGAGCTCAGAGCGACTGCCCTTGACATCAAGGCCGCATTTGACTGAGTGTGGCATCAAGGAGCCACCGAAATACTGGAGTCATTGGGAATCATGGAGAAAACTCTCTACTGGTTGGAGTCATACCTAGCACAAAGGAAGATGGCTGTAGTTGTTGGAGGTCAATCATCTCAGTTCCAGGACATCACTGCAGAAGTTCCTCAGGGTAGTGTCCTAGGCCCAACCATCTTCTACTGCTTTATCAATTGCCTTTCTTCCAACATAAGGTCAGAATAGGGGGAATCTTCAGCACCATTCATGACTCCTCAGATACTGAAGCAGTCCATGTCCAAATGCAGCAAGACCAAGACAATAGGCTTGGTCTAACAAGTGGCAAGTAACATTCGTGCCCCACAAGTGCCAGGCATTAACCATCTCCAACAAGAGAGAATCTAACCACCACCCCTTGACATTCAACGGCATTGCTATTGCCACTATCAACAACCTAGGGTTTAACATTGACCAGAAACAGAATTGGACTAGCTATATAAATACTGTGGCTCCAAGAGCAGGTCAGAGGCTAGGAATCCTACTGTGAGTAACTCACCGGCTGACTCCCCAAAGCCTGTCCACCATCTACAAGGCACAAGTCAGCAGTGTGATGGAATACTCTCCACTGGAAGAGTGCAGCTCCCACAGCACTCAAGAAGCCTAACACCATCCAGGACAAAGCAGCCCACTTGATTGGCACCACATCCGCAAACATTCACTCCCTGCACCATCAATGCACAGTGGCAGCAGTGTGTACCATCTACAAGATGCGCTGCAGGAATTCACCAAGGCTCCTCAGGCAGCACCTTCAAAACTTGCGGCTGCTACCATCTAGAAGGACAAGGGCAACAGATACATGGGAACACCACCACCTGGAAGTTCCCCTCCAAGCCACTCGGCATCCTGACTTGGAAATGTATTGTTGTTCCTTCACTGTCGCTGGGTCAAAATCCTGGAACTCCCTCCCTAACAGCACTGTGGGTGTACCTACACCACATGGACTGCAGTGGTTCAAGAAGGCAGCTCATCACCACCTTCTCAAGAAAATTAGGGATGCGCAATAAATGCTGGCCCAGCCAGCGACACCCACATCCCGTAAATGAATAAAAACTTACTGCACAGTTATCCATATAGTATTCAACCCCAGGTTTAGAGAAGGACTGATGATCGTTTGCAATTCTTCTGCTTGCCACACTTTTTGTCCTCGGTCTTTCCGAAGAAAGATTGTTAATCTGTTACTGAACCCGGCAGCAGGGTTATGTTCATTGTAGAAGCATCTGTGAATGGGCTACAGGCAGAATCTCTTCATCATGCTTTAAATTTTAATAAGTTAGTGTGTAAACCAGCTGAATAACATAATTTCACTCCTTGAGTTACCATGGTGCTGATAGGGCCTGTATCTACTCAGGGGGAGGAATCGTCCCAGATTTGCACCAAGTGCAGTAGCGGGCATGAAAAGTGACGTTTTACCTGCTGACCACAATGGCGGATTTTCACACCATATCATCCCCTTCCCGGCACGTCCCACCTCATTAATAATGCATTCACGGGAAACACACCAGGTCGCTGGCAGGCGGGCACGGATTTGCCCGCCACACAGTGACCTCAGCGCTTCCTCGCTCCAGGCGCCATATTTAAAGTGCACCAGAGCGCAGCCTACTTCATGTCTACAGACCAGGGCAGCTCTAGGCGACAGGCAGCCCCAAAAGCAAAGGTGATGACAGCCCTCTGTCTGGGGCACCTGCTGGACGCAATGGAAGGCCGCAAACTACTCTTCCCCCAATCTGGCCACAGGAGGTCCACCAGTGTCACCAATCCGGCCTGGGAGGCAGTGGCAATGGCGATCACACCAACAGAGCACAGAGGAGGTCAGCCACCCACTGCAGAAAAAGGATGAATGCTCTCATCCATTCCACCAGGGCAAGTCAACCACCTCATCGCTCTGAACACACACTCCCAAACTCATCACACATCCATAGGAGTCTCATACCTCAAGGGGCAATGCTACCAACTCTCACAGGCACGCTCCACATCCCCATCAGGCTCATATGCTCTGGAGATCATGTCCTCATTCCCACCATGGCTCCACTCACCACACAAACATTCCATGCATCCTTATCCTCTGCCATGGCATGTGTCATGCTCACACTCTCTCCATCTGTTTTCATGCGGGAGAAGTTGGCTCACAACAGGAGGGAGAGGTCCCAGCTCGGGGGTGGAGTGGCTGACACCAGGCCCCTCACTCACTTTGAGGAGCGTGCCATCAAGGCTGACTGGTGAGGACATGGACTGTGCTTGCAGCAACGGTGAGGTCAGCGGTGAATACCCACGTGAGGATCCTGCACCAGGTCATTTTTCTCTCAACGCAACTGTGAGTGCTCTCTCTCTCTTTTGTTTGTTTTTGGCTCATGCACTAATTATCTCTACTTTGATTCACAGGGAGCTCTGCCAAGCGATCGGCCCCCTTAGCTAGCCAGACCCTCAGCTCCATCCAAGTCCTCACCTCCAGCGAAGACGAAATCTCCTCCATTGAAGAGCTGGAAATAAAGAGCCTGGAAGACCTGCCACAGAGCTTACCCACATCCTCCACCAGCGCAGAGACTCAAACCTCGGAGGGACCTAAATGTACAGCAGGCTCCACTTCACACTCTGGTGGTAACCACACGGACACGTGTCTGCAGCAGGAGGCAATTTCCGCCGAGATCCCTGGCACTTCCTGACCCTGCTGGGGAAGAGACATCTGTAAGGCCTGAGTCAGATGACAAGCCTCTGAATTCAATATTCCAACTCATCGTGGAAAGTCAGCAGAAGATGAGGGAACATCACACAGAGATGTTGGAAGCCCTCAACAGAGTGGCACACAACTCGGGGGGAGTGTCTGCTCTCTGATGAAGTAGTGCCCACGTGTGCGCGGATGCCATGGAGACCCTGCTCCAGCAGAATGCAGAGATGCATGCTGACCTGCACTCCATTGCGGTTGCTATGGGTGAGTTGCAATGCAAGAAGGAAACAGGGCACCTCGACGTCCTTCCACGGGCTCCTTCCCCTCAAGGGACCAGGCTAGGGCCCTCGGGTACCCGAAGGGAGGAAGAGCGGCAGCTGGACAGCCCTGGGTCATCCACTCAGGAATCTCAGAGGCTGTCTGCTCCCTCTGAGTCCCTTTTGCCTGTGACCCCCGTCAACCTCGTCCTCGGTCACCACAGAGGAAGCAGGTGGCCCAAATGATGACAGCCAAAGCAAACCGGGCCCTCAAGGCCTCGGCTCTCCATAGGACGCACGCCAAAGTCTTCAGAGGCAACGGGGTCAACCATTGCACGGGCTGTCTCCACCCCTGCTGCAGATGTCAGTAGGCTTAAAAAAGTCAAGAAATTCTGATCACAAGTGGCTGCACAGGTGAACACATTTTGTCACTTTATAATCTGAAAATATATTCACTTTCACTGAATAACGTGTGATATTATCTTTCAGCTTCGTTTACAGGCTTTATGAGTCCTTCCACTGCATACCCACCATCCGCACCCCCCATCCTCCCACCCTACTAGCAGTTCAGCTGCACACAGCCAGACCACAAGTGATTCTGGAAGGAGAAGTGTGTGTGTGGCAGAGCCTTTCGGAGCCTCGTGCAAGCCCTCTCCCAGGCACGCAGAGCCTTCATCCATCACACTCATATCACTGTCCCAAGCTTTTTCAATGTTGTCTGCTGGGGTTCTCTTTCAGCTGTCCATCTGAGCTGACCTGCATCTCCGTCCACCCACTGATCACACTCCCATGTAGCACCTGTGTCTGTCCAACACGAAACTCCGCTCACTTTCGATTTGTGCGAAATGGTCGTAATAAAGTTTTTGATTATCTCCCCCGTCATTTCCCCTCCCCCAGTCACCCATGTCCTTTCTCACATCACAGTCCAACCCCCTGGCATCACCTTCAACCTCCCCACCATTATCCTACAGTCCAAGCCCTTGTCATACCAGGATGTCCAGTTGAACATGCACGCTCCCTACTTTCCTGAAAAGCCCACCCCATCCACATTGACATCTTTCCCCTCTCCAAACTCAGTCCTTTACACCTTCCTCTTCCCTTACACCTGACTCCCCACTTGCACAATTCTTCCCCATCACACACTCCTCCCCCTGTACTCCCTCTTTCTCCGGACCCCTTCCCCCATCCAAATTCCCTCCTCCCCCCAGACACCTTACCCTCTCTGAACTCCCTCCTTTCCTCGGGCACCTTCCCCCCTCCGAACTCCCTCCCTTACATCTTCCTCCCCGCTTGTACCATTCTCTCTGTTCCTCCTCCCTCCAAATTCCCTCGTCTCGCCGGACACCCTCCTTCCCCCTCCCAACCTCACAGCCTCGACACCTTCGACTCCCCGTTCCAACCTTATCCCCCCAACAACTTCACTCCCCCCAGCCTCAGCCCCTGACAACTTTGCCCTCTCCCAGCCTCAATCCCCTGACACCTTCGCTCTCCTCCCAACCTCACCCCCACCTCCAACCTCACCTCCCCCCCACCCCCCAACACCGCCTTCCAACCTCAACTCCGCCCTCCGGCCAGTACACCTTCCTCTCCCACTCACACCTACACCTTCCTCCCCCTCCCTCCCACCCTTCACCGATCATTCGTACCAGCCCACAGCGAAGTCCGTGACATTCCAAAGCAGGCCTGAAGCATCAGTGAAGATCATGGAAGACAGTGCGAGTCCATGGAGAAGTCCGTGCAGTTCCGAAGCCTCAGCGAAGTTGAAGCTGCTGCATGGAGACCTCCCACCTTTCGAGAGCTGCTTCACAGTGGAGCCATGTGCATGAGGATCCACCCAGCATGAGATGCCTGTGTTCCTCCATGGTCCAGTAGCTGTAGGGCTCCAAGCACCTTCTTCTCCTCGGATGTCTGCCATCTAAGCAAAGGCCTAATGCTAAGTCCTAACTTCTGCATGTCACGCTTGTCCATATGTGTTCTGGGCTGACGCGTTTTCCCACCGGTGTAACAGTAAATCGGGCATGGTGGGGGGGACGATTCCAGTCGGGCCTTACTTTGCATTCAATTAGCGGGATGCAAGTTAGGTTCATGCCGGCCTCCAACTGGATTCGTGCATTGGATGATCCCACTGGCGTAAAACTGATTTCTGCCCCTCCTGCCGAATTCTACCCCCCCACCACTCCCGCCATGATGCCCACCGCCAACAAGAGCAGACGATTCTGGCCAAGATTTCACACAACATTTGATTTTCTTCATTGCACAAAATCAAGTATGTAGCTACAAGTTTTAACATTTTTTCATCAGGTCTCATATTTTCTGGTCATATTTAACCCAGATTGGATTTTATGTTGTGAGCAACAGAGATTTGTCTCAATTGACATACTCAGTTGGCAATAATGTTAATTATTAAATCTAACACTGGTGAACAATGAGCAATGTAGACTACAACAGAGGTAGAGGGCTTCTTTTAAAACTAACTAAGTGTGCAACACATCTATCCCTATCTCTGTACAGCTGAGGTATGTACTGGAAGTGACTACCTATTGCACAGAGCTTACCACAAAAAGGGGAGTGTAACAGTATTTTCAAAAAAATCAACTCAGAACACTGTTTTCTTGTAATCCTGGGCTATTTCTATCCTGCAAACACATATTACATCAAAATTACTGCTGCCGACATTAGCAGACAAATCCTTACATGCAAACATGTCACATTCCTTGGTCTGCTATTTTAATTGAGGTAATGCCCTGCTTATTCTAACATCTTTGTTAAAACAGCAGACAGGATTGTCATAAGCATGTGTTAATTGTTGATATTCAGCAATTGTCATTGCTAGCCTACATTTTCCTCAGATCAGTAATGTTAATGAAAAGGTCAGTGTGTAGAAGAGTGGAGGCAAGTACTTTCCCCCTAATATTAGTAAACCAAATATCCTATAAATGCCAATGTGGCAATAGATTTTCTTATGCACATTGCTATGGCTAAAATCATATTAAACCTGGAACAGACCGGTTATACATTCTGAGGTTATCCATTGCCAAACAATATAATTGACAATCTGCCACTGAAATGCTGCATGCTAATTGTTTTCTTCCTGAATCTCACGCATTTATGGATTTCCGCCCTCCGCCAGAATTCTACGCTGGAGCACTACTTCATTGTATTCCACCAATGAATGTGTCTGATGTGTATCCGATTAATTTCAGTGATTATGTTGCAGTGAACTCAGGTAAACGCTCCTCTACGCAGAAGATGTTTAGAATGTGGAACTCGCTGCCACATGAAATGGTTGAGGCAAATAGCATTGATGCCTTTAAGGGCAAGCTAGCTAAGTGCGGGAAGAAGAAAATACTAGAGGGATACGCTGATGGGTGTAGAGTGGGAAGAGGCTTGTAATGAGCATAAACACTTGCATGGACCAGTAGGGTCACACAGCCTTTTCCTGTGCTGTAAAATTCTACATAACCGATCGTTGAACGTTTGTCTTTGTAGTCAGTGGACAAGCTCTTTTCTTGAAAGGGGCCTTTGCCTTTTCCATTCCAAATTGTTAAGCACAATTTGATTTAACTCAACAAGAAAGCTGAATTGAACCCTCCTGTACCAACCATGCCACCTTCTTTTGAGGCCAAAATTACTTCTGGTTCCTCAGTTGCCATCATCCCCACACGTGTGATTATGGAACATGCAACGTGAGGATGAAAATTGCTGTCAAAACCAATGTAGCATTCTCAATTAAATAAACGCAGGCAGAGAAGATTGCATCACTGATCAATCCTACCGAAGTTTAAAGTTTACATGCTCCCATGTTAAAATCCACCTCCTAAAGGAATCCGCCCCCAAAAAAATGCTTAGTAAAATTCAATTGCACCCACTAATTGCACTGCTTTATGTCATTAAGTTAGTTTGACCAAAACATTGGTCATAAAGGAGGGCCAGCCCTCTAATCAATAAAATATTTGCAGTGCAATGATGTATAAAATGCTATGGCTTCATGTACGAGCTGCAAATAGCTTTCAAATTACAGGACTTTCTCCGTGATACTGAAACAATTACAAGTGTGAAAGGAAATGTGGGTAATTAAAAGGCAATTTCTGTGCATTAGGATCACAGCATCTTCAGAGACTATGTACTGATTTGCTTGTCTTCAGCTGCTAGATGTTTATTTTCTTGCTTTGCTGATGTACAGTCCCATCAAGGATGACATTTAAATGAGCGAGTATTCAACACAAATGTGATCATTTGTACTACATCCAATGTGGCACCATACTGAGATGATTACAGCTGCGGGCCTGTCATGGTAGCCCGAAGGGGAAAGGAAAGAGGTAAAATTTTACCAATTTACATTTTTCATGATGCATTTTTATGCAAAAAGCTGATCTGATCTTGCTCCTATCTCACCTGAATCATGCGGATCAACAAAGACTAATTGAGCGGCACTTAATGTAAAAAAAAAATCAGCTCTTCAGTGCTCTACAGCTGTTCTGCATGAAGTTTTTTTAAAATGTGCCAAGAAAGGGACAAAGGCAAAAAGTACATTTATTTTCAAAGTCAAGTGATACAGCAATTGGTTTGGCGATCATTCTTAACTCAGTGTCTATTCTGTAGCAACTGTGACGACATGCGATTAGTGAAAGTTCATTGCTAAATGGAATCTCTACCAGCATGCTATATATTGTTCTAGTGTGTCAGAAGTGACAGAACGGGAAGTCGACGACCTCCCAGTGTGAGGCACAGCAGCCGATGTTTTGACTCTGAAACTGTAAATCGGCTAAGGTGAAATCTTAGCTTTGCATTGTAATTTTATTTTACCGGCAGTTAATATTACAATAAAAGAGGGGTGAAGCCTTTGATTCCTTGAAAATGGGTATGCCAGATCAAGGGGTGGTTGTTCAATATGATTCATTTGTTTCAGTGGCGCTGCAGAGAACACAACAAAGCTTCTATTTGTATTGAGCTTCATCTTTCGAAATGACCAACCAAGTTAGACTAAACCATGGCAATGATAAATAAGAAGAGGCACCATGGTAGGGTAATGACAACCATGGTAACCATATTTATTTAATTGGTAATTATAATTAACCTTTAGCTGACTTAAAATATGAAAAGCCATCCGAATGCATAATAGAAAGTTAGGTTTAGCAGGCACAGGGTTAATGCACAGTTTTGCCAACTGCAAATTTTGGGCACCAAAGACCACTAATTAATTGTCATATTTTGATGTTCCTATTCTAGAGCAGTCATAAAAGTTGTTGGGGTTGAGCTTTTCTCATCAGAAATTCACTCCAACTGTTCTTAAATCCACTGGTGTTATACAGCCCAGAAACCACCTAACTATCCTCAGTGCGTCTGCGTTACATAATCAGGGTGGGCTCCCAGAGCTATTTGTGCCCTCTGTATACAGCCTAGCTTCTGGGTTTGGGGAGGGACATACAGTGCTGCTCTAGTAGCTGAAAGTTTGGAGGTGAAGGTAATAGAAAAGGACACGTAGACTAATTCACCGTCTTTCTGCCTTTGTGGCTCAAATCAATGTTTGAAGGCAGTGTTTCTTCAGGGCACTGTGCCCAATAACGTAAGAACTCTTCTGGAAAGGTGTTACCCTCTCTAATCTGGCAAAGGAGGCCCCAGTTTTTGGGCCTCAATGAAAGGAGGCCCACGGATGGCATAATCCAGACCTGTTGAAGAAGAAGGGTGCCTTGGAAATGAATGTCATCTCACCCCCTAGTAAGGGACGCCTCCTGAAACCTGGTTTGTGTTCCATATAATGACCTACAGAATGGGTTTGTGTTCTTGATTTTCTTCTCAAAGGGGAAATGACCCACAAGAAAAGATAACTGAAGCATCACAACAATCCCTCAAGGACGTTGTTGCAAATCATCAGTCAAGCATCTCAGAACATTCTGCCACTGTAGGAGAAGTAGGAAGGTAAGGCTGTTAAGAAATGGGGTTGGGTGCAGCCTTCTGAAGCATAAGAGTCATGGGTGAGGCAGCTCATCTGCTAACATACCCTCTGATTATTTTTTGGAGCGCAGAGATAATATGTTTAAGTACACAGTCCCTTTAATTTTTTTTGCGTGGTTATGCACACATGGTAACTTAAAGAACACAAGAACATAAGAAATAGGAGCAGCAGTAGACCATACGGCCCATCCAGCCTGCTCCAACATTTAATATGATCGTGGCTGATCTTGGGCTTCAATTCCATTTTCCCACCGTCTCCCCATATCCCTTAATTCCCTGAGAGACCAAATATCTATCTATCCCAGCCTTAAATGTATTTAACAATGAAGCAACAACAGCTCTCTGGGGTAAAGACTTCCAAAGATTCACAGCCCTTTGAGTGAAGTAATTTCTCATCTTCTCAGTCCTAAATGATCGGCTCTTTATCCTGAGACTGTGCCCCCATGTTTTAGACTCCCCGACCAGCGGAAACAATCTCTCATTGTCCACCTTATAAAACCCCTTCAGAATTTTGTAGGTTTCAGTGAGATCACCTCTAATTCTTTTAAACTCCAGATATAAGTCCAATTTACTCAGCATCTCATTCCAGGGACCAATTTAGTGAACCTTTGTTACACTATCTCCAACGTAAGTATATCCTTTCTTAAATGTGGGGGCCAAAACTGCACAGTATTCCATATGCAGTCTCATCAAAGCCCTGTACAACTGTAGCAAGACTTCTTTACTCTTGTACTCCAATCTCCTTGCAATAAAGGTCAACATGCCATTTGCCTTCCTATTTGCTTGCTGCACCTACATGCTAACTTTCTGCATTCCTTGTACAAGCACAACTAAGTCACTGTGAACATCAACATTCACAAGCTTTTCACCTTTTAAAAAATATTCTGCTTTTTCATTCTTACAACCAAAGTGAATAACTTCACACTTCCCTAAATGATACCCCATCTGCCATCTTGTTGCCACTCACTTAACCTGTCTATATCTCTTTGTAGCCTCCTCCTCCCCACAGCTTACCTTTCCACCTAGCTTGGTATCATCAGCAAACCTAGATATGTTACTCTCTGTCTCATCATCTAAGTCATTAGTATAGATGGTAAATAGCTGAGGCACCAGCAGTGGTCCTTGTGACACTTGCTGGGTGCCTGGGGCATGAAAAGAAATCCAGAACTTTATTCTTATCACTGTTTAAAAAAAATGGATTTCCTACTGAACAAAAAAGATGACTGCTACAAGTCACATGACCACAGGGTTGGCCCTTTGTCTGGGAGCTACCCCCAGGAGTTACAAGAGCAAAAGCAATTCTTTTTTTAACTGGTAGTATCTCACACCTCATTATACAGATGCCTCATAATCATGAAAACCAGGGGACTTGTTGTGCTTGCAGAGCTGCTAACAGGCTCATATCACACCTGGGACTGTCCAGGCCCATTTCAAAGGGGAACCACAGGGACGTCATTAGCGTCTGATAAGCTAGCAGAGCCAGTGGGTCTGCCTAGACAATGGCTTCCCGACTCCAGACCATCAATATGGATTGTAGCTCTTTCTACAACTAACGACTGGGACATTATCAGTCCTGAAATCAAAGCGAGTTCCAGACATTGGATAAACATCCCCTATGGAAGACATTGTGGAGAAAGAAGGTCACATGACTTGAGTGACCATTTTGAAATCTCTATATGCATTTGAGAAATCCTCAGTCTGCTGTTTTAACATCAACTGGAAACGACTCCATCCGCCTAACTGAGCAAGCAGTCGGTTACCATCTCTCGGCTCTTCCAAGCCTGTTACTGCTGGAAGATTTCCTGCCAATGCCTGCAGAACTGACCCAGCCTCTGTGCACCTGCTTCTTCTGCAGTATCCACACCAACTGCACAGTAAACCCTACAATCCTGTCTTCAGCCAGCTGAACTCAAACTCCAATGGAAAAGAGTTCCTTATTGGACTCTAACTCTGGACCCTGGAAATTATACGAACTAATATTAATTGTTGTGGCCCTCATACTGATAATATTTATAGTTGTAAAACTCCTTTTTCTTTCTCCCCACCGCACCCCCCCCACCCCACTCCCCACCCCCCACCTCCCCCCCCCCCCCCCCCCCCCCCCACCCCTCCCTTACTGTGTATGTGCAGTGGAGTGGGAAGTTGTTAACACTCTTCCCCTGGGTTTGAATGTGAAATAAGCTAATTTCTGAGTTATAACATGAGTCTGTCATGGGTTATTAGTAAATTGGATCACACAAACTGAGGTTTTGGGAAAACACGACACCACCTACTGTAAAAATGACTCAAAACACCTTCTGCGTACGGGCAGATGGTAAGAGTAAATAAGTATAATTTGCCTGCCTCTCTCCTGTCTGTAACACAAATTGGGGGCTCAGGTCCGGGATAGACTAATTCAAGCCAAAAGTTGATCAAACAAGAGAATCTGACCAAAACTATTTTGACCAGAGTCCAAGTTTAAGACACAAGCCAAATCTGATATAACAAGTACCAGTTGGAAGCTAAGAGGGAAAATTCAGTGGCTGGAATGATTTTTAAACACAGGAAAATTACCACAGCAAATTCCCTTCCCCAACACTAAGAAAATGCCAACTTTTGATGCACAGATATGGGTAAAGCAAGGAAACTTAAACGGCAGAACATTTGCATCCCGAAGTACAGAACAACTGAAAGCTGTAGCTAGAGAGATACAGTTGAAACTATGCAGTAAGGTGAAAAGAAATGAATGGATCCGGTTGCTGAACCAGCATTTGGACCTCAGTTATCAGCCAGAGCAGGTAGATGAGGAGTTCAACCCTGACTCCATATTTGAAGAGAGTGATGTGGAATTCTTTTTTTTTTGCGCTTTTAAGAAAGTAGCAAGGCAGCTAAAATGGCCATTAGATGTCTGGATCTTTTTAATTCAAGGGCAGTTATGAGGGAGACCCCAAGAGGTCTATTCCATGCTGACTCCTGATGCGTCCGCTAATTATGAACAGACCAAGGCTGCTATCATTGGTGCCTATGAGTTAATCCCAGCGGCATATCACCAGCAATTCCGGAACACTCGTAGGAAGCCCACACAGACCTACATTAGGTTCGAACAGCTGAAGCAAATTGCATTTGACCGGTGGGTCCGCTCTTTAAAAATACAGCGCACCTACAAGGGATTGCGCAACTTGATATTGCTGGAGAAATTTTAAAACTGCTTACCCTTCAGCCTAAGGATACATTTCAAGGAGCAGAGAACCCTCACAGCCAGGGATGCCACCGTCATAGCAGACAGAAATGACCTCACCTATAGGCCTGGAAACTCAGGCAGACCCTTTCCAAACCATCCCCATGACTATTGGGAAGGTAAGCAGGGTGAAATAGATAGGAAAAACCCTCCCCCAAACAAGGCAAGTACAAATGAGGGTGCAAGAAATCCTCATCAAGCCTGGTGGCTGGTGTGTTCCCATGGTAATAAAATAGGACACTCTAGACCTGAATGCTGAAGGTTAAAAGGGAAGCCCATGGATCTAATAAGGCTCCATAAATGGAGTCCCCAGAAGCACACACTAATGGGTAGTGCAGCAGAGCAAGCAGAGAGCCTCGCAGCAGAAACCTGCCCCGCTGAGGGCGTGGGGCATGTCCCTATGTATGGTCAAGACAGACAAACCTCCAGAGAGCTTTCAAAGTTTTACTCTTTCAGGAATAGTGTCCCGTTACCTGTCCCAGGATGTAAGCAAGTCCATTGTACTGCTCCAGGACATAAGGGCCACTCAGTCCTTAATGTTGGAGGGAAACATATGCCTACCCCACCCCCAAGTCCTCCCTGAAAACCAAGGCGCAGATCAGTGGAGTGAGAGGAGGATACATGTCTGTCCCCCTCCATTGGGCCAACATACAGTGTGACCTAGTCTCAGGCCCTGTAATGGTAGGAATTGTCCCAAGCTATCAGTGGCAGGAATTTATTTCCTCCTCAGAAACAATTTGGCTGGCAGTAAAGTGTGGGCTAGTGAAAGAAAAGAGGACCACAACAGCCAGCAGGAACCTGCAGGAGTGAATAAATCACTTCACACTTCTTCCTAAGGCCTTCATGATCCAGCAGGTCAGCAGCAGCAGATGGGTGCTACTGATACTCAACAACTTATATTTATATGGCACCTTTAATCTAGTAAAACATCCTTAGGTTCTTCATTCATTCTAAGAAATGGATAGATACTTGAAGTATGCATCACATGAAAAAGATCTATTCCTGAAAGATTTAGTGACTCTCCTCAGTACAATGCCATGATTAGTTTCTTCAGCTATTGGCTGATTTATCCCTCCAATGCCTTAGACATTCAACAAGACACACTACTTATAAACCCTCAAATTATGTTTAAATGTGGTCACAGGAATATAATGCCAGCAGAATCAAGGCTGAATTGGGATGATTCAAAGGGTGAAAACTACTTAAATCAATTAATGGCCACTTGACCCATTTGTGTGATGCTCCTTTGCTATTTTAACAAACATTAAGCTATAGCTTGGCTGAGAGCCCAGATTCTTATAAAATGATTAGATGAGTGAGCTTGTTTACACAGATGCAAAGAAGATGCAGAGAACTGTTGACTTTCTTGATTGATATCTCAATGTGGTTATAATAAGGTTTTTTTCTGTGATCTCTTTTGTCAATGTCTTAAAGTTTCTTTATACAAGATTAAGAGGTGCCAAGTGCTTAAAGCTTCTATTATTAATATGTTAATGATACTTCTATAGGATTTTAAGAACAATAGTTTCATTTTTCAAAAAATTATGAAGGGGTGTTTTTTGACACACGCCATTATTACTATAAGCTTAAAAGCAAAATACTGCGGATGCTGGAAATCTGAAACAAAATAAAAATAGCTGGAAAAACTCAGCAGGTCTGACAGCATCTGTGGAGAGGAACACAGTTAACGTTTCGAGTCCGTATGACTCTTCATCAGAACTGAGGAAATATAGATTCTATATATCCTCAGTTCTGATGAAGAGTCATACGGACTCGAAACGTTAACTGTATTCCTCTTCGCAGATGCTGTCAGACCTGCTGGGTTCATTACTATAGGGTTCATTGGTTCTCTACAATAAAAACAAAATACTGTAGATGCTAGAAACCTGAAATAAAAACGGAAAATGCTGGAAAAACTCAGCAGGTCTGGCAGCATCTGTGGAAAGAGAAACAGTTAACGTTTCATATCCATATGATTCTTCTTTGGAGCTCTGAAAAAGAGTTATACGGACTCGAAGCATTAACTCTGTTTCTCTCCCCACAGATGCTGCCAGACCTGCTGAGTTTTTCCAACATTTTCTGTTTTTATTTCATTTGTCCTCTACATAACATATATTGGGTGAGTGGACATGGAAGAGCCATGAGTTGGCATGGAGGCTATAAAGGTCCATGGGTGGATGGAGGGCATGAGTTGGTATAGAGTTGGCATGGAGGGGGCATGGGGGCATGGGTAAGAACTTTTGAAGTTATAAGAGGAGCCATGAACAACAAGTTATGGAGAAGCTGGCCCAATTGCAGGAAAATTGCAGGGGGCTAGGAGATGCCTACCCCTGCAATGGATCCAGCCAGGTTGAAAGTGCAGGGTGCAGGCTTGCTAGTTGCACCCTTATCTCGTGCCAGCTAAAATTGGGAGTGCCTGGAATGGGAGCAGGAATCCCCGAATATGGTCCTGCCCACCATTTTTAAATAGCTCTGAACTCCTTCCGACTCCACGTAAATCTGGCCGAATATCTCTCTATGTGGCGTGGTGTCATTCTTCTTTTTATTGTGCTTCTGTGAAGTGCCTTGGGACATTTTATTATGTTAAAAGTCTTAGACGTTGTTGTTGATATGAGAACTTGCGATTTTAGTCCGAATTCCGCTTATACACAAGGAGGAAATGGTCACATGCTCACGACTGCTACAGCTAATTGTACAATGGACCATGTGCCCAAGAAGGAACTAGGTATTTGCATTCAACATCAACAACAACTTGTACAGTGCATTTAACATAATAAAATGAACCAAAGGGCTTCACAGGAGCCTTTACCAGACAAAATCTGACACACATAAGGTGATAATTTGGCAGATGACTAAAGATTTGGCCAAAGAATTAGATTTGCAGGAGCATCATGAAAGAGAAAAGAGAGAGGAGGGGAGGCAGAGAGATGTAGGGAGGGAATTCCAAAGTCTAGGGCCTTGGCAGCTGGAAGCATGGTCACCAAGTGGTGAAGTGCTTAAAATTGAGGTTGCCCAAGTGGCCAGAAATGGAAGAGTGCAAATATCTTAGCGGGTTTTAGGGCTGGTGCAGATTACAAAGATAGGGAAGTGCAGGAGAGGTAGTGCTGGGCATTCCAGCAGCAGTGTGCATGTGATTTTGGATGGTGCTACCAAGGGGCAGCATGTAGATGAGAAAAAGGAGGGGGCCAAAGCGAGCTTCTTGGGGGACACTGAAGGTAACAGTTCAGGAGCAAGAAGAGAAGCTATTGCAGGTGATTCTCTGGCTACAACAGGATAGGTAAGAATGGAACCCAGCAAAGGCAGCCCCACCCAGCCAGATGATGATGGGTTGACATTGGCCGGAATTTTCCAGCCCCGTTGGCGTCGGGCGTCATGGCGGGCAGGGGGTACAATATGACGAGAAGGCCAAAAATCGGTTTCACGCTATCGTGAAACCAGTTTGCGATTGTCCGCTCCACCCGTCAATGCAGGTCACATTTCCCACCGCTGCATGTTGGGAACTTAGGACACAATTTTCTGCCTGGCGGGCGGGCGGAGCAGGAGCAGCCGCGGGCGGGTACGGACCCAATCGGCGCCCGTAATCGGGGCCGCGCCGCCATTTTACACGGGCGGGCCAATTAAGGCCCACCCAGCGCATTTCTGACTCCCATGAATAGCGGGAGTGTGCGGGCGGCGGCGGACGTGCACAGACCGCCAGGTCCAATGGTGACCCGGCGGTCTGTTTAAAGGAAGGCCTGGCAGCCTCCTGTAGGCTGCTCACAATGGCCACTTCCAGGTCACACCACAGGGGGTCGGCTGAGCAGGGCACACTGGAGGGAAGGGCAGAGGAGCAGGGCAGACTGCAGGGTCTGTCACAGGAGCAGGGCAGGCTGCAGGGTCTGTCACAGGAGCAGGGCAGGCTGCAGGGTCTGTCACAGGAGCAGGGCAGGCTGCAGGGTCTGCCACAGGAGCAGGGCAGGCTGCAGGGTCTGCTCCAGGAGCAGGGCAGGCTGCAGGGTCTGTCACAGGAGCAGGGCAGACTGCAGGGTCTGCCACAGGAGCAGGGCAGGCTGCAGGGTCTGCCACAGGAGCAGGGCAGGCTGCAGGGTCTGCCACAGGAGCAGGGCAGGCTGCAGGGTCTGCCACAGGAGCAGGGCAGACTGCAGCAGGGGGGGGCCAATGTGCCCCTCGCTTTTCTGATGACTGCCCTCCTCTAGGAGGTGGCAGCACGGCGGGAGGTGTTGGTCCCCCAGGATGGGAGGAGGAGGCCCCCTACATGACTAAATGTGCCTGGGAGGAGGTGGCGGAGGTGGTGAGCTCCTGTGATGGGGTGCGGCGCACCTGGATCCAGTGCCGTAAGAGCTTCAAAGATTTGTTACGCTCTGGAAGGGTGAGTACCATGTTGGCACTGGGCATTTAACCCAGCAGGTAGCCTTAGCCTTAGAGGGCACCCCCCCAACAATTCTTTCTGTCATGACTGCATTGAATCATATTGGGCATTTCTCGTACGCTGGGTGGGCAAGCAGATAGTGCCCATGCTTACACCAGCCTGAGTGGTTCATGAGGAGATGAGTTCTCCCCTACACCATGTAGCTCATAGTCGCACATGACTAGTCTGGGGGCAACCTGCAGGAGATGCAGCTAGGCACACACTCAGGACTCCAACACATGTCCTATTCACGGTGATGAGATTGTGGAAGGGGAGCCTCAAGGTCTCGTGGCAAAGAGCCATTTGCTGCCCTCAACGCTGCACGTGGTTGCGCCTCCTTGCTTTGGGAGCAAAGACCGTGTGTTTCCTAAAGTGATGGACGCAGAATGTGTCCAAGGTGGCCGTTTGGGGGCGGTTGGGAGCAGGCGTACTATCTTTGTGTGAATGATCAGCAGTAGCGGGGAGAGGAGGCACTGAAGGCCTGATATGGGCCACTGTGGTTGGGGTGCGGCGTGCGCGTGCAGAGTCCATGTGCGAATTGCCACAATGAATGTTTTTCAGGAGAAGAATGCTCACAATGCGTGTGAGCGTTCGAGGACTGGAGGTGGCCAGGCCCAGCTCATGATGTTAAGCCGTTTCGAGCAGGAGGCCCTGGAACTTGAGAGGCGCCATGCGCCCAGGTCAACTGGTGTTGGTGAGGCTGGGGTGGAACGGCCAGGTATTTGAGGCCAACAGTGAGATCCGCAATGTCCTCCCAACATCCATAGTACTGATGATAGTTTGATTTGTTATTGTTGCAACATTGCTCGGTCACAGAGTGATAGAGTCAGGGGTGTGGATCATAGACAAAGGTCCCCCGGCCCTTCGAAGATGAGCATGTCAAACACCTTCCAAAGTCGTCCTCTCCCATTTCCAACCACTATCCCCATGGCACCGCAACTGCACATACTTATTACATGTTAGGAGGGTTCCAGCGTCCACCATTCTTTCAGGCAGTGCATTCCTCATTCCCAACACACACTGTGTGCAGAAGTTGCTCATCACATCATCTGTCAACCTCATGCCCCTTACCTTAAACCAATGCCACCTGGTTACTCATCCCTCCGCCAAGGGGAAAAGTTCCTTTCTGTCAACCCTATCTATGCCCCTCATAATGTTATAAAGCTCAATAATGTCAGCCCTCAATCTCCTCTGCTCCAGGGGAAATAACCCCAGTCTATGCTATGTCTCCTCACAAGTCAAATTCTCCAGCCCAGCCAGCATCCTGGTCAACGACCTCTGTACTCTCTCCATTCCAATCACATCCCTCCCATGAAGTGCATTTCACATCTGCACGCAGAACTACAGCTGTGGCCTAGGCAGCGTTTTGTACACTTGGAATATGAGCTCCCAGTTCCTATATTATATTCCTCGCCTAATAAAGGCAAGTATGGCATTTACCTTCTTCAACACCTTATGTACCTGTCCTGCTACCTTAACGGGCCTGTTGATATGCACAGCAAGGTCCCTCTGATCCTTCTTACTTTCCACGGTCCTACATTCCTCGTGTATTCCCATGACTTGTTTCACCTGCCCAAGTGCATCACCTCACACTTATCCACATAACATTCCATTTGGCATTCCTTAGGCCATCTGACCAGCCCATCTGTATCTGCCTGTAACATAAGGCTATCCTCCTGACTATTTGCCACCCCACCAATATTCGTGTCCATAGGTTCTGGAAGGTTGAGCGCCTAATGAGCCTGGGGGAAAGGGATGAAGTGTGTCACTGTGTGCACACTAACTGATCCACTGTCCTTGTTGTTCATTTCAGCATCATCAGAGCATGGCCGCCAGGAGGAACTGCAGATGCCCCCTCTCACACCTGAGGGCCCTCAAGTGTCACCTGCGTCACACCATTTCTGCGAAGCAGGCACCAGCGCAGATACTAGCACCTCAGTGAGCATTGCAACATCAGCTAGTGCCCTGGGGCACAGTGGAGAGGGCACTTTACAATCGCTGGCGATGGCGCCAGCCGTTGGAGGACTGTAGGGGACCGGGCACATGCTGAGTCGGGGCGTGATGATGTGCCTCTGGGGTTGTCCGCGACGCAGCAGCTGCGGGAAATGTGGCCAGGTGTGCCGGAGCATCTGGGAGTGTTGCATGAGACTATGCTTCGCTTGGTGTCTGTGGTGGAGGAGTCCATGCAGAGCATCACTGATGCAATGAACCTCATGGCAGAGCATCATGCTTTCTCCATGGACAGAGTGGCAACCCTCGTGGAGAGGGGCCTCCAGGAGAACAAGCAGGTTCTCCTGGGGTTACGCTCGGACCTGCAAGCCCTCACAGCGCCAGTGGCCACAGCTGGTCAGTGCCAATGTGGGGGGTGGTGTGGGCTTCAAGCTTCCCAGCTCATTGCCCATCCATCGATGGTGAGCAGGGAGGTCTGAGGCGACCTCATGTCACTTTTAGGGGGGCTCACGGGCAGATCTCTACCTACCAGACCAGCCACAAGGCGGGGGTTGCTTTTCAGCAGCTGCAGGGTGAGGGCTTGCTTGGGGAAGGGGGAGAGGTGGCCTGACGCAAGAGAAGAGACTGCAGGGCGAGGGCTGTACTGGGGAAACAGGGTATCCCAGGGTGTGTGTGTGGGCACATGTTGATCTGTGCAAGTGGCCTCAAGATAGTGAGTTCTGAAGAGGCAGTCTCCAGAGGAGATGAGGCCAGATGGAGATATGAGGGTGTGTGTGAGAGAGTAAGTGGTGGTGTCCCTTGAGCTGGCAGTGAGTGAGTTGCCAGTGAATGTGTGATGGCCTTGTGAGTGTGTGAGTTTAGAATGATAAGTTGGATGACTTACCCTGGCTGCACCTATGCGATCATTCATCCTTCTTCTGCACTGGATGGCCGATCTCTTGTGTGCAGCATTGGCACTGACTACCTCTGCCACCACCTCCCAAGCCAGAGTGGTGAGACTAATGGACCCCCTGTGACCAGAATAGGGGTAGAGGCCATTGCGGCAGGCCACCACGGCATCCAGAAGCTGTCCCAGGGATACGTTACTGAACCAGGGAGCTGCGCCCTTCCTGACTTTTGGGGCCATGTCTTCACCGGAGCAGTCCTGGGCTGCAAACATTGAAAAGCGTGCATGTGCCTGCTGTTTAAATATGGCACCCAGCATGAGGAAGCGGTGAGGTGATGGCATGGCGGGCAAATCGGAGGTCGCCCGCCAGTGAGATGGCGCGTTTGCATAATTAATGATGTAGAAATGGAACGATATGGCACGAAAACCCACCATTACAGCCGGCGGGTAAAACAACTATTTTCCTATTTATACTTTGTGCAAATCTGGGACAATTCCACCCATTGAAGTAAGATTTTGTGGCTGAGCATGTCATAGATTACAACAGGTCGAGGAAGACAGGGAGGGCCAGTTTATTTTTGTCCCAGTCAACCAGGGGGATGTTGTTTGTCAACTTGATAAGTGCGGTTTTGGTTCTATGTCAGAAGTGGAAACCCAATTGGAGGGATTCAAACATGAAGTTGGGGAAAGATAGGCACAGGTTTGGGAGACGACAACACTTTCGAGGTTTTTAGAGAGGGAAGGAAGTTTCAAGATGGGAAGGTAGTTTTCGAGGATGGAGGGTTCTAGGGTTGGTTTTTGATGAAAGGGGTGATGACAGCAGATTTGAAGGCAAGAGGGACAGCACATGAGGAGAGGGAGCCACCAATAATATCAACCAACATGGCAGCCTGAAAGGCGAATTGAGTGGCCAATTGAGTGTATGATGGATTCTAAAGAGTAAGAGGTGGGTATCATCAACAAGCTGACCTCAGTAAACACATGAGGGAGATAGGAGAGAAACTAGATAAAAATGCAAAATCAAGGTTAGGCAGGAGGAAACCTTACAGGAAATGAGGTGTGGTGGCTAGGGGAATGGAGGGAAACAGTAGGGACCACTGAACAGGTAATATCAATCTTTGTAACTAAAAAACTCCATGTGCTCATTGTGAGGGTGGAAGAAGCAGGAAAGGGTGGTTTGAGAAACGGGTTAGTGGTGGAGAGGAGAAGCCAGGTGCTTTATTTGGCTTCCTGGATGATAACTGAAGAGTGGTCAGTTTAAGTAATGGACAGCATTGCCCAATAATGTTTTCAGTTGTCTAGCCATGGCGATGAATGGTTAAAACGGCTGCTTGCCAAAGACTTTCAAGTCTGAATCCTTTGTATTTAAAGGAGCAGAGAAGAGGGGTATACCGGAGGAATGACGATGGTACGGACAATAGGGCTATTGAGCCATGTGAAATGACAAGACCAAGGGGGGTGGCAATGAATGTGAGTAGGAAATTTTATCTTGAGGGATAAACTTAGGGAGGAAAGAAAGACAGTAAACTCAGAGGAGAGAGAACAAGAAGAGTTGAGATAGAATTGAGATGACCGAAAATGAGAAGGAGCTCAGTGCAGAGGCAGAGGGATGAAAGTGGAGAAGATATCTCAGTGAGGTATATATAACATAACTGAGACAAGTAACTTTAACCTGCATGAGTATAGGGGCATTTCTTAGAAACTTAGACCTAAACCCTGAACAAAAAAACAACAATAAATTAAGCGCCACAAGTGCCAGGCAATGACCATCTCCTCTTGACATTAAATGGCATTGCCATTGCTGAATCCCCCACTATCAACATCCTAGTGGGTTACCATTGACCTGGACCAGCCATACAAATACTGTGGCTGCAACAGCAGGTCAGAGGCTGAAAATTCTGAAAGCCTGTCCATCATCTACAAGGCACGAGTCAGTGTGTAATGGAATATTCTCCACTTGCATAAATGAGTGCGGCACCATCAACACCCAAGAAGCTTGATACCATCCAGGGAAAAGCAACCCACTTGATCGCATCCCACCCACCAACCTAAACATTCAATCCCTCTACCACCGACGCACAGTGGCAGCAGTGTGTACTATATCCAAGATACACTGCGGCAACTCAACAAAGCTCCCTTCATGGGACCTTCCAAACATGCAACCTCTACCACCTAGAAAGACAAAGGCAGCAGATGCATGGGAACACCATCACCTGCAAGTTTCCCTTCAGGCCACACACTATCCTGACTTCGAACTATATCGTTGTTCCTTTACTGTTGCTATGTCAAACTCCCTCCGTAACAGCACTGTGGATGCACCTATACCACATGGATTGCTGTGGTTCAAGAAGGCAGCTCACCACCAACTTCTCAATCAACTGGGGATTGGGCAACAAATGCCAGTCTTGCCAGTGATGTTCACATCCCATGCATGAATAAAAAACAGATAATGAAGCTAATAACTTTTTGTTCTTTCTTTTTCTGATGTGCGCCCTCTTTGCTATTTATCTCTCTGTAGCCACACATGTTTTCACCTTAGAATTGTTACTTTTGTCAAAAATCAATAAAACATAAATTCAATAAAGATTATTTCTTGGTGATATTTTTTGCAGTTCACTGGAGCAACCATGAGTAGCAGACTAAGGAACCACCACAAGAAACAAAGAAGGACCTGTTCATTTCATTTGATAATTCCATTACTGAGCTCAACACAGATCTGGTGGAGTTATAACTGCCTCAAGAAGAAGCAGTGAAATGGCTTTGCTCCCTACTTGATTACACACAGCAGAAATTGGCAATAAAGTTGGGTCAGAGTATCACTGGATCGCTTCATTTTGATATGATAGTGATTCTGATGGGGAAGTCGTTTAAGCAGGCATATAATACTTGTCAAAAACTGGGGTTAGAAACTTGAGCTACATAATTCACATTTTTAAAAATTTGTTTATGGGATGTGGGCATCGCTGGCTAGGCCAGCATTTATTGCCCATCCCTAATTGCCCTTGAGAAGCGGGTGGTGAGCTGCCTTCTTAAACTGTTGCAGTCCATGTGGTGTAGGTACACCCACATTGCTGCTAGGGAGGGAGTTCCAGGATTTTGACCTAGCGACAGTGAAGGAACGGTGATATACTTCCAAGTCAAACGAACATACGAACAAGGAGCAGGAGTAGGCCACTTAGCCCCTCAAGCCTGTTCCATCATTTAATAAGATCATGGCTGATCTGACATAACTTGAAGTCTGCATCCCACCTACCCCCGATAACCTATCACCCCCTTCCTTACCAAGAGTCTATCCACCTCTGCCTTAAAAATATTCAAAGGCTCTGCTTCCACCACCTTTTCAGGAAGACAGTTCTAAAGACTCACGACCCTCTGAGTGAAAAAATTTCGCCTCATCTCTATGTTAAATGGGCGACCCCTTATGTTTAAACAGTGACCCCGAGTTCTAGATTTTTCTACAAGAGGAAACATCCTCTCCATATCCATCCTGTCAAGACCCCTCAGGATCTTACATGTTTCAATCAAGTCACGTCTTACTCTTCTAAGTAAAACAATCCAATGAGTGGCTTGGAGGGAAACTCCTAGGTGGTGGTGTTCCCATATATCTGCTGCCCTTGTCCTTCTAGATAGTAGCGGTTGTGGGTTTGGAAGATGCTACCTAAGGAGTCTTCTGGACAATGTTGTAAGTTCTGCTACAGGCTTTCAACAGCATATTAGAGTGACTCAATTGAGCCTTAAATCATTGAGGAAGACAATATAAAAACACTATACAGTACGTAGATTTGGATTTACGGCCTATTGGCAGTTCTGGCCTACAATAGATTGGTGGTCTAAGCAATTGAAGAGGCCTATCTAATAGGAAGTGTCTTCTTTTGTAACTGTTCCTTGTTAAAAACACCTGAGTACATAACCAAGTACATAACCTAAGCTGACATTCCAGTCCAGTTCTGAAGGAGTGCTGCATTGTCAGAAGTGTCAGCTTTCAAATGAGATGCTAAACCGAGGTCTTGCCTTTCAGCTCTGTTGGTTCCGGTGATGTTAAAGATACCATGGCAGTTTTTGAAAGAAGAGTAGGAAAATCTTAGTTTCCCCCTTCAATCAATACCACCTAAAACACATTATCTGTCTGTTCATATTATATACCTGTTTAAGGTATCTTGCTGTATGCAAAAATGGCTGCTTGGTTTATCTATAAAAATTACACAATTTAATTGATTGAAGTATTTTGAATTTTTTTCTTAGGGCCACACAATGCTGCTACAGAAAAGAACACTCACAGAATCAAAGAATTGTTACAGCACAGAAGGAGGCCACTCAGCCCATCATGTCCGTGCTGACTCTCTGAAGGAGCAATTTACCTAGTGTCACTCTCCACGTTCTCCCTGTAGCCCTGCACATTCTTCCTTTTCAGCTAACAATCCGATTCCCTCTTGAATGCCTCAAGTGAACTTGCCTCCACCACAATCTCAGGCAGTGCACAGAGCCTAACCACACGCTGCATGAAAAAATTTCTCCTCGTGTCCACATTGCTCCTTTTGTCAATGACCTTAAATCTGTGCCTTCTTGTTCTTGGTCTTTCCACCAATGGGAACAGTGTTTTCTTATCTGTCCAGACCCCTCGTGATTTTGAATATCTCGATCAAATCTCCTCTCAACATTCTCTTCTCCAAGGGAAACAGTCCCAACATTTCCCAATCTATCTGCATGATTCTAGCTGGTGACTGAAGTTCCCCTCTCCCTCCCACCTCCTGATTTACAGCTATTACTCAAATGTTTTTTGTATCCTCTATATTGAAGACAAAAGCAATATAATTGTTCATTTCATCCGCTAATTCCTTATTATCTATTATTAACTCCCCACTGTCACTCTCTAGAGGACCAACATTCACTTTACTTACTCTTTTCCTTTTCAAATTAAATTAAATTCTTGCTATCCATTTTTACATTTCTAGCTAGCTTCCTCTCATACTCCTGATTTCTTTCTTTCTCCTGGTTAACCTTTAGTCATTCTCCGTCATTCTTTATATTCTGACCAATCATCTGACCTGCCACTCATCTTTGCGCAATTATATGCTTTTTCCTTAAGTTTGATGCTTTCCTTAACTTCTCGAGTTAACCACGGATGGTGGGCCTTCCCTTTAGAATTTTTCTTTATAGTAGGAATATACTTATTCTGAGTATTCTGAAATATACCCCTAAATATCTGCACTGCTTCTCTATTGATCTATCCCCTAGCCTAGTATCTCAATTCATATGAACATACGAATTAGGAGCAGTACTCGGCCACTAAGCCCCTCGGGCCTGCTTTGCCATTCAATAAGATCATGGCTGATCTGACTGCAACTTCAACCCCACATTCCTACCTACTCCTGATAACTTTTCACCGCTTGTTAATCAAAAATCTATCTAGCTCCACCTTAAAAATATTCAAAGACTCTGCTTCCGTCACCTTTTGAAGAAGAGAGTTCCAAAGGCTCTATAAAGAAGTCTTTTTAAAGAAACTTTAAATGCACCTGATCTTTCAAATGTTTGCCTTCAGCACCTGACCCCTTCAGGAGCACAGCGTCACCGGACACAGATGCTGAAGAGATGGGAGGGCCGGCCCCACCTCAAAGGTGCTGAGAACACACAGAGGGAATGACAGAACTCTGTGATGCCTGCCCACGGCATTCTAACAGCAATGACAAGCACCAGTGGTGCAGGCATCAGTAATGTGTCCAGTGAGTGTAAAGCCGGACTATCGCTTTACTCTGAAGGTTACACACTGCACAGGGAAGAGGGCCTGGACTGAGGCACCTGCCTTCATCTTGTGCAGCAACCAAGGTTTCACATCTGAGTGATATCAATCCCGCTCAGCATAACAAGAAGCCATAGGCAAGGAGACATTCTTGGGAGTTAATTTACAATAGCGAACATTAAATACAAGTGATTAATACCTGTGCCCAGGCTGTGCAGCTACATCTGAATCAGAAGGTTGTGGGTTCATGTCCCACTCCCGGAAACCAAGAACTGTGAATGTACTCGAAAGAGTTACAATCTGTGACTGTTGATAACTCGAAAGAGTTACGTCTTCTTAACATTCCTAACCCAGCCGCTACATCTTGGTGCTCCCCCGACATCCACAGCGGAAGTGCTGACTGTGACACCCTGTCTGTGATGACTTTGCCGTGTGTCCTCTGGAGGGCCAAGACCTGGGAGGGCCCCGGTCTGCTTTGGTTGTCCTTCTGTGGGCCAGCTGCACCCTCCTCAGCCTGTGGAGCTGGAGCTGCTAGGGTCACAGGAAGAGGGGATTTAGATGGACCGGACATTCCCAGGGTCACCTGGGTGGATGGCCCCGGGGTATCAAGTTGCTGGTCCTCCTCCCTATGGGTGCCCAACAGCTCCTGGCTGACTCCTTGAGGAGAAGGGGAAGCTGGAGTGAGATAGAGCCACACACCCCTCTCGTGTTGACACTGCTGGAGGCCAACTAAATCATCAGCGATGGAGTTTAGCCTGTGCAGCAATGCATGACCGATGTCCTGGACCAAGGTCTCCATGGCGGTTGCCATCCTGCCAGTGTTGAACTTGGAGAGTCAGCATGCCGGCGCTATCACCTTGGACTGAAGGTGGACGGACTTCTCTGTCATCCCTTGCAATCCGAGGAGTGCACCAGACGCCCCTTCCTGATGTTCCCGTGATTGTCTTTGCAGCTCCACCAGCTGATTGGGGACTGAGTCCAGAGGCTCGTCATCTGACTCGGACTCAGAAAATTCCTTGCCTCCAGCAGTCCTCCGAGTGCCAGCGACCCAGGGTGTCCCTGCCTCCGCCTGCAGTGGAACAGGTTGTGTGCTGTGCTCACCAGATTGTGATCCCGAGGCTGCTCTACATCTAGGCCCCACAGAGGTGTATGTCACTGCGCTGGTGGAGGGTGTGGGTGAGCGTCCTGATGGGTCATCAATGGCACTGCCCTCAGGGTCCTCATCCGAGGTGCTCTCAGTGCTGGAGTCAGGGTCAAGGTTGTCTGAGGGCAACATGTCAGATATGCTTTCGACAGAAATCGGAGATTATTAGCGCTTGGCAGCCACGTTGAACACAGAGCAATGGAATCAGAGTGGCATTGAGAGAGGGGTAGTGTGATGCAGCATCCTTATGTGGGTGTTTGCTGCTGACCTCACCGTTGCCGCAGAAACGGTCCACGTCCTTTCTGCTCAGCTCCAATGCGTGACTCTCAAACGGAGTGGACCTTGATGTCCAGCACTCCACCCCGAGTCTGGGACCTTTCCCGGTGATTGTGTGAGATCTTGTCCTGCATAGAGACAGATGGAGAGAGTGTGAGCAAAGCGCATGCCAGGCCAAATGAGAAGGATGCCAGGCGTGCGTGAGTGCTGAGTGGAACCATGGATGGGATGAGGAGGTGATCTCCAGAGGAGATGAGGCCAAATGATGGTGTGAGGGTGTGTGTGAGAAAGTGAGTGGTGATGTCCCTTGAGCTGGCAGTGAGTGAGATGCCAGTGAATGTGTGATGGCCTTGTGAGTGTGAGCGTTTAGAGTGATGAGATGGTTGCCTTACCCTGGCAGCGGGGATCAGATCATTCATCCATTTTCTGCACTGGATGGCCAACCTCTCATGTGCAGGGTTTGCACTCATCACCTCTGCCACCGCCTCTCAAGCTGGAGTGGTGAGACTGATGGGCCTCCTGCGGCCAGAGCAGGGGTGGGGGACATTGTGGTGGGCCTCCATGGCATCCAGAAGCCGTCCCAGGGATGTGTCACTGAATTGGGGGCTGCACTCCTCTTGGCTTTTGGGGCCATGTCTTCACTGGTGCAGTCCTGGGCTGCAAGCATTGAGAAATGTAAACATGGCTGCAGTTTAAATATGGTGCCCGGCAGTGAGAAAGCAGTGAGGTAACGGAGTGGCAGTCAAATCGGAGGGGGGCCGCCAGTGATCCGGCGTGTTTCCCGTGACTGCATAATTTATGAGGCAGGAAGAGGACGATACGGCATGAAAACTCGCCATTGCAGTCGGTGGGTAAAACATCTTTTTTTTCATGCCCACTAGTACACCTGGTGCCAATTTGAGATGATTCCACCCGAGGGCCCAGATTGTCATCCCCCAGGTTGGGTGCACAGAGTCAAGAGACTTCCCGGCTCAGCGTGCCTCACCTTTAAAAATGTCCGCCTACACGTCGGATTTTCAGTTGGGGGCGGGGGAAGGTGCGGTGGCTGGTTGAAATAGGAGTCAGGGTGGGTGATCCTGGAATGAATGCAGAGGTGGGTGGGACGGAAGGCCTGCCTCTGAGATCCGGCACTGCATTGAAATAAAACAAAAAATCTCTCCACCCTCATCCCCCTCACCCCCACACACTCCCTATGCCGCATCCATACATACCTATGCCAATTCATGCCTCCTACCCACCCCCCCCAATGGCCCCTCATACCCACATGTCAAGCGATGCCCTTCTACCCACCCCCATGGCCCCTCATACCCCCATGCCAACTTCGTGCCAATTCATTCCAACCCACGCCCCCTCCATTCCAACTCACCTAGTATCCTTGGACATTTCCTCGAAAGCTTTGACAGATGGACAGTTCTTTGAAAGTTGGACAGTTCTTTGACAGCTTGTCAGTTCCAATGAATTTGTGCATATAAAGTGCATTATCACGTTCACTTTTAACAATCCCAAAGGGTGCCTTACCTCTCCCAAAGGAGTCTTGGGACACTATCCAAAGGGGTACTTTACCTCTCCAAAGGCGTACCCTGGCTATCTAAACAAATTCACCAAGTTCAGACCTCCTCTCACCTGTTCTAAGCTGCAGACCTGGGGCTTCACACTCCTGACTTACCAAAATCCCACTTCAGTAGAGGCAGTTGGTGCTTTATGTGACCAGCTGCCTCTGCGAATTGCGTATGCGCAACTCCCGGCCGGACTGCAGTCCCACCGCTGTGAAGATGAGAATGCTGGCTTCAGGCTGGGGCGGGCTTAGAAATTTCAGCCATTTCCAGGACTTTCGCCCACAATGGAGAGCCTCTCCAGCGTGGCGAAAATGGGGGCCTGACTGAGGGCTCACCAGAATCTGTTGGGTACCTGTACAAAGTTTTAACAAATGTTGAAGTGCAGAAGTAGATAGCGTGGCCAATCAAATTCCTGCTGGTGTCTTTGTACACACAAAGTACTTTGTCCAATCCCGTTCCCTGTTTGTTTCCTATAACTTTTAATATTCCTCTTTTTCAAGCAACTATCTAATTTAGAAATAATTTATGGACTCTGCTTGCATGCGTCCAACTGAAATATGGCAGGTAGAAAGATTTAATTGTAAGGCACTGTTAGATGCCTTCGTCACTGCACTACTGGGGTCATTTATGTCAACACAAGTGCTTATGACACTGAACCTCCCCTCTCAGGACATGATATTCAAAGTCTCCCAAGACTGTTATCAGTGGTGCCTTTCTCATGAATTATGTTTATTTTACCATGTGGACTTATGACTCACAAAATGTCTAATAATATGTCTAAGAGAATGCTTTCAGGGATAATCGAAAGGATGCAATATGGTGAAAAGATATCTAACCACGAGGAATTAATACATATTTAAGCATCCAAGAGTAAGTTATCAGAACCACAGACATGGGAAAGAGAGTAAATGTATTTACTGTTTACACTTTATATTTCCAACATGGCATGCATTTGTGAATTCTGAATTATAAAATCTGAGGACAAGGCTCAGTTGTCATTCTGCATCTACTCATTGTGCAAGTATCAGAAGCAAAAATAACTGTAAGCCATTTTTATTCAAGTGTATGATTTGCGGGACAAAAAATATTCTGGAAAAAAAACTTGCATTTATGCAACATCTTATCAAACCTCTCAGAGATGCCTCACAGCATTTCACACACAGTGACTGCTGTTATGTCATTAAACGCAGCAGCCATTTTGCACACAGTAGCAAGTGGCGATCAGGTTCAAAAAAGAGAAAGATTTGCATTTATAGAGAGCTTTTCACAATCACTGGACATCTCAAAGCTCTCTTTAGCCAATGAATACTTTTTGAAATGCAGTCACCGTTGCAATGTTGGAAACGTGGCAACTAATTTGCACACAGCAAGATCCCACAAACAGCAATGTGATAATGGCCAGATAAGCTGTTCTTTTGTGATGCTGATTGAGGGATAAATATTGGCCAGGACACCAGGGAGAACTCCCCTGCTCTTCTCCGAAATAGTGCCATGGGATCTTTTACATCCACCCGAGCAGACAGCTGGACCCTTGGTTTAAAGTGTCATCTGAAAACAGCACCACTGATAGTGCAGTGCTATCTCCCTCTGTACTGCAATGGAGGGTCAGCCTTGGTTTTTGTGCTCAAGAGCTGGAGTGGGTCTTGAACCCAGAACTTTATGACTCAGAGGAGAGTGCTACCAACTGAACCACAGCTGATACACATGAAATATTACTGAGCATACCAGTGTTTGCTGAGGAAGGAATGTTTGCCAATAGCAGGAGAATTGCTTGCTCTTTTAATGCAAAGTCTATGCTAATTTTCACCATTGAGTTGCTACTTATTCTTCTGTAATGTTTGTAGCTCTTTCACTCTGTGGGGTTTATTTTGACTATTGACTGTGTTGTGCATGGATTGGCTGCCCAACTCTAGCAGTGGACCCTCCCCCAAGTCCTTTCTTCAATCTGACATACAAGCTGCAGGGAGCTAAACAGCCATCGTGGCGAAGCTTGCTTGATCAAGGACGCATAATCGGGCAGCTGCCAGAATACATTGGGTAGGGGTGGGGAGGGAAACAAAACCCCAGAGGGTTTGAGTGTCCTGGGCCCACAAAAATAACATTGCACTGACCGTTGGCAGGCCTATTCAGCATTTGTAACCTGCTGGAGCACCTTTTTTATTCATTCACGGGATATGTGCTTCACTGGCTGGGCCAGCATTTATTGAGCATCCCTAGTTGCCCTTGAGAAGGTGGTGGTGAGCTGCTTTCTTGAACTGCTGCAGTCCATGCGGCGTAGGTACACACACAGTGCTATTAGGAAGAGAGTTCCAGGATTTTGATCCAGCGACAGTGAAGGAACGGCGATATATTTCCAAGTCAGGATGGTGAGTGACTTGGAAGGGAACTTCCAGGTGGTGATATTCCCATCAATCTGCTGCCCTTGTCCTTCTAGAAGGTAGTGGCCATGGGGTTGGAAGGGGCTGTCGAAGGAGCCTTGGTGAATTCCTGCATCTCGTAGATGGTACATACTGCTGCTGTTGTGCGTCGGTCGTGGAGGGAGTGAATGTTTGTGGATGTGGTGCCAATCAAGCGGGCTGCTTCATCCTGGATGGTGTCAAGCTTCTTGAGTGTTGTGGGAGCTGCATTCATCTAGGCAAGTGGGGAGTATTGCATCACACTCCTGACCTGTGCTTTGTAGATGGTAGACAGGCTCTAGGGAGTCAGGAGATGAGTTACTCACCACAGGATTCCTAGCCTAAGACCTCTCATGTAGCCATAGTATTTATATGGCTAGTCCAGTTCAGTTTCTGGTCAATGGTAATGCCCAGGATGTTGATAGTGGGGGATTGAGTGTTGGTAATGCCATTGAACATCAAGGGGTGATGGTTGTATTCTCTCTTGTTGGAGATGGTCATTGCCTGGCACCTGTGTGGTGTGAATGTTACTTGTCACGTGTCAGCCCAAGCCTGGGTTTTGTCCAGGTCTTGTTGCATTTGGACATGGACTGCTTCAGTATCTGAAGAGTCGCGACTGGTGCTGAACATTGCACAATAATCAGTGAACATCCCCACTTCTGACCTTATGATGGAAGGAAGGTCACTGATAAAGCAGCTGAAGATGCTTGGGCCGAGGGCACTAATCTGAGGAATTCCTGCAGCGATGTCCTGGAGCTGAGATGACTAGCCTCCAACAGCCACAACCACCTTGCCACTTTGTGCTAGGTATGACTCCAACAAGTAGAGGGTTTTCCCCATTTCCCATGGACTCCAGTTTTGCCATGGCCCCTTGATGTCACACTCGGTCAAATGTGGCCTTGATGTCAAGGTCTCACCTCACCTCGAGAGTTCAGCTCGTTTGTCCATGTTTGAACCAAGGCTGTAATGAGGTCAGGAGCCAAGTGGCCCTGGCAGAAACGAAACTGGGCATCAGTGAGTGGGTTATTGCTAAGCAAGTGCAGCTTAATAGCACTGTTGATGACCCCTTCCATTACTTTACTGACGCTCGAGAGTAGACTGATGGGGCGGTAATTGGCTGGGTTGGATTTGTCCTACTTTTTATGTACAGGACCTACCTGGGCAATTTTAAACATAGCCGGTTAGATGCCAGTGTTGTAGCTGTACTGGAACAGCTTGGCTAGGGGCGCGACAAGTCCTGGAGCACAAGTTTTCAGTACTATTGCCGGGATATTGTCAGGGCCCATAGCCTTTGCAGTATCCAGTGCCTTCAACTATTTCTTGATATCATGTGGAGTGAATTGAATTGGCTGAAGGCTGGCATCTGTGATGCTGGGAACCTCCGGAGCAGGCTGAGATCGATCATCCACTCGCACTTCTGGCTGAAGATTGTAGCAAATGCTTCAGCCTTATTTTTGCACTGATGTGCTGGGCTCTTCCATCATTGAGGATGGGGATATTTGTGGAGCCTCCTCCTCCAGTTAGTTGTTTAATTGTCCACCACCATTCACAACTGGATGTGACAGGACTGAAGAGCTTAGATCTGATCCGTTGGTTGTGGGATCGCTTAGCTCTGTCTACCACTTGCTGCTCATGCTGTTTGGCACATAAGTATTCCTGTGTTATAGCTTCACCAGGTTGACACCTCATTTTAACGTATGCCTGGTGCTGCTCCTGGCATGCTCTCCTGCACTCTTCATTGAACCAGGTTTGATCCCCCAGCTTGATGATAATTGTAGAGTGGGGAATATACCAGGCCAGATTGTGTTCGAGTACATTTCTGTTGCTGCTGATGGCTCACAGCGCCTCATGGATGCCCAGTCTTGAGTTGCTAGATCTGTTCAAAATCCATCCCATTTAGCACAATGGTAGTGCCACACAGCACGATGGAGGGTATTCTCAATGTGAAGGCGGGACTTTGTCTCCACAATGACTGTGCGGTGGTCACTCCTACTGATACTGTCATGGACAGATGCATCTGCGGCAGGTAGGTTGGTGAGGAAGAGGTCAAGTATGTTTATCCCTCTTGTTGGTTCCCTCACCATCTGCCGCAGACGCAATCTAGCAGCTATGTCCTTTAGGACTTGGCCAGCTCAGTCAGTAGTGGCGCTACCAAACCAGTCTTGGTGATAGAAATTGAAGTCCCCAACCCAGAGTGCTTTCTATGGTCTTGTCTCCCTCAGTGCTTCCGGGAAGGAGCACTGATTCATCAGCTGAGGGAGGGCGGTACGTGGTATTCAGCAGGAGGTTTCCTTGCCCATGTTTGACCTGATGCCATGAGGCTTCATGGGGTCTGGAGTCTATTTTGAGGACTGCCAGGGCAACTCCCTCCTGACTGTATACCACTGTGCCACCACCTCTGCTGGGTCTGTCCTGCCGGTGGGACAGGACATACCCAGGGATGGTAATGCCAGGCAAAGACACTGCAAATTGTGCCCCTTGCCCCTCTCTCTAGGAACGTTTACTATATGCCATTGATGCTCATGCCTGTACCAAAGGATTTAAGAAGGGACTTCCCTATTTATTAAATTGTTTAATTATGAACCGTTTGTGGTATGGGGAAGATGCAACAGAGAAAAAGTAAAGCTTAACCTCACAGGTTTGGTCTTAACTGTGTTATTTTTCAGGTAAAAATGTATGGGAGAGTTTTACTTGCAGAAAACAGGTGGTTTGGGTCATGGGATGAGGGGGACGGGGAGGGGGTTAAAGTCTTAAACCTGCCTCCACTTTCAGTTTCAGCTGAGACAGGAAAGTGGGCAGCCCAAGGAGACGGCAATGCAGCCGGTTCCATTTTGAATAGGATCGACTGCCAGGTATGTAAAGCGCCCACCTTTTTAAACTTGATAAGTCTTCAAGCTTATGCAGCTTTTTGAATTTAATTAGGAACATCCAGGCTTCCCGAGCCTTGTGAAACCCTGCAGCTACCTCCAGGTGGGATCCAGGAAGTTAGTACCCCTGCCAAATCCAGCATATGGGCAACACCCACAATCATAGACCTCCGCCAAGCCCCCAACTTTGCCCACAAACCTTCCAATGCCCCATCCCCAGGCTCCGAACTGCCCCCCACCAAACCCCGAGGCCCCTGATACCTCTCCACCCCCAAGATCTCTGATCCTCTCCCCATGCCTATTATTGCCTATTATTCATCCTCACGTCCCCCCACCACACCCACACCCCACCCCTTCCCTCTCACCCCACAACTCAGCCCCCGACCTCCAACGCCAACCCTACCTCCAGCCTCCGATATCCTTTTCAGACCTCCAAATTCCACCACACCCCTACACTGCACTGTCCCCTCATCGAGGCTTTTGACCTCACTCCCCACTGAGACCCCAGCTCTTCCCAAAATCATCCCACCCCTCCCCCCACCCCCCACCCAACCACTCTGGAATCCCAACATTTGGGTTCCCTGTGCCTTACTCATCACCCTGCTCCCACAATTCAGGTAACTAAAAGCTAGGCTGTAATATCTTATTGGGTACATTTTAAAATTTATTTCTGTGGTATGGGCAATACTGGCTAGGCCACATTTATTGCCCGTTTGTAGTTGCATTGAAAAATTGAGTGGCTTGTTAGGGCATTAAGGGATAACCACATAACATAGGATCGTGAAAGGGTTAGGGCACAGAAGGAGGCCATTCGGCCAGTCATGTCCATGCTGGCTCTCTGCAGGAGCAACTTACCTAGTCCCAGTCCTCTGTCGTTTCCCCACGTCCCTGCAAATTTCATCTCTTCAGATAATTATCCAATTCCCTTCTGAAAGCCACCATTGAATCTGCCACACTTTCAGGCGATGCATTCCAGATTGTAACCACTTGCTGTATAAAAAATATTTTTCCTCGTGTCATCTTTGCTTCTTTTCCCAATTACCTCAAATATTGTCCTCTGGCTTTTTACCCTTCTTCCAATGGGACCAGAATCTCTGCAAGTTACTCTGTCCAGACTGCTCATGATTTGAGCACCTCTATCAAATCTCCTCTTAATCTTCTCTCTTCCAGGGAGAACAACCCCAGCAATGTAAGTGAAGTCCCTCATCCATGGAACCATTCTCGTGAATCTTTCCTGCACTCTCTTTGTTACACCTGGACCAGGTCAGGTAGGGGTAATAGGCTCCCTTCCCACTGAATGATATTTCTGAATCTGTTGGTTTAATGACAATTGGGATGATTTCAAGGTAACTGTTTTCTGGTGGTAGCCCAGAAATTACCAGATTTATTAAATTCAGTTTGATCGATGGCTATGGTAGGATATGAGTGACTGGGTTATTTCAATCGCTGTTCTTGGAGTATAACCACTGCATTAACATAACAATGTGGCCCAACTGGTCTATCTGAGTGTCTTCCCACCCTACCTCATCGAACCATATCCACATAACTTTTGATTCCTTTCCCCCTTACACTTATCTAACTTCCCTTTAAATGTAATAATCGCTGCCCCTGAAATGGGAGGTGGAGCCAAAGGGAAATCCCAATAACAGTGCCCCTTTAAAAATGCCATTTTCTCTACCAAGCATTCTTTTCCTTAGATATACAAGTGAAAATGTTTTCCACATGTTAGAATCATCTGACGAGCTAAGTGCTTGATTTTATTTCCAACTAAAAAAGCTGCTGTCCCTGTGAATTACTTTGTCACAGCAACAATTTTGTGCTGTGTTCCAACACCCGAGGCTTGTGCTAATTACAGGAAGAGACAGGACCCAAGTTGCCCTCAGGCTTCTGCCACCACTGTGATTCTACATTTAGTCAACAAGCAGGTAGTCACTGGCATCAAATGCTATCTGACAAGGCAGCAGATCGTATCACCTAGGGTTAGGAAACAAGACAAGCGGCTCTTGTTCGTAAGTAAGGGACAGAAATCTCAAACAGATTGTTTCTGACAGAAATCATATCACAACATCACTTTGTGACTGGGTATGCGTGAATGAAACTATGCACTCTCTGCTTTCTATCCTATCCTTAAAGTGAAAGTCATCCTGGAGAACAAACATCTAGAATGACAGTGACTTGCATGTTTATTTCAAAGTGTGTAAATACTTGTTTCTCCCCTGGGTCAGTGACAAAGTCATTTCTCATTATTTTCCATCGCATAATCTTTGAACTAAAGTTCTCGATATATATGGTTGCGGTTGACATGTTGAATACTTTACTTTGTATTTTCTGTCAGACTGCATCTTGACGATTATGCGGATTGTTTGACAAGTGATGAGCATATTCTAAGATTCAGGCAAAGGTTCTGCTCCTTAAGATTCTACATGCTAGTTTGACAAATCATTTATGCACTCCCCGCCACACAATGCCTTTTAGAAGAAAGAATATAATTGAACAGTAATATTTCAGTCATAACAAGCTTACTTGTTACTTTCAAGAATGCACAACGATTAACATGTAATTTTTCTCCCTGTGAGTTACATTAGAGTTCAGTTGAAGTCTGATAGCTGAACTGTTATGCTGAGTTTAAAATGATATATTAAACTAGACACAGCTCAGTGGAATGCAAACCTCCTGCCTGCACACGTTTCCCTAAGAGTGTTGATGAAGAATAAGAAAATAAACAGAACAATGTAAGGATGATATTTCATGCATTGCTCAGCAGGGACTATTCAGACTGAGAGCGTGATGCAGACAGGGGGTTGATTTTTGCTCTTGATGGCGAGGGAAATAATCCGTCGAAAGGGCATTTGACGTCAAGCCTGAGTTTCCTGCTGATATTTGCTGTGAGACTGTGAAAAATTGAGGCGACCTGGGCCAGAGTTAGGAACAAGAAAACAGAAGTTAAGTGACTTAAAACAGGAGCTAGTAATTAGGATTTGAGGAATGGACAATGTGAGTTGATGGTCAAAGAGTGAGCAAGACAGCACACTTTAGAATGTATCTTGGACAGTGATGTAGCAAGAATATTCTTAACAACTTCGGTTATTCAGAAGATGCAGTGAGAGACAACAAAAAATACCAAATTTGTGGAATTGTGAGAGAGAGACAGAGAGAAAAAAACATTATTGGCAGTAATTTTGACTTTGAATAATAATGTAGAATAGGCAATTTCAAATCATACATCATCTGAATTTTCAGGGTTGTATAATGGGTGGCTGCTTTGGTATCACCAATTTCACCCGTGTCAAAATTATCCCAGAGAGAGAACATAAGAAACAGAGAGGAAAGACAATGCAAAAGAGATGGAATGAGAGAGAGAGAAAGCGAGAGATAGAGCTAAAGAAGAGATAGACAGAGAAAAAGGGAAGGAGTTGCAAGGAATAAGCAGATTGAATTCTAACTTTAAAACACAATGGCCAGTCAAGATGACACAAATGTCTTTCTGCCTCTGGTTTGATGTCAGGACAGTCTCCAGTTTTTCCTTCTCCGCTTGTCTGATCTATCCTTTTCTTCCTTCCTATTTTTATTGTAAGTCTTTTCATTCCTATTCCTACTTTTTCTTCTCAGGTTTATCTTCTATTTTATTGATATTATCTACTCTCACACTGTCCCATGATTCCTATCTTCTTAGTCTGTCGGTGTGATGAGTGTCACAGTGTTTTTGACCACATGTAATCTGTCCATCTGTTGTGTTGTGCCCCAGGGCAGGTCCTAACACAAGTTTCTTGAATTGATTAGTATGAAAGGGAAGCTGAGGTGGTTTCACATTGCCATCCTAAAGGTTTCTTTCCAGCTTCAGAGTTACCTTTTCCTCGGTGGGCAGCATCCGACGTTAAGTAGCTCCACCAATGTTTTATGATGGGGGAGGGGACAGAAGTAAATAAGTGCAGTCCCAGGAGAATGGCCTTGGTTCCATGGGAGAGGCACCCACTGTCTTCTCTCAGGATGATAGCATGCTTACTCCCCCTGCCACCCATTGCACAATTGCCCCTGCTAGTGTCACACAATCAATCAGGCCAGAAAGCCCCGGTCTTAAGATGATGCAGGCTGCAGATCAGTCCTCAAAGCCCAGAGCTGCTTGAGGTCATCCACCAGGGCCATCAAGAGTATTCTCAATGAGAGCTCAGGGCTCTTCCACCTCCAAAGGTGTAGCCACTAGGGAGAAAGCTTCCTAGGACAACTAATATAAATAAGGTTTGCACAAGAGAGCTTGTCAGTTTTTACTGTTAAGTATAGGGTGAGCCCGGAGCAGCTCACAATGTTTTCGTGGAGTGTAGAACAGCAGTTCCAGCATTTCTTTCTCTGGACCACTTCTGCTGTAATACCAGGTTTGACTGAGTGGACTGTTCACGGCTGGTGCTCCATATAGGCAGTTAAAAGTGCTCCCTGTCCAATATGTGTCATAGGACTTAAGCTGCACAGATAAATAAGGTTCTCACCTGATTCAGGCAGGTGCCTCAGCTGCCAGAGGAAGGGCCTGGGAAATCTGGCAGCAATGGGGCACTGTCGTCCATCATCTCAAATTCAGCTCTGTAAACGTCCATTTCAGCAAGGCAAAGAGTGTCAAAATATCTTTGTTTCCTGGACTCACAGAATAGACTAGGAGGCTATTCAGTTCAATTTGCGTGTGACAGCCCTTTGAAAGAGCTATGCAAGTACAGGATTATAGCATGGCTAAAGCACAGAAAGAAGCCATTCAGCCCATCATGTCCATGCTGGCTCTCTGCAAGAGCAACTCACCTGGTCCCTTTTCTCCGCCTTTTTCCTGTAGCCCTGCAAATATTTTCTAGTCAGATAATTACCCAATTCTCTTTTGAAGGCCTCAGTTAAATCTGCCTCCACCGTATGCTCAGGCAAGTGCATTCCAGATCCTAACCACTCGCTGCGTAAAAAAAGTTTTTCCTCATGTCATTGTTGCTTCTTTTGCCAATCACCATAAGGCAGTGTCCTCTGGTTCTCGATCCTTCCACTAAGTGGAGCAGTTTCTCTCTAATGTCCAAACCCCCCATCATTTTGAACACCTCTATCAAATTTCCTCTTAGTCTTCTAAGACCCAAGGAGCACAGCCCCAGCAATGTAACTGCAGTTGCTCATACCTGGAACCATTCTCCTGAACCTTTTCTGCACCCGCTCCAATGCCTTCACATCATTGCTAAAGTGAGGCGCCCAGAACGAGATACAAAATTCCAGTTGAGGCTGAGCCAGTGTTTTTAAAAGGCTTATCATAACATCCTTACTTTTTTATGCTATTTATTTATTTATAAAGCCCAGGATGCTGTACTATTAATTAACCACTTTCTCAACCTGCCCTGCCGTCTTCAATGATTTGTGCACATACAACCTGCAAGTCCCTCTGCTCCTGGATCCCCTTTAGAATTGTATCATTTCTTTTGTATTGCCTCTCCTCATTCTTCCTACCACAATGAATCACTTCACACTTCTTGGCTTTAAATTTCATCTCCTACTCGTCAACCCATTCCACCAGCTTTTGAAATTTATCACTATCTTCCTCACAGTTCACAATACTTCAAAATTTTGTGTCATCCGCAAATTTTGAAATTGTGTCCTGTACACCAAGGTCTAGGAAATGAATATACATTAAGAAAAGCAAGGGTCCTAACAAGTAAATGCCTTCCTCCAGTCTGGGAAAAAGCTATTCAGCACTATTCTCCGTTTTCTGTCACTCGCCAATTTTGTATCCATGCTGCTACTAACCCTTTTTTCCATGAGCTCTAACTTTGCTGACAAGCCTGTTATGTGGCATTTTATCAAGTGCCTTTTGGAAGTCCAAGTACACTACATCAACAGCATTATTCTCATCAACTCTCTGTTAGCTCATCAAAACAGTTGAGCAAGTTAGTTAAATATGATTTGCCATCAGCAAATACATGCTGACTTCCTTAATTAACCCACATTTGTCCAAGGGCTGGATTTTCACTCTCCTGTAGGTTTTGAAGATGGTGGGAGGGGGGTCTCCCTAAAACCAGCAGGCAGCTTGCCCGCCACCTAGCCAACCGCACCTGCACCCACCACAATTATACCAGTGCAGCGGGTGGCATCAGGCGGTCAACGCACAAGTGGGACAATAGAGGCCCTTAACCCATCTGAAATCTGCTATCCTTACCCCATCTGGCCTAGATGTGACTCCAGACCACAACAATGTGGCTGGTTCATAAATGCTCTCTGAAAGGGCCTCACAAGCCACTCATTTGCATCAAACAACTACAGAAAAGTCAAAAATAAATGAAACCAACAGATCACCCATAATTGATCTAGGCACCAGAAATCACAATGGTACACCCAACCCCGTCAACCTTGCAAAGTCCTCCTTGCCAACATCTGGGACTTGTGCCAAAATCGCGATATCTGTCCCACAGGCTAATAAAGCAACAGCTTGACATAGCCATACTCACCGAATCATACCTTACAGCCAATGTCCCAGACATCACCATCATCAGCCCCGGGTATGTCCTGTCCCACTGGCAGGACAGACCCACTTAGAGGTGGTGACAGAGTGGTACACAGTCAGGAGGGAGTTGCCCTGGGAGTCCTCAACTTTGACTCCAGACCCCGTGAAGCTTCATAGCATCAGATTAAACGTGGACAAGGAAATCTGCTGCTGATTATCACCAATCCCCCACCCTTCAGCTGATGAATCAGTACTCTTCCATGTTGAACACCATTTGGAAGAAGCATTGAGGCTGGCAAGGGCACTGAATGTACTCAGAGTGGGGGTCTTCAAAGCCCGTCACCAGGAGTGGCTCAGTAGCACCACTGCTGACCAAGTTGGCTGAATCCTGCAGGGCATAGCTGCTAGATTGGGCTTGTGGCAGGTAGTAAGGGAGCCAACAAATGAGAAAAACTCACTTGACCTTGTCTTCACCAATCTACTGTCACAGATGCATTTGTTCATGAAAGCATTGGTAGGAGTGACCACCGCACAGTCCTTGTGGAGACAAGTCCCACCTTTACATTGAGGATATTATCCATGATGTTGGGTGACACTACCACCTTGCTAAATGGGATAGATTTAGATCCAGATATAGCATTCAAAACTAGGCATTTATGAGGTTCTCTGGGCCATTAGCAGCAGCAGCAAAATTGTATTCAACCACAATCTGTAACCTCATGACCCGGCATATCCATCACTCAACCATTATCATCAAGCCAGGCAATCAACCCTGGTTCAATGAACAGCACAGGAGAGCATGCCAGGTGTCAACCTGGTGAAGCTTCAACACAGGACTACATGCATGCCAAACAACAGAAGCAGCATGTGATAGACAAAGCTAAGTGATCCCACGTCAAACTTATCCAATCAAAGCTCTGCAGTCCTGCCACATCCAGTCATGAAAGGTGGTGAACAATTAAACAACTCACTGGAGGAGGTAGTTCCACAAATATCTCATCCTCAGTGATAGAGGAACCAGCACATCAATAGCTGAAGCATTTTCAACCATCTTCAGCCAGAAACGCCGAATGGATGTTGCATTTCGGACTCCTCCTGAGGTCCCTGGTAGCACAGATGTGTAATGACTCGACGGAGCAGGCAGCTTTCAACAAGAAACAGCTAAACTTTATTAAAGAGAGCTTTTCAGGTGCTACATGCTCAATCAGGACTCTCATCAGGAACCCTGCCTCCCAGATTGCCGGTGCTTTGGGCTCATTGATCGGAGCCTCCACAGAACATCACGTGATCCCTGATAGACAGCGGGAGAGGCTATACCCTCAGTTACTAGAATTCCTCCCCATTTAGTTTTTTACAATTTCCATTTACAGGAAAACATTTGAATATCCAGCAACATATACATATATACAACGTCAGGTGATTAAAGACCAAGTCTCTGAGGTGCTCTCCTTATACGGCTAGAGTGGCGCACCTCTACCACTTAAGGTTCCTTAACGGAATCGACAGGATCTGGAATTGCAGCATGAGACACATCGTCAGAGAGTGGCTGTTCAGGGTTTGGCAACTCTACAGAGACATCGGACATGTCTATTCTAGGTCAATCAGTCACCTCAGGAATTGATGGTTCAACGTTAATCACAAGTGGAATAGTTGGTTGTTGGAATGTCTCTCTAGCATGATTACGATCTATGTGCTTACGGACGATTCTACCTTCCACTTGTACTTGGAAAGATAATGGACCAGTCTCTGAGACAATGGCTCCAGGAGCCCAACAAGGTCCACTTCTGAAATTTCACATGAATAACATGTATGTGTGTACCTACACACAATGTGTGAGCTTTGCTGTGTATGTTGTAATTAAATTTTTGATTTCTCTGATTCTGCTCTACCTTCCCCTCTAAATTTGGAAACAACAGGCTTAACTGTGTACGTAGGCAGCGTTTCATCAATAGCTCAGAAGGTGCTCAACACCTAGTCAAAGATGGTGTGGGATAACTGAAAAGAAAGCGGAAAAGTTGAGATTCTAGAGTATCTTCTGATAACCTTTTCATACCATACTTGAAAGTTTGTACAGCTGTCTCGGCTAAACCATTCGATGAGGGATGCCAAGGGGTTGTCTTTATATGGTGGATTCCATTCAAATTTGTGAATTTCTGAAACTTTGTATTGGGTAAATGCTGTATCGTTATCAGAAACAACAATTTCAGATCAGCCAAATATGCTAAAACAGTGATGCAACTTCTCAATAGTTGTGCTCGATGTTGGCGATTTGACTTAGTATACATCCATCTATTTAGAATGTGCATCTACAATCAACAAAACATGGTACCTAAGAATGGTCCTACATAATTGATATGTAGTCTAACCTAGGGTCAACCAGGCCGCTCCCACAGATGTAGGGGAGCTGAAACAGGCAACTTTTGTTGTTGCTGAAAATGGAAACAATGCTTGACCATGCTTTCAATGTCACTGTCAATGCCTAGCCACCAGACATAGCTCCGCTATGGTCCTGGACAATGGTGAAATGTCATCCATGTAGGCACTGGTGGAATATTTTCACCTCGAATGCCACTGATAAACCTTCCTTTTCTAGCTGGGAATAATCCTACTCGGCTGCGGAGAGGGTTCTTGAGACACAGCCAATGGGTCTTTCTGATCCATTTTCCAGTCTGCGTGATAAAACAGCTCCTACCCCATAAGGAGAGTCATCACATGTTCATACCAATTCTTTCGATGGGTCATAGTGTAGCAATAAACATGATGAATGCAACAGTTTCTTTACTTTCACAAAGGCTTCTTCCTGTTGGGAATTCCATGACCAACAGTGATTCCTTTTTAACAACAAGTGTAATGGTGCCAACACAGTTGATTAGTTAGACAAGAAGTGGCTATAGTAGTTGTTCATACCCAGGAAGGACTTGAATTCGATTATTTTGGATGTTGAGGGCGCATCTTTTATTGCCCGAACTTTCCCTTCTACCAGACGCAAACCCATGGTGATCATCCTGTGACCCAGGCAAGTAACTTCTGCTGCTTTTCCTTCTTTAACTGTATGCCGGCTTCCATGAACCTTCTTAGCATCTCCTCCGGGTTGGCCAAGTGTTCGGTCTCAGTTGACCCTGTGATTAGAGTATCATCTGGGTATACTACCACTCAGGGAAGTCCTTGCAAAAGACTCTCCATTGTCCTTTGGAAGATAGCGCATGCAGGCAAGACTCCAAAGGGACTCTTGTGTGTGTTGATAGTCACGTATTCTCTCGATGTGCTTCCAGTCCTAAATGTTGGTAGGTGTGGCTCATATCCAGTTTTGTGGACTTGCCACCAGCCAGCTTTGCATATAAGTCATCTATCCTTGGAATGGGGTACTTGTCTAGTTTTGCTGCCTTATTCACAGTCAATTTATAGTCCCCACAAATGCATATAGTTTGGTCAGGCTTAACCACTGGAACTTTAGGTGCTGCCCATTCCGAGAATTGGACAGGTTGGATAATGCCCAGTTTTTCTAACCGGCACAGTTCTGCATCCACCTTCCCCTTCAACGCATAAGGCACAGGTCTGGCCTTAAAGAAATGTGGTGTCGCCTGAGGATCCACATATATCTTGGCCTACAAGCCTTTTAACTTCCCTAATTTATCCCAAAAATCCATGTTGTATTTCCTTAGCAGTTTAGGAACTGCTCCTGTTTTCAGGTGAAATATCTCAAACCAGTCCAGCTTGATTTTCTGTAACCAGTCTCACCCTAAAAGACTGGGTCCTTCTCCTTTCACTATTATCACAGGCAGCTGGGCTGTCTGTTGCCTGTGAGACACTGGTACTGTGGCCATGCCCTTTACCTGAATAGATTCTCCAGTGTATGTCTTTAATTTAGCGGTTGTCCGCTCCAGGTTTATTGGCAGAGTACCTTCATTAAGGTATTTGAAGGTGTGCTCTCCCAACACTGTAGTTGAGGCACCTGTATCCACCTCCATTATTAGTGGCTTCTCATTAACTTGAAATGTGACAATGATAGGTTCAGTTTTCACAGGGGTTATGTTATATAGGGAATAAATGTCAGTGTCGGCAGCTTCAGGTCCTGCTGTGTTCTTTCATTCAGTCATGTTGGTTGTCTGTTTTCCAGGCTGCTTCAACTTTACCCAGCATTGCCTTACTACGTGCCCTTTCTTATGGCAGTAATGACATTCTGTCTCCTTGAATTTACAGGTGTCTGCTCTGTGGTCACCCCCACATCTATAACAACTTAATCTTGGAGTCGCTGCTGAAGTGTTTCTACTAGGCCTTTTCATGTTTCTAACAGCGGACAATGCATCTCACTTCGATGCTGTGTCTCTGGTTTTCGCACCATGCTTGGCGGTATGTTCCCACCCCACATGAAGAATAGCGCCATGTTGTATGTGTTGTAAAGCCTGTGAGTCTCTCGCACGCTTAAAGTCGATGTTGACCTCGGCGAGTAAACAGTGCTGTATGACATATTCCTGAACTCCACAAACTAATCAGTCCCGCAGCAAATCATTTAATGTGTCCCTGAAGTTGCAGTGTTCTGTCAACTGCTTGAGGTTTGCTACATAGGATGCGATAGACTCTCCCGGGGCCCTAACTCTGGAATTAAATTTGGAATGCTGCATTATTACAGATAGCTTCAGCTGGAAGCGCATTTTCATGAGGTCCACCAATTCATTATATGACTTAGAATTGGGCACGCTCGGGGCCATCAGGTTGTGAATGAGATCGTATCTCTTATTACCACATACACTCAAAAGGATGGCTTTCTGCTTTTCCTCCATGGTAATCTCGCTTGTTGTGAAATAAACTCCGAGGCGCTCTACATACTGGCTCCACACTTCCACAGTCGCATCGTATGGACCAAGTCTGCCAAAGAGTGGCATGACTGGTGAGTAGTCTGTTTTTTCTTAAGATTCGATGTACTCATTGTAACAAGGTGAAGTGCAGAGTTGGAGAAATTTTATCCTCATCACCAAATGTAATGACTCAACGGAGCCAGCAGGTTTCAACAAGAAACAGCTAAACTTTAATACAGAGAGCTTTTTAGGTGCTACACCTTGATCAGCACTCTCGTCAGGAATTCCCCCCCACCATCCCCCGGATTGCCCGCACTTAGGGTTTATTGGTCGGAGCCGCCACAAAACATCACATGACCCCTGATAGACAGCAGGAGTGGCGATGCCCTCAGTTACTACAAGATGCCAGTCTTCAGCCAATTCGATTCTCTCCACATGAGATCAAGAAACAGGTGAAGGCACTGAACCTGTAAAGGCTATGGGGCCTGACAATATTCCAGCAACAGTGCTGAAGACTTGGCCTCCAGAACTAGCTACACCCCTAGCCAAGCTGTTCAGTGCAACTACAACACTGGCATCTATCCAACAATGTGGAAAATTGCCCAAGTATGTCCAGTCTGCAAACAGCAGGACAAATCCAACCCAGCCAATTGCTGCCCCATCAGACTACTCTCAATCATCAGTAATAAAAGGTGTTATTGTCATTGCTATCGAGTGTCACTTACTCAGAAATAAGCTCCACCTAGGCCACTCAGCTCCTGATCTCATTAAAGCCTTGGCCCAAACATGGACAAAGAGCTGAACTCAACAGGTAAGGTGAGAGTGATTGCCCTTGACATCAAGGCAGCATTTGACCAAGTGTGGCACCAAGGAGCCCTAGCAAGAGTGAAGTCAATGGGCATTGGGGGAAAGCTCTCTACTGATTGGAGTCATACCTAGCACAAAGGAAGATCATTGTGGTTGTTGGAGGCCAATCATCCCAGTCCCGGGACATTGCTGCAGGAGTTCTCTGTACTATTCACCACTCCTCAAATGCTGAAGCAGTCTGTGTCCATATGCAGCAAAACCTGAACAACATTCTGGCTTGGGCTGATAAATGGTAAGTAACATTTGCACCACACAAGTGCCAGGCAATGACCATCTCCAGCAAGAGGGAAAATAACCATTTCCTCTTGACATTCCTGAACATATTCTAGACACTCTTACCTCTCTCTGCACTTTAAACTATCACTAACTCACTATCTGCACTGTGTGCAGTTCTTGTCACCATATCGTTATGGTTACGTAATTTCATGATCATATGTTTTAGGAATATAACTTTTAGTTTTGGGAACATCTGGTTTGCTAAGTTGGTAAACAGGTTTAAAGTGATTGAAATTTAAAGAGTTGCCTGTGTTTATTCATTAATATCAGAGTTGGAAGCGTGGAGAAACTGGATAACCCCTTTCTAAGTGTTGGTGTCCATGGTTGCCTTCATAAGGAGGATAGTTATTCATGCCATTTTGCAGATCATAGAAGGGTTGAAAAGCAACTGGTAAACAAGGGAAGTTCTTAAAATATCCATATACTTTTCAGATCAAAGGGCAGGTTTAAAATGGGTGATAGTTAGTTTACCCTTCTATCTGGAACATTCCAGGTATGCCACGTTGCAGTCGAAATAGATTCCATGGAAGCAGTCTTTTGTTTTGGGTTCATCTGTGTGTTTCCCCACAGGAGGGTGCTGGTTGGCACACTTGGCTGGATGGTTAGCATGTGGTTCTGGATAATGCCAACAGCACAGGTTCAAATGCTGTTCCAGCTTGGGACCTATCTCCTCACTCTGCCACTGAGAGCGGAAGACAAATGGAAAACCACCACTGATTAAAAATTGCCAAGAAAGTTGCTCAGGATGAAGCATCAGCATTAGCCAAGGACCTGCCTTTGGGCAGAGCACACATGACGTGACATTCCTCAGAGACACAGGTAAAGAGAGAAAGGTGCCAGTGAAAGCTTGGAAGGCTGTGAGAAGACAGTTGTGTTTCTGCCAGTAGCCAGAGCAAGCAGCACAGAGGCTATTAAGAATCATGGGTGTTCATAACCTGGAGTCACTAAGCAGGAGTTGCGAGTGGGGTCCATGCTCATGATGAAAAGTCCAAGTGTGTGAGCAATTAAAATGGTCAGATATGCTTTGTAAAACTAGTGGAAGAGATCAGCAGTGGGTTCCTCATGGAAAGAGAGTGCTCTGGAAGCCTAAGTGCCAGAACGGGAAACTCAGGAGAGTCAGTTAAATGAATTCCTGAGAGATGTGGCACACCTTGGTTTGGTTCCAAAAGGAATGGAGACCCTGTGATGTGTAGGGGAACTCTTGCATAGAATTAAAAACAGGGGGAAAGTGGTTTGTTGAGACTTCTGAGTTTAAATAATAATAGCTTAATAAATATACTATTAAGTGAGTAGTACTTCTTTTGTTTAATTCATGTTTAAAACATGAAAACTTGTAGCATCCTTTCTTTCAGTTAATAACTGAGACTTCAAATTTTTTTTTCAAAGTTAATGGTCTCCCTCATGGTGACTAAAATATTATCAAAAGGATACAAGAATGATATCTGGAACGTGTGGGTATTGTTATGATCTCAGTCAAGACCAGTAACTTTTTTTTTAAAGAAATCTGAAATCCCAGTTATTTACTAAAAGAATGAAGCCACAAGATTCCTCAGTTGTAACAAAAGAATTTTTATGATACAAGAGTCAAACAAAACAAAGCCCAGACTGAACACAGAGCCCTGACTGAACGCAGAGCTCACACTGAACACAGAGCCCACACTGAACACAGACCCTACACTGAGCACAGAGCCCTGACTGAACACAGACCCTACTAAAAACTATCTTAGCTACCCCCGCGATACTCTCAAATCCAGAGTCAACATAAGATAAAGCATGAATTAACAGGCAAATTGTAGAATCACAGAATCATTACAGCACAGAAGGAGGTGATTCAGCCCATCGTGGCTGCACCAGCTCTCTGAAAGAGCAATGCACCTGAATGAGCAGTGTCATCCCCCTGCCTTTTCCCGGTGACCCTGCACATTCTTCCTTTTCAGGTAATAACCCCCTTGACTACCTCAATTGAACCTGCTTTCATCACATTCTCAGGCAGCACATTCCAGATCTGAACCACTCGCTGCATGAAAAAGTTCCTCCTCATATCTCTATTGCTTCCTTCGCCAATTACTTCAAATCTGTGCTCTCTCGTTCTCAATCCTTCCACCAATGGGAACAGTTTCTCCCCATCTACTCTGTCCAGACCCCTCCTGATTTTGAATACCTCTATCAAATCTCCACTCAATCTTCTCTTCTCAAAGGAAAACAGTCCCAACTTCTCCAATCCACCTACATAACTGAAGTTCCTCATCCTGGAACGATTCTTGTGAATCTTTTCTACGCCCTCTCTAATGTCTTCACATCTTACCTAAGGTGTGGCACCCAGATCTGGATATAATACTCTAGTTGAGGCCAAACCAGTGTTTTATACAAGTTTAACATAACCTCCTTGCTCTTGTTCGCTATGCCATTGATAAAGCTCAGGATGCTTTATTGACTGCTCTCTTAACCTTTCCTGCCACTTTCAATGCCTTATGCACATATACACCCAGGTCCCCCTGCTCCTGCACCTCCTTTAGAATTGTGCCCTTTATTTTATATTGTCTCTCTGTGTTCTTCCCACCAAAATGAATCACTTCAAAACTTACCAGCACAGGCCATTCATATATATTAGGAATTAGGAATTAGGAAAAGCAAGGGTCCCAACTTCGACCCCTGGGGAACTCCACTACAAATCTTCCTCCAGTTCAAAAAAACATCCATTAACCACTGCTCTGTTTTCTGTCACTCAACCAACTACATATCCTTTAATTTTTGTCCCTAACAAGTTCATTATGACTTCCCTAAATTAACCCGAATTTGCCCAAGTGACTATTAATTTTGTCCTGAATTATTGTTTCTATGAGCTTTCCCACCATAGAAGTTAAACTGACTGACCTGCAGTTGCTGGGCTTATCCTTACACCCTTTTTTTGAACAAGGGTGTAACATTTGCAATTCTCCAGTCCTCTGGCACCTGAATCTAAGGAAGACTGGAAAATTATGGCCAGTGCCTCCACAATTTCCATTCTCACTTCCCACGGTATCCTTGGATGCATCTCATCTGATCCTGGTGCCTTATCAACTTTAAGACCGCCTATCTAATACCTCCTCCTCATCAACTTTAAACCCAAGTATTTGAATTACCTGCTTTTGAATACCTCTATCAAATCTCACTTCCCACAGTATCCTTGGATGCATCTCATCTGATCCTGGTGCCTTATCAACTTTAAGACCGCCTATCTAATACCTCCTCCTCATCAACTTTAAACCCAAGTATCTGAATTACCTGCTTTTTCCCATGACCTGGACAGCATCTTATTCCTTGGTAAAGACAAGATGTTAATTATAAACTATAAATTACGCCTTAAATCACAGATACAATTAGGACAGATCTTATGAATTGGCTGAGCAGTCCATCCAACATATATGTCATCAATCTCATCACGAAGTCCTTCAGAATTCTCTCTTGCTCAGAAGAATTTCAGTTTCTCTTCTTTTGGGATTTAACCTGATCCTCAGCTGAAGGCAATGCACAACCAACCTGAGTTCCACAGTCACGGTCTTCACCAAAAATGGCCCACATTTGCATAACATCCTCAACTTTGCTGTTGATGTTCTGGATGGTGCAGATCCAGCAATGCTATCAAGTAACAGAAACAGCTGCAACAACTGTATATTTGCTTATTCTCAGCTTCTGAATCTAGCCATGTCTTCTTCAGCCTGCCTGTACTGCACCACTGGACGCATCACCTACTGAGCTTTGATTAGCTCTGTCTCCTTTTATATAGTTTCAATCTGAAGTTTTGGTTTCCAATCACAGTTTCAGTCTTAGTTTCCTTAGAAACCGGGAGGATCAGTTTCCTTTCTCAGTTTCCCTTTTTGGTTTCCCTTTTCAGTGAAGATCTGTCTCAAAAACTACAGGCTTTGAAACTATGGATTCCATCTCAGTATACATATCAGGAAAGGATTAACAGGCAGTATATCTTTTCTCTTGAAAAAAAAGGCTGAAGGGTGACCTAATAGAGATCATTAAAATTATGAATGGGCTTGATCGAGTGGATACAGAGAGAAGGTTTTCTCTTGTGGGGAAGGGCATAACTATAGACCATCAATATAAGATAGTAAACAAGGAATGCAATAGGGAATTCAGAAGAAACGTCATTATACAAAGAGTGGTGAGAATGTGGAACTTGATGCTACGGGGATGGTTGAAGTGAATAATATAGATGCATTTAAGGGGAAACTAGACAAGCGTATGAGGGAAAATGGAATAGTAAGTTACAATGATAGATTTTGTTGAGGAAAGATGGGAGCAGGCTTGAGTGCAGAATAAACACCGACATTGACTGGTTGGGTGAAATGGCCTGTTTCTGAGCTATGCAATCCTATGAAAAACTACCCTATAATTCTTGTACCTCTGTAATTTCCTTGGAAATTTGTTCCTCTATATCTCTCCCACTAGTTGGTGGCTTATGGATTACACTGAGCAATGTAATAGTACTTCTATTGCTTATTTGTTCCAACCAAATAGATTCTGTCCTTGGCTCCTCCCTCTCTCTTACACTGTAATATTTTCCTTAATCAATACTGCTACCCCTCCTATTTCGTTTCTTTGCTGATCTTTCCTGAACGCCCTATATCCAGGAATATTTAGTACCCTGCCCTGCCTTTTTTTTAGTCAGGTCTCCATTATAGCCACAACAGGATTTCCCGGTCGGCAAGTGGGGGTGGGGCCCGCTCACCAACGCGTAAAATGATGCGTGATGATGTCGGGCGAAACTCCCAATGTCACCCCGCGTCATTTCAATTTTCAGGTCGGCGGGGCTCAGCCGAATCAGCTGCGTGCCCACCGACCTGTCAACGACCTATTGAGGCCATTAATAAAACAAATTAGATAATTGACAGGGCTGCCCGTCCAACCTTAAGGTTGGCGGGCAGGCCAGGAGCCCTGGCGGGCTTCAGAGAAAGCATGAAACCTCATCCTCGGGCGGGATGATGTTTAATGTAGTTTTTAAAAATTTAATGAAAGTTTAACTAAAAGTGATGGACATGTCCCAACTCACGTAACAGTGTCACATGAGGGGACATGTCAGGGAAATTTTATTTTTCTGTTTTAAGCATTTTTAAGTGTGGAGCCAATCTCCCTGAGGCAGCATTTAGCCTCAGGGAGATGAGTGCGCTCTTTCGCGCACATGTGCTAAAGAGTGCACTCCCGGCTGAGGGAATCCACCCCCCCCACCCGCACAGGGAGCGCATAGCGCTTCCTGACAGACGTCACATAAAATGGCGGCATGCCCCCGATTGGGGGTACCGATCGGAGGCGCACCTCCATGCACCCGCTCCTGAACTTGCCCCGCCAATGGGGGGAAAATTCTGCCCCATATTTCCGTATCTGCACCTGCAGCTCACCAACCTTATTTATCACACTCTGCGCATTCGCATACATGCATAGTAAACCCAGTTTAGAGATTATCATAACCCCTCTTTCTCTGACCCCACCTAATACCTTACTATTTCCTACTTCAGCGCAACCCATTTCTCCCAATTCGCTCTGCACCTTGGATTTCCTCGCTAATATTACCTCCTGGTTCCCACACCCTGCGAAGTTAGTTTAAACCCACCACATTAGCACTCACGAATTGCTCTGAAAGGACATTGCACCAGCTCTGTTCAGGTGCAACGCGATTGGCCTGTATGGGTCCTACCTCCACCAGAACCCATCCCAATGTCCCAATAATCTGAAGCCCCATCATTTCCTCTGCTTTTTCTCCATTGCCCTGCAAATTTATTCCCCTTCAAGTATGTAACCAAATCTCATTTGAAATTGGACTCTGCTTCCACTGCCTGTTCAGATATTGCATTCCAGACCATAACAACTTGTTGCTCAAAAAATATCCCATCTCAAAAACCTTTTGCACTGGTCCTAAATATGCCTTTCGACTAGTTTGAACCAGAATTACCTTGCCCCACCATCTCTCTAATTTGAAGCAGTGTTCGAGTTCTGCCTTTTCTATATTGTTTACACTCGAATTCCTTTATAAAGTTCTCTCAGTTGCCTCCCTTCAAGGTTGAAAGGGAAAAAACTATCTAATCTTCACTCCGAACTCAATCCCCTCATACCATAGGGTCAGCTTTGTGGCTCTTCTCAACTCTCAAATGCTTGAATAGCTTTGTCCATTAAAAACAGAGCAGAACGTTAGAGGGGGAAAACACTTTAATTCCCAATAGGCATGAAGCTCTGTACTAGGATTACTATAAAACGAAAATCTACCTAATTGCCTCCTCGGGATATGGTTCTACTAGCAACAAACAGCCTCTGGCACCTCTCTAATCAAGTAATCAACATTCATCAGGCTTGACAATGAGTGATGGCAAGCTATTTGACTGCTGCAGGCATCACAGCTGAATCCGATTCTGCCCCCACTCGTATGTACTTATGGGAGGAGTCACTGGAAAGTGATTGGAAGTAGGATCTTGGCCTGATTTCCCTTCACCCCAACAACTTCATTGATCATATTGTCACTTTGTACCCTCAGATGGATCCGAATGACTGTCCCAGATTTGGGGCCCTGTGATCTGTTATTGATTATTAATGTAACTCTGCATAATTCCCCACAGAGGGGTGGTGCTCTCTTGCTGGCGACTACATAAGCATCTGAACAAACTGAAAACAGCCTTCAAAGTTAATGAATAGAAGCAGGCACGACAATTCACCCACAAGCAAGCCAGCTTTTTGCATCATGTACCTTGTACACCGTAATAAATGTCATCCCTGGCTCAGCAAAAGCAATCTCACCTGAGTCAGGAGGTTGTGCGTTTAAGTTTCACTCCAGAGACTTGGGGCAGAATTTTCTACCTGCCGGGCAGGTGGGCCCGACTCAATCTCCGGCGGGCGAGGAGACGATCCCCGCCGGAGAAGCAGGCCCCGCCGCCATTTTACGTGGGCAGACCAATTAAGGCCCGCCCAGCGTGACGTCCGGCGGGAAGCGCTATGCGCTTCCTGTGCGGGCGGGGGGGATTCCCCAAAAGCGAGAGTGCGCTCTTTCGCGCAGGAGCACAAAAGAGCGCACATCTCCCTGAGGCTAAGTGCTGCCTCAGGGAGATCGCTTACACTTTTAAAAAGATTAAAAATAGAAAAAAAACTCCCTAACATGTCCCCCTACATGAGATGGGACATGTTCATAAATTACAGTAAAACTTTATTAAACTTTTTAGAACCCTGCATGAAACCTCATCCCACCAGTGGGTGAGGTTTCATGTTTTTTCTATTTGCCTCCGGGGCTCCTGGTCTGCCCGCCAACCTTAAGGTTGGACGGGCAGGTCCTTTAATTGTTTAAATGATCCTGTCAATGGCCTCAATTGGCCATTGACAGGTTGGCGGGCGCACAGCTGATTTTGCTGAGCCCCCGCCTTCCTGAAAATTTAAATGGGGCGGGATGACGTCGGGGGTTCCGCTTGACATCATCCCGCATCATTTTATGTATCGGCGAGCGGGCCCCGCTCCCTGCTTGCCAACGGCAAAATTCTGCCCTTGAGCACATACTCTAGCCTAACACTTAAAAGAAGTACTGAGGGAGTGCTACACAGTCGGTGGTGTCATCCTTCAGATGCAATCTTAAACAGAGTCTGTCCTCTCTGCTGTACATGAAAGGTCACATGGTGCTAATTAAAGATGTGTCCTGGCCAATATTTAACAAGATATTTTAGTAATTTCAGTGGTTAGTGGTAACATTATTCTAAGGTATTAAAATGCATTGGCTTTCATCTCTTTTACCATTCAGATTTACATAACTCCACAGTCTCAAAGCTCTGAACATGTTATTGTGGAAGTGTGTTGATGTCAAATATTAAATTTCAATTTCATCTGCTGGATTCACAAATGGAACTTTTTAAAAAAAGGCAATTTCAACCTTTAAAATGATGTTGTGACCAGGTTAGAATGGGTGCAAGGACTCCCCCTCCACTTTTTTCCCACTCCTCAGTTGATCATAACAGGGTATTTTGAAATTTATAAGGGTGAATGTGTCAGTTCAGCGTATGTACTTAACTGTTTATGTGCTTATTGCAAAGGACTCAGTTAGGCAGGCTGGCAGGCTTCCTTGAGTTTAAATGAGTAGGGGGTTAGTTTTCATTGAGCTAAAAACCACACAGGTAAAAATATTAAAAAGGTGCACACACACACACACGCACATGCACGCACATAAATACAAGTTATAAAGCAAAGGAGGTTAACTTTTGGCCAAATTAAGATTCAGCAACAAAAGGCAAAGATATAAAGAGTTTACCGATTATGCATTCTTCACCGCTTTTCATGGCAAAGACACTGACTTAAGATGGCTACCACAGATCACCTGACGTTTGGGACTGAAAGTTGGCCAAGCTTCTGGAAACTTCTCAAAGGTGGATTACAATGAACATGCCTAGACTATTTTCTTGTGGAATGTCGCACCTACCTTTGTCAGGATTTACCCTAAAACAGCAAGGACAATATGGCCTCAGACTTTCTGTCTCCGGGACTACCAGGTAACAAAGGAGAACTAAAGAAACTGATTATGCACAACAAAGTACTAAGGTCCCCTATCTGCCTCTATTGTATGTCAATGGTTTTGACCATGGGAGATGGAAACTCCTTCATTACCTTGAAGAAGTTTTGTTCTTCTCTCCGTCAGGATTTTCATATATCTCCACCTATCACTGGCCCTCTATCCAGCTCTTCTTGTCCCCCCCCCCCACTTAAATCAGTATTTCACCTTTCTTCTATTTTTACTTGGTTCTGTTGAAGGGTCATTCGGACTCGAAACGTTAACTGTGCTCCTATCTGCAGATGCTGCCAGACCTGCTGAGTTTTTCCAGGTATTTTTGTTTTTGTTTTGAATTTCCAGCATCCGCAGTTTTTTGCTTTTTTCATTAACATGAATAGGTTATCAATTGTTTTCCTTTGCAAACCTGCTGGTTTTGGGGCAGTGAGGAGAAGAAACACCTGAAGGCAGAAAAAATAGCCTGTTTGCCCCTCTCTCTCTCTCAACTAAAGTGAATCCTACCTGTTCTTATTATACGGTGGACAGCAGATAGAGAAATTCTAAAGAAGACTTCAAATTACAAAGCAGCATTTCTAGGAGTAAAAAACAAGGACTACAACTGTAACAACTGTCTCAGCCATGAAAAGCAGAGAAGAATACATAATCAGTGAACTCTTTATATCTTTGCCTTTTGTTGCTGAATCTTAATTTGGCCAAAAGTTAACCTCGTTTGCTTTATAACTTGTATTTTTGTGCGCGTATGTGTGTGTGTGCATGTGCATCTTTTAAATATTTTTACCTGTGTGGTTTTTAGCTCATTGAAAACTAACCCCTTACTCATTTAAATTCAAGGAAGCCTGCCAGCCTGCCTGACTGAGTCCTTTGCAATAAGCACATAAACAATTAAGCACATACACTGAACTGGCACATTTGTCCTTATAAATTTCAAAATACCCTGTTATGATCAACTGAGGGATGGGAAAAAAGTGGAGGGGGAGTCCTTGCACCCATCCTAACCTGGTCACAACATCATACCATCCACAAGTGAAGAACATGTAATTCCTTCCAAAATTTTCCAATCATAAAATGGCATTTGGAGTGATATTTGCAGATTATGGAACATTGGGAAAAGATTTTATTTTCTTCCTCTGCCTCATCTATCCCTTCTCTGAATATCCTGGTGCTATTTATTTCAGCTCACTAAAAATCAATTACCTTCCTACAATAAGCATCATTTACCGCCTTCGTGGTAATGTAAACATCATTAAGCGAATGGCATTATTGCAGAGAAGGGCATTGTGCAATTGGCAGAAATAAATGAAGGACATTTCCACTTATGCATTAGAAATGGAGCTTTGCTGCAGTGGGCTGAAATGTGCAGGAAGCCTATAGTTATTAAGAGCTGTTAGTGTACAGTGCTGGAAATAGAGGGGGGGGTGGTGGGGGGTGCTGGAATTCTGTCTATTGCTTTGAAAAGATTACGTATTTCCTCATCCAATGGACCTCCCGTATGTCCCACTCATGCAATAAGTGTAGACGTCCAGCTGAGCTACATTTTGAAATGCCACTGAGCTTGGGGTACTCGCTTCACTGAAGCATGGCACCAATGGGAATACTGAGCATGAGTCTGTCGGAAATCTCAGCCCCTCCCCAATCTCCTTACCTCCGAGGTTAACGGATATTCAGCTGAGTGAGGGCTTTGTTCATGTGGAAAAGATCAATGCAGTAGATTTCAGGACATTTAACTAGCAACACACACAAATTCCTACCAATATTCTGATTAATCAATTTGCAGGGTTGAGCATAACATTCAAGAATGACAATCAAGTTAACAAAAAGAATTCATCATCCTCCCTGTCAGTAATAGCCTACTCTGATTTCACACATTGCCATACTTCTAAACACAGAGACTTGAAGAGCAGTGTCCTCTTTTGATATAGCTATCCACACCTCATTAATAAATCTATCATGTATTTTTCACCAATTTAAAATGAGTTCCAACTATGCTAAATGATCATTTAAAATAAGGCACACTAAGGAATCTGTAGTAAATGAACTGAACTTCATTCCTCCTCATAATGTTTAATTGTCTGTTACTAAAGAATACATCTGTATTATGGAGAATTATAGAACCTGAATAGAATATAAACATGTTTGATCTTTAAAAATTCAGGTGTAAGAATCAGATATCTTACATCATTAGGCTTTGAGTATAACATTGCCTTAATCTACTATTCCTGTAAAATTTCAACCCATTTTCAGCTGACATGTTGGCCTTGAAATTCATTGAGGCCATACCCATTTTACAGACATAAAATGGGTACTCAAGTGTCTGATATGGTGGGCAGTGTGCCTGTGCAAACCAAATATAAGCAAATCACTGTGAAATGACACCACCCTTTAAATAAAGCAGAGAAATTCTCTCAATATGTGGTGAGAATAAGACCTTTTTTTTTGAATAAAGATGTATCTTACATAGTGGCTGACAGTCATTCCTTTCGATCAAGGAAGGGCTTTTTCTTTTAGGTTTAGAAATTATTGTTTAGGCTATTAAGATGTATCCCATCCCAGTATTTTAATGGAGGCATTTATACTGATATCATGAACAGCCACTTTCAGCCTCTATTCTCCCTGTTCCAAACCTGTCTCATAAATGAGGCTATTAACAGCTCCCATTTCTGCTCTATCTTGGTAGGGAAATCAGTTCAGAGAATAACTGGAATATGTAGTAATTGTGTTTTACAAAAGACTATGTTATTTAAATTTGTGCTTTTGAGAGGACAGGTACATGGGCAGCTTGCTTGCTGCAGTGCACAGTGCAAAACCAATCCCGTGTATTGCATGCGACAACTGGGGGGAAAAAAAACGGCTGAACACAATTCCAGTCAATGAACAGACTTTTGTTTCTGTGCCGGAACAGTGATGTCTGCTTAGAAGCTAACAACATTTTTAGTGTTAGATTTTTCTTATTAAAACTGAAACAGCATGGGTTAATATTGCAGCAAAAATAATTAATTCTATTCCACATTATACTGTTCAGTATAACAATTCTAATACAGCAATTTAACCAGAGATAATGAACGAAGAATAGTTAAAAACGAAGCTAGAGTTTTTGACAATGTATGAAATCTCTTTAATGAAAAGACGGAACTTTGTATGGCTAACTGTTAATTTAGGAGTTAATTGCTGCCTGAAAAGTAGTACAGTTCTCAATCAGTAAATTCTTAACAGTCTGCCTGAAGATGTCTTGGAGTTCGTAAGTTTTAAATATAGCTAATGATAACTTATTGCAATTACCTGCATGATTAGGATTGCTTATTAAGTCATATCTTCACGATATTCTCCTGTGTTGTAAAGAGAGACAGGAATATCTACAAACAAGTATTGAACACAGCTTAAAAGTGCCACTGCATTTACAATTTCCAATATTAACAGACAGAGACATCGCTCATGTGACTTCTGCACAAAAGAATTCAGCATCCCACATTGTAATTTTAGAGGTAGAGTATTAACTGTCTGTCATGTTAACCCATCCCTCCACTGCGTAATATATTTCCAGATCCTTTTTCTGAAGAGGAAAGGTGTTCCAGTTTTAAAAGAAAATGCATTATTGAAAACTATAAAACCAGGTTCAAAGGCCTTGACCTTACTCCATGGGACACTAGAATACAAGTATTTTACTTGACTGCTTGCTATTTTCCGTTGAAAGTAAATGTGTTAAAATGTCTGCTAAGATAGCAGTGAGAGGAATTTCAGATGAATGCACTCAGCGCTTGTGCATTAATTAGCATATCAGGTTGTAATTTCAGGGATAGAGGGTTAAGTCTCTGTGAAATTAACTCCTCTCCATTTCTTAATGTACTAACCACAGATTTTTCCTAAAATAAAAGATTTAGTTTTAATCTTGTTACATTATAACTCCAATAACAGGCACATAAACAGTATCCTATTAGGTGTCTGATTTCATGCCTGAGTTTTGTTAACCCTAAACAAATTACAGCACACAATGTCAAAGGGATTTACATCATCAAATAGGCCATTAATATGAATATTTCATGGATATGCGAATGGAACTTGTAGTGTAGCTATTGCTTTCAAAAAGGCTGTTCTCATCAATAATAATCAGTAACAGGCAAAACTGTTTTCAAACAGCTAGAAATTAGGTGCAATGCACTGAACTGCTCATTAGAAAAATAAATCAGTTGTTTGTACATTTAAATAATCCTGCTGAGCTGACTCTGAGAACTCTGGTTGAATCTCTGCAACTATAATGTTACTGTTTGTATTGAATTCACAGGATGCTGCAGAGTGGTCTGCTGTGCATTTTTCTTTGGCCCTAATTTCAAATATTGTCCAATAATATAGATAGTTTTTTTCATTTAGATTGCAGATTATATTGGCTGAATTTGTTGTTGCAGTTATTAATGGATCACTGTTTCATTTTCTCTCCTCAATCTTAATGCAACCATTCACCTGCTAATTTTGTATGGGTTAATTCCTCCACTAAAATGCTAGATAGAGGAATGTCCTGTGAATAGGGAGCATTCATCCATTAATATTGCCAACAATAGGGTATTAAGTGCAACTTGCAACAACCATGCAGCAACTTTAACTATCAACTGATTAATTTTCCTATTTTTCTGTCAGTTATTCTTCATTATACAGTCAATTCCACATTAAGATAGGCCTGGTCTTAGTACAGCGCACTTCAAATCCAACTGAGTTCTGTTGACTTCAATAGTATAGAACTCACAATTCAAGTACAAGATGTTTCTTAGTCAACTCATCTCATTACATAAAGCCAAATCCATGACCCAGTTACACCAAGTACAACCAAATCATATGGGATTTGTTCAGTGAGATCTGTCATTTTTCTTTGGATGTAGTTGCTAGGTAAACAATTAAATGGGCTAACATGCAAAGATTTGTTGGTCTGGTGGGAATAAACCCTAATTCAAGTATCAGTTTGGCAGACGAGCTATACGTTTCAATGTTATAGTGCCATACTTGTTTTATAGTCTCAAATCTCCAAAGATGCTACAATAAATTGGATGTTTTATTGTTTTGTATAAACAGAAGTATTATACCACGAATTACACAACGTGTTAAGTTGCTGCAAAGGCAAGATGGGTCGAGAAAATAGACATAGTTTAACATCACATCCTCTGAAAGTTTCAAAGTGCTTCAGAACTAGTGAATTACCACTGAAGTGCAGTCATTGCTCTTCCACTGTAATGCCACCAATTTTCCCACAGCAAAGTCCTGCAGACAGCAAATGAATGAATAGCCAATGAACTTGTTTTTGGTGCTACTCGTCGAGGCATGAATTGATCACTGCACCAGGAGAATTTCCAGCTCCTCTACCAATGCCAATGAGATTTCTTGTACATCCAAGCAGACAGTGCCTCCATTTAATATCTCATCTGAAAGGCAACACTTTCTACAGTAAAGTGTCAGCTTGAATCACAGGTTCGTAGCAGAGTTTGAACACACAACTTTCTGAATCAGAGACAAGTGCTAACAACTAAGCCAAGATGACATTATTAAACTTGACCTGTCCCTTAAAGCCAGAAACTGGAACTTCTGTTTCTCCACAGAAGCCTCCTGACCTGCTACATTTTTCCAGCCTTTCTCTAATTTTGTTTTCAGATTTCCAGTATCTGCAGTATTTTGCTCTCAGCTATTTTAAGGAATTGCTTCATGTCAAATCTTATCAAAATGATTGGTAGAAACGGGCAGAAGTGCTGCCACGTCACAATCTAAGAGATGCTAAAAACAATAGCAATAATATTGTGCCTAACTCTTTATAGTTCCTTAATGTTGAAGGGCTCTGTGAAAGGTGAAAAAAGTTTTATCCATAATTTTGACAGATGAATTGTTGCCCTTCCCATTTACTCCTGATTTGAGATACAATCGCTGAAATGCAGCAGATTTTCAGCCAGGAGCTTGCTGTGGGTAGAATTTCCCACCTAAAGGCTGGGGATTTAATATTTGCTCTACAGGTAACATGTTCGCTGATTCGACTATATAAGGCACCTGTGTGCCGCTGCATTGAATTCCTGGTTCCACTGAAGGTAACCTCGACTGCTCATCATTTTCTCAGTTACCAAATGGAATGCAGGACTGTTAAACACAATTTTGTAATGTGATTCTGCTATAATTAAAAATACAACTGCACTAAGAACTGTGAATGGATGACAAGATTTAGACAAACTGCCTTCAGCCAACCAGACCTTTAAAAGGGAAGACTTGTATTTATATAGCGCCTTTCCTGACCTTGTGATGTCCTAAAGCCCTTTGCAGCCAGTGAAGTGCATTGGATGTGTGGTCACTGTTGTAACATAAGAAACCCAGCAACCAATTTAATCAAACGGTCCCACAAACAGTAATCAAATGACCAGATAATCTGTTTTTAATGTTAATTGAGCTATAAATATTGACATGACACCAGGGAGAGCTTCAAAATAGTGTCATGGTATCTTTTACAACTACCCAAAAACTGTGCATCCATTCCTCGATACTGCACTGAAGTGTCAGTGTAGGTTTTGGTGTTCAAGTTTCTGGAACGAGACTTGAACCCACAACTTTCTGACTCCAACAGAGCTACGAGCTGAGCCATGGAAGATGCGTATGAATAGACAAGACATCTATAAAAGCTTTTTTTAAAAACTGCCTTTTACACATGGAAGAGTTCATATAGTCACATAGTTGCAAATGAGAAAGATAAAATATTCAAGGAAGGAGAAGTTGGTTTTGGTTGCTACAGGCTGGCTGACGGGTGGAATAAAAATCCCCCCAGAAAGCTTTTAGGTTTAGGTGAGTCTTAAAACAAAACATTTTTTCTTACAATTGTGGCAGAAATAAATTCAAAGGTCCCACTAGTCACAGAAGGCTGTGGTAAAAAGCATCAAGCAGAAGGCAAGGGACTCAGATAATGCGATCTGAAAATGTAACATTAATACCGATTGCCAGTCGCTGGCCCTGTCAGAAGGTACTGAAATCTAACCCAACTAGGATCAGCTGATCTAAATTAAGCCAACATCTGGTAACAAGAATTTCAGCATTCATTTGAAATAATTTTTCTACCTGACTCCAACGTGTGCAGACTTCACCATTCCTATTCTCAGCTGCAAATTCCAATTGTTATTGTTGTTTGTGGTTGCGCAGCAGGGCGAGAGTTTCGTGTTGTTCTGCTACTAAAACAGACCACGGATATAATAAGGCTGCCTCTCCTGGTGCTCCCCTGTGATACTTTCAGAGAATCCCATGTCTACAGTGTTAGTAGACATCTTGGGCAAGCACCACATCTGGGATTTTGTCTATTCCATCGCATTCACCATCTTTAATTCTAGTCCTACACCAGACTTTGCAGCAGAATAATTAAATTCACATCTGCAGGATACAAACCCATTCCCCACTGCCCTTGCAAACAGGGACACTGCTCCAAATGCTTCCTCTGTCAGTACGACAATATTTTTAGCACAGTACAGCAGAGCTAAGACCAAGATGACTGGTTGCACACCCAATCCCCTGGAAGTGGTCTTGTTTTCTTTTTTGTTGCATTACAAGAATCTCCCCTTCCAGGATATGACCCTTTTTCCTAGTGATAATTTCCTAGTGATCAAAAGTGGGAGTCGGGGAGAAATTGATTTATTTTTCATTTTTAACAATAAAAAATCACATTTTGGAAATTGCTGTCAGTAAGTTATCATTCAGAAATTTAAATACACTCATCAAATTCCCCTTCTCCACTATTTTTACAGATCAGCCATGATTTAATTGAATGGTGGAAGTGGCTTAAAGGGCTGAATGGCCTCTCTTGTTCCTATGTGTTAACTGATCGGTTTAGTGAAGAAAGGAATCTTATGAGTTAATTGCGAGTTTGTACGATCTCAAAAGTAATTTCCATTCTATTGCTGATGCAGTATCAGTAGTACCTGCATTTCAGTAAGGTTTATTTAATCATGACAATACATTTTAAGAAGGACCTGTATTTGGATTAGATTATACAGGTGCTAAAGAATACAATAACCGGGTACAAAACTTGTAACCCAGACCTTATGAGTTCACATCCCATCACATCAAGTTATCAAACTGACTTCAATAAAGCTGATCATCTGTGGTCTGACACCAGTAATTATTCTTATTTCTTACATTAATATGAAAGTTGCCAGATTGTCATAAAAACGCAACTGGTACTCTTTTGCACATCCCTGGAACAAATTAAAGGAAAACCTAGGAGCCAAAGTAACTGTTCAATGCTATTTTTCTTCAAGATTATTGTACACTGATGTCACCTGAAGTCATGGGGTTGGATCAATGGAAACATAAATCAAGAGGAATGTAAGACGGCTTGCCAATTTGCAACCCTCCATTTTACACGATCGCACAAAGCCAAGGTACCCCATGGCTCCATCGTAATCAACTGCAGATTAATTTTAGCTAACCCCACTGTAAAGAGGTTAGAAGCTGTTATCACCCACAGGTGAAACTGTTTCACATCAAGATCATGCAGAGACACTGGGGCATGTGCTGTGCTGGCTCCAATCAGTTCAATGGGCAATGGACCCAAAGAGGCTCGCCAACGTTAAGTGTTGAATTATTTATGTGGCCCCAGTGGAGCAGAAGAACAGAGACTCATTTATTTTCACTATATGGACTGAGGACCCTGTTAAAATAGCTGAGAAAAGAATTTAATAGAAGCTCATTAAATATTTGAGTCTCTAATCATTAACCAGCAGAGCTTTAAAGCCTACGTATTTGTATTGTCTGTTGACAAGCAAAGGTGAAAAATACTTTGAGATTGAATTTCCAATGACCTCCTGATGATCTGGAGACATGGCTACCCTTGTAGAAATCAAAGTCAGAAAACATTATGAAGTATGATTGGAAATTAGCTCCAAGATATTGCTGCCTCAAATTACATTGCTTTGCAAATGACGGGGGATATTTAATACCACAGTGCAGTATCAGTTTGCGAGTTAATTTGGTGCCAGGTTCAGGGCTTTCAGTCCCTTCCACTTTAATTCTTCGTCACCTTGGCCTCGCGCCTGCTCAGGTGTCATTACACTGACCAAACCTCCATCAATTCTATCTCTCTTACCAAGCAGTAGGAGATTATTAAAATTGAGAATCAAACAGCTTCCTTTTAAATGGAGACAGCAGGGGCAACATGTGAAACCAAAGACCTTTGCTTGGGCTGTGGCTTGAGGGCGGCAGTGGTGTTGGAGCAGGTGATGGCTGTGATGAGATAATTTCTTTTCACTCCTAATCTTTGATTTTTTAAATTGCAAGCAGTAAAGGGCTACAAGCATAAGGGATACCAAGCTTTAAAAACCTGTATTTATGTAGCACCCTATTGTGTTTCTGACTTGATTTCAAAGTCCTTCAGGAACAATGGATTACTATGAGGTGCAGCAACAAATATGTGGGCAAAAATGGTACCAATTTTGCATAAAGGTAGATTCCGCAAACAACTGTAAGATGAATAACAAACACACCTATTTTGAGTGAAGTTGGTTGTCAGAGAAATGTTGGTCAGGACACTAAGACAACTTGCTTTTCTTTGAATAACGCCATGATGAATTAGCGTCTACATGGACAGGTTTAACAGCTGACCCAATGGAAAGCAACTCTAACAATATGCTGGAGTGTCCGTCTAGATTATTATCTTAACTCCTTAAACCCATAAGCTTTCTAACAAACATATCCACACAAAAAACCTGATGGACCACAGTCAAGAAACAAAGCTGCTTGAGGGAATGACAGTGCAGCTCAAGGTGTGATCGGGAAGATCACATACACCAACAAGGCCTAGAACCAACCAAGATCCCATTACTATTTATTTTTAAATTGAGGACCAACATAAACCCACACCAAGGGCAGAATTGTCCATGCCCGTTGGCATCGGGTGTGATCGGTGGCGTAAGCAGACAATATGGCGAGAAGGCCAAAAATCGGTTTCATGACGCCATGAAGCCAGTTTGTGATCGTCTGCTTGGTCCATCAATGGTGATCATTTTCTGCCATCAGACGTTGGGAACCTCATTGTAACACATCTGCATGTCATTATAAGGCCAGCCCGCCAGACTCATCCCCCCGCATAGGATCATCCGCCCACGTTGGCATCATTGCATTCCAACAGCATATAAAAGGCGTGCACTTGGCGGGCTGCAATTTGATGGAAACTCGGAGGTGAGTGCACAGTAACATTGCGGATTGCTCACGAGGGACGCCTCGTCAATCAACATTGGACTTCAATGTTGAGCCACGTTGCGGGAGGGGGCAAAGGCAGCCCTGCGGTTGAGGTGAATTCGGGGGCGGGTTGAGCAAAGGCTCCCCTGCAGTTGATAGTAGTGCACACACAAGTGTGGGGTGGGGGGTAGGGTGGGCGAGAGAAGTGCCACACATTAGGGACACCTTGTATAAAGTGGCCATTCCTCTGTCGCTGAGACAGTTCAGGTGCAGACACATTGACATGCTTGGGGTCAGGCTTCTAGCTTATCTGCCCACTCAAGCAACACAGAGGCATCAAAGTGCTACCAAGTGCTTGAGAGGTTTTCACCCCTCGGGCACAGACAGCAAACTAATGAGCAATTTAGTGGACTGCAGAACAGTTAGGTGACTGGGCACGTTGTACAACCTCCTTGCTAAAGCTGGCCGTGGGGCAGTCACTGTTGAAGGCGCGCACAGCCCCTTGCAATACCTTCATCCTGGTTTGGATCGGCCTACCCCATGGTTCAAGCTAACAGTGCAGCCTGCAGCGAGGGTTAGGAGAATGCCTGTGCCTGAGCTGAGAACACAGCATGCAGTCCAATGGGCAAAGCTGCTGCCAATTGGTCAGATGGAGTGGGGCGGAGGATGGTGGGGTTTCAGGCAGCCATGCAGCACACTAATCTCTGGCAATCCAAGTACTGGCCAGCACTCTCTGTGATGTGTTAAGTAGACTTCAGACTTAACAAAGTGAGGCTTTTAACACCCATGCTAACCCATGCATCTCTCTCTTTCATCCTGCAGGAGTATATCAGGATCATGGAGCCTGGTGAACTAGCTGTATGCTTCGTGGTGTACAGAGAGCAAAGACTATAAAGAAGAGAGCGACTGAGGCGCCTGGCTGTGCAGAGGGGGAAGCAGCACCCTCTGTAAAAAGGGGTGGTTGGGGCTCCCGCACACGCCACTGAAGAAACACAGAGAGCCATCACTGGTCAGCGCCTAGCTAGACCCAAGGTCTATAGACACTGCCTTTCATTCCTTCAGATGACCAAAGACCAGTGTCACCAAAGATTGCTCCTAACTAGGGAACCGGTCGATCACATCGCCAGCTACTGTAGGATTTGGCGCCACGTGGACATGGAGGGTATCCGTTGCCAGTGGCCATGAAAATGACAGTGGTGCTCAATTTATATGCCAGTGGCTCCTATCAGGGCTGCACCTCTGTGGGATGTCACAAGCCTCCATCCACAAATGCATCCATGAGGTCACAGATGCCATCTTCTAGAGCGCACACAACTTTGTGCACTTTACCCGGGACCAGGAAAGCCAGGATGCAAGAGTGATTGGATTTGCCCAGATCTCGGGTTTCCTGCTGGTGTAGGGTGTCATTGACTGTACTCATATCTCCGTCGCAACACACGGTCAACTATGTCAACTGCACGGGGTTCCATTCGCTGAATGTGCAGCTGGTGTGCGACCACCACAACTGCATCCTGCAGGTCTGCGCGCGGTTTCCAGGAGTGCCTGACTCCTACATTCTCAGTCGGTCACAGATCCCTGACGTCTTCCAGGGTCCACAGAGGTTGCAGCTATGACCAACTGAGGAGCCGTGCACTCGGGGACTCGGGGCTACCTGAAGAGGCCGTGGCTGATGACACCAGTGCAGTGGCCTCAGACTGCAGCAGAGCGAAGGTATAACAAGGCTCAAGCTGCAACCTGCAGCTTGGCGGAGCAGACCATCGGGATGCTGAAAATGAGGTTCTGGTACCTAGACCGGTCTGGTGGAGCCTGCAATATAGTCCACAGAGGATGTCACACATTGTCATCGTCTGCTGCGCCCTTTACAACCTGGTGCTGCAATGGACTGAGCAGCTGGAGGTCTCCTCCGACAAGGAGGATGTCGACGGTGATGAGGGTGACGAGGTCCTCGCACTGGCTAGATAAGGCAGGCGCACTCAGGAGGCCCTCATTACTGCTAGATTTGTGGAGGATGATGACGACATGCAGTGAGGAGACACCATAAGATCTTCATTGTATCTATGAGAATTTGGCTCCAATCTGGCTTATGACAGCACACATACCCTCTGTGATAATGTTCCAGTCATGGAGACGCAGTGGAGGCCCTAATAGGCACTCAATTGTAAGAGGTTAATGACGACGTGCAGTGAGGACACTCATAGATCTTTTACATAGCCTCTGAGAATGTCTGACTCCTGTCTGGCCGCAGCTCGCTTGCTCTCTGTGATCAGGGTCATACCGTGGAGATGCAGCCATGAAACTTTAAAAGCACCTGATCCTTTGCCCGCCTTCAGCACCTGACCCTTTCAGGAGCACAGTGCCAGTGGTCACAGGTGCTGAAGTGATAGGGGCCAGCTCCATCTTAAATTGCAGAGAGCACACAGAGAGAATGATGGAGCTCTGTGATGCCTGCCCACCACATTCTGGAAGCAATGACAACCACCAAGGTGCAGGCATCAGTAATATGTCCAGGGAGTGTGAGGCTGGACCAACACTTTGGTCTGAAGGCTGCACAAAGCACAGGGAAGAGGCCCTGGATATTGTGCAGAAAGATTTCACATCTGAGTGACACAAACACTGCTCATCTGAACAAGGAGCCATAGGCAGGGAGTCATTCTTGGGAGTTTATTGACAATAGTGAACAATATGTACAAGTGATTAACACCCAGATCCAGGCTGTGCAACTACATCTTCTTAACCTTCCTAACCCTGCTGCTAAGTGTTGGTGCTCCCTGGACATGCATAGCAGAGGTGGAGACAGCCTGCTGACTGTGAAATCCTGTCTTTGATGACCTTGATGGGAATCCTTCGGAGGGCTGAGACCTGGAGGGCCTCGGCCTTCTTCCGGGGACCTGCTACGTAGCACTGGGACCCTCCTCGGCCTGTGGAGCTGGAGCTGCTGGGGTCACAGGACAAGAGGATTCGGATGGGCTGGACACTCCCGAGTCACGTGGGTGTGCACCTGCTGATCCTCTTCCCTATGGGTGCCCAAGGTCCCCTGGCTGACCCCTTGAGGATAAGGGAGCTGGAGTGAGATCAGGCTGCCCCAGACCCCTCTTGTGGCATCAGCGATGGAGTTCAGCCCACGCGGCAGTGCAGGAGCGACGTCCTGGACCAAGGTCTCCATCCCGGCCACCACCGTACCAGTGTTGACCTTGGTGCATTGCCGACTCTATCAGCTCAGCCTGAAGGTGGACGGACTCCTCCACCGTGCCTTGCAATCTGAGGAGTGCAGCGGACATCCCTTCCTGATGTTCCCGAGCTTGCCTTTGCAGCTCCAGCAACTGTGATACGACCGAGTCCAAAGGCTCATCGTCTGACTCAGACTCAGCAAATTGCTGGCCTCCAGCAATCCTCCGAGTACCGGGAACCTGGGAAGTCCCTGCCTCCGCCTGCTGTGGATCAGAAAGTACGATGTGCTCACTAGATTGTGATCCCGAGGCTACTCTAAAGCTAGGTCCCACTGAGGTGTGTGTCTCTGTGTTGATGGAGGGTGTGGGTGAGCGCTGTGACGGGACTTCAAGGCAGGTGCCTTCAGATTCCTCTTCAGAGGTTTCTTCGGAGCTTGATTGGAAGCCCTGGGTCATGGGCTCCATCGGCTGTTTAGCAGATGTGCCTGCGAAAGCAAGAAGAGATAATTAGTGCATGGCAGTGGCCTGTGAAACAGGACACATCACTCACGGCATGGTTGTCTGATGGATGCTGCACTGCTGAATGCTCACTTGGTAGAGCACCGCCAACCTCACTGTCAACACAGGAATGGTCCAGATTCTTGCCGGCCAGCTGGTTAGCTCTGTTTTCAAAGTCCGTGAGGACCTTGATTTCAGGCATTCCTCCATCGGCAAGCGACCTCTCCCTCTTGTTGTGTGCCAGCTTGTTCTACATGAATAGAGATGGAGAGAGTGTAAGCATGAAGCCTGCCAGGCCAGATGATAAGTATGCCTGGCATGTGTGGGTGGCGAGTGGTCCCATGGACAGGATGAGGACAATGAAGGCGTGTGCGAGAGAGTGAATGGTGATGTCCCTTGAACTGGCAGTGAGTGAGGGCCCTGTGGATGTGACGGGTTTGTGAGTGTGCGAGCTGAGAGTGGTGAGAAGAGTGACTTACCCTGGCAGAACGGAAGAGATCATTCATCCTCTTGCAGCACTGGGTGGCTGCCACCACCTCCCAAGCCAGATTAGCGATGTTGCTGCCCATCCTGTGGCCAGAGCGGGGGTAGAGGACATCACGGTGAGCCTCCACTGCATCCAAAAGATGCTCGAAGGACACGTCATTGAACCTGGGAGCTGCAGTCTTTTTGCCTTTTAGGACCATCTGTCTTCTTTGCAGCAGTCGTGGGCTGGAAACACTGAGGGGTGTGCGTGCGGCCAGACTTTAAATATGGCGTCCGGTGTGATGAAGTGGCGAAGTGGTGGCCAATGGTGGTCCACCATGGAAGCGGCCTGTTTCCTGGGAATGCACAATTAATGCGGCGGGATTGGGAAGATACGGCGTGAAAAACCTCATTTGTGACTGGCAGGTAAAACACCATTTTACCCGCCCACTACCGCACTTAGTGTAAATCTGGGACAATTCCATCCCAAGAATTTTAATTGGAGTCTTTTTATTCTTAAGTGATGAGCATGCAGGTGACTCAGGGAGAAAAAGCCAACATGATTTACCCCAGTCCAGCAGTACTAGCTACAAGAGGCCTTCGACCAGAGAGAGAAAATAATGAGGCACTTTTCTCATTCTACAAAGTGGCAAAAGTTGGTGGAAAACCGCTCACATTTCCGACACAAACAAAAATGTGATAAATGGCCAGATGATCAGTTGTCTCAGTGATGTTAGGTGAAGCTAATGCAGGCTAGGAAACTGGGACAACTGCCATGGGAACTTTTGAACAGGCAAATAGGTTTAATGCCACATTTGAAAGGTGGCTTCCCTGACAATAAAATGAGCCTCCATTAGTGCTGAAGTCCTGCAGGTGGACTGAAAACTTCTGACCCAGATGTGAAAGATGAAGGAAAACAAGCTTACCCATTAAAGTTATATATAGAGTCCTTGAATTTTACTTATTTCTACAGTTATATAATTTTATCTTAAGATGTTACTGGGCCATAACTATATGGGCTAATGAATATCTGGCAGGACTAGCACTGATCATGAAGTACAAAAGAATTTTTATTTAATAGAATACAAACATACTATGAATGGCAGTAAAATATTATTTTATGGAAACTTCAAAATAGAAAAAAAATTATCCGAACAAGTACGGGTTGTACATAGAGTGACTGATGCACAATACATTTTCTTCATGTGGGATTGTTTAAAAGGCTTACAGCTTTTCAGAAAGCTGAGCCACAGCAGCTTAAAAAAGCAGCTTGGATATTGGAAGTTGCTGAACTTAGAAACATCACATCCAAAAAACTCCAGGTTCTTGGGCAAGAGTTAATCAGTTGGATCTGTTTGAGTTGAGGAACTGAGTAGCTCTGGATAAATAAAACCAGCAAGATAAACCTTGAGCTTTATAACCATAGTTTGAAACTGCAAAGAAAGACACAGAGGCAGAAACAAATAGGTCAGGGGCTGTATAAAGAAAAGATTGCTTGAATTGGATTACATTAATTCTGCACCAGTACCTCAGCAGTAGATGGAAACTACCAAATGAAAAGTACTAACCCGACTTGTTCATGTGTGTACTGACTTCTTTTTAAACAAACCTACATACAATGTGACAATTTAGTTTGATCCAGTTTTTGGATGTCTGAAACTTATTACAGGAATTGATAGTGATTTCATGTACAATATGAGTAGGGGATAGGGTGAGGGAATAATAAAGAACCCACCTGTACAATAACAGGGTAAGAAATAAAGCACCACTCGGTTAGCACATTATGGGTGAAGGAATAGAACAATATGTACAAGTGTGAGAGAGGAATATATGTGCTGTTAGACCAAAAATGAAGTATGGTGGAATGAGGCTCATGAGAAGCATAAACGCTGGCATAGAGACCATTAAGCAAAGTGCCCTTTCTCTATGCTGTAAATATTATGTAAATTGCATAGATAGTGGTTTACTAAAATCATGGCCAACCATCTCATTAAAATGCAGTTCTAAAAGTTATACTAAATTGGGAAAATTATTCCCAGCAATATGCCTGATCTCAAATTGCAGACATTGCAGGCACAAATTGTAATTGTATCTAGTGTGTATTTATCCATCACACTCCAAATGACACATTTCTTACAGATTCCAAACAGGATTTAAAAAGAGGAGAGCTGGTTGCCTAAAACAGGGTCTTTCAGGTTTGGGGCCTGAGACTTACAAACACTTTCACTTTGCACAGTTCCTTTACAGAATAGTTAATCTGAAACTATGCTCAATTAACAATAATTGGACTTTGTGGCCTTGGCTGAAGTACACCTTGGCAGCTGAATAATATATTGCTTGAGCATTTATAACAGTATGAAATCCAATGGATTATGATCAATGACATAGAAGATATGCTAGTTATACACATTAGCATCTTGTATCTATCATGTGTCTAGCTCACATGGCAAACAGCATCCTTTGTTATAAATTTTTTAAAATGACCTTTAAAAAGACGGAAACAATGACAAGGATCGAGTAAGACCCTGGAACTTCCCTAATTGAATCCAGCAGTTTAAAAGAACCTAGTATTACCTATTTAGGCTTTAAAGTAACAGGATGGTTAGCAGTTAAGCGGCGCAGCTGTGATCCCATTCTGCCCGGGAGCAAATGCCATGACAGGTCACCTAACATTAGTTATTATTTTCTAATCACCTGAATAGAAAGGCAGCACCTCCAAAGATAGAGGATAACATTTTTCACCAACTTCTGAGATCAGTAAAATGGGGACATTCCCTTAGACAAATTAGTTGTTCTCTCAACTTCATGTAAAATTTAATAATTGAATAACATAATTACAGAAGATATATATGATGGGTACCATTTAATTCTCAGAAACCTAATCCATCCTTCAGAGCCCTAAACACTGACTGTTAAACAGCAAAATGTGGTTTTCTTAATGAGTTTATGCTAATGAACCTGTATTATATTTATAGTCTCAGAATTAAAATGGCAAGCCGTTTTATTCCTTTACACCCCATATATTTTTTAATGCAGGGACTCAGAGAAGGAAAACAGTGTTCAAACAGCCATCACTAAATTATTGAAAGCGCAATAAAGATTAGCAAGTCTTTTTAAATAATTCAGATTGCATCATTATATAGAAAATGAGGTTCTTAAGTAAAGTGTCAGACCACCTTATAAATACTTAATTGGCCAGAGTGCACTTTTAAACAAACCTTGTTCCGTTGTTTACATCTGAAAGTGCCATGTTTGAGAAATAGCAAGTAGTGGAGAGTGGATGGTGTAATTTTAAAAAAATACAGTCTCTCTTATCGCATGATAATTTTTTTTTTAAATAAAAGGAGAGACAAATAAATGCCAAGTGCATCATCAGGACAAATGCCAGATTTGTCATTGACAGCTGCTCGTCCTTAAAGCAGGATATTGTAGGAGGAGTGCAGCAGCTAGCAAACCCCACAGCGGTCTGCAAAGTCACTAGTGGGAACAACAAAGGCCTTTCTGTGCAAGTAACGCAGATGAGCCTGTAGCCAAACTGTCAGAAACGGTTATGATGACAGATACTCACAGTTCATTATTTCCTTATCACAGGTCACTTGGTGACAAGCTGGGTCGGCACGCTTCATCGGCTGCGTGAGGTTTGTTGTTTGATTTAAATAAAGGTGTGCCAATAAAGGATTGGAAAACTAATATCCAATAAATCAACTCTTCGTGCCTTCAAGTCCAATAACTGCATGCAATGTCTGTACATCATGGCACTTAGGAGCAGGAGCTGGCCATTCAGCCTCCTGAGCTTGTTCCATCATTCAGTTAGATCGTGGTTATTATTATTGCTATGGTTCTGAGTTTTCTAAACTGTTGCCTCTCTCAGTGTCTAACAGCAGTTACCCTAGGAAGGTCTTGCAATTTAGCACCTAGAATGGCATCTTTTTTCATACACTGCTCTTGCAGGTGCACATATCAGAGCTAGCATCTGCCCTACTTGCAATAATCAGTTTGCCGAATTTAACATAATTTCACCCCTTGCTTGCAAATATCAACAACGACCTACATCTTGTAGTTCGTAATGTAGAAAACGTAATTCAAAGCATAAGGGAAAAAGATTTGAATCTTGAGCCAACAAAGGGAATATGAGGCAGTGTGGCAGAAAACTGAGTGCTGATCAAGCGAGCTGCTTTGTCCTGGATGGTATCAAGCTTCTTGAGTATTGTTGGAGTCGCACTTATCCAGGCAGGTGGAGAGTATTCCTTCTCACGCCTGACTTGTGACTTGTAGATCGTGGGCAGGCTTTGGGGGGTCAGGAGATGTGTTACTCGCCGCAGAGTTCCCAGCCTCTGACCTGTTCTTGCAGCTACACTATTTATATGTCTGGTTCAGATCAGTTTCTGGTCAATGGTAACCCCCCAGGATGTTGACAGAGGGAGATTCAGCGATGGTAATGCCATTGAATGTCAACGGGAGATGGTTAGATTCTCTCTTGTTGGAGATGGTCATTGCCTGGTACTTGTGTGGCACATCTGCTTTTCAGCCCAAGCCTGAAAGTTGTTTGGGTCCTGCTGCATATGGGCACAGATGTACAGAAGTGTGCAAATAAAAGTCTTTACAAGTATATCATAATATGAAGCAGAATAATGGGCATTCACAAAATGTAATATAAAAGTACACATGCATATAAGGGGTAAGTACATAATGGGTCAACCATCCTTCAAAGATCCGCTTCTAATAAAGTTCAAGTGTTTGTTAAATTAAAAAATATTCCCCTGGGAATCAGGGGAAAACTCTCCACTGGTTGGAGTCATACCTAGCTCAAAGGAAGATGGTTGCGGTTGTTGGAGGTCAATCATCTCAGCTTCAGGACATCACTCCAGGAGTTCCTCAGGGTAGAGCCCTCAGCCCAAACACCTTCAGCTGCTTCATCAATGACCTTCCTTCTGTCATAAGGTCTGAAGTGCGGATGTTCGCTGATGATTGCACAATGTTCAGCACCATTCGCAACTCTTCAGATACTGAAGCAGTCCATATCCAAATGCAGCAAGACCTGGACAATATCCAGGCTTGGGCTGACAAGCGGCAAGTTACATTCATGCCACACAAGTGCCAGGCAATGACCATCTCCAACAAGAGAGATTTTAACCATCGTCCCTTGACATTCAATGGCATTACCATCACTGAATCCCTCTTTAAAAACATCCTGGGGGTTACCATTGACCAGAAACTGAACTGGACTAGCCAAAAAACTACTATGGCTACAACAGTACGTCAGAGGCTAAGAATCTTGTAGTGAGTGACTCACCTCCTGACTCCCCAAAGCCTGTCCACCATCTACAAGGCACAAGTCAGGAGTGTGATGGAATTCTCCCCACTTGCCTGGATGAGTGCAGCTCCCACAACACTCAAGAAGCTTAACACCATCTAGGACAAAACAGTCCACTTGATTGGCACCATATCCACAAACATTCACTCCCTCCACCACCGACGCACAGTAGCAGCAGTGTGTACCATCTACAAGATGCACTGCAGGAATTCACCAAGGCTACTTAGGCAACACCTTCCAAACTTACAACCACGACCATCTAGAAGGGCGACAGCAGCAGATAGATGGCAACAACACCACCTGGAAGTTCCCCTCCAGGTCACTCACCATTCTGACTTGGAAATATATCGCTGTTCCTTCACTGTCGCTGGGTCAAAATCCTGGAACTCCCTTCCTAACAGCACTGTGGGTGTACCTACACCACGCGGACTGCAGCGGTTCAAGAAGGTAGCTCACCACCACCTTCTCAAGGGCAACGAGGGATGGGCAATAAATGCTGGCCTAGGCAGTGAAGCCCACATCCCGTGAAAGAATTTAAAAAAAGTTGTGTCACAAAAAGCTGGGGTTTTTTGACATCGCTGGAGTTTTTGTTTACCTTAAGGAAGGGGTGCTCCTTTCTCGCCTCTTGTTTAGTTCAAAAAATAACTTCCAAAAAAACCCCTGGACCTCCCTCAAATTCTTAATATTAATTCCATTGAAATCAAAAGTGTTTGTCTCTGGATTGTCCAATGGGTGATAAGAAACAATTGACATGACTGAACTGAACATTAAAGTCATCACGATAGAAAACATAGCAGTCAAATCTTCTCACCCTTGACCAGAGATTGGTTTAATTTATTCAATTCTTGATCATTGACCAGAGTTTTACTGGTCCCCAGAGCAGTCCCACCACCAGGGCACTTTCCCAGCAATGGGCTGCAATGAAGATTGACCGGTTGCTCCAAGGAGATGGGCAGTCAATTAGCATAATTAAAGGCCCAATTAAGGGCCATTTGATGGGACTGCCAGCATTTAGTCAACTGCGGGGTGGCCCTTCACTCCTCCGCATGAGAAGATTGCCAGCTTAATGGAGTCATGTGGTGGCAAGGGCCCAAAGAGGGAGCCATGGGGAGGGAAGGCAGCCCCGAGCCCCCAACAATCTTCTGGAGGGGATCCCTCCGACACTTGGACTTGTGAATTCTTTTTCTTACTTACCGTTGCAGGCTCCAGGTTTGCTGCCTCCCTCATCAACGTCCACCTCTCCTGGTACTGCTGCTAAGGCTTCAGAGCTGCCGGGCTCTGATTGAGTTGGCAGCATCAGGAGCCTGCCCACCATTCTTAATTGGGCAGTAAGCCCACAGACAGCCAACTAGGGAGTCGCCTGTCATAAAGTTGCCGAGCCGATCCTGCTGCAGGCAAGTGCGGGCTCAGGATTCACTTTTTACCATGGCATCAGGGTCCCAAAGCCTGTGGTAAAATTCAGGCCATTATATCTATTGAACTGGGTCAAAATCATTGTTTTTCCCAGCCCTCAAATTATGGAACTGTTCACTTCAAGTCATGCAACTTCTGGTTCTCAAGCCAGATGCGACCGCTAACCATGGTAATCATAATGCCTGGAGTTCTTGGAAACTGGGGCCTATTTGCACTTCCACTTGCTACTTGATATTTTGTTCACTTTGTACGTTTGGGTCTGGGTGGCCTATTTTTGGAAGGACTGCGCTGCTTTTAGTGCAGCTGGATAAATCTCAATTAGAACATCAAAATCTGGCTGAATCGGTGACTGGAGAGATCTACAGTCACATCGCTCCCCAGGTCAGTTGGGACACACCTAAGCAGTCCACAAAGAGAAAGTGTCAGACATCTTTCCTTCTTTCCTTTCCTCTTACAATCTACTTTCTCCACCGTTTATAGTGAGCGCATCGGTAAATATGTAGTGGATAGTAAAACTAATCACCGCTGCCTTGATCTCATTGGTAAAATCAGTCAGCCAATATTGTGCGATATCCCATTAACTGACCACAAATTAATCTCTGTTTAAAGCATGGAGTCCAGCTTGATGGAATACTTACTCTACAGAGTACTTTATCTCTGAGAATTTGGTGAGTGAAGGAATTTTTAGGGGTTGATCTCTTTCTAAAATCTGGAAATGTTTAGCATTTAACTTAACTTATTTCTTTCACAATGCCAGTAGTTTACAAGCTGCCTGCTGGTGGCAGCTGCATAGTTAATTAGGTGGCTAGTTAGAACTGGTTACCTGGTCAGCAAGAGCTGACTCAGATTTTTGGAATTTTTGATAGTATAAATATGAGGCTTTTGATAATGCATGAAGTTAAGTAGCATGAAATCCAGCTCAACAGAGTACTGCTTCTACAGTGTATCTAATGCAGGGAATTTAGTGAGTGAGGGAATTTGGTGCAGTAAGGATGGGATGCTTTTCTGGTATTTTAAAAAACAAGGAGCATTCTGAATGAGGGAGCAAGTAACAGTAAGACCTGAGAGCTGATATGTAGAGGAGTTAATTAGGTAAGCAGGTAGGTGATTGGTTGGTAAGTTAAGGTTCCCCCCCATCTAAATTAGGGCAGTAGTTTAAACTAAGATCAGGAAATTATATGTACTAAATTAAATTTATAGCTTAACTAGTTAAATCACTTAATACAACCAACTTAATATTCTGCCAGGGCCACTTGGCTCTGAAACCTCATTACAGCCTTTGTCCAAACATGGACAAAAGATTTGAATTCAAGAGGTGAGGTGAGAGTGACTGCCCTTGCCATTAAGGTAGCATTTCACCTAGTATGGCATCATGGTTCCCCTAGCAACATCAAGGGGAATCAGGATGAAAACTCTCCATTGGCTGGAGTCACACCTAGCACAAAAGGAAGATGGTTGTGGTTGCTGGAGGCCGATCATCTTAACTCAAGGACCTCACCACAGGAGTTCCTCAATGTATTGCCCTAGTCCCAACCATCTTCATCAATGATTGACCTTCCATCAGTACAGAAGTGGGGATGTTGGCTGATGATTGCAAAGTGTTCAGTACCATTTGTGACTCCTTAGATACTGAAGCATTCCATATCCATATGCAGAAAGGCCTGGCCAACATTCAGGCTTGGGTTGATGGGCGGCAAGTAATATTCACACCACACAAGTGCCAGGCAATAACCATTTCCAACAAGAGACAATCTAATCATCTGTCCTTGATATTCAATGGCATTACCAGCACTGAATAACCACCATCAACATCCTGGGAGTTACCATTGGCCAGAAACTTAAGCGAATTAAATATTGTCATTACAAGAGCAGGTCAAGGGCTGAGAGTCCTTTAGCAAGTAATTCACCTCCTGACTCCCCAAAGCCTGTCCATCATCTACAAGGCACAAGCCAGGAATGTGATGGAATACTCTCCAATTGCCTGGATGAGTGCAGCTCCAACAAAAGTCAAGAAGCTCAACACCATCCAAGACAAAGCAGCCCGCTTGACTGGCACCCCATCCACTGCCTTAACCATTCACTCCCTCCACCACTGGCTCAAAAAGACAGTAGTATGTATCAGCTATAAGATTCACTGCAGCAGCTCACCAAAGCTCCTTCGACAAAACCTTCCAAACCCACAATCTCTACCAGCAGGAAGGACAAGGGCACCAAACGCATGGGAAGACAATCAGCTGCATGTTCCCCTCCTGGCTACACGCCATCCTGACTTGAAACTATATCACCATTCCTTCAACGTCACTGTGTCAAAAATCTGGAACTCCCTTACTAATAGCACCAAAGGTGCATCTACACCATGGCCGGAGTTTTACATTGAATAATCAGGCGCACACCCGACCCGAAATCACGTGAACTAGCGCGAGAAGACGTAAGGCATGCATCCCGATGCCTTCGCGTATGTGTGCAACATTATGGTCGGCAGGGACACGTAGGAGTCAGAAGCGTGCCTACTGACAATTAAGCGGGCAATTAAGCCCATTAAGGAGGCAATTATTAGAGATTTTACGTGGCCCGTGCGCTTTTACGGTTGGCGGACGGGCCAATGAGCCAAGCAGCCTTCACGTTTTCGCTCCATACTCAATCCAGGGTGGGATAAAATATCCGGGATGAAATAAAATAAAAGAAGTTGTTTAAGGGTTGAGGTGTTCTGCTATCAGTTGCTTGAATTTTCATTAGAGAGAGAGTTTGCAGCATTTTTTTGTGCAATTTTCATTGGAACAATACTGCAGCTCCACAGCCATTGTCAGCCTTCAGAGAGCTTTTCGGAAACACCTGCCTGCACCCTCACTTCTCACAGCGCCCGCCCTCTTCCCGCCACCCTCCCACCCCTGCCTACCCCCAGCAGTGCTGAGCCTCTCTCAGCGTACGTTTCACACTGACTGCCAGTTCATTGGCCAGTCAGCGTGAAATCGGGTTCGGGATTTGATCGCGGCCAGACACGGAAATCGCGGCTGCTTCCAGGACCACCAATCAAGCACGCCCAATGAGCGCAAAATTCAGGCCCAAATGAACTGCAGTGGCTCAAGAAGGAACAGCTCGCTTTTACATATTCTGGCCCCAACTGGAAATGGTTATCACATTGAGCCCACGATGCAGCCACTCAGCCTTTTTCCTGAGTGTGTCAATTTGTGCTGGCGATACATATGCCCTGGTGAGGGCTAGTTGCAAAGCAAATGGGGATGGAAGAAGATCTCAGAAGACCAAAAGAAAAGGAAAAAAAATACATTTCTACTGTCAGATCTGCACATTTGAATCAGAATCTTTACCACCTTTGGCAGCAAGTATCATGATTCTTTCAGCTGTGTCTGTGGAAGGAAGGAACATTAACACAATGACAGCAACCTGCATTTATATAGCATCTTTAAAGTAGAAGCAACTGCAGATACAGGTATAGGAAATTAGACATCAAGCTAAGGAAGGAGATTTTCAGAGTGGACTTGTCGGCAGGATTAAAGGATGAGCAAGATGGATAAGTAGGGGATTTGAAATTTTAGCTACTGGCAGGGGTGGCTTGAGTGGGGAAATATCCCGAATCGCCAGACCTGCCTCAGTAAAAAGGACCCAAATCGCTATGGGGATGGGGGGAGGGTGGGGGCAGTGGGGGGGCGGGGGGGTTGCAGATGCAGGATGGCGTCGGGCCAGCTGACGTTGCAAGCGAAGTGTAGATGGCCATGGGGAGCAGGCAAGTGACGAGGCAGACTGTTTAGAAGGCCCACCTCAATTCCCTGGGACTTTGTCTCAATTGTTCTAGAAGATTTTAGGCCCTCTAGCCCTCACCAACCCCCATGTCCCCTCATACACTCCATACCAACTCAATGCCAACTTATGTCCCCCACCCACCCACCATGGCCCTTCATACCCACCATGCCAACTCCACAGCCATTTACCCAGTATCCACCCTGGGCAGACATCAGGAGCCATGTGGAGATGAAATACAATCAATTTCTAAAAAATCAAATGCAGCTCTCACTATACAGGCTTGATAGTGAAAAAAACTCTCAATCATGAAACCATCAAAGGTTTTATATTTCCTCAAGTGGTTAATCTCTTATGAACAAAAAATCTGTGACTCCAGACCCACAGCAGTGTGGTTAACTTTTAAATGCCCTCTGAAGTGGCCGAGCAAGCCATTCAGTTGTAACAAGCCACTACAAAGACACAAAAAAGGAATGAAACTGGATGGACCACTCGGCATCGACCAGAGGCACCGGAAATGACAACGGCAATTGCAGCCCTGTCAACCCTGCAAACTCCTCCTTACTAACATCTGGGGGCTAGTGCCCAAATTGGGAGAGCTGTCTCACAGACTAGTCAAGCAACAGCTTGACATAATCATCCTCACGGAATCATACCTTACAGATAATGCCCCAGACACCACCATCACCATCCCTGGGTATGTCCTGTCCCACCGGCAGGACAGACCCAGCAGAGGTGGCGGCACAATGGTTTATAGTCGGGAGGGAGTTGCCCTGGGAGCCCTCAACATCGACTCCGGACACCATGAAGTCTCATGGCATTAAGTCAAACATGGGCAAGGAAACCTCCTGCTGCTTACCATGTACCGTCCTCCCTCAGCTGATGAGTCAGTGCTCCTCCATGTTGATCATCACTTGGAGGAAGCACTGAGGATGGCAAGGGCACAGAATGTTCTCTGGGTGGGGGACTTCAACGTCCATCACCAAGAGTGGCTCGGTAGCACCACTACAAACCAAGCTGGCCGAGTCCTAAATGACATAGCTGCTGACTAGGTCTGTGGCAGGTGGTGAGGGGCCCAACAAGTGGGGAAAACATACTTTGCCTCATCCTCACCAACCTGCCTGCCACAGATGCCATGACAGTATCAGTAGGAGTGACCACCTCACAGTCATTGTGGAGACAAAGTCCCACCTTCACATTGAGGATGCCCTCCATCGTATTGTGTGGCACTACCACCATGCTAAGTTGGATAGATTTCGAACAGATCTAGCAACTCAAGACTGGGCATCCATGAGGCGCTGTGGGCCATCAGCAGCAGCAGAATTGTACTCGAACACAATCTGCAATCTCATGGTCCAGCATATACCCCACTTTACCATCGCCATCAAGCCAGGGGATCAACCCTGGTTCAATGAAGAGTGCAGGAGGGCATGCCAGGAGCAGCATCAGGCATACTAAAAATGAGGTGTCAACCTGGTGAATCTATAACACAGGACTACTTGTGTGCCAAACAGCATAAGCAGCAAGTAATAGACAGAGCTAAGCGATCCCGCAACCAACGGATCAGATCTAAGCTCTGCAGTCCTGCCACATCCAGTCGTGAATGGTGGTGGACAATTAACCAACTCACTGGAGGAGGAGACTCCACAAATATCCCCATCCTCAATGATGGAGGAGCCCAGCACAGCAGTGCAAAAGATAAGGCTGAAGCATTCGCAACAACCTTCAGCCAGAAGTGACGAGTGGATGATCCATGTCAGCCTCCTCTGGAGGGCTCCAGCATCACAGATGCCAGTCTTCAGCCAATTTGATTCACGCCACGTGCACTGGATACTGCAGAGGCTATGGGCCTTGTCAATATTCCGGCAATAGTACTGAAGACTTGTGCTCCAGAACTTGCCGCGCCCCTAGCCAAGCTGTTCCAGTACAGCTACAACACCGGCATCTACCCGGCTATGTGGAAATTGCGCAGGTATGTCCTGTACACAAAAAGCAGGACAAATTCAACCTGGCCAGTTACCGCCCCATCAGTCTACTAACCATCATCAGTAAAGTATTGGAAGGGGCCATCAATAGTGCTATCAAGTAGCACTTGCTGAGCAAAAACCTGCTCACTGATGCCCAGTTTGGGTTCCGCTAGGGCTACTCAGCTCCTGACCTTGTTACAGCCTTGGTTCAAACATGAACAAAAGAGCTGAACTCCCAAAGTGAGGTGAGAGTGACTGCCCTCGACATCAAGGCAGCATTTGACTGAGTGTGGCATCAAGGAGCCCTAGCAAAACTGGAGTCAATGGGAATCAGGAGGAAAACTCTCTGCTGGTTGGAGTCATACCTAGCACTTAGGAAGATGGGTGTGGTTGTTGGAGGTCAGTCATCTCAGTTCTAGGACATCACTGCAGGAGCTCCTCAGGGTAGTGTCCTCGGCCCAACCATCTTCAGTTGCTTCATCAATGACCTTCCTTCCATCATAAGGTCAGAAGTGGGGATGTTCGCTGATGATTGCACAATGTTCAGCACCATTCGCGACTCCTCAGATACTGAAGCAGTCCATGTCCAAATACAGCAAGACCTGGACAATATCAAGGCTTGGGCTCACAAGTAGCAAGTAACATTTGCTTAACAAGTGCCAGGCAATGACCATCTCCAACAAGAGAGAATCCAACCATCACCCCTTGATGCTCAATGGCATTACCATCACTGAATCCCCCACTATCAACAGCCTGGGGTTACCATTGACCAGAAACTGAACTCGACTAGCCATATAAAAATTGTGGCTATGAGAGTAGGTCAAAGACTAGGAATCGTGCGATGAGTGACTCACCTCCTGATTCCCCAAACCCTATCCACCGTCTACAAGGAACAAGTCAGGAGTGTGATGGAATACTCCCCACTTGCCTGGATGAGTGCAGCTCCTACAACACTGAAGAAGCTGACAACACCTTCTAAACCCACCACCACTACCATCTAGAAGGACAAGGGTGACAGATAGATGGGAACACCACCACCTGGAAGTTCCCCTCCAGGTCACTCACCATCCTAACTTGGAAACATATTGCCGTTCCTTCACTGTCGCTGGATCAAAATCTTGGAACTCTCTTCCTAACAGCACTGTTGGTGTACCTACACAACATGAACTGCAGCAGTTCATGAAGGCAGCTCACCACCAGCTTCTCAAGGGCAACTAGGGATGGGTAATAAATGCTGGCCCAGCCAGAGAAGCCCACATCCCCTGAATGAATAAACAAAAACAAAAAATCTGTTCATACCTCTAATCTGTTAATAGCCTCTTAATGCTGTCAATCAAACTGTGAACTCAGAAGCCCCTGCTGAGATAATTTGAGCTTTTGAAACTCGGCCAAGCATTCATAATGAATATTCCACTGGGAAATGTCAACAAGAACTCTATTGAAACTGCCCAAACAGACACTTATAAAAGCTAGTCTGCTATTCCAACCACTCCAGCAGAGTGTTTTTTTTTAACAATTACTGACAGCTGCAATCAGTTTTTTTACAGTTTAAAGAGCAGGGGATTTTAAAAAACTTTAAACCCTGATAGTCAAACAGAGCTTATCTGCCCTTCAAGAACGTTTACATTAACTCCATAGATTCGTGACTTGACACTACAAGTTAAGGCCCTTGCAACAGCCAAAATGGTGTCTGTTTCTCCTCAGCACTAATTTCAAATGGCCTTGCTGATTTCGGGTTTCTCTTGCATGATTCATGAGCCACCCCTTTCCCCAGCTGGCAAAAATTGGACTTGTCGGAAATAGGGATGGGACTTCCAGAACCCGATCCTGCCTGCCATTTTTAAAGGTCCAGGAGTCTTTCCAGCTCAGTAAAAATACAGTTTAGTGATGAAATTGTAGGGAAGTGGAAGGTAAGTAGTAGAAGGCATGGCCGCAAGTGGTATGTAAAATGAGGGGGAATTCTGAAGGTGAAGTGAGCGGGCGCAGATTTGAAAGGTGCGAAGGCTGAGAGTGTGCTGGAGAGTTTCTTCTTACTGTCTCTTTGTTCAGTTACTGAAGATTTTCCTCTTACTGTCTCTTTGTTCAGTGGGGTGGGCTTTTTTGTGTTTTGAATGCAACAGTGACAACGATGCGATGTGTACCCGTAAGGACTGTTCCTCGAGCCATGATGCCTGCCTCAACGTCACCATAAGACCAACCAACCAGCTGTTCCATCGCTGTTGGACTGATCAGCAGTGTCACACCAGCGCAGTGCAGGCAAAGTTCAGTAAAGGCTCGGACATCAGCTTCCTCTGCTGTAACTGGGACCTCTGCAGCTCCAAGAAAAGTGGGGCCCCCAGAATAAATGCAAACTCCTTCTGACTGGGCATCCTGGCTGCTTTTGCTGGCCTTCATCTTTCCTTATTCTAAAACCAGAAGAGAGTGTGACCTCTGGGCAAGCAAAAAAAATTTGCTGAGGGCCACAAGCACAGTCTATTTCCTGGTAATGAGTGTCCTGAATGCACCAGGTTGTATCTTCTCACCTCGTTAAACCATCATGCTGTAACACTAAGTCCCCTTGCCCTCATTTTCCAGCTGATTCTCTTCTATCTGATAAACTAACCAGAGGAGAGGAGGTCATTGTACCCCATTCTTCCGAATGGGAGAGCTGAATACATGTGCTTGCCCTCAGGAACCCAGCACTCTGCTCTACTGCATTAGTGGAGTCTGAATCAGCCACTGCCAGCTCCGAAATCAACTGTGTTGGTGTTTAAGACTCTGCTGCAGCTCTTTCAGAATTCTGAAAGCCAACCCCTGACCTTGTATCTGACCCCGCACCCCCACCCCGCCTCCTACTCCTCGCCGGCCATCGATCCCAGTCACGCTGCTGATATTGGAGAGCTGCTGGCCTCTGATTGGCTGGCAACACTTGGGGATTTCCTACTAGGAACTTGATTGTGTAAGAAGCACAATGCTAGCTGGGTAAGTGCTTAATTGCACTTAAATAGCTCTGGACCTCACGGACAGAAGCAATGAGGGCTCCCACCAGTTTCTCCAATCAGTGGAGTGGTCTAACTAATAGTTGCAGCCTGTTTTTCATGTTTAAAGGGCTGGGGATTCAAATAAGTTCAGATTATGAGACTTAATTAAATCTTATTCGTCCATCAAGAGCATTTACGTTTCCTCTGTCAGTTATGATGACTCCCACACTGTGGGAGGGTTAAGGCCCTTGGAACAGCCAAAATGGGGTCTGTTTAAACTCATTTCAAATAGCCTTAAGTTCAGGTTTCCCGCCTGCATGATTCGCACCCTGCGTCCTTCCCCCTGCCGGCAAAAATGGAATCTACCAGAAAAAGGGGCATGATTTCCATAACTGGCTCCTGGCCACCATTTTTAAAGGCCGCCAAGTCGGTCCGACTGCCCGAAAATCCACCCCCTGGACTCCAAAGGTTAAATTACAAGGAGAGATTGCACAAACTTGGGTTGTATTTCTAGAATGTTAGAAGGTTTAGGGATGATTTGATTGAAGTTTAACATATCAAAGAGATCAGATAGAGATCAACTATTTCTGCTGGTTGGAGAGTCTCATGCTAGCAGGCATCGTCCAAAAGTCAGAGAAAATCCAGACATTTCAGGAATGAAATTAGGAAATGCAGCCACATGGAAAGGGCAGTAGAAGTTTGAAACGCTCTTCCACTAGCAATTGATCTCACATTAATTGTTAATTTTATAACAGAGGTCGATTGACTTTTGTTCACCAAACACATTAAGGAATACATAGCAAAGGTCGGCATATAAAGCCAGGTTGCAGATCAGCCATGATCTCATTAAATGGTAGAACAGGCTAAAGGGATTAAATGAGACCATACGATGTAGGAGCAGAAGTAGACCATTCGGCCCGTCAAGTCGGCTCGGTCATTCAATGAGATCATGGCTGATCTGGTAATCCTTAACTCCACTTTCCTGCCTCTTCCCCATAACCCTTGATTCCCTTACCGATTAAAAATCTGTCTATCTCAGCCTTGAATATACTTAACAACCAGCTCTACAGCCCTCTTCGGTAAAGAATTCCACAGATTCACTGCCCTCTGAGAGAAGAAATTCCTCCTCCAGTTCCTATGGTTGCCTTCAACGAGTTTTTTTATATTGAAAGACCTGCATTACCTAGAGAAATAACCTACCACAGAACTACTACTTATCTGGTTCCTGTCAAGTTAGATGGTCATAAAAAGCACAAGGGGAAGAGGATGATTGTATCAAAATATAGCTGGCATCCTTAAAACAAAGAGCAGTCAGGAACCTTTTGAAAATTAAAGCCTAATCACAGACCGTTAACATAAAAATATCAATATAAAGTGTCTTTGAAGGCCATTAAAGAAGTGACTCAGTGGCAGTAAATCACTCATATCAAAGTAACTATGGCCTGAATTTTACCCTTGGCGGGCATGCGCGATTGGCGGGACCAGTTGGGAAACAGGCCCCCAACCGCGATCGGCCCACATCCACGATTTCACACTGACTGGCCAATTAATACTAACCCAGCATGAAACACGTCTTCCCAATGGTCGGGAGGGACCAGGCGGGGGCAGGGGCCTGTCGGGTGCTGGGTCCAATGGTGACCCGGTGTGTGGTTTAAAAATAGCAGAGGCAGTTCCTTGAAGGCTGCCAGGGAAGAATGATATATTCTGCATTTGGAGGGTGAAGCGATGGCCTCAACAGCGGCTGGAGATGCCAGGTGGCAGGGCGGTCTGGTGTGCATTCGGGTGGGCACTCGGCCCTCCCATTTTTCGGACAAGTGCCTTGCGGTGCTCTTGGAGGAGGTGGCTGCCAGGAGGGACACCCTCATTCCCAGAGATGGAAGGAGGAGGCCACCGCACCAGACAAAAAAAGCTTGGGAGGACGTGGCAGCCGAGGTCAGTAGCCACAACGTTGTGCGGCACACATGGGTGCAGTGTCACAAAAGATTCAATGACCTGCTGCGCTCAGGAAGGGTGAGTACCATGTTGGTTTGGATCAGTGTGGAAAAGTGTTAAGGGCTGGCCGTCCCCCCATGGAGCTCAGGGGTGTTAGAGTCTGAGTGCCAACTGTCAATGACGCCAGAGCTGGCCGAGGAAGTGAGCCCTTGCTGTTTGGTCTGAGTGCCTTACGGCTCAAGGGCCATGACTCAGATGTGCCCTGCAAGGTGTTCCTCGGGTGGGGTTGGCCAGGCTGCAATGGCGCTGCAGGTAGAGAGTGGACTAATCAATGCTCCTCTGTCCTTTCAGGAAAAGCAAGCCATAACCACATTGAGAGGTCACCCCAAAACTCCTAATATTGACCAGATTTCAGCAGGACGCCTTGGAGCTGGAGAGCCACGTATCTCATTCAGCCGGTCGTGGAGAGGCTGGGGTGTCAGATGAAGGTAAGAGTTTCGGATGCTGCAAATATTCTTGTGTAGTCTCTTAATTGATAGGAGCCTCTAAACTGGAATCCCCATTGATCACTGAAAGACAGTGGCACCATGATGCAGATCTGCATTGTCTCACCAGGGTGCCTGGCATGCACAATGACAACGTGATGACTTAAACTAATGACATGTCGCTGTTCTCCCTAAGATTCGCCAGCTCGCACTCATTTGCAGGACCCCGAAGAGCCACCCCTGGCACCAGAGGATCACTGGTCTTCAGTTATACCTGCATCACACCCGGTCTCTGAACCAGACACCAGCACAGATACTAGCACCTCGATGGGTGTTAGATCTTCGGCTAGAATGTCAGTGCGTATCGGTGAGGGCACTTCACACTCGCTTGAGGTGCAGGCGGAGGCAGAGAGTGCCCAGGGCGCTGGCAGTCAGAGGACTGCTGGAGACCAGGACAATGCTGAGCCAAAGGCAGATGAGACTCAGGAGTCATCCATTAGGCAGCAGATGTTGGATGTCCAGCGAGATGTGCTGGAGGATCTGGCAGAGATCCATGAGGGTATGCGTGCCACGCTCTCTGTTGTGCAGGAGTCAATGCGGAGCATAAGCACTGAGGCGACTCTCATGGCCAAGCACACTGCCTCTTCCATTGAGAGAGAGGCGACTAGGAACAGAATAAGGGGTTCCTGTTGTTGCGCACGGAGCTGCAAGCCCTCACACAGGCAATGACCTCAGGTGGTCACTACCAGTGTTGGAGACCAGCTAGGTGTCCATTCATCAATAACAAGCAAGGAGGTCCAGAGCGACCTCACATTGATGCACAAGCTGCTTGTCAGTTCTGTGGTCTCCTCTCAGGGCGCTCTGGATGACGGCAGCAGCTCCTCCTCCCCTCTGCCAGTGACCATGGCATCTGATGAGGCTGCGATGCCTAGGGAGATGTCAGCCGTGGCACAGGCCGCTCCCTCCCAGGCAGGGCGAGCACAGGCTCCACTGGCCAGAGGACGACCGCCAAGGTCATCAAGGCCAACAGGACAGCACGGTCAGCAGGCTGCCTGCAATGCCGTTGCCAGTGAGGTGGGCAACAAGTCGCAGCACTCGCAAACTTAAGTTTAAGGCACCATGAGCACAAGAGGGACTGGTCACGGGTAATCTTCTGTTCTGTAATGTTTTGTTCATATGTTTACTGGTGTGGAAATGAACATCAGAGATGGTAATGCTAATTTGTTTTGAATGTGAAAATTACATAAGTTTTGCTTTTGTCATAATGGCCTGAGTATGCTTCACTTTTTATTTGGTGCAGGGTATGCCAATATGTGATGCTGGTTGTGAGTGGCTCTAAACTTTATTGCACAGGCATTGAGTGGACTCTGGGTTCAAAGGAAAGGGTCATTTCAGACATCCTGGATGGAGGCAGCACCCCTGGGATGAGGTGGAAGCAAATCTGTGGTAGCCTAGCTGAAGGAGTGTTGGGTCAAGGTGTCCCTGGTATCCCTGCCTCCCTGAAGGATGCAGAGTTCTGCCTCCAAACCCTCAGCGTTCTCCTCACCATGCTCTTCCTGTGACTCACTACTGGATTCATACTCTGTGGCATGTGGAGCTGCCTCAAGATCCTCTTCCTCCAGTGGGCCCCACCTTGCCAGAGCCAGATTGTGGGGAGCGCAGCTTGCAACTACTATCAGTGACACCTGCTCTGGGGGGTATTGTAGTGCTCCCCCTGAACGGTCCAAGAATAGTCAGAACCACATCTTCTTACAGTCCTTTCTATTACTGCCATTGTGGAGGCATGATTCCTATTGTAACACTGCTCTGCCTACATTCTTGGGTGGTGGAGAGGCATCATAAACCACATTTTCAACAATAGCCCTTGTCACCCAGCAGCCATTCATCCAGTCGGACAGGAGCACTGAATAGCCTTGACACCTCGGAGTGTCTCAGGATATAAGCATCGTGGGAGCTGCCAGGGTACCTTGTACAGACTTGCAAAATCTATGTCCTGCTTTCACAAACTACCTGGACGTTCATCAAGTGGAATCCCTTCCTGTTGATGAAGGCACCCGGCTGACCCGCTGGTGCCTTGATGGCCACATGTGTGCAATCGATGGCACCCTGGATGCGGGGGAACCCAGCAATCGCTGCAAACCCTCTGGCTCGCTCAGCCTGGCTGGCCTCGTCCATACGAAAATGAATAAATATCAGTACCCGCCTGAACAGAGCTTCTGTCACCAGCTTGACCCAACTGTGGACAGCTGATTGGAACATTCTACACAGATACCCCACTGACTCCTGGAAAGAGCCGGAGGCATAGAAGTTGAAGGCCACTGTGACCTTCAGAGCCATTGGCATGGGGTTTCCACAGTTGGAGGTGACCTCAGGCCCAATCATCTCACAAATGGAGTCACAGTCTCCCTGGAGAGGCGGAGCCTCCTTCAGTATTGTACTCAGGCATATTGAGGTAGCTGCATCACTGTCTGCAAACCCTGGCAGCAGGATAGTGTTGTCTTCTGCGGCCCCTTACACCTTGGACTACCTTCTGGCCCTGCACCTCTCCTCTCACAGGTCGCTCCCCAGGAACCTGCATTGGGATACCTAGCCTCCTCTCCCTTCTGCCCCTCTCTTCCTCCTCAGAGGAGGTGCCTCCAGCGGAGACCACAATCCCCATTACCAGGGTTACAGAAGGCTGTCTAATACATGGAAGGGCCATAGAACTTAAGAACTAGGAGCAGGAGTAGGCAATTTTGCTCCTCGAGCCTGCCCCGCCATTCAATACAATCATGGCTGATCTCATTTCAACCTCAACGCCAATTTCCCGCCCTCTCTCCATAACCTTTGAACCGGTTACTAATTAAAAATCTGTCTATCTCCTCCTTAAATTTATTCAGCGTCCTGGCATCCACTGCACTCTGGGGTAGTAATTCCACAGATTCACAGCCCTTTGAGAAAAGTAATTCCTCCTCATCTCTGATTTAAATCTACCACCCCTTAGCCTAAAACTATGGCCTCTCATTCTAGAATGCCCCACAAGGGGAAACATACGCTCCACATCTACTTTGTCTATCCCCTTTAGCATCTTATATACCTCAATTAGATCTCCTCTCATCCTTCTAAACTCTAGTGAGTTTAGGCCTAAACTGCTCAATCTCTCCTCATAAGACAAGCCCCGCATCTCTGGAATCAATCTAGTGAACCTCCTCTGAAACACCTCCAATGTAACTACATCCTTCCTCAAGTAAGGGGACCAAAACTGTGCACAGTACTCCAGGCGTGGTCTCACCAATGCCTTGTACAGTTGCAACAACACTTCCCTATTTTTATACTCTATTCCTTTAGCAATAAATGCCAAAATTCCATTTGCCTTCCTTATTACCTGCTCTACCTGCATACTAGCTTTCAGTGATTCATGCATGAGGACACCCAGATCCCTCTGCACTGAAGCATTCTGAAGTTTCTCTCCATTTAAATAATAAGTCGCTTTTTTATTCTTCCGACCAAAATGGATAACCTCACACTTATCCACGTTAAACTCCATCTGCCAAATTTTGGCCCATTCATCTAACCTGTCCATATCCATTTGTAAATTTCTTATTTCTTCATTGCAACATCCTTTCCCATCTATTTTGGTGTCATCTGAAAATTTAGCTATAGTACCTTCTATCCCTAAATCCAAGTCATTAATATAGATTGTAAATAGTTGGGACCCAAGGACCAAACCCTATGGTACCCCACTAGTTACAGCTTGCCATCCAGAAAAAGACCCATTTATCCCGTCTCTCTGCTTTCTGTTGGTTAGCCAATCCTCTATCCAAGCTAGTATATTACCCCTAACTCCGTGTGATCTTATCTTGTGTATTAATTTTTTGTGCGGCACCTTATCAAAGGCCTTCTGGAAGTCCAGATATACTACATCTACAGGATCCCCATTATCCACTTTGCTTGTCATATCTTCAAAGAACTCTAACAAATTAGTCAAACACGATTTACACGGCCACACAGTCAAAATCCTCCGGAGGGGCCTCGGAGACACCAATGAGTCCAGAAATGAAGCCTGGAAATGTTAAGAATGAAGCTCAGAACTGAGATGAAGCTGTCAAGTTCATATAAGCAACCAGCAACAAACTATCTCCTAAACTCCTCACTGCTCACAATGGCAATATTGCAGACCCTTTTTATCTTGCCCTTGGATGAGGTTTTGCAAAATTTGGGCTGCCCGCCTGCCCGTGCGACGAGCACGAAATCGCACGCGCAATGTAAAATCTGGATCAATTGGGTTTTTAATGGCCTTAAGTGGCCTTTTAACTGATGGCGGGTGCAGCTCCAACACCCACGCATGCCCGCCGACCTGAAGATCGCGAATGTGCATGATGATGTCGGGATGCACGCCCGACGTCTTCTCGCGCAATTTTACGCCCAAACGGATCCGGCGCGCGCCCACCCGCGTGGCGTTAAAATTCTGCCCCATGAATTTCCTTAGTGCAGGTTAATATGTTCCAGCAAAAGGTTTTGAAAATCCACAGGGTTACGCTTTACGCACAAGTGCTTTTTTGAGATTCAATAGCCTTTCAGTCTTTCAGAATGATTCTGTTTTGCTGTAATGTTCCCAAGAAACTCTAAGCCCTTCTGCAAAAAAGTTGATGTATTTTGCTCCTTTTACAGTGGGAGATGCATACCATGAAAAAGATTACACCTCCAGGAATTTGCTTTGATCCTCATAGTGTAGATAAAAGCCAACCAAATTACAGCCATTCGACCACATACGGTCCCAGGAGTCCTGGTAAGCCCAGGAAGCTCACTTCTACACTTCCTATATAGAGGATAGAGTGCTGCTTGAATCTCGAGCTTCTCAGAAACCTATTCTCAGCACTGTAGCCTCTATGATAGATAGATCATTAATCAGAACACCAAATCTGTTAGTGTTAACAGAAGCTAATGGTGATTTCCATTTTACATATTGCCCACAAGGCTGTGTTATGAACTGAAGTAGCCCAGAAAAAGAAATAAAACTTTGGAAACCTCTGGCCTAGATGACCCTAAGTGACATGTCGAGATCTCATACAGGTGTGAATGTCCAACTCTCTGAGGGTAGATGCTGGGAGAAACAGTATTATAAAACCAGGGCTGAAGTCAATCCCCTGTCTTGGTCTAGTTTAATAGCATTAGGACCACGAGGCCATTTGTAATCTATAAAAAATCTTACATCCAGACACATTCTTGTCTACAAAACCCTACTTTCTGCTGGTAAATTTCTGTCAATACTTTTGTGTCACCGTTTTCATTCTAAATTCTCATGTCCAAATTGCCAATGTAAACTTGTCATCCTGTAATCACACCTTCTCACCACCGAAGGAACTGCAGCACGTTAGCTTTGTGTCTCCCAGGCTGTGTTGCAGACAAACTCGTGAGGAAAAAATGTTTTACACAACGAATGGTTAGAATTTAGAATGTACTGCCTGATAGGGTGGAGGGTAAAAAAATTAACGGTATCCTTCAAAAGAGAATTGGACAAAGACCTCAAGGAGAAAATATTGCAGGGATATAGAGTAAGGGACTAGCTACAAGTTCTCCTCCAATTAAGCAACACAGCATCCTGACCTGGAACTACATCACCAATCTCTCACTGTCACTGGGTACTCTCTTCCTAACAGCACTGTGGGTGTACCTACACCACGCAACTGCAGCAGTTCAAGGAGGCATTCGCCACCACCTGCCTGCTCAAGGGCCATTAGCGGTGGGCAATTAATAGCGGCCTTTTCAGCAACGCCCAGATCCCATGAATGAATTTTAAAAACCCTGTCAAGCCCCTTAAGAATTTTATATGTTACAATTAGATCACCTCTCATTCTTCTAAACTCCAAGAAATATAGGCCTAGTCCACTCAATCACACCTCATATGACAATCCCCTCATCCCAGGAAACAGTCTAGTGAACTTCCATTGCACTCCCTCTAGAGCAAGTATGCCCTTCCTTAGGTAAAGTGACTAGAACTGCACACAGTACTCCAGCTGTGGCCTCACCAATGCCCTGTAGTAACTCTTATACGCTAACCAATTTGGAACTAGTTAGTTAAAATTACCCACATAAATCTACTCTTCACTGCACCCAGCACAGGGAGAATATCATCCCCGCCTGACCCCATCCCCACTCCCACCAGCACCTGCCACATTCCTCCAGGGAAATCACACTTTGGGCACATATATGAAAATGGCTGTGCACAGACATACAGTGACAATTTTACCCAATATCCAGATATTTAAGAAAGGAGCAGGTCCCATTCACTCCTACCTGCCTTTTGTCTTGTGTTCACATGTTGGCTGCACACAGGATGTGGCCCATGAGACCAGTCCCTAATTGAGTTTTGCGACGATTTTAAAACACAGATATTGCATGATTTAATTGTACCACTTCAACTTCAGCTGATAATGACTGATTTCTAGGTGTGTTGGCTTTTAAAAAAATAATGCTGAAATGGGTTATTGTGCAGAAATCAGCGCCTCTATTACTGCACCTTGTCTTTGCACAATCTCATCAGGCCTGCAATTCCACCCAAAACTTGGGAACTGGAACAATTAGGGATGTAAGCTGTAAAATGTCAGTCTGGGCTTGTTCCCCAAAATTAGGTTTGTTCTTCTTTATACTGGAGATGTACTGTGAGGCAAGATCCCAAAGAAAACTCACTCGATAGGAACATGGGTTTGAGAAATAATTATGAGGTTAGAGGCCAATTTTAGGACCCAGACTCCTCTTTCATGAAGCTCCATGTCTCAATTCATTCTGCATCGATAGCCTTCTGGCAAACATTTACGCAAGGGGAGAGGACAGACCTGAAGCATTTGCTTGATTGCGTAAATTTGCCAGGAATCCCTCACAAAGGAACATGTATCCAATAGCTATTTTGAGATTAATAAAAGTATCACCAAACAAAATGCAATGTGTAACTGCAAAAGATAAAGCATCCCAGAAAAATAGTTATTTTCTACAAATGCCTTCATGGTTCCATGGATGACAAAACCAAATCCCAAATCTTTTCATTGTTGTAGCAGGATGGATTGTGCACGGTTGAGAAAGGGTTGATTTGTTCCAGAATTATAGTATGAGGACTGGTTTCGGGTTTGGGAAGATTAAGTATCAGAGAATCACAGAGCCTTGCAGCACAGAAAGGTCATTCAGTCCATTACATCGATACTGGCCCTCTGTAAGGCCTTTGTGCTGGCTCTGTAAATCGCCTATTCACTTAGATTCACTCCCTTGTTCTTCCTACATATCCTTTGAAAACAATTATTTTTCAGGTATTCATCAATTAAAAAGCTACAATGAACAGTGCTCTTCGATCCAAGATATGCACTATGGGCTGGATTTTATGGGGTGCCACAATCCTCATCCCCAACCCCAGGCTAAAAAGTCAGGGGGTGAGGGGGATAGCCCAGCCCTTGATCCCGACGGCTGCCCTGTGGCAATTTAACGCTAGGAGCGGCATTAGTTGCTTTAAGGCGAGACTTCTGTCCCCTTCCCGGGAGGATCTGCCACCTTAAAGAGCTGCCGGCCAATCAGAGGAAGCTGGAAGCAGTGGCCATTTCTGGAACCACAGGCAGTCTCACCATGTCGAGGAGCCCAGTTAAGTCCTAGGTCAGGAATCTCGATGAAGTGGGGTATGGGCCGGGTTCAAGAGACCTGGGGGAATGTTAAAGGAGGGATAGCCTTGAGGGGGAGGGGTGCATCTGATGGGCCCAGGGCCCCCACCTTGCTGAACACCAGCCCGCACTGCTAAAGCTGCTGGGCTTCCCACATGGCCTTGGTGTTCCCTGCCACAGGTAAAGTACTGGCAGGGGTGGGTTGAGATTGGCCATTTAAGGACCCCAATAGGCCCAAGTGTGGGCAGAATACCCAATGCCTCCTCTCCTGCTTGTAAAATTTCAAGTAGGCCGGGGCAGGCAGGTGGGCAGCAGGAAGGCCACTGAATTTCTCATGCCCCTGCCTGCCTATCAGCCCTATGGACTGTGTTTCCAAATGAAGCAAAGCCGAATTTTTGACAAATTTAGTGTAAAATTGGAAAGGAAGTTCCCTGTAACTGCTAGTTGCCTCTCTTCAATCACCATACAGTGGGCAAATACCAAACCAATCAGTGCTTTGTGGCAATGCACAGTGCCCACTCTGAAGCTCTATCAGTCATTTTCACCTAGATTTGTTCCAACATCTGTCTTTGTTCATGATGCCCAGCCCCAGGGCTTCAAAGGTATTTCGAAAATATCCAGAACATCAATCTCACATGAAACCAAAGGAAAACATCGAATGTCATTGAACAATAAATATCAACACTGTCATCAGCTTACCTCTGGGCTGCAGACCAAGGGTGTTTCTCTTCCAGTTTTGTTAAGAGTGCTACAGTCAGCTGCCTATCACCCTCAAGGCATCCTCCAGGTACCAACTGGATTTCCAAGGCCCTGCAAACTTGTTTGCGGCTGCCCTTCCTGGGACTATTCGCAAAGACCTGAGTTTGAGCACAATTATTACAACTTTTCATTAAATGAATACATGATTCCCTTTAATAAACTGTCATACTATTGCAGTATTTAAGTCTCCATAAAGCACTCAAAAGGCACAGGCATAATTACTTATCATGCTTCTAAAATCCTTATGGCTAAATGGCACAATTACTCACAATATTTCCCTCAGCTAATGAAAGTAACTGAAGGCAGTAGGGGCAATTCTGCGGTAATTAAAAAATCTTCAATCAGAGCCATTTTATGGAAAGACACTAATACATTTATCACTGCAAATCAGACTAACTAATCCTAACTGACTTCATTTCCAACTAATTGGCATTTTGGGGCATTATGGCAAGAGCAGTCAAAATGCTTGCAGTAGTGTGTGCATTTAATGGAGAAACTCAGACACTCCTAAGAACTTAAAAAGGACATTGTTAGGACAATTGTGCTTAATGCTTAAGGCCAGCTGTCACTCTGCCCATTGACATAAAAAGAGTTAGTACTGCAAAATAATTTTTAAAATGGACGCTGCAGTTAAAAAGAACTCAATGGGTGGAATTTTACAGTCCCATCGCAGCATGTCATTCAAAAGTCCATTGACTTCGGCAGTACCGTAAGATCCCACCGATGTAAAATTCCACCCAATATCTATAATATAATTTCATTGATAACTGCAACACAAAAACCTTATCAAATGTTTATTTTGCAGTTTATAGCAATGTGCAAGATCATTTTTTCACTCTTTTATGAGGCATGAGCATTGATGGCTAGGCCAGCATTTGTTTCCCATCTCTTAATGCCCTTGAGAAGGTGGTGGTGAGCTGCCTTTCCAACTGCTGTGGTTCATGTGGCGCAGGTACACTCACAGTGCTGTTAGAGAGGGAGTTCCAGGATTTTGACCCAGCGACAGTGAAGGAACAGCGATATAGTTTCAACTCAGTATGCTGTGTGACTTGGAGGGGATAGGAAGCTGGTGGTGTTCCCATACGTCAGTTGCCCTTGTCTTTCTTGGTGGTAAAGTTGTTTCTTTTTATTCATTTATGGGATGTGGGCATCGCTGGCTAGGCCAGCCTTTATTGCCCATCCCTAATTGCCCTTGTTCAGGGGGCAGTGAAGAGTCAACCACATTGCTGTGGGTCTGGAGTCACATGTAGGCCAGGCCAGATAAGGATGGCAGATTTCCTTCCCTAAAGGACATTAGTGAACCAGATGGGTTTGTACAACAATCGACAATGGTTTCATGGTCATCATTGACTTCTAATTGCAGATTTTTATTGAATTCAAATTCCACCATCTGCCATGGCGGGATTCAAACCCGGGTCCCCAGAGCTTTACCCTGGGCTGGGTATTGGGTATACCCTGGGTCAAGCATTAGCCTCGATTTGGTTGGTGCTGTCAAAGGAGGCCAGACAAGAGATAGAGAGGAGGAGGAAAAGTGAGCAGCGAATTATTGTTTATAATTCAATTCTTATGATGTGGGGTTTGCTGGCATTTTATTAACCAGTTTCCCAGAGAGCATGGTAATGGGCCTTTTTCTTGATGGGAGTGTCTTGCTAGACCATTTCAGAGGGCAGTTAAGAATCAGCCTTAGGCATAGACTGGAGTCACATATCTGCCAGACTGGTGAAGGACAATAGATTTCCTTCCTGAAACTAATGAACAAGTTGGCTTTTTTGAGACAATTTGACAGCTTCCTGTTCACTTTAATACCAACTTTTTAGCTCCAGATGTTTTATTTTTAAAGCTGAATTCAAATTCTCAGGCTGCTGTGCTGGGATTTGAACTGCCATTCTCTGAGGTATTTGTAAGCCAACATGAGGGGGAAAAATTGGTAAACACATTGTAACCTGTAAGTCAGTTATATTTTATAACTTAAAACAATTAAAACAGTTAAAATAATTTAACTTAAGTTAAATGATTTCCATATTCAGTGGCACCCTGCAGCATTATTATCCCATCAATATACAGCCGAGCATAGAGAGGCTTTCAATGGATCCCCATTCATTTTATTTTATTATGTGGGGACTGATTTCTGTACGCATGAATTGGTCACTACCTACAAAATAGTTCTCTCCCTGCAACCCGCCCACAACAATCTGCCGAAATGCAGGTTCCTGAAATTGTCCTGCTTTTTTCTTGGTTTGCTAATCAGTAATTAGCCTCAAACTGACATAGCCTCTTGCAATGCCTAACCTACTTTTCCTTGCTTATGAAAAAATCTGGGTGAAAGGCCCGGAGATATGCCAGATAAAGGATTACATTCCAAATGGGGGCACACCTGAGCTTAAAGGCACAGTCCACAGCTCCATCAAGCCGACTGTGTGCAGACTGGCCTTGATAACCCGCCTCTATCAAAGTGAGGTCACTGCAACTTCACAAGCAGCAGCAACTTTGCAGACAAATTTCTCTCAACAGCAGCAAATGGCATGTGCAGCAATCAGACTTTGTGTGTTACAGTGCCAGGCCACATTAGAGAGGTGCATCTTTGCAAACCAGGTGGTGCCATAGATCAGACACTGGTTTTTGACCTTTGGGATGCAGATTGAATTCCAGCATAGACTAACAGGAGGAAATTCTTTTCAATATGCCAGCTGCAAATGTCCTACTTTTGGCGATTTTTGTGAAGTTTCAATCCAATCCCTGGTAGGTATAGTCCTTAATTTTGGCACTAATTGACTAGCTCAGTCAGAGATTATTGGTGTGTTTTTTTTAAGTGTCATAATGATGCAGTGGATGGCCAATTATAAAATAAGCCCCATTCACTTCGTTTTAATGCTTCAAATGACACCCAAAAAGTCTGGTGTAACAATCTACCCCTTATCACAACCAATGTGCCAACAGTAATATAGCATGCAATTTCATAGTGATAACAATTTAACCATTTCCTTACCAAATACTAAAGGATATTTCAAAGCGTGATTAACAATCTCCAAATCTGTCATTCCTACATTCTTCCTCATATCGTGGCTGTGTTAAGATCGACACTCATCACACCACCCCCTACTCTACTTCATTCCTAAGCCACTGCTCAAAACAAGGAAGCTGCTTAACTCCCTTAGGGTATTGGAAGACAAACTTGATGTCACCTAACCATTATTTTTAGATTTATTCCATATTTCCAACCCTTTTTCTGCCCGTCATCCTGGCTATATAGGCACTGGCCAGCCACCTAAATTTGTCAATGAATTAAAGAAAAGAAATAGGGTTAACATTGTAAAGATTATTTCCTGCCCATGCAAAATGTATTATCTTTTGATTCAAGTTGGGAAAAGGCACAGTTGTGATTTGCCAAACAAATGTTACCACACTTTTCAAAGTGTCAGTGGACCATGAACAATGTACATTATTTGTGTTACTCCTTTTTCACAAATAAATGCTTATAAAGTTATGCCATTTAGAAGGTTTCACTTCCATTCTAAACATGCTGCTGTCTCCATCAAGCTCTGACAACATAATTTATCAGGCATGAATTTGGAGTCTGACTAAACAAATTGACATCTCTTGCTGTGTGTTTACCAGACAGGTTATAAAAACCGATAGTCAAAGCCTTTCTATCTAAATTATTTGAAGAAATAAATATTTTATTAAAACAACATCCACTCAGATTAATACATAATTTCTTTAGGAACTCAATGCACTTCTGGCCACTTCATTAACCAAATTCATGGTTCATTTGAACGGGTCTGAACACCTACTCTCAAATGGGCCATTCTGTGCGGTAAACTGACCATTAACACAATTGATCCATCTATTAAACAGGGAGGTTGCCATTATGCGAGTGGGTGGCACAATGACACTGAACTGCCAATCTCAGAACGAGGGGTTCAAGCAATATATTTGTGGTTTTTGCTATATTTTGGAAAAATGTGCTTGAGTATCTGAAGCCAGAAATGACTGATGTATGACAGCAACACTAGAACGACTTAACACTTTACCACGACGTTTATTTGTTCACAATCTTAGGGGATTCATTAACCCATTGAAAATAAACAGATACACATCTCTGTTAAACTAGCAGAAAATGGAATGTCACAGTGATGCTTTAAATGTTTGTATGCCCGCATTACAGAATCATTTCTTAGCTATTATGTTTGCTATAGAATTGAGGATAAGTACTGATGAGAGCCTCTCCAATGAGATGCCAAATCCATTTTAAAAATAATTCATAATTATCATAAGAACAGAAAATGCTCAAAACACTCAGCAGGTCAGGCAGCATCCGTGTAGAGAGAAAAACAGAGTTAACATTTCAGCCTGATGGTCTGAAAGGTCAACATAAGGTCATTGATCTGAAAGGTTAACTCTGTTTTTCTCTCCCTCCAGGGATGCCACCTGCTGAGTGTTTCCAGCATTTTCTGTTTTTATTTCAGATTTCCAGCATCCTGCTTTTAAAATCAGTTCAGCCAGTATTTACATTTTGCAGATTGTTTCTACTTGTAACTTGTGGTTCAATCCAAAGCAAATAAGAACCATACGAATCATAAGAAATAGGAGCAGTAGGCCATTCAGCCCATCTAACCAGCTCTGCCATTCAATAACATCATGGCTGACCTGATTACAGCCTTAACTTCACTTTTCCACCTTCCCCCCTTAATCTTTGACTCTCATGTCGATCAAAAATGTAACTCAGCTTTGAATATTTCAACGACGCAGCCTCCACTGCTCTCTGTGGAGGAGGATTTCAAAGACTAACGATCCTCTGAGAGAAGAAATTCCTCTACGTCGCCATCTTAGATGGGAGATCCCTTATTTTTTAAAACAGTGTCCCCTAGTTCAAGATTACAGAATGAGAGAAAACATCCCCTCAGCATCTACCCTGTCAAAACCCCTCAGAACCTTATGGCCAGGATTTTCCCCTCAGCGATTTGGGGGTGGGGCCCGCTTGCCGAGGGGAAAATGACACGGGATGACGTCAGGAGGACGTCGGGAGGAATCCCCGATGTCATCCCGGTCCATTTAAATTTTTAGGAAGGCGGGCGGACAGCGAAATCAGCTGTCCGCCCGCCGACCTGTCAACGGCCAATTGAGGCCATTGACAGGCTATTTAAAGTAATTAAAGACCCTGCCCGTCCAAACTTAAGGCTGGCGGGCAGGCCAGGAGCCCCAGCGGGCTCCACATTATTGATGAAACTTCATCCACTGGCGGGATGAAGTTTCATGTCCGTATTGTAAAAAATTAATAAAGTGTATGCGTTCTTTATTAACATGTCCCATCTCGTGTGACATGGTCACATGAGGGGGACATGTTAATAATTTTTTAATGGTTCTATTTTTAAAGTTTTTGACACTATCAGTATTCTCCCTGAGACAGGACTTTGCCTCAGGGAGAAGTGCGCTCTTTCATGCACATGCGCGAAAGAGCACACTGACAGCTGGGGATTCCCTCCCCCCTGCCCCACACAGGAAACGCATAACGCTTCCTGTTGGGGATGCCGCTGGGTGGGCCTTAATTGGCCCACCCACTTAAAATGGCGGCGGGCCCCGTTTCAGTGGCGGGAGTCGGTTGCCCGCACGCCACCAAGCCGGTGGGGCCCACCCGCCATCCAAGGGCAAGATTCTGCCCTATATGTTTCAATAAGACCACCTCTCATTCTTCTAAACTCCAATGTGTATAGGCTCAACCTTCCCTCATAAGACAACCTCTTTATCCCAGGAATCAGCCTAGTGAACCTTCTCTGAACTGCTTCCAATGCAAGTATATCCCTCTTTAGTAAGGAGATTAAAACTGTACACAGTACTCCAGGTGCAGTCACACCAATGCCCTGTACAGCTGTAGCAAGACCTCCCCACTTTTATACACAATCCCTCTTGCAATAAAGGCCAACATTCCATTACCTTCCTAATTACTTGCTGTACCTGCATGCTAATATTTTTTGATCCACCATCCAAGGACACCCAGATCCCTCTACAAGCAGGATTCTGCAGTCTCTCCCCATTTAAATGATATTCTGCTTTTATATGCTTTAGGTCAGGTCAGGGCTGTCCCCAGCTTCCTCTTTTCCCAGTACTGATGCCAGTGCCCCATGAATCAAAACCCATTTCTCCAATACCAATCTTTTGATCCACGCACTCAACTTTCTGATATTATTTGCCCTATGCCAAATATACAATTCTCAGAGAAAAGCAAGTTGAATCTACACGCGCTTTTTAACAGGCATTTGATCTCTCTTCATGACATTGCAAACGATTTCAGTCTCGGTTGCTGACCTCTTCTTCCAAACTGCTTTTCCTCCCTTGGCCATCCATGGAACAAGGCTCAAAGTGTACCTGGTGCTCTGTCTGGGTCACCACCCCCCTGAACTTCAGTTCCCCAAGATAAGTGAGGACCATTTCAGGGTGAGCCTGCAAGGGAAAAAAACAAAGTAGGTTGAAGGGAACAACTAGCATGTCACCGTATTGGTGAAACTGTGACAATATACACAGTGCAGAATAAAGGAAAAAATACCATCTCTGGACATCTTCAACAGACTAAACGTAACAAAATGTTGAAGCAAAATTACATTTACATAGCACCTTTCACAATATCAGGACCTCCCAAACATTCCAAAGCCAGTAAAACAGAGTTATTAATGTAACATAGGGAAACACAGAGGCCAATTTAAACATAGCAAGGCCCCAAGAACAGCAATGAAATGAATAGTAAATCATGCTCTTTTTATGATGTTAGTCAACATAATTGTTGGCCAGGACACCAGAACACCCCTACTCTTCCTTGATTAGCGCCAAGGGATCTTTTACATCCACCTTAGAGGACAGACTAGGCCACGATTTAGCCTCTCCTCTGAAAGATGTCATCTGAAGCAGTACAGCATTTCCTCAGTACTGCATTAGATTGTCAGAGGAGGTGATGGTGTAGTGGTATTGTCGCTGGACTAGTAATCCAGAGACCCAGGGTAATGCTTTGGGTTCGAATCCCTGTAAAAACCCATCTGGTTCACTAATGCCCTTTAGGGGAGGAAATCTGTCTTCCTTACATGTGACTCCAGATCCACAGCAATGTGGTTTACTCTGAAATGGCCTAGCAAGCCTCTCAATTATATCAAACCGCTACAATGTCATAGAAAAGGAATGAAACTGGACATACCACCCAGCATCAACCTAGGCACCAGAAACAACAAGGGCCTGTCGACCCTGCAAAGTCCTCCTTACTAAAGTCTGGGGGGCTAGTGCCAAAATTGGGAGAGCAGGTGGCAAGGGCGCAGAATGTACTCTGGGTGGGGGACTTCAATGTCCATCACTAAGAGTGGCTCGGTAGCACCACTACTGACTGAGCTGGCCAAGCCCAAAATGACATATCTGCTAGACTGGGTCTGCGGTGGGGGCTGAGGGAGCCAGCAAGATGGAAAAACACACTTGACCTCGTCCTCACCCACATGCTTGCAGCAGATGCATCTGTCCATGACAATTTCAGTAGGAGTGACCACCACACTGTCGTTGCGGAGACAAAGTCCCACCTTCACATTGAGGATACCCTCCATCATGTTGTGTGGCACTACCACCGTGCTAAATGGGATAGATTTTGAACAGATCTAGCGACACAAGACTGGGCATCCATGAGGCACTGTGGACCAGCAGCAGAGTTGTACTTGAACACAATCTGTAATCTCATGGCCTCACATATCCCTCACTCTACCATTACCATCAAGCCAGGAGATCAACCCTGATTCAATGATGTGCAGGAAGGCATGCCAGGAGCAGCACCAGGAATATCTAAAAATGAGGTGTGAAGCTGTATGCCAAACAGCATAAGCAGCAAATAATAGACAGGGCTAAGTGATCCCACAACCAACGTATCAGATCCAAGCTCTGCAATCCTACCACATCCAATCGTGAATGGTGGTGGACAATCAAACAACTCACTGGAGGAGGAGGCTGCACAAATATCCCCATCCTCAATGATGGAGGAGCGCAGCACATCAGTGGAAAAGATAGAACCATAGAACACTACAGCACAGAAAACAGGCCATTCGGCCCTTCTAGTCTGTGCCAAAATATTATTCCGCTAGTCCCATTGACCTGCACCTAGTCCATAACCCTTCAGACCTCTCCCATCCATGTATCTATCTAATTTATTCTTAAAACTTAAGAGTGAGCCCGCATTTACCACGTCAGATGGTAGCTCGTTCCACACTCTCACCACTCTCTGAGTGAAGAAGTTCCCCCTAATGTTCCCCCTAAACCTTTCCCCTTTCACCCTAAAGTCATGTCCTCTCATGTTTATTTCTCCTAATCTAAGTGGAAAAAGCCTACTCGCATCTACTCTGTCTATACCCCTCACAATTTTGTAAACTTCTATCAAATCTCCCCTCATTCTTCTACGCTCCAAGGAATAAAGTCCTAACCTGTTTAATCTTTCCCTGTAACTCAACTCCTTAAGACCCGACAACATCCTAGTAAATCTTCTCTGCACTCTCTCAATCTTACTGATATCCTTCCTGTAGTTAGGCGACCAGAACTGCACACAATACTCCAAAGTTGGCTTCACCAATGTCTTATACAACCTCACCATAACATCCCAACTCCTATACTCAATACTTTGATTTATGAAGGCCAGTATGCCAAAAGCTTTCTTTACAACCTTGTCTACCTGTGACGCCACTTTCAGGGAATTATGTATCTGAACTCCCAGATCCCTTTGTTCCTCCGCACTCCTCAGTGCCCTACCATTTACTGTGTATGTCCTACCTTGGTTTGACCTTCCAAAATGTAACACCTCACACTTTTCCACATTAAATTCCATCTGCCATTTTCTGGCCCATTTTTCCAGTTGGTCCAGATCTCTCTGCAAGCTTTGAAAGCCTTCCTCGCTGTCCACAATGCCTCCAATCTTAGTGTCATCAGCAAACTTGCTGATCCAATTCACCACTTTATCATCCAAATCATTGATTTAGACAACAAACAACAATGGTCCCAGTACAGATCCCTGAGGCACACCACTAGTCACAGACCTCCAGTCTGAGAAGCAATCATCCACTACCACACTCTGTCTTCTCCCACACAGCCAATTTCGAATCCAGTTTACAACCTCTCCATGGATACCAAGTGTCTGAACCTTCTGAACTAATCTCCCATGTGGGACCTTGTCAAAGGCCTTACTAAAGTCCATGTAGACAACATCCACAGCCTTTCCTTCATCTACTTTCTTGGTAACCTCGTCGAAAAATTCTACAAGGTTCGTTTAACACGACCTACCACGCACAAAACCATGCTGACTATCCTTAATCAGCCCTTGGCTGTCCAAATAATTATATATCCGATCTCTCAGAACACCTTCCAATAATTTACCTACGACTGACGTCAGGCTCACTGGCCTGTAATAACCTGATTTAATTTTGGAGCCTTTTTTAAACAACGGAACAACATGAGCTACCTTCCAATCCTCCGGCACCTCACCCGTGGCTAAGGACATTTTAAATATTTCTGCCAGGGCCATTTGTTACAATCTTCAGCCAGAAGTGCGAGTGGATGATCAATAGCAGCCTGCTCCGGAGGTCCCCAGCATCACAGGTGCCAGTCTTCAGCCAATTCGATTCACTCCACATGATATCAAGAAATGGCTGAAGGCACTGGACGCTGCAAAGGCTATGGGCCCAGGCAATAGTACTGAAGACTTGTGCTCCACAACTTGCCGTGCCCCCGTGGCCAAGCTGTTCCAGTACAGCTACAACATTGGCATCTACCTGGCTATGTGGAAAATTGCCCAGGTATGTCCTGTACACAAAAAGCAGAACAAATCCAACCCAGCCAATTACTGCCCCATCAGTCTACTCTCAATCATCAGTAAAATAATGGAAGGGATCATCAACAGTGCTATCAAGCTGCACTTGCTTAGCAATAACCTGCTCACTGACGCCCAGTTTGGGTTCTGCCAGAGCCACTCAGTTCCTGACCTCATTACAGCCTTGGTTCAAACATGGACAAAAGAGCTGAACTCCCAAGGTGAGGTGAGAGTGACTGCCCTTGACATCAAGGCTGCATTTGACGGAGTGTGGCATCAAGGAGCCCCAATAAAACTGGAGTCAATGGGAATCAGGGGAAAAACTCTCTGCTGGCTGGAGTCATACCTAGCACAAGGGAAGATGGTTGTGGTTGTTAGAGGTCAGTCATCTCAGCTCAGGGACATCACTGCCGGTGTTTCTCAGGGTAGTTTCCTTGGCCCAACCATCTTCAACTGCTTCATCAATGACCTTCCTTGCATCATAAGGTCAGGAGTGGGGATGTTCACCGATGATTGCGCAATGTCCAGCACCATTCATGACTCCTCAGATACTGAAGCAGTCCATGTCCAAATGCAGCAGACCTGGACAATATCCAGGCTTGGGCTGACAGGTGGCAAGTAACATTCATGCCGCACAAGTGTCAGGCAATTACCATCTCCAACAAGAGAGTATAATCATCGCCCCTTGATGTTCAATGGCATTACCATCACTAAGTCCCCCCTATCAACATCCTGGGGGTTACCATTGACCAGAAACTGAACTGGACTAGCCATATAAATACTGTGGTTACATGAGCAGATCAGAGGCTAGAAATCCTGCGATGAGTAACTCACCTCCTGATCCCCAAAGCCTGCTCACCATCTGCAATGCACAAGTCAGGAGTATGGTGGAATACTCCCCACTTGCCTGGATGAGTGCAGCTCCCACAACACTCAAGAAGCTTAACACTATGCAGGACAAAGCAGCCCATTTGATTGGCACCACATCCACAAACATTCACTCCCTCCACCACTGACGCACAGTAGCAGCAGTGTGTACCATCTACAAGGGGAGAATTTTCAGCTTGGTGAGCGGGGGCAGGGCCCACTCGTCGAGGTGTAAAATGACGCAGGGTGACGTCAGGCATGCATCCTGACGTCACCGCGCATCATTTAGACTTTCAGTTCGGCGGGCACGCAGCTGGCTTGGCTGCAAGCCCGCCAAACTGTCAAAGGCCTGTTAAGGCCATTAATTAACTAATTAAGGCTATTGTGAAAGGTACCCGTCCAACCTTTAAGGTTGGTGGGCAGGCGGCCTTCACATTTTTCATGGAACCTCATCCACGGGCAGGATGAGGTTTCACAAAGCGTTTATAAATTAAATACATTTTCTCATTAAAGTTCATTGACGTGTCCCAGCTCATGTGACACTGTCACATGAGGGGACATCTCTTAATTTTTTTTTTCTTTATTAAAGCATTTAAAACTTGAAACTTACCTCCCTGAGGCATCTCTGTGTCTCAGGGTGATTTCTGTGCAAAAAAGAAAGAGCGCACTCCCGGCTCAGGGAACACCACCCCACCCCCGCCCGCACAGGGAGCGCACAGCACTTCCAGGTGCGTGTCACGCTGGGTGGGCCTTAATTGGCCCACCCACGTAAAATGGCACCGTGGACCCAACCGGGGATGCCGATTGGGTCTGCGTCCGCCCACGCCCGCCTCTGCACAACCCCCCCCAACAGGGGGGGAGAATTCTCTCCCACTATGCACTGCAGGAATTCTCCAAGGCTCCTTCAAAAGCACCTTCCAAACACATGACCACTACTATCTAGAAGGACAAGGGCAACAGATAGATAGGAACACCACCACCTGGAAGGTCCCCTCCAAGTCGCTCACCATCCTGACTTGGAAATATATCGCTGTTCCTTCACCGTCGCTGGGTCAGTATCCTGGAACTCCCTTCCTAACAACACTGTGGATGTACATACACCACATGGTCTGCATCGTTCAAGGAGACAGCTCACCACCACCTTCTCAATGGCAACTAGGGATGGGCAATAAATGCTGACCCAGCCAGTGAAGCCCACATCCCATGAATGAATCAAAAAAAAAAGCCAAGAATACAGGATGAATTTTAGTTCCAGGCTCCTGATCTTGATGCCAGGCTGAATTCCGGATTGGGAGCTTGAAGGTGACCATGGCAGCAGCCTGGAGGAGAATTTCTAGGAGGAGGCCAATTAAGAGACTGCCTCAGGAGTCCCATCAAATTAAGGGCAAAGAGTGGGCTCCACAGCCAGGAGGGCCAATGGGACACCCCAGGCTGTGGATGACCAGTAGCTCCTTTGGAAGACGTGGGTGCTGCTGCTGTAGGTAGGAAACCACAAGGGCACCTCAAAGTGGAGGCACTCTCTGAAGACTTAAATTATACCAAATATACTGTGGCCACAGCTGCCAAACTATCGTAGTGGAGAGGGAATCCCTTGCAATAGTGCCATGGGATTCTTTTCATACACCCAAAAAGGTACATGAGGCCTTGGTATACCATCTCACATGAAAGATGGCACCTCCAACAACGCAGTATTCCATCAGTATTGCACTAAGCGTCAGCCTTCATTTTTATGATCAAGTCTTGGAGTAGGACTTGAAACCAGAATCTTGTGGCTCAGAGGTGAAGGTGCGACAAACTGAGGCATGTCTGGTGTTTTAGGATGATCCTCTGGCAGCACCACGCACCCCCACCCCCCCTGCCCCTGCCCAAAATCCCATGGTCTGCCGCCAGGAGGCCTCCACCATTCCATCTTTGAGCTCCACCTACCTCAGGGGGTCCATCCACCGTCGAGAAAATCCAAGCCAAACGTGAAGAGTGCCGTCAACCGGCACTTTAATTGCCTATCCACCACCACCGGGCAGGCAGCCGTCACCCCCCCACCCAAAAGCTGCTCATTGAAAAGGAGCCAGAGGGGGGAACATGCCAGCAAACCAGCATGCCAGTCACTAGCGAGAAGTTGCAGCACTTGACCTTCCAGACCCGCTCCCGCCTCAAGATGAAAACGCTGGCCTACTTGTTTAATAAGTCCTTGTGATTCAGAGGCAGCAATGCTACCAGTGAGACAAGGCTGGTAACCTTTTCAAGATAAATTGTATTTCATTTAGTGAATGTTGGAATGTTCTTTCCTTCCATTTAATCCTAGTTTAGATTACTTATTCAGAGTTGACAGAATATTTGATTTGTAAGTAAAGCCAAAAATTGCATGTGCATATCCAAACTTAGCAGATGATTTCAGTACTCAGAGTTAAATAAGCAATACCACAGTCTAGAAACTACTGATCGCAATATTAGTGGGCAAATGCATGCCCAACTAATTTCTACAGCATTTACCATCTGTTATTTCAGGACAGACATTACCACTGATGACACTAGATGCCAGACATTAACCAAGGATAATTTCTAGGCTTCTAACTTCATTGGCATCAGTCCTGGCTAGCCCTCTAACCTCTGAGCTATAACTTTTGAGGTTCAAGTCCCACTCCAGGACTTGAGCACAAAAATCAAGGCTGATATTCCAGAACCGTTTTGAGGGAGTGCTGCACTGTCGGAGGTGTCGTCTTTCTGATGAGGCATTAAACCAAAGTCCTATCTGCCTACTCGGGTGGATGTAAAGGATCCCGTGGCACTATTTTGAAGAAGAGCAGGGGAGTTATCCCTGGTGTCCTGCCCAATATTTATCCCTCAGTCAACATCACAAAAACAGATTATCTGGTCATTATCACATTGCTGTTTGTGGGAGCTTGTTGCATGCGAATTGGCTTCCCCGTTTCCTACATGACAACAGTGACTACGTTTCAAAAGTACATCATTGGCTGGTCACAAAAAGCACAATATCAATGCAAGTCTTTCTTTCCGAGAAGTGGGATATAGAGAAAAGCTCTACTCCTTACGCAGTGTGCCTATTTTTGGCAGAGTTCCTGAAGCTTCCCAATTAGGACCCAGTGTATTTCATCACAGTTTCCAGTATATATGAACAACACTGGTTTGAATATATCTGGTTTCTCTCCTCCTTCCCTCCAATTTCATGGATCATCAGGTACTCTGCAGGTAATACACACTCCAGGCAAAATATACAGCCATAGGCAAAGGTGCACATCCATAATTCCTAATCAAACTGGAATCATGGGGAGAAAGGAGGAACTTGATCACACAGAGTGGTAAAATTGGCCAGTGAGCTCAATCTCCAGTACTCCTTAGATACAAAAAGAGCTGGAAGCAGAATACCTGCTCAGGATACCAATCTCAGCAATAGATTGGTATAATAGAGAGAGGAACCTAAAAAAAAAAATACATTCTAAAAGTGTGGAGAAATGTTCAAATGAACACTTTGATTTTCTATTACCTGTTGAGCTCAAAATACGTTCCAAGTTATATAAACTATGTAAGCTTTGTTCCATGGCAGGATTTCCTCTGGGTTCACTGTTCATGGCAAAATTATGGGTGCATTTATTAAAGAGACCCTTGCAATTTCGCTACTAGTGAACTGAGCAAATCTGTCACCTGTGAAAGAGATTAGGATCCCTGATCCCAGCAGAAACAGCAACTGCTGCAGTGGTCACACTACAGCTCTTAATATAAATGATATATTTCAAAGTAGAAGATGCAACACAAACCGTCGAGTAAATGTGACCGGCTGTGCTAAACCCCCACTGCTGATGTGGACTTTGTCTCGTCCTGTGGAGAGAAAAATAAAAGAAAGCGTCAAAACTCTGTATTATGTAAAGATTATGAACGTCATCTTATAAGGTTGCAGTAGTGCAGTGGTTATAAAGCTGGATTAGCAAAGTAAAGGTAAGGTAAAGGTCAGGAGTACAAATATACCTTGACTGAAAGGTAGAAATGAAGATTAAGCGGCAGCACAAATAGGTGGTAATGCATTGATTGCCCATAAAGTCTCTGCCTGACATTTAGTTTTCCTGACATTAATGGAACGGAATATTGAGCAGGAAATATAGGTAGTACATATGATGCTGCCGCTTATTATGTCATCGCCTGGCAAATTTTTATCCCAATAAATCGGGCCATTTGTGGGCTGGAAACAATCATGAAAGTTGCCAGACAATTGTAAAACAGCCAACTGGTTCACTTATTGCCCTTCAGGGACTGGACCCAGCCACACCTAATCAGTCTGGACTACATTCTAATTCACTAAATGATTGACTCTCAATGCCTTCAGAAGTGGAGCAGCAAGCTACTAAGTTGTAAAGTTCAATACCCGCCACCAGCATTGACTTCTCAGGGCAATAAAGAATGGGCAATATATGTGGTTTTTGTCAGTGTCACCACAGCCCAAGAAGAAATATGGAAATACGTCTGCTCAATATAACTACAGGGTAGAAAAACCTGTTGTGGATGTTTTCCTGCCAACTCTCAAACCACTCCTAATCATTTTTTCTCTCTGCTATGTTAACAGTATACTAGGCCATATATTTTAACCCAAATAAATGGGCAAGGAATGCCTTCATTAAAATGTTGGACAAAGAGATTTGTTGTGAACATATTGAGCATTTGTACAACACTGTCAACAGTAATTCCTGCTCCATAACTCTAAGCTTACTGGATTGAAATCACGCTGTGTGGTAATCATAATAAACACAGTCATGGAAGAGAAAGGGAAGGGGAATCTTCGCTTGACTCACCATATCTACCTGCCCAACTTGCTCAAGAGCAACACTGATGGTGGACTAACACCAGACTGATTGACCAACCCTTGCTCCCCAGTCTGGGGATGCTGCGCAGTAAGACACAGGAACAGAACCATAACGTCATTATTACAACTTTAAAAAAGGAAAATGTTTGGCACTTTTGTTTTGGAAGGTGGTTTTATATTTGCTCACTTTCTTCCAGGTTTGTTAAAAATAATAATATTCACCCCAAAGTGCAATTGTGAACGAACTGCTCTGGTGACTTCTCTTTATGTGACTCTCCCGAGCTTCTGGACATCAACCCCTATTGACTGTGTCTTGGAGTAGTCACGGTTGCCATAAATCAGATGTTCACAAATGAGGGAACCAGCAGGAGACGTCAGACACAAAGGGGTTAAAAAAATATTCCTACAGCTCTAACCCAGATGACCCATGCATTTGGTGTAAGTGGATGTTAACCCAATGGTGTCAAACTGATATTGTCACAGACCCAAAAGTCAATTAGCATTACAGATAGCGATAATAACCGATGAACGTTCATAGGGTGGGGGTGACATTCTTCTTCTTCACTATTTTAATGAAGGTGTTAACCTGGTGACATCTCCATTAAAACAGCAGATAAAAGAGTGTCACACAACAATATTAAGTATTTGTTTACTGTAATCACCAATATTAATTTTTACTCTCCCGTCAACTTATTATCATAATTTTGAGAGTAAAAGACATTTAAATACAATTATCCTGAATTCCACATTTTAGGAATCATTTTATTGCACTGAAGTCAGAAAATATTGGTTAATTCCGTTCTTCAAATAAAAGATAGAAATATACAGTATATATATTTAAACTGTATGCATGGCATATCACAAATAGATTTAATGATTTCACTAGTGAAGGAATACTGTACCTTTTCTGCACAACTAACTTATATCCTTCCAAATCAAGGTTAGCCTCACTCTTCAACCGGACATGTTGATCACTAACAGCAAGACAGAGATGTGGCACAGCACGACACAGGATCATTCCAGCCTTTGCATCCATTCCACACAAAGAAAGAGGCAAGTAAGAGAAAAGAAGCAAAAGAATAGGTGAGGTCATTATGCTTGAACTGGTTAGGACATTACTACTCTCAGAAAGTGAAACACCATGCTCAACTTAGGCCTGTTTGTAATCAGTGACCTCCCATAAAACCATGGTGGTATTTTGGAGTTCACGACAGATCTCCCTATGACTTGGACATTGGAATGCAGAACAAAATTTCAAACTTTGCCAATGATACCAAACTTGTAGGTGTAGCTGACAGTGAAGATGATACCAATCAACTGCAATAGGACATAGATAAGCTAGCAGAATGGACAGGCAAGTGGCAGATGGAATTTAACGTAGAAGTGTGAGTTGATACATTTTGACAGAAGGGATGGGGAGAGGCAATACATACTTTATGGCACAGTTCTAAACAGTGGGCAGGAACAGAGGGGCCTGGGGGTTCATGTGCATAGACTTTGAAGATGGCAAGAAACATTGGGCTGGATTTTCATCTTTGAGGTCAAGACTGCATAATGAGGCTTGGCTGAGAGCCCAGAAATCCATCAGACTGTTAAAACAGTTAAAGCCCCAGGGAAAATATTGCTTGACTAATAGCTCTAGCTCTCTGATCTCTTCTGTCAATTGCAATATGTTTATTTACACAAGATAAAGAGTTTTCAAGTGCTTGCAGTTTCTGCTATTGATACTTTAATGGCCTGGATGATTGATACTTTTATTGGCCTGCAGTAAAAAAGTAGTTTTTTTTTAAGAAAGTGGAATGTTATTAATGAATGACTGATATTTAAAGCATTTTTATACATCCTATTGTCACTATAGAGTTAATTGGTTCTACACAGTGTTTAGTGGGTGAATGGACATGGAAGTGCCATACCTGGCACGGGGCCATGGGCAGGACCTTTTGAACTTACCTTTCAAAAGATCCCCTCATGCAGAGTATGGCTCATGACACCTCTGAGGTACCATGAAAAACGACTCTGAAAATCTGGGCCAACTCCATGAAAATTGCGGAGGGTTAGGACATGCCTATCCCAAAAATGGAGCTAGCCAGGTCTACTGAAAATCAGAAACCTCAGGAATGGGATCGGGAATCCTGGAATCGGATTCCACCAATCGCCATTTTCACCCCTTCACAGAGTCTCCCTGACTCCACAAAAATCCAGCCCATTGAGAGGGAGGCTAGTAAAACATATGGAATCTTGGAATTCATAAATAAAGCTATTGAGTACAAAAGCAACAAAGTTAAGCTGAACCTTTATAATGCTCTGGTTAGGCCACAGATGGAATATTCTAGTTCTGGTCACCACAATTTAGGAAGGATGCAAGGGTCCTTGAGAGAGTGCTGAGGAGATTTACCAGAGTGGTTCTAGGGATGATGGATTTTGGCTACCAGGTTAGGTTGGAGAAGCTGGGGTTATTCTCCTCGGAGCAAAAGAGATTAAGGGGAGATTTGATAGAGAAGTACAAGATTATGACAGGTTTAGATAAGATAAACAAAGAACATCTGTTCCCATTAGCTGACGGTACAAGGACTAGGGGATGCAGATTTAAGTTTTGGGCAAGAGGTGCAGGAGGAATATGAAGAACGACTTTTTTGCACAGCCAGTGGTAATGAAATGGAACTTGCTGCCTAGGAGGGTGGTAAAAATCGAGATGATGAATAATTTCAAAAGGAAATTGGGTGGGCACTTGAGGGAAATAAACCTGTAGAGCAATGGGGATAGAGTGGAGGAATTGGATTGACTGGTTTGCTCTATAGAGTGCTGGCATGGTCCCAGTAGGTCAATGGCCTCCTCTTGAGCCATAAAGACTCTATTACTCCGTGTCTTCTGGTCTTTCATATCCTCTTTGGTGCAACAAAATGATTGTGGGCCAACAGTGAAATCTGGAACACACTCCCCAAAAAGGGAGTGTTGAGGTTGGGAGCCAACTTAAAACTTCAAAATTGAGATTGGTAGATTTTGTTAAGCAGGGTGTACAAAGGGTTATCAAACCAAGGCAAAGATGGAGTTAAGATACAGATCTGCCATGATTAAACTGAATGGAGAGTAAACTCAAGAATTGAATGACTCATTCCTGTTCCAATTACTTGATACTGCATTTTACGTTTACACAGGAGCCATAGCACAAGACACCACAGGCTTTAAAAAAAGCAAGGTTTTCATCTCAGGAATATTTTGTTGGTTCTTGGGGTCTGTAAGCAGGAGTGCAAACTATTGAGAAAAGACACATTAAAAGCCCAGGTGACATTTATTTGTCCCTGGAAATCTGAGACTGAATTCTGAAAGTAAAACAGTTTTACTCTCTTTATATTATCTTGCCCTGCATATAATGGGACATAGCTGGTACAAACACTGAGTGCCTTTGCACCACATTCCTTGTCTGTTTTAATACAGCTGCGAATCCAATTGAAAAATATACCCCTATATTCAGATACTCCAATCAGAAACCTCTTCAGCCATGATGCCAGTGGTGCTTTTAAATGATTCTGCTATCCTAATTCATCCAGTTCATATAGTTTGCAGGATAATATTTTTCAAAGCAAAATGTTTTCAATTCTTCACCCTTCCAGAATGCTGATCCCCCTGGTACAATATGATTCCACAGGTACTGGCAATTTGCTCATGTGCCATTCTTGACAGTGTTAACAAATGGCTGCTGAGCCTTGAAGGGACCCATCACAATGAAGCCCAGTCCTGTCCTTACACGTGCATTTTCTGACATTCGTCTCTGGATAGACTTTCTCCTCCACTCCTGCAAGACCCTTTTAATTCTTTGGAACCTTTTAAAGCAAAATGTTCTAAGATGCAAGATATAAACATCATGGCATTTCAAAAAAAAGATTGTTCAACCTATTTACAATTTTGTTTTCACAATGCTTTCCTTATCAAATTATTTCTCATAGAACCAAAGATGTTTACAGCACAGAAGAAGGGTACTTGGTCCATGATGTCTAAGCTGGCTTTTTGCTGGAGCAGTTGAAAAATAAATCCCACTGTCCTGTTCTCCCTATAGCTACATATCCCCTCGATGTGGTTGTTTTATTTTGTTAATCTTTCTCTTTACTCACCTTACAGCAATTTTAAGCTGATTCATGTGCGATGCATTTTCCCCTTCTAGGATATATTTTGCAATATTATGAAAAGTTTCAGCCTTTTTAAATCTGGATCTAATCATTATGACATAGTATTTGACCAGTTCAGTACCTTTGCAATAACCCACATATAAGAAAAAGACCACTTTGACACTCCTTCTGAAGTCCTGTTTTTCCTTTGCTCCTTTTTAAAGGAAACGGCTTTCTCACTCCTGTTTTCGATTGTAATCGAAGGGTATACCACCAGCTGGGGATCATTCTATTTGTAAAGCATAAAAAGACATTGGGTTGGCATTTTTCTTTCATGCTTTCATCCTATTTTTACTGGCTCTCACCTCCACCACTCCATCTGAATCTTTGGCTCTGGTTTTCATTCTTTCCTAACTTACATTTAAAATGGCACTTATCAGCCCCAGTGAAGATAAACACACCACAAAGCAGTGTTGTTTATAGCACAGAAGACGCCAAACAGCAGGTCAAAGCACAAAACGTTGCAGCTTTACAATCAGACAAACTGCTGGAGCCAGCAGCTTGGAGCTACACGGCAGTAAAGACTAATTATAAGCTTATTTCTCGAGAGAGAAAAGAAACATATTGAAACACTCGTTAAATAGGAAAAAAAGGGGAGTCAAATCTAGTTGACATGGGGTAACACAATGCATAATTGTATCAGCAGGCAGTTTGTTATTGTCAGTGATATTTAAAAGGGCATATCCTCTAATGTAGCCAACCATTAACCCTTTAAAGCTGCAATTTCTCGTGCATGTTTTACATTTCCAATATAGTACTTGCCAAAATAACATTAATTTGATTACCAATTATGCCCGATAATCTCTTCTGTTATGGAAAGTTTGTTGTAACTCCTGCCTCTTTGCTGTAACTCAATTGAGAGGGAGTGGCTTAAACTATGCTGGCTTCTGTAGCTACTCTTAACTTGAATGCCTTCCTCCCCCCACTCCCAACAGATATTAGGTGAAGTAGGTGATGTACAGTGCTATAAGACAAAACACTGAGCCAAATGCTCGTGCCTGTCATTCATCTAATGATGAGTTCCTGATCCAAGCTCTACCATCATGGAGAGGCGATGGACATGGGTGGGGCCCTTTCCCATAGGAAGGGAAGATTGATAGGCCAATCACTCTTAGATGCTCTTGAGTATTTCCTCAATAATAATAATAGAGAGGCATTGATAGAGGCCTTGGTGAAGGCCGGCTGTTAATATACCACCATCCAGATGGGTGGTGGGGTTGGTGGGGCGGGGGAGTGCATCCAGGAGAGGAAAGTAGTCTAGCTCTCTAACCAAAGGATTGATGACAGGCTGCATGGGTTCTGGACAATCTTCCCCTTATCCTGCTCAAAAATTGGGCAAGTTCTAGGCTTTCCAGTTGGGCAGAGAAGATGGGCCCCAGACATGCACCTAAAGTGTCACAAGAATCCTTCTGCCCCATGTAACCGAGATGCCCTTCCACTGAACCTACAAGCTCTGCCAGGGTCTGTGTTGGAGGGCACATGCACGTGTGCATGTAAACACACACACACACACACACACACACACACTTGGCACAAGATTTTTATATATAGATGGATGGCGTAATTAGCAACAGTGGGAATAAATTTTATCTTTCATCTATTCACTCTGTAATACTTGATGAAAACAAAACCAGAAAAATAAATCATACTGCACTGCTCTCATGCTCTCATCACACACTAGACTGTTCAAAGCAACCCAGATATGATTCTCCACGCAGATCATTCACCCATCTCTCAGCAAAAGAATACTATCAAACATTGGGATATCCCAGAACAGGCACATCATGGATAGTCTATATCATCCAAATTGGTCTGGTACCAATCCATAGAGCAGTTTATGAAGATCAAAAAGGCCTTAATGTAACCTAACTTTCCATTGTTATGCACACACTGACAAACAGTTGCGGCAAAACTGTTAACCATACAGGTGTGACAGTGCCTTTACTAATATTAATAAGGAACACGGGGACCATAAACTGTCTGTCCACAATGACAATCCATATGCAGAAGCTACGAGGAAGGTGAGTTCTGCAGGACCAAAACAATGGCATTGGCACTGAAGATGGAAGTTGGGCGATATCCCATTTCCTGCACTCCCTCTAGCAAGTACTCTAAAAGTGACAATACTGTCACAGGCATGTATTGAAAATATTTAAACCATTTGTCTTTGACTTGACCCTAAGCAGGGCCAGGAACAGAGGTCACCAGTGCCTCTGCTGCCATAGTTAAGTCAATGGAGTAGGGTTGAAGGTTTTCAGTTCGAACGTAATAAATATTGCAAATAAAACCATGCCAGATTTGGTTAACAATTGAACCCATGTAGTACCTACCTTCCATTGAAGGAAGTGATAGTTCTGTGTCATGTCCATCTTTTCATGACAGGATTGATTCATTTGTGTCCAGTTATAGTTTTCTGGGAATTCTGTGCACACTTCCCAAGTCTCACACCTACAAAGTCAATTACATGTTTAAAATCTTTTGTGCATTCTATCAACCTCACTTTAACTAATTCTTTAAAGACTTGTTTTCCATAAAATTTGTAGAATAACATTTTTGGCTGCATTTCCTTCACTTAAATAAAATGGGACATGAGCCAAAACAGTTGGAATCTTCCTAGGCAGAAGTGTTGGAATCTATCCCTCTTAAAGGAGAAAAGTTCCGTTTTCAACCACTTACTGCCTCTATTTGATATCAGCTTCATGATTTGGTAGCACTTTTTCCTCTGAAACAGAAGGTCATCAGTGGAGGAAGCTCCACTAGACACATAATGTCGATTAGTACTTCAGTACAAGATTGAAGGCATACTATATAGTCACAGGTGTAAATTTTCAGATTAAACTGTTAGGTTGAATGTAAAAAATCCCACAGACTGTCCATAAAATCTTAGGGAGGCCATGTGGCACATTGACTCTGAAAAAACTGTCCAAGTAGACCCACTTCCACCCTTTGCCCACAGCCCTGAAAAATTTTACTTCTCAACTATATCACTAGTTCCCCTTTGAAGGTTACTATGGAGTCTCCTTCCACCACCCTTTCAGATAGCATATTCCACAAAAAGCAGGACAGATCAAACCCGGTCAATTACCATTCCATAAATCTACCCTTGATCATCAGCAAAGTGTTGGAAGGGGTCGTCGACAGTGCTATTAAGCAGCACTTACTCAGCAACAAACTGCTCACTGCCAGTCAGTTTAGGTTCCACCAGGACCATTCAGCTCCTGACCCCTTGGTTCAATATAGGCAAAAAGAGCCAAGCTCAAGAGGTGAGATGGGAGTGACTGCTCTTGACATCAAGGCAGTATTTGACTGAGTGTGGCATCAAGGAGTCCCAGCAAAACTGAAGTCAATGGGAATCAAGGGGAAAACTCTCCACTGGCTGGAGTCATATCAGCACAAAAGAAGATGGTTGTGGTTGTTGGAAATCAATCATTTCAGTCCAGGATATCGCTGCAGGAGTTCTTCAGGGTAGTGTCCTAGGCCCAACCATCTTCAGCTGCTTCATCAGTGACCTTCCTTCCATCATAAGATCAGAAGTGGGGATATTCACTGATGGTTGCACGATTTCAGCACCATTTGCGACTCCTCAGATACTGAAGCAGTCCGCGTCCATATGGAGCAAGACCTGAACAACATTCAGGCTTGGGCTGATAAGTGGCAAAGTAACATTCTCGCCATACAAGTGTCATGCAATGACCATCTCTAACAAGAGAGAATCTAACCATCACCTCTTGACATCCAATGGCATTACTATTGCTGAATCCCCCACTATCAATATCCTGGGGGTTAGCATTGATGAGAAACTAAACTGGACGAGTCATATAAATACTCTGGCTACAAGTGCAAGCCAGAGGTTGAGAACTCTGTGGCAAGTAATTCACCTTTTGACTTCACAAAGCCTGTCTACCATCTACAAGGCACAAGTTAGGAGTGTGATGGAATACTCTCCATTTGCCTGGGTGAATGCAGCTCCCCCAACACTCAAGAAACTCATCACCATCTAGGGCAAAGCAGCCCACTTGATTGGCAACCCATCCATCGTCTTAAACATCCACTCCCTCCACCACTGAAACACAGTGGCAGCAGTGTGCATCATCTACAGGATATACTGCAGCAACTCACCAAGGCTCCTTCAACAGCACCTTCCAAACTCGTGACCTTTACCACTTAGAAGGAGGCAGCAGATGCTCAGGAACACTGCCACCTGTAAGTTCCCCTCCAAGCCACACACCATCCTGACTTGGAACTATATCACCATTCCTTTACTGTCACTAGGTCAAAATCCTGAAAATCCCTTCCTAACAGCACATTGGGCATACCTATATCAGTGGACTGCAGCGGCTCAAGAATGCAGCTCACCACGACCACCATCTCAAGGGCAATTAGGTGTTGACAATGGATGCTGACCTAGCCAGTGATGCCCACATCCTGTGAACAAATAAATTTAAAAAAACAATCACACTTGTGTGAAAACTGTGGCCAGAATTTTCCAGCACCGTTGGCGGCGGGCATCATGGCGGGTGGGCAGGGGGGTACAATATGGCGAGAAGGCCAAAAATCAGTTTCATGTCAGCATGAAAGCACAGCGGGATCATCCGATGGTGTCTCCCATGACAGAACGCTAATCCCACTGGAGGCCGGCGTGAACCCGCTTTGCAGCCTGGTAATGGGATGCAAGGTAAGGCCGGACCTGAATCATCCCACCACACCAAATCTACCATCAAGCCAGCTTGAAAACACGCTGGCCCAGAACACATCTGGACAAGTGTGGCATGCAAAAGTCAGGACTTAACATTAGGGCCTTGTTCAGGTCGTGGATATCCAAGGAGCAGAAGATCTGGAGCCCTACAGCTATCGGACCCTGGAGGGACAAGTGCATTGCATGCTGGGTGGATTCTCATGGACATGGCTTCGCCGCAAAGCAGCTCACCGAAGGCAGGAGGTTTCCATTGATGTCTCAGGTCTGCTTCAGAACATCACGGGATTGGCCATGGGCTGCTACAGATGATTGGCAGAGTGGGGGGAGGTGGAGAAGAAAGTCCAGCTGTGAGTGGGAGAGGAAGGTGTACCAGGGGTGGGGGAGGGGGGCGGGGGACCGAAAGTGTCAGGAGGGATGAGATTCGGAGGGAGTGGATGAAGGTGTGCGGGGGGGAGTGAGGTTGATGGTACAGAGGGGAGGAGGGTGTAACGGGGGAGAATGCAGCAAGTAGGGAGGTAGGTGTAAGGGGGGGGAGGAATGTGTAATTGCCCTTGTTCAGAGAGCATTAAGTGTCAACCACATTGCTGTGGGTCCAGAGTCACACAAAGGCCAGACCAGGTAAGGACGGCAGATTTCCTTCTTTAAACTAGGTGGGTTTTTACAACAGTCAACAATGCTTTTGTCGTCATCATCAGACTTTTAATTCCAGATTTTTATTGGATTCAAATTTGCCATGATGGAATTCAAACCCAGGTCCCCAGAGCATTACCCTGGGCTTCTGGAATACTAGTCCAGTGACATTGCCACTGAAATGTTGGGTGGCTTTTGCCTGTGCTGCAATAGGAACTGAGACATTGGTCACCAGACACTGCCTTGTGGTTGTGTCTGCAAACGTTCTCAAGGAGTTGGCCACCACTTCCATGCTGAAACAGGTAGTCTCCAAGCACTATGCAAAGCCCTGTGTAATGTTAGATCCAGATTCCTTCATGCTTCTTAACAGTAACATCAGGCTTTCTGGTGGGCCTGCCAATGCACCAATCGTTCCTATGTGCATTGGCCTTTTTCTGTACACCACCTCATCGATGTACTTATCTGAGTCCTCTGCAGCAGAACTCATGTGCAATCTCACCCTCTGGGGAACTGACACCTGCACTATTCATTTTCCTTGCTGCAGACCACTGACCATATGCACATCTTGCCTCTATGCTACCCCCTGAAGCATGCACAGTGCCGATATCTGAGCTGGTGTCTGTGAGTGTGAGATCAAGTTAGGGTGCTCATTCATCAGTGTCCTGCTCCTTTCGCACTTCACCAGTGCCTAACTAAGGGAGGAATCGTCCACTCCCGTTTGCGACGGGTGTCATAGCGGAAAACATCAGGAGATCGCAAAAATCAGCTTCATATCACCGTGAAGCCAGTTTGCAATCGTCCACTCCACCCGTCACTGGCGGGTACATTTCCCACTGCTGCACGTTGGGAACCTAGGGTAGGAATTTTCGTTCGGCGGGTGGTCGCGCACCCGACCCAGTCAAGCGTGAAATGACGTGCATTGATGCCAGCCGAGCGTGCCAACGTCAACGTGCAGTCGCATGACAGTTCGGTCGGCAGGCACGCACCGGAGTCAGTAGCGCATCCGCTGACAATTAAAAGGCATGTTAAGGCCATTAAATAATCAATTAAGCTAAATGTTTTGCTGCCCATCCAACCTAATGGTTGGCAGGCAACGAAAAGGCAAGCGGCCTTTGCGTTTTTTTGGAAACCTCAGTCACGGGCGGGATGAGGTTTCCAAAAGCAAATTAAAATAAAATAAAAGTTTTGCAATCGAATTGATAACAGGTCCCTGCTCATGTCACATGAGGGGACATGTTTTATAACATTTTCATGATTATTTTTTGTTATACCTCTTCATCTCTCCCTGAGGCGGTTCTTTGCCTCAGGGGGATTATGCGGTGCTCACTCGCGCGCATGTGCAAAGTTCACGCTCGGCCCGCTCGCCTCCACCCAACCACAGTGCTCAGCGCTGCTGCTCGCGTTTCACGTTGGACGGGCCTTAATTGGCCTGCCAACGTGAAATCACGGTGTGGTGCCGATCGTGGGCATGGTCAGCTTCCTGACTGCCCCCGCCAATACCACCCGCCAAGGGCAAAATTCTGCCCCTAGTTTCAATACTTTCATTAGTGTCTCGTTATAAGCCCTACTCACCGGAATCATCCCGTCACACCGACGTGTTTCACAACTGTACATAAGCAATGTGCACCTGGCGAGCTGCACTTTGCTCAGGAATTTGAGGTTTGTTTGTCTATCTTGCTTCGGGCAGCACGCACAGTCATCAGCGCCAGGCTTTGCAGGCAGCACCACATCACTTCTAAGGGGCTCACAGGCAGGTGTCTACCCACCAGACCAGCTGTAAGGTGGGTGTGGCTTTTCAACAGCTGCAGGGCTAGGGCTTGCTTAGGGAAAGGAAGAAGCTGCAGGATGAGGACTGTACTGGGGAAGGAGGGTAACCCAGGGTGTGTGTGGGGACGCATGTTGATCTGTGCAAGTGGCCTCAAGATGTTGAGAGCTGAGGAGGCAGCCTCCAGAGATGAAGCCAAATGGAGACGTGAGGGTGTGTGTGTGAGAGAGTGAGTGGTGATGTCCCTTGAGCTGTCAGTGAGTGAGATCCAGTGAATGTGTGATGGCCTTGCAAGTGTGTGAGTTTAGAGTGATGAGATGGTTGCCTTACCCTGGTGGCATAAATGAGATCATTCACCCTCTTTCTGTACTGGATGGCCAACCTCTTCTCTGGGAAATAAATGCTGCCTTAGTCAGCGACGCCCACATCCCATGAATGAATAAAAGGAAAATAGAAACATGCTGGGTTTTATGCTGTTGTAAAAGGGGGGAGGGGCAGGTGGAGCAAAAGAGAAGGTTAGGGATAGGTTAGAGGGCAGGGGAGATTAAATGACAAAGGTGTCATGGAACCAAAGGAAAAGGGGGTGGTAATGATGGTATTAAAGAAACAAAGGATTTGTCCAGAGTAGGTGTGAATAGCAGAATAAAGGTCAGTATTGTCTGAAAGCAAAATAGCAGAATTGGTTAATAGCAGAATAAAGGTCAGGGCTGTCTGAAAGCAAAAACATGAGAACAAGATACAGACTGGCACAAGGGGGAAAAACATTCAAAATGAAGGACTGAGTTCATGGCCTGAAGTTGTTGAACTCAATGTTGAGTCCAGAAGGCTGTAAGGTTCCTAATTGGAAATGAAACGCTGTTCCTTCAGCTTGCTTTGGGATTCACTGGAACATTACGGCAGGCTGAGGACAGAAATGTAAGCATGAGACCAAGGTGATGAATGGAAATGGCAAGAGACTGAAAGGTCAGGATCATGCTTGCGGGCTGAGAGAAGGTGTTCGCAAAGCAGTCACCCAGTCTGCAGTTGGTCTCCGCATGGGGAGACCAGTGAGGATGTTCCGGATGCCACCTCCATCCTCTTCCTGCTCATTGTCCTCTTCCTGTTGCTCATCTTCCTCCTCCACCTCCTGAGATCATAATAGGAGCAGGGGTAGATCATTCAGCACTCTCAGGCCTGCTCCACCATCCAATATAATCATCACTGATTTTCTACCTCAATTCCACTTTCCTCCCCACCACCCATATCCCTCACTTCCCTTAGAGATCAAAAATCTATCGATTTCAGTCTTGAAAATGCTCAACCATGGAGTATCCACAATGCTCCGGGGTAGACAATTTCAAAGATTCACAATTCTCTGAGTGAAGAAACATCTCCTCATCTCAGTCCGAAGTGATCAACTTCTTACCCTGAGGCTGCATCCCCTGAACCTAAACTCCCAGCCGGGGGAAACAACCTCTCAGTGTCTACCCTGTCAAGCCTCTTCAGGGTCTTGTATGTTTCAATGAGATTACTCTCATTCTTCTAAACTCCAAAGAGTATAGGCCCAATTTACTCAGCCTCTCATCATAGGAGAACTCTCACATCCCAGGGACCAATCTAGTGAACCTTCCCTGTACTGCCTCCAAGCAAGTATATTGTTCCTTGGATATGGAGACCAAATCTGCATAGGGTATTGCAAGTGTGGTCTCACCAAAGCCCGACACAATTATAGCAAGGCTTCTTTATTCTTGTACTTCAATTCCCTTGCAATAAAGGCCATTTGCCTTCCTAACTGCTTGCTGTACCTGCATGCTAACTTACTGCATAACTTGTACGAACACACTTAAGTCTCTTTAAAAGTCAACACCTGGTTAAAAAAAAAATTCTGCTTTCCTATTCTCACTACTAAAGTGAAAAACCTCACACTTCCACACCTTATATTCCAGCTGCCACCTTTTCCCCACTCACTTGATCTGCCTATATCTCTTTGCACCCTCTTTGTATCCTCCTTACAGCTTATATTCCCACTGAACTTTGTATCATCAGCAAACTGTTGGTCTCTTCATCTAAGTCATTAATATAGATTGTAAATAGCTGAGACATCAGCATTAATCCTTGCAGCACTACACTATTCACAGCCTGCCAACTTGAAAATGCCCTGTTTATCCCTACTCTTTGCTTTCTGTCCATAAACTAATCTTGTATCCATGCTAATATATTACCCCCAACTCCATGAGTCCTTATCTTGCGTATAAGCCTCTTGTGTGGCACTTTATCAATTGCCTTTTGGAAATCCAAGTAGATTACATGTTGTTGTATATTGCAAGATCTCAACATTTTGTTATAGTGCCCTCTCTGTTGGGGAGATGTAAATAAAATTAGTTCTATAATGGCTGCCTTCAGCTGAGTATCTATTAGTGTTACACAGTGCAATACACAACACATGTTCCCCTTTATCCACCCTACCAGTCACATCCTCCAACAACTCTAATAAATTTGTCAAACACGATTTCCCTTTTGTAAAACCTGTTGACTTTGTCTGATCATACAGTGACTTGCTTAATTAGAGATCTTTCCTCCTCCTCCTGAGCTGATCACTATTTCCCTACTGGCAAGGGTCATACCCTCATGATGGTCATATTGTGGAGGATACAGCAGACCATAACGATTAGGACATACACTCCTCTGAGTACTCCTCCAGAGTGAGGGCTCCTCCAGAGTGGTCCAGGCAGTAGAACTGCTTCTTCAGCACTCAAATGGTCTGCTCTATGATGTTTCAGTCCTCCTGCCTTTGTATACATTCTGGTCATGTCTGGTTGGGTTGTGCACTGCAGTCATGAGCCAAGTGTTAAGGAAATAGCCCTCATCACCCAGCAGCCTCTGGTTTGACCTGATGGCTCAATTACTGAGGGAGCAGCCGATTGGTGCAGAATAAAAGCAGCTTCACTGCTGCCAGGATAGTGAACATTCACCAGCATGATGTGCTGAGCATGGTTGCACATGCAACCACATTCGGGAAGTGGTAAACTTTGGGGTTGTGGTACATTTCAGCATTTAGATGCAGCACCCACAAAGCCACATGTATGCATTCAATGGCATCCTACACCATGGGCAAGCCCACTAGCCTGAAAGCCATGTAAATGCTCCACCTGTTTCTCTTTGGTCAGAGAGAACACAATGAGCTCCCCTCTCCTGGCATCTCTCACCTTCCTTCTGCAGCACTGGATGATGAACTGGGAGATGTTACAGGTGTCACCTGATCCAGCCTGGAAGGACACAGACATGAAGAAATTCAGGACTGCACTCACCTTCACAGGCATTGGCAGTGATATCATTTCCCTGCTCTGGGGTTACAGGTCTGGGTGCAAGAGATGGCAGAGTTCTGTGAGTATCTCCTTCGTAAAGTGCAGACGGTGCACACACTGCTCCTGGCTTAGGTTGAGGTAAGAGAAAAGCTCCTGGAAAGTCCTAGTTGGATAAGGCCTCCTACTGAGAACCCTTCTCCTGCTCCTCCCTCTGTGAGCAGCTTTCCCTCTTTGTTGTTCCTGCTCCATCTCCCTCTCATCCTGCAACCCAAAGGAATGGTAACTATACCAGCCATGAGAGCAACCAGTCTGACCAAAACCCTTGAAGTTAGAACTAAAGAGCTCTCAGTATGCAGTACCACTCCCTGTTGACGTTTATCAATGTTAACCAACTCCAAAACCATCTAGCCTTTCTACCAACTCAAACAGAGCAAGTAGAAATCAATCAGCGACTAACCTGGAAGTGCTTGATGATACCTATAAGTAGAGCTTGTAGGGGTTCCTTCCTGCTGATGAATGCATGTTCAGCCCTGTATATTTAAGAGAGGGTGGTAGCTGGGGCAACAACACAGAAAATGGCAGCGGAACAGAATAATGAATGGAAAAATACAACCAGTCTGTTCCAGAGAAAGGACTGCATGCTTGTGGGTTATGTGGCTTTTGCACTTACAGGAGTGCAGTGGTAGTGCAAAAGCCTGTCTAGATCTTTTAATGTTCCTGAAAAGAGGCATTGGGGCATGCCCTGACCAACAGAAATCATGATCGATGAGTCTCTTACAGGCGGTGACGTGTGCCGGGATTTTCCGGCCCCATTGTGGCGGCGCTCGCCGCAGGAGGTGCGGCGGCCCAGCCAAAAGGCCTTGACCTTCGGCAGGACTGGACTATCCCCAAGGCAGGCGGGCCGGAAAATCCCACCCATAAGTCTCCATTAAATGGCTTTCAAGTTTAATATTGTAAATCATTAAAGCAAGTCTTAGATGTAAAAAAGGGAAGTCTCAGATATTATTAAACTGTGGTTAAAACATCATACTTTTCCAAGCCAGTTAAAGGACCATCATATTCCAGAGAGGTTTTATAAACCACCTTCTGGTCCTGCTCCATAACTCCTATTACCCGGTCAAACCTCACACAGAGAAATGGTTTGCAGATGCTCCTGTAAAACAAACAGACAGCAACAAGTAATTGTCAAGTTTAGTTTTTTTTTCCCCTTTCTCTGTGAAACAAAATAAATAAGACAATTAACTCCAATGCACATGTGAATGCTATTTTATAAAGGATTCAACTCCATTATCTTTAAGAGTCCTTGATTCCAATTATTTATACGGTTAAAGCCAACTACATAATTAAGGACTCAAAAAACAAAACAATTAAAAAAATTGATGAAATGCTAAAGTAATTGAAATAATTACTTTTAAAATTTCCAGTGGCCTCTACACTAACATTACCACAGGACTCTGCCTGGGGTTTTCTTTTGGTCGCTGTCTGTCTCTTCCTTCACTATTTTACACTCCTTACATCATAATTGTACTGCATATAATATAGTTGTCATGGGTGGCTAATTGGAATAAAAATATATACATAATTCCAAAAAATGAACTATTCAAGCTTTCAAATTAATGCATGATCTAATTTGCAAAATTAGACATTACGCCATGCTTTTTATGACAAATTAATTTTGATTACAGCTCCATTCCGTCATGGGAAGTGTACACATTGTACCAAAATAATGCTACATATGTAAAAAAAAAAAGTTTTAACCCTTCTGGTGTCGCACATACAAATTTCTGTCACACACAAAAAAAGCAATTAGTGTCTAGTTGATTTTAGCATATGCCGAAGAGCAATTAGCCTCTCTAATTGACCTCAAGACGTATCTATTCACAGCATTTAGTCCTTGTGCCCTTAAAGGGACAGGCTGAGTAAAAATCCAATCAACCTTAGCAGCAGAATAATACATTGTGTGCTACATGCTATAATGGTGTCACCTTTATAAAACAGCACAAATTCCAGCTTCCAGTAGATCTGCTACTCCATCAATAATTTTTATGATGCTACAGAAATTGTACATTTGCAATAGTTCAGTATTTATTATAACTTGCCTGGGTTGGAAATCCAAAGGATAGATCAGAATATTTTCTAAATAGTGAAAAGCTAGGAGCAATGGAGGTCCAAAGAGACTTAGGGATCCAAGTAAACAGATCATTAAAATGTCATGGACAGGTGCAAAAAAAAAATCAAAAAGGCTAATAGGAGGCTGGCCTCTATATCTGGAGAACTAGAATTCAAAGGGTTGGAAGATATGCTGCAGCTATACGAAGCCCCACTTACACCGTACCTAGGAGTACTGTGTTCCGGTCTGTGCACAACATCTTAGGAGGGATATATTAGCCTTGGAGGGCTGCAACGGAAACGTTATTTGGATTCCAAGGGTTAAACTACAAAAGAGAGACAAGCTAGGATTGTATTCCCCAGAATTTAGAAGATTGAAGTGACTTGATTGAAGTTTGCAAGATGGTAACGGGATAGTTTCTCTTATTTACCCAATTTTCACTGGTTGGGGAATCTAGGGACTAGGAGGCATGGCCTAAAAATTAGGGCCAGGCCTTTCAGCAGTGAAGTTAAAAACCACTTGTACACACAAAGGGTGCTAGAAGTTTGGAACTCTCTTACGCAAATGGCAGTTGATGCTGAATCATAGTTAATTTTAAAACTGCGATTGATCATTTTTGTTAATCTAAGGTATTAAGGAATTTGGGGCAAAAGCAGGTATATGGAGTTAGGTCACAAATCAGCCATGATCTCACTGAATTGCAGAACAGGCTCAAGGTGCTAAATGCGAAATAACTCCAGTTCTTAATGCATTTAATTCTAGAAATAAATACTGAAGAACACCATTAAAATACACACACACACATAAATATATATTAAAGTATGTATAATATATATATAAATATATAGTTTAATTCTTTAATGAAACTTCAAGGAGAAATTAAGTTTAGTGGCGCAGAGACATTGTTCTTTAACATAACTGGCAGAAGGAAGCTCAATTTTGAGACATTGGCCATGTCACACCCTTTGCTTCTACTGGTACAGGTTTCACATAGATCAGCTTTAAAACTTCATACTTGAAGTTTACATTCACTCAAAGGCCCACCACCTTTCATGAAAAGACATCAGGCAATTTTCCCCCTTGTTTACAATAATATGACAAATCAAAATCCATCAACAGATCAGATTTTAAAAAAAAACTTTTTTTTATCTCCGCAAATAATAAAAGATTCTACAGATGCTTTTCGCCAAACTAGGGTTTAGTTGTGACATCTTCCCTCGGTTCATGAGCCCCATCAGTTTCAATCGCTTTCTTCAGGGACAATTCAAAAACAAAATAATTCCGTGACACAGTGATCAAAGAGGCCATTTTTAAGATGGTACACCTGCGGGATGTGTTATCTGCCCGTTACAGAGCCCACCCGATTTCTGATCTGCTCCTCCGGTTTACTGCCCACGTGGTGAAGGGGAAAATTACTCACTGAGTCCACTCTATCCCCTCACTTCCTGCTGAAAATGGAAATGAACTGCACTGACTGCTTTCCTTAAGTCTACGAGAACAAACTGTTTTATTCATTCTTTGTCGGTTGTAATTACTCCCTGAAATGAAGGATTAGAATCTTGCATTTTTAGCAGAATGTTCAATTCAATTCAAAGGAACCAAAGCCCATTTAAAAAAATACAAAAACTATATATTAGTAAACTCCCGCTTGTTTTATTTTAGTTCAAGCATCCCTCGCTTTAAAAATAAAATGTCAAACTTGCAGCTTTGGTTTGTGCTTCGGTAGCTTATTGAAGGACTTATGAAACACATCGTCGAACTTCCTCCCCTCTCTTACAGTAGATTGCATCGCTTCAGAAAGCAACCACAGAGAATGCGGGCCCTATCTATTTGTCATTTCATTTATTGCCACTGGTGCATAAAAGGTTAAGACATTATTGGGAGTGACACAAACAACGAGGACTGCGTTGTCAGAGGGTTTGATAAAATTCACTTAAGATACTTTTCAATTACTGTCCATTTTGGCTTAAAAGTGGACAAAACACAAATGCTGGGGAACAGGTCAGAGCAGCCCACGACAACGACAGGATGATGGGCTGTGCCCCCTGGAGTGTTTCCATCTGCCATCATTAAGGTGACTATTCAAACATGAAAAATTTCTTCTCGCACTGCTGACAGGCAGACATCAGGAACTATGACAGAGCTCTATAGATAAAGCTAAACAGACAGAGATGTCATACCTCCCCAGTATGTCTAGAGACACAACCTCAGAAAAGAAAAATCCCAGGGATGCAGTAAAACAGTTATTACCTGGGGTGGTTGCGTCCCTCTTTTCAGGAAGCCAAACCAAAGAGAGGAAGGTCAGCCTGAGATCACAGAGATAAAGCTGCATTTTCATTTTACCTGTAGTCTTCTCCGTAAGACACCCAAACCTTCTGATCGTTTTCAAGAAAAAGGGGATTTTTTATTTCTTGTCCATTTTCATCAAACAGCCGAGTAGGACTAAGGTTGAGACCTGAAGCATGATATCCCGACGAGCATTGGAGCCGTTGGCAAATCATCTGAAGCAACTGGGATAGGATTGTATAAAAGAAAGAATGATTTGAAAATTTGTTTCAGATCTTGTGCAATTGGAATCCAAACACATATTAATTAAGTTCAAAAGAGTGCTCAGGGAGTGTGAGATGATTGAATTGTTTATCTTGTTGTAAGGAACCAAAAGAGAACACAGGCTTTTTACCAGCAGGTGGTGCAACAGTATTACCATTGACTCTGACCCCTGCTCCTGTGCTGGTTACAGACAGGAGATTATTCAATGTAATCATCAGTTGCCTGCTCTTCACTTTACTCATCCAGTACAGCCGATGTATTATTTTTTTCCTTCAAAACCAGAAAAAAGATATTGAGATTGGGGGCGATTGTCAAATGCCTGCCAGTTGCTGGTCTCCAGCCCGAATAACGGGTGGTCAGTAATTGACAAGCACCATAAACACTCGAAGCAATAATGAGGCAGCTCTACAAATGGGCAAGCAGCGACTTAAATATGCAAATTAAGTCCCTACACAGTTGGTAAAACCCTGATTGCAATTGTCAGGGACAAATACAAATAGCCATTTCTAAAGGGGATTCAGGAGCAGCAGGACTTGGGGCTGGGTATATGTACACGAATTGTTGAAGTTGGAAGGACTGGTTAATAGGGCATTTGGATTCCTGGGCTTTATAAATAGGGGCATAAGGTACAAAAGCAAGGAAGTTATGGCAAATCTTTATAAAACACTAGTTCAGCCTCAATTGGAGTATTGCTTTAAATTCTGGACACCACACTTTAGGAACGGTGTGAAGGAATTGCAGAGGGTAATGAAAATAGTCATGAGATGGTTCCTGGGATGAGCGACTTCAGTTATGTGGATAGATTGGAGGAGCTGGGGTTATTCTTCTTGGAGATGAAAGGGTTGAGCAAGGGGGAGATAGGAAGAAACAGCTCAAATCAAGAGCAAGGGGGAGATAGGAAGAAACAGCTCCCATTGGCGAGAACCAGAAGACACCAATGTAAGGTGATTGACAAAAAAAACCAAAGGTGACATGAGGAAAAACATTTTTATTCAGCAAGTGGTTAGGATCTGGAATGCATCTCCTGAGAGTGTGGTAGAGGTAGAGACAGATTCAGTCATGGCTTTCAAAAGGAAATTGGATAATTACCTGAAGAGAAAGAATTTCCAGGGGTAGGGAGAATGGTGATGGAATGGAACTAGCTAAGTTGTTCTTGCAGAGACCTAGTCAGGACACAATGGGTGAAACGGCCTCCTTCTCTGCTGTAACCATTCTATGATTCTATTTCATAATGATCCAGGTAATCATTTTGGTGGGTGTTGTAAAATAATTCCAGTGAGGATTTCTACCCTCCAACTTACTGCTTCTGACCTGCCCACTGGATCAGTGTAGGTGTTGGTGGATATCCTGCCCCCCCCCCACAATTGGTGAGCTACATTCAAGGTGACTACTGGGTTCCCACAAAGTACCGGTGGCCTGTGAATGAGGCCAGGACCACAAGCTGACACCAACGGTTGAGCAACATAGTCACTCTGCCAACTTCACACCTGCTTCAGGCAGAAGTTGAATATTGCACTCTGCCATGTTTAATAAAGCAACACTTAATTAGAGACATAATGGAAAATTAATTCACTGCTGTGTGATTCTTTCTCCATGCCTATCTGGTGATAATTCAATACAATTAAGTGCCTCCCATTTTGGTGTCAGATATAGTAAATTGAAGCTCCCTAAATCATGCCATCACAATGTGTGTTAATCCCTACTTCAGAATCATATTCCAACAGTGTGAAACTTTATATTTCCTACACTGATTTCCCTCTAGGCAAGGGAAATTTTGTGTCCAATTGAATCATTTTGTACTGTGGCCCATGCTTAGCAGGAATTGGGTTGCTAAATTGGATGCCAAAAGTCCTTAGGGTTCTTATATCTATCAGGCATAAGAGACCTCCATCCTGTCAGTCTGGAGAGGATTAAAATCCATGCCCAATGTTAAAATAATGTTTAACCTACTGCAGCAGTGAGATCGAACAGCTTTGGTTCAAGTACAAGAAGCACTGGGGGGAGGACGGCGGGGGTCGGGGGGGTGTTAAAATTCAATTTCAGCGGGTGCTCAAAACGAATGGCAGTAGATTGGTTGCCCATTATCCAACCCTGTCTGATTTCAGTTTCTATTGGAGTCTAATGGACAGCCAATCTGCTACTGCACGTTTTGCAGCCCTGCAAATTTGAATTTTACCCACAAAAAACAGTCCACATAGAGTACAAACAGGTGGAGGCAGTGAGTAGGATTTCACCTCCCATTGCCTGCAGAGGTGGAGGGGAAAGCAAAACGGAGAAATTCTGGACTACTCTTGGGTGCCTCCTAGTGGGCAGCTACAGGGCACAATTAACAAAAGCAGCAGCAGGGTCACCTGTTGGTTGTTTCATTAAATGAATAGCGTGCATTGTGAGTTGTGAAGGAGGAAAGAGGCTAGAACAAAATGTAAAAGCAAAATACTGCGGATGCTGGAAATCTGAAACAAAAGCAAAAATAGCTGGAAAAACTCAGCAGGTCTGACAGCATCTGTGGAGAGGAACACAGTTAACGTTTCGAGTCCGTATGACTCTTCATCAGAACTAAGGAAAAATAGAACAAAATGTAAATTGACATGCCCTAGAAACTGAGCAGCTCAGGTGTAGAATCATCCAGGAGCCTTACCTTCTCATAAAAACATTCATACAGGGTGGAAATAGGAAGCACAGGAGAGTGGTTGCATGGAACATAGCTGAATAATCTAGATCTTAAAACTGCTTTCTTATTTTCCCATTGTTCAATAAATGAAAGCTTTAAATGGTTGAATTATATCTCAAGAGGACAGCAACAGTAAGTGAATGCTGTGGAATTATTTATCATGGCAGCTTTTCAAGATGATGTCACAGGACAGTAACCTAAATGTGGAGAAGTTATGAAGGCAGATAAATTAAGTTCACTATTATACTGTGAGCACCTGGCCACTGTGAGTTCTCAGCTTCTCTTGCTGATTGTTGTAATGAAAACCAACTGTAGATGTATGCGACAGTTAACCAACAGAAGAGGCTAAACAGAAACTTTGTAAAGGGGGTTGGATGGGAAACCAATAGGATAGGTTGGAACTTGGTTTTACACCCAGTTAAATACCACACTCTGTTGACTTCAATGGAGGGTAAAGTCAGACAGGGTGTGAACCAGCATTGAGCCTAATCCCATCAGCATCCCAGGTGGTGACCTGGGTTAAAATTGCACTAAATTTGTTTTATTTAATTTAATCAATGCAGACATTATTATCACAACTATACTTTTTTCTACTTTTTCTTTTCTATTCTATTTCCAGCAAAAGATGTCCTTACTCTTTCCATCATGAATTTATCATTGCTAGACTCTTTCTCGATGACCTTCATGTTAATATAGATGAGAACCTCTCCAGTGCTTTGGCCATTCCGATACACCTAATAAATGAACCAAACAAAAGGGGTTATTGCCCAGAGGGCTGTAATTGCAACATTTTCTTGAGTGCTTTACGGTATTTTAAAATGAAGACAATATATCGCTTCCCATTATTTATTCCAACATACATTATGCTATGTCCAACAGAGATTTGCTTCAAATGTCGAAGTTCTCCCATCTGCCTGTGATAACAGGTTAGATAAAACTTGAATTTACATAGTACTTTTTAGCACCCCTGGGCATCCCAAAGTATTTTCTTTCTTTACTTAGAACGTAGTTACTGTTGTCATGGAGGTGAATGCAGCAACCAGTTTGCACATAGAAAGTTCCCAGAAACATCAATGAGATAATCACCAGATAATCTGTTTATTGGTGAGGGCTAAAAATTGGACACCGGGGAGAACTTTCCAAGCCTTGAGTAGTGCCTTGAGATCTTTTATGTCTACCTGAGAGAGCAGTTGAGACCTCAGTTTAGTAACCAGCAAATCTTTGAGTGTATCAGCAGAAATGGAGCTAAAATGGGTGGGTGGAGTCTGAGGTCAGGATTATTGTGACACACATTGTTCTGACTAAGATTTGTGTTTAAATTGCCCATCCCATTTAAGACAGTAGGTAAACAACCTGGGATCAATTAGAGTGTAATTGCTGTTAGGCAACGGTATTTTGCAGATTGGAAGATGTGTTAGAACAAAATCTGCCTGAAATGACTGGCTTTCTTTTTACATATGTGTAACATTTCTAAGTGTCATGGTTAATCTTAAAACAGACAGAAAGCATTTTCTTTCATGTTGCACCTCACAACCAATAGATTGTGAAGTGTAATCGCTGTTGCAATGGTAGGCAAAGATAACAGCAAATTTATGCGGAGCAAGATCTCACCAACAGCAAACAAACCGTTTTCGGTGGTGTTGTTTGAAGGAGCGTGGTTGTTCCTGTCCCTGCTTTTCTTCGAATATCATCAGTGGAATATTTACATCTACCCAAACAGGTATCCGAAAGACAATAATGCAGCAGGAACTTCTTACCATATTGAAGTGCCTGCTTAGATTGCATGATTCAAACCCTTGAACCCTTTACCTTCCGACACAAAAACAAGAACTACCAACTGAATCAGCTAGCACTTGTAGCTAGACAAATGAATCAGTTTTTTTTAGCTCAATGTTCATTTAGGCCTAGTAGTCATTGAACAATGTGAAGGCTTGATGATTGATTAACCTTTGGCGAACCAGCCAATCAAGCGTTCTGCCATCAACTGGCTGACACACTGCTGAGGAGGGAGTTCAACAGCAGCTAAACTGCAAGTGTGCCAGATACCCAGTGATGTAAGCCAGGGTTACTAGAAAGTTGCAAGTGTCGTTGGAGAACAGAATCACCGCGAATGGGTAAATAGAACGCAAATAATTACCAATACGGCATTCAAAATCTGAAGAAGGAAAACATAGTTGGGTAATAGCAGTGGTAGCTTGGCTCTGTTTAAGCACTGAAAGTCATGAAAGTTTCATTCCATTCCCAGCTTCAGTAAATACAGTACAGACACTTTCAGGCAAATACAGGTTACATAGGTCAGAGGATGGTATTATTAGCTAAGCATTGGAACAAAGATATATATTAATACGTTTTAGACCACTTAGTGATAAGTACATTTTACTGACATGTAAACAGGGTCACATATCCATCTCCGTCTCATTTTGCAAGCCGCAGTTGGCCACAAGTTTTACTGAAATTAACCCAAGCCAGTCCAGGTCAGGTCAGTTTGTCTTCAGAATTCACTTCAGCACTAACCTGCAATATTAAGTACACCAAGCCTTCTAGAGTTCTCATTGAGGTTTTTTCCTTTGAGGTAATGAAAAAGTTGACATGTTGTGAATTCCATTGCCTCTTTGTTACTTAGATTATTTGTCCATATTTTCTGTCACTCAACTGCTGCGAAGCAGATGTTCTCTACATTACTGATGCTGGTAATGAAGAAAACTAGACAAACACCTTGAACCCCAAAATAATTCATTTCAATTCAGTGAACAAAACAAGCAATTTCTAATCTTGTTATATTTTCCATTTTGGTTTGGGGTTGATGATTACAATCATTTTCACTTCAGTGATACCTCCATCTATATCAAATGTTCCCCATAACAATGGCCAGGAGTAAATATGCCACTGGCCCTTCCCTTTCCCTCTGGACTAGTCTCCTGCCAATTCTGTAAGCCTTTGATCTATATGATAATGTTAACTGTTTTAAAGAGAATGGGAATATGAGGCCAGGCTACATTAAATCCAGTAAACATGTTACAGCAAAGTGGGCAGTGTTAACACTTCAGACGTACACCTCTGCAGTGAGAAAGCATAAGAAAAATACAGCTTCTCAATCATAGGAGCCAAGACTACTTTCAAGGAGCAATAAGAGGCCGCTCAGGGAATATATGTTCCTATCAACACAAACCCAAAACTTGTAAACATATTTAAATCTGAAGGAAGTGTTTGAGGTGGTATTTATGCTACATCTGCAGCAATTCCTCGCTTTGGGCGGAATCATCCCAGATTTGCACCACCAAAAAAAGTCGTTTTATCCACCGGCCGCAATGGCGGATTTTCATGCCGTATTGTCCCAATCCTGCTTCATTATTTATTCAGGAAACATGACGTCTCGCTGGCGGGCGGCCCCCAATTTGCCCGCCATGCCATTACCTCGCTGCTTCATCAAGCGGGTTGCCATATTTAAACTGCAGCTGCGTGCGCACTTCTCAATGCTTGCAGCCCAGGACTGCTCCAGTGAAGACGTGGCCCCTAAAGCCAAGAAGGGTGCAGCCCCCCGATTCAGTGACATGTCCGTGGGATGCCTTCTGGGCACCATGGAGGTCTACTACGATGTCCTCTACCAGGCTCTGGCTGCAGGAGGCCCATCGGTCTCACCACTCCGACTTGGGAGGCGATGGCAGAGGTGGTCAGTGCCAATGCTGCACACAAGAGACCGGCCATCCAGTGCAGAAAATGGATGAATAATCTCATCCGTGCCGCCAGGGTGAGACAACCATCTTATCACTCTAAACTCACACACTCACAAGGCCATCACACATTCACTGGCATCTCACTCACTGCCAGCTCAAGGGACATCACCACTCACTCTCTCACACACACCCTCACATCTCCATCTGGCCTCATCTCCTCTGGAGGTTGCCTCCTCAGCCCTCACCATCTTGAGGCTACTTGCACAGATCAACAGATGCCCCCCCATACACACTTTGGAATACCCACTTCCACAGTACAGCCCTCACCCTGCAGCCTCTTCCCTTACCTGAGGCCACTTCTCCCCCTTCCCCAGACAAGCCCTAGCCCTGCAGCTATTGAAAAGCCACCCTGATCTTATGGCTGGTCTGGTAGGTAGAGACCCGCCCGTGAGCCCCCCTAAAAGTGATGTGGTTCTGTCTGTGAAGCCTGGCGCTGATGACTGCAAGTGCTGCCCAAAGCAAGGTCGGCAAACAAACCTTGAAGTCCAAGCGAAGTGCCACTCGCCAGGTGCACATCGCACATGTACAGTTGTGAAACACGTCAGTGTACAATCACGCCAACGCGCCTGGGTGATCCAACGTGGGGGGATGATCCCGGCGAGCAAGGCTTATAATGAGATGTTGAAGCATTGAAATGAGGTTCCTGAGGTGCAGCAGCAGGAAACATGACCAGCCATTGACAGATGGAGCAGACAATCCCAAACTGCTTTCACCACAGCGTAAAACCAATTTTTGGCCTTCTCGCCATATTGTCCGTTCATGCCCACCATGATGCCCAATGCCAATGGGACCAGATGATTCTGCCCTTTGTCTAATGGCAATAATTCTTCCTTAAGCACTAGCAGTCCTTTGATTCCTCCCCAAGTGGCAATTTTTGTACGTGAGCCTGAGCAGTGAGTATGCTCTTTGGCTGAGGGGCAGGGAGGGGAGGTGACATTATTGCCAAGCCCCATTCTGCTCCTTATCCAATATCATTAATCAGCTGATTTTTCCATGGCCTAACCAATGCCCTCAAGCCAATGAAGGGTTCCTCAGGTTAGTGCAATCTTGTTCGCTGGCTTAGACCGATGTTAGTCCCCAAGTTAGCCAATCTTAGCTCCCTGGGTTAGTCCAATCTTAATTCCCTACCTTCCATCCATAACCTGGCCCCCTCCCAATCTCTGTAATTTCCCCCAGCTCCACAACCCTCCAAGATACCTGCGCTAATCAAATTCTGACCCCTTGCACATCCATAATTTTAATTACTCCACCATTGGTGGCCATCCCTTCAGTTGCCTAAGCCCTAAGCATTGGAATTCCTTCCCTCCCTCTCTCTACCTTGGTTTCTTCCTTTCAGAGTGCTTAAAAATCTGCCTCTTTGACCAAGCTTATGTGGCTCGGTGCCATATTTTGTTTTAGAATGCTCCTGTAAAGCACCTTGGAATGTTTTATTATGTTAAAGGTGCTGTAAAAGTTGTTGTTGTTGGGTTAGTCCAGTCCTAGGTTCCCCAAGTTAATGCAATCTTTGTTTCCCCAAGTTAGTGGATTAAGGATTATATAGGAGCAAATGAAAAGCCTGAATTTTTCCCGCATCTGGCGGGCTTGTCAGGAGCAGGCAGGGGTGGTGGGGAAGCCGACCGCCACCTGCGATCAGCTCCACACTGCCATTTTACACGAGTGGGCCAATTAAGGCCCGCCCTTCGTGGATCGCAAGTCGGACCTGTGCAGGCGGAGGGAGAGTCAGGTCTAGCGCGCAGTTTACACATGCGCGCGAAAGAGCACTTCAATCTCCCTGAGGCACGGAGCTGCCTTGGGGAGATTGAAGCGCTTTTTTAAAAACAGCAAAAATTGAATGAAACAGGTCCGTTCGTGTGACTGTGTCACATGAGATGGGACATGTTTTTATTTTCAAAATAAAGGTTTTATTTAATTAGTAACAGCTTTAGGAAACCTCATCCTGCTCGTGGATGAGGGTTCCTAAAAAATGTAAAGGCCGCTTGGCCTTTTCGCCTGCCAGCCAACCGCGCGCCCGCCGAATGAAATATCGCACAAGTGCGCAATGACATCGGAACGCACGCCCGACGTCATCTTGCGTCATATTACGTTCTGGCATGTTGGGCGCATGGCCACACACCAATGGTAAAATTCTGGCCTATGTTCTACATTGCTAACAAAAATCTAGGGGCAGAATCTTGTTGGGGCTTTGAGGGTCTCATCTGCTGGTTGGAGAGCTGGGGAGAGACCAAGGCTGCCTCCTTATGGGAAGGCCCGCTGAACAACAAGCCAATCAGGCAGTGGCAAGGCCAGCGGTGGGCTGTCCCCTGGAATCAAGACCCCTGGAGCGGAAGTCTCACCTACCGAGTGCTGCTGGCCAATCAGAGGACAGCAGATCTTGTGCTCAGCAGCACCACTGGGGAGGCTGTGGCTTCTGCTGGAAGGACAGGCACCGGGGTCCCAGAATTGTGCGGCAACCCAGGCCACAGGTGAGTAATGTGGAGAGATGGGGTTTCGCATGATGGCGGGGGAGGACGTGGGTGGAGGGTGAAGGGGGGGTTAGGCAGCAAGGGCAGGGGTGGTGGCTCTCATCAGCTCCTGCTTTCCACCGTCCAGATCCTTGATAAGCCAATGAGTGCTTTTGATCAAGGGATACCCCACCCCAGCAGAGCTGTCATGCCCGCCCGCTGTTGGGTTAATACCAGCAGCGGCAGGATGAGGCCCTTAAGTGGTTATTAACTGGCCACTTAAGGGCCTCAACTGGCAGCGGGGTGGGGAAGATCAACCATGCACCTTCCTGCCCAGAACTTAATTGTGGCAGAGGCGGGAAGGCAGTGGGGTTCCGGTATGACAACATTCCACCTAATTACGTGCCCTTCCCTCCTCCAAGCTCACCACCAGCGAGGGCAGGAGATTCCACCCTTGGTGACATTTAACAGGGGCTGTCTGAGGGGCGGGTGCCAGTCGCAGAATCAACTATTCTCTTTTTTTTAAAGATTATTTTCCATCAGTAAAAGAATGTAGGCCAGAATTTTCCAGCACACCACGCGGGGCCGGTGAGCCATTGAAATCCCCATTCACATTGGTGCGACTGGAAGATCCTGTCGGCGTGAGGGGCTGGAAAATTCTGGCCATAAAGTCTGGGGTGTGTGTCGAATGCCTGCTATTAAAATGGCACACAGAGAATAGTGCACAAAAATGTGAAACCCTTATATTCTAATATTGATAACATCCTAATATCAACAGAAAACACTAGAAATGCCATGTCAAAAAACGCAAGGCAAAAGACATTTAGAGCAAGGTTGTGCTACTGCTTAAGTTTCAGGATTTCAACAAAGGCGGGGTCACAGGGAGAGATCCTTTATACCTGTGGACTGCATGGGCAGAATTTTGCCCTTGGCGGGTGGGCTCAGTGGGGGGTGGGAAGCCAACCACCCTCCCGCGAATGGCACTGCACAGCGATTTCACACTGGTGGGCAAATTAAGGCCTGCCCAGGGTGAAACGCGAGCGGCTGCACTAAGCGCTGCCTGTGCAGGAGGGGGGTGGGGAGTGCAAGCAGGCTGAGCACAAACTTTCATGCAATGCACGCGAGTGATTACGCACAGCATAATCTCTCTGAGGCATGGAGCTGCCTCAGGGGAGATGCAGAGATATATAAAAAAAAAATAAAGAAAATAAAAATGCAATAAAACATGTCCCCTCATGTGACTCTGTCACATAAGAATGGCGGAGCAGACTCGATGGGCCAAATGGCCTAATTTCTGCTCCTATGTCTTATGGTCTTATAAGCAGGGATATGTTACTAATGAAACATTGAAGTTTTTTATTTTATTCTTATTTGCGTTTGGAAACCTCATCCCACCCATGGATGAGGTTTCCAAAAAAATTGCAAAGGCTGCTTGGCCTGTTCGCCTGCCCGCCAACCGTTAGGTTGGAGGCAGCGAAAAGTTTACATTAATTGATTACTTAATGGCCTTATCAGGCCTTTTAATTGTCGGCGGGCGAGCTGCCAGCTCCGGTGCGCGCCTGCCCACCAAACTATCGCACGTCATTTCACACTCAAGCAGGTTGGGCACGCGCCCGCCCGCAGAGCGAAAATCTCTGCCCCATGTCTTGTAATTGTTTCTGTCATGTTGCTTACAGTCACCATGTGCACACCAAACTGCCTAAGTGAACAAACCTTTTGGACCTGTCTATCAGATGTGACTGTGGTGAACCCATAACATGAGTAAATCAAATGCTCCCTGACAATTCACTAATTGGGAAGTAAAAAAACAAATAAAGCGATAGGCCAAACACACTCCTGTGCCTGTGTCCGTGCGTTTTAGGTTGAGCGCTTACATTTGAACCATGTGTCTGTCCCTGGGATAGTATTGCAGCTCGGTTTTCACTGTCTTCCTGCTGACGTTTCCTAGGGTAGCTTCAAAATGCCACAGACAGGAAAGGGACTATTCCATTCCAAGGTGCACTCTGTGGGGGAAGGGTAATGGGAATGGAACAAATTCTAGGCCCGAACTTTAAGTCAGATTAGTAACACAATACTTTCCTTAGGGTAACATGCAGAGATGAGGGAAACATTACCATAGGCTGGCAATGACAACCAATCACTATTTGTGTGTTTTATCTGCTTTCAAAGCACAAACAACAAACTTTCTCCAAACAAGTGTTTACACCTTCAAAAGACACAGATTTAAAACGTGGGCAGTTCATGGCTGAAAGGAGACTATTTGTTGATTTGTAATATACAGTAATGGAAAGACTATTTACTTAAAATCTTGACATGTCTTTTCTCATTAGGAGAAAAGACTAATGATGCCACACAACATCTCATAGGGTCTGGAGTACGGGGCAATGGATAATACACAGCATGGATGCCATTAACCGAGGAAGCTGCAGATTCTCACATTTCAAAAAGCATTAATAATAATCTAAATTAATTAGCATTTAGGAAGATATTTTCATGTCTTCTCTGCAATAAAGCAAGATACAAATTGTTAATGTGATTGAGAAACAGAACAATGTATATGGGGAACAGGGACGAAAAAATGTTTTAAAACTGTGCAGTGGAACTGAAAGCTGAACCATAGCTTGTAGGGAACTAATGAATTGTCCAAAGTATACAAAGGGACAGAGAATAAATGCAACATAAGGACCTTTGAACTGAAACTGTTAACAAATGTAGTTGTTTGGATAAATTGCAAACAAAAGACAGGCATTGGCATTGTCAAACTTGACCAAGATTCTGGGAAGTAATTAGCCCCAGAACTATTTATATTAAAGAGGATGTAATGTAATTCATATCACAATAATAATTACCAGTGAAAACAACTTTGAATATTGCTCCCTCAACTAATTAATAACAGATTATCTGGTCACCTGGGCATCGGTGTTTATGGGATCTATGTTCAAAATAGCTACTACTTTTGCCTACATGCTTAAACTTCCAAAAGTATGTCAACTAATTCTGGATGGGCTAAGGTGATTTATAACCGCAAGATTTTTCTTCCTGTTTGGGATTACAGGGCTGAGTGGGCAGCAATAACTGTAGGACGTGAATGAGTCAGGTCAGATAGATGAGAGAACAAACACTTGGTGAGTCTTTGAAAAAAAATGTGATTTATATCCACCAACATGAAATATAATTTAAAAGGAAAATGGAAAATTTTGACCTCATATATATATAACATTGAGATAGGTGACACCCACCTTTAGTTGCAGGCCTTTTGGAAGAGTGGTGCTTGCTGGAAGCTTATTAATAGGCCGGGACACAAGGGCACCTTGAAGCTCCTCTTCTGCCTGTAATTGTGGGCCAAGTTTTGAGAGCTGACCATTGTGCTTCTTGATAACAGCTCGCAGTTCATCGATCAAGCGTTCCAACTAAAGGGGTTAAAATACGAGACGCTGTTAGCAAGGGATAATTATTGAAGTCACACCTATTACACCTTTCGATGCTATTTCTGTCGAGAAAGTTTTACACAACTTGAAAACTTGAATCTGACAATCTTTTGACAACAAAACATCTCCCAAGGTTTGACATGTGTTAGAGGGTGCATTATATAGCTGTTGCCCCTCCATTGACTCCTTTTGACTTTATCTCTCACTGATTAAAGTCTACATCAGTCACAAAAATAATCTGTCTTCGTATTTCCCTGACTGCTATGTGCAATGTGAGTTGTCCATCTGGATTTTTGTGAAGTGTCATCAGCAGGAAGGAGAAAGGATAAGAGGCTCCAACATTTTGCTGCTGTTCGGAGTTATTTATAAAACCTAATCATCTTAGAATGATCATTATCGTATACTTTAGTGAATTAAATACTAAACTCCTGAAATCACACCATGGGATCTAAGACTACAAAAGCTTAATGAGGTTTGTCTGAAATTCTTCACTCTATCATTTTAGAGAGGATGTTAAACCAATTAAAATAAAATGTCAGAGTGAAATTGGTTATTTGTTAATTCTGCATCAGCCATAAACTTGTATATACAAACATATGAATAAGTGCAAACAGCTGTTGGCACAACAAGGTGTAATGTATCAAAATCACCTTTCTAATTAAAATAAGAAGCCCCCACCCAAAACAAAATGGCAAAACGTGCATTTAAATAGCATCTTTCACAACTGCAGGATGTCCCATAGTGCTTTACAGCCAATTATTTGTTCAAGTGTGGTCATTGTTGTAATGTAGAATGCGAGACTTACAAGGGTTATGTTTTAAACTGTCTCATTTAATTTAAGGTAAAACAAAATGTCCTAGAATGGGGGAATGGTGAAATTGTATCAAGCTCTGTCTGGAGACAGGCCTGTATGATTTGGTTGCCACGGGATCATAGGCCTAGTTCAAAACCATTAGAAACTCAAGTGCCAGTTTTCACATCTTGACACAAAAGAGGAGCGGGCAGTTGGTCTTGTTGGACACAGCTGGTCAGAGAGACACAAGAACACAAGAATTAGGAGCAAGAATAGGCCTTTTGGTCCCACAAACCTGCTCTGCCATTCAATAAGATCATGGCTGATCTGACTGTGGCCTCAACTCTACTTTTCTGTCTGCCCCCTCATAACCCTTGATTCCCTTGTCCATCAAGAATCTATCTAGCTCAGTCTTGAATATATTCAATGACACAGCCTCCACAGCTCTCTGGGGAAGAGAATTCCACAGACTAATCATCCTCAGAGAGAACAAATTTCTCTTCATCTCAGTCTTAAATGGAAAACCCCTAATTTTTAAACTGAGTCCTCTAGTTCTGGACTCCCCCACAACATCCATTCAGCAGCCACCCAGTCAGGCCCTCTCAGGACCTCATATGTTTCAATAAGATCACCCCTCATTCTTCTGGACTCTAATGGCTAGGCCCAACCTGCAAAACCTGTCCTCATAAGCTAACCCCTTCATCCCAGGAATCAGTCAAGTGAACCTTCTCTGAACAGCTTCTAATGTAATTATATCCTTTCTTAAGTAAGGAGACCAAAACTGTGCACAGTACACCAAATGCAGTCTCCAAATGCAGGCCCTGTACAGCTGAAATAATACTTTGTTCCTTTCATACACAATTCCCCTTGCAATAAACGCCAACATTCCACTCGCATTCCCAATCACAATCTGTGCCTGCATGCTACCTTTCTATGATTCATGTACCAAGACACCAAGGTCTCTCTGCACTGTAAAGTTCTGCAATCTCTCTTCACTTAAATAATATGCTGCTTTTCTATTCTTCCTGCCAAATTGGACAAGTTCACATTTTCCCACATTATACTCCATCTGCCAAACTTTTGCCCACCCACTTAACCTATCTAAATCCCTTTCTAGACTCTTTTTGTCCTCTTGTCAACTTACTTTCCTATCTATCTTTGTGTCATCAGCAAATTTAGTTACCATACATTTAGTCCCTTCGTCATAATCATTAATATAGGTTGTAAATAGTTGAGCCCCAGCACTGCACTAGTTACAAAAACAAAAAATGCTGGAAAACTCAGCAGGTCTGACAGCATCTGTGGAGAGAAAGACAGAGTTAACATTTCGAGTCCGTATGACTCTTCTTCAGAGTTGAAGAAGAGTCATACGGACTCGAAACATTAACTCTGGGATGAATTTTGCTGTTGGCAAGCAGGGGGCGGGGCCCGCTCGTCGACACGTAAAATGACGCAGGATGATGTCGGGCGGAACCCCCGATGTCATCCCGCCCTATTTAAATTTTCAGGAAGGCGGGGGCACAGCCAAATCAGCTGTGCGCCCGCCAACCTGTCAATGGCTAATTGAGGCCATTGACAGGATCATTAAAAAATTAAAGGACCTGACCGTCCAACCTTAAGGCTGGCGGGCAAACCGGGAGCCTTGGCTGGCAATAGAAAAAACACAAAACTTCATCCAGCGGCGGGATGAGGTTTCATGCAGGGTTTAAAACATTTTAATAAAGTTAGTATGTATCTTATGAACATGTCCCATCTCATGTGACATTGTCACATGAGGGGGACATGTTAGGGAGTTTTTTTTTTCTTTTTTTAACATTTTTCAGAGTGTAAGTGATCTACCTGAGGCTGCACTTAGCCTCAGGGAGATGTGCGCTCTTTCGTGCACATGCGCGAAAGAGCACACTCTCACTTTAGGGGAATCCCCCCCATAGCATAGCGCTTCCTGCCGGACATCACGCTGGCCGGGCCTTAATTGGCCCGCCCACATAAAATCGGCTCCCCGCCCGCCGGAGATTGGGTCGGGCCCACCCGCCCGACAAGCAGAAAATTCTGCCCTCTGTCCTTCTCTCCACAGATGCTGTCAGACCTGCTGAGTTTTTCCAGCATTTTTTGTTTTTGTTTCAGATTTCCAGCATCCGCAGTATTTCGCCTTTATCTTACTGCACTAGTTACAGCTGGCCAACACTAACAGGACTCTCTGCTTCCTGTTGGTTAACCAGTCCTCTATCCCTGTTAATATGCTACTGCCGACACCATTAACTCTTATTTTGTGAAGTAACCTTCGATGTGGCACCTCAACAAATGCCTTTTGGAAATCCAAGTACACCACATCTACAGGTTTCCCTTTATCCAACTTGCTTGTTACTTCCTCAAAGAACTCTAATAAATTAGTCAAACATTATTTCCCTTTCAGAAACCCATGTTGACACTACCTGCTTGTATTATGATTTTCTACATGTCCTGCTATTACTTCCTTGATAATGGATTCTAGCATTTAACATATGATAGATGTTAGGCTAACGAAGCTAGAATTTCCTGCTTTCTGTCTCCCTCCTTTCTTGAGTGGAGGTGTCACCTTTCTGATTTTCCAATCTGCTGAGATCTTTCCAGAATCGAGGGGATATTGTAAGAGCACAACCAATGCATCTACCATCTCTGTACTCACTTCTGTGAAGACCCTGGGATGCAGGCCATCAGATCTAGAGGACTTGTCAGCCTTTAGTTCCAATAGCTTTCTCAGTACCTTTTTCTTGGTGATTGTAATTGTTTTAAGTTCCTCCCTCCCTTTTATCTCTTGATTGGCAAGTATTGTTGGGATGTTTTTGTGTCTTCTGCAGTGAAGACATAAGGTACCTGTTCAATGCTTCTTCCATTTCCTTGTTTCTCATTATTAGCTCCCCCGTTTCACCCTCTTAGGGACCAATGGTCACTTTTAGTAGAAACTCTGACTATCTATGTTTATATTTCTAGCTAGCTTTCTCTCATCTCTAGTAGGAGGTCCATACAGGCCTCATTTCCATAAATTTCCCTTAAGTCCCACCTAAACCCAATCATATCCACCAGCTAGCTGCAAGCAGGAAGGGCATTCGACAGAGGAGCAGTAAGTGGCAGCTGCAGGATCGGCCCCTGGCAGTCAATTGAGAGGGGATGGAAAGGATCTGGATGCCCAGGGTGGGGGGAGCTTTGGACAAGAGAGACCCAAGACTCCCAGGTGAGGTTTTTGCCAGGCACAGGAGTTAAAATTGGCGCCTTACATTGTTGTAACTCTAGCTGAGAATTCTTTATCTCATACTTTGATTTGTCATATACAAGCTTGAGCTTGAACTACAGATAAGAACACCTGAAAGGGGAGACGGAGATATAGTGGTAATGTCACGGGGCTAGAAATCCAGAGGCCCAGGCCTCTGGTGGGATTTAAATTCAATTAATAATTCTGAATTGAAACTTAATCTCAGTGATGGTGCCAATGAACCTATCATCAATTGTTGTAAAAACCTGTCTGGTTTACTAATGTCCTTTAGGAAAGGAAATTCTCTGTCCTTACCTGGTCTGGCCTACATGTGACTCTCAGACCCATAGCCATGACTATGAACTGCCCTCCGAAATGACCTAGCAAGCCATTCAGTTCAAGGGCCATTGGGGATAAGCAACAAATGTTGGCCGTTCCAGTGATGCCCACATCCCATGAAAGAATTAAAAAATGAAAAATAGTTTGTGGGGGAGAAATGGGTGGGCTCATAGGTTAGACTGTTTTTTATGGCCTTTCACTTCTGGAACCTCGGTTCAAGTCCAGCCCAATATGAAATTAACTTAATTTTGTAGCTGGCTGACCTGAATATGTGCAAGAAATGGAATGAGTTCTATACTTTAGCACTAGCACACAATTTGTGCACCTTAGACAGAGTCAGAATTGTTACAGCACCGGCTCTCCGAATGAACATTTCACCTAGTGCCATTTGGCCCATCGTGTCTGCATCGGCTCTCCAAATGAACTTTTCACCTATTGCCATTCTCCTGCATTCTCCCCATAACCCTGCAGATTGTTTCTTTTCAAATAATCATCTAATATCCTCTTGAGTAACTTGATCGAACCTTGCTTCATCACACTCCCAAGCAGCGCATTCCAGACCCTAACCACTTGCTGTATGAAAAAGTTTTCCTTGCGTTTTAAATCTGTGCCCTTTCATTCTTGATCCTTTTGTGAGTGGAAACAGTTTCACCTGTCTACTCTGTCCAGGCCCCTCATGATTTTGAATGCTTCTGTCAAATCTCCTCTCAGCCTTCTTTTCTCCAAGCAAAAGAGTCCTAACTTTTCCACTCTATCTTCATAACTGAAGCTTCTCATCCCTGGAACCATTCTTGTAAACCTTTTCTTCACTCTCTTCAATGCCTTCACATCCTTCCTAAAATGCAGTGCCCAGGACTGGACACAATACTCCAGCTAAAAATTCAACATAGCCTCTTTGCTCTTTTACTCTATGCTCCTATTAATAAAGCCTAGGATACTATGGGCAAAATTTTTCCCTCGTCGGGCGGGCGTGCATCCAACCCAAGCGGGGGTAAAATAGTGCACGATGACATCAGGTAAGCGTCCTGACATCATCGCGCACTCTCGTGATATTTTGCTCGGCGGGTGTGCACAAGAGGCAGCAGCGCGCCCGCTGACAATTAAGAGGCCACTAAGGCCCTTAGTCAAATTAATTAAATCAAATATTTTGCTGCCCATTCAACCGTTCAGCTGTCGGGCAGGCAAATAGGCCAAGCGGCCTTTGCATTTATCGCAAAACCTCCTCCATCAGTGATTAAAAAAAAAACTTTGAAAACTCATTTTTAACATGTCCCTGCTCATGTGACTCATGAGGGGGTATGTTTTTCTTATTTTTCAACTCTTTATTTGTAATGGTTAAAAAACTTCAGCTCCCTGAGGCAGCTCTGTGTCTTCAGGGAGCTGTCAGTACATGCTCCCTCGCGCATGCACACACTTCAGCACTCGCGCTCCTCCCACCCCATCCCGGCTGCGCTGAGGCTCTGAGTGTGCCTTTCACGCTGGCTGGCTGTTAATTGGCCAGCCAGCGCGACATTGCAGTCAGGGCCCGATTACGGGCAGTGGTCGGTTTCTTGGTCGCTCCTAAGCCCGCCTGTTGTACCTGTCTGACGATGTAAAAATCCTGCCCTATATGCTTTTTTAACCACTCTCTCAAACTATCCTGCCACCTTCAATGATTTACCCAGGTACCATTGCTCCAGCGTCTCCTTTGAGTTGTACCTTTTAATTTACATTGTCTCTCCATGTTCTTTCTACCAAAATAAATATCTTCACATTTCTCTGCATTGAACTTCACCTGCCACCTGTCTGCCCATTCCATCAATTTGTCCCTGTCCTTTTGAAGTTCTACACTATCCTCCTCACAGTTCACAATGCTTCCAAGTTTTATATCATCCGTAAAGTTTGAAATTGCATTCTGTACACCAAGGTCTAGGTCACTAAGTCACTAATATATATCAGGAAGAACAAGGGTCCCAAAATTGGCCCCTGGGGAACTCTACTAAAAATTTCCTCAAGTCTGAAAAACATGCATTAACCGCCAGTTGTTTCCTGTCACTCAGTCAACTTCACATCCATGTTGCTAATTTCATTCCATGAGCTATAATTTTGCTCACAAATCTGTTGTGCAGCACCTTGTGGAACCCCATGTACACATCAACAGCATTGCCCTCATCAACCCTCGCTGTCACCTCTTCAAAAACCTCAAGCAAGTTAGTTAAACATGATTTTTCCTTAAGAAATCCATGCTGCCTTTCCTTAATTAGTCCACATTTGTCCATGTGACTATTAATTTTGTTCCAAATTATTATTTCTAGAAGTTTCCCCACCACTGAAGTAAAACTGACTGGCCTGTAGATGCTGGGCTTATTTTTACACCATTTTCTTGAACAAGAACTGCAATTCTCTAGTCCTCTATCACCACCCCTGAGTCTAAGGAAGACTGGAAAATGATGGCCAGTGTCTCCGCAATTCCTACTATCACTTCCCTCGGTATCCTTGAATGCACCTAATCCTGTCCTGGTACTTTATCAACAGATAGCCTATCCAAGATCTCCACCTTATGTTTTAATGTTTTAAACCCTTCTAGTGTCTGAATTACCTCTTCTTTCACCATGGCCTGGGTAGCATCTTCTTCCTTGGTAAAGACAGATGCAAAGTAATAATTTAGTACCTCAGCCAATCCCCCTGTCTCCATGCGTTAATCCCCTTTTTTGGTCCCTAATCAGCCATCATCCTTTTACTATTCATATGCCTTTAGAAGACTTTGGGGTTCCCTTTTATGTTAGTTGCCTGTCTTTTTTCATACTTCCTCTTTGCTTCTCTTATTTACTTTTTCATTTCCCCTCTGAACCTCCTATATTCAGCCTGGATCTCAATTGTATTTTCTATCTGACATCTGTCATAAGCATACTTTTTCTTCCTTATCTTATTTTCTATCTTTTTTGGCATCCAGGGAACTCTGGATTTGTTTGCCCTGCCTTCACCCTTTGTGGGAATGTACTTTGACTGTGCCTGAACTATCTCTTATTTGAAGGTAGCCCAACGTTCAGCTACCGTTTCTCCTGCGAACCTTTGACTCCAGTTGATTCAGCCCAGGTCTGTTCTTACCCATTGAAGTTAACTTCCCTCAGTTAATTACTTTTACTCTGGATTGTTCTTTGTCCTTTTCCGTAGCCAGCCTAAACCTTATAATACAATGATCACCGTCCCCTAAATATTTCCCTACTGACACTTGACCCACTTGGCTCACCTCATTTCCAAGAATTAGATCTTGCCCTGCCTCCTTTCTCATTGGACTAGGATCATACTGCTGTAGAAAATTCTCCTGAATGTACTCTTGGAACTCTTTCCCCTCTCTGCCCTTTACACTACTGCTCCTACCATCCTAGTCTAAATTTGGGTAATTAATGTCCCCCATTATAACTACTCTATAATTTTTGTACTTCTCTGCAATTTCCTTGCAAATTTATTCCTCTACATCCTTCCCACTAGTTGGTGGCCTATAGACTGCACTCAGCAGTGTTATTGCACCTTTTTGTTCCTTAGCTCAAGCCAAATAGATTCTGCCCTTGACCCCTCTGGGACATTCTCTCTCCCCAGCACTGCAATGTTCTCCTTAATCCATACTGCCACCCCTCCCCCTTTTGTTCCTTTCCTATCTTTCTTGAATACCTTGTATCCAGGAATATTTAACACCCAGTCCTGCTTTTCTTTGAGGCAGGGCTCTGTAAGAGCCACAACATCATATTTCCATATGTCAATCCACGCCTGTAACTCACCAATCTTATTAACCACACTCTCTGCATTCACATACATGCACTGTAAAACTGATTTAAACTTTATTACTTTCTCCCTTACTCTGACAGCACCTATCAAATTACTATTCCCTATTCTAGTGCTATCTGCCAGCATACTGTGCACTTTGGTATTCCTCTCTGCTGTTATCTCCTGGTTCCCACACCCCTGCCAAGTTAGTTGAAACCCTCCCAAATAGAACTAACAAAACACCCTGCAAGGAACTCAGTCCTGGCTCAATTTAGGTGCAACCCAACCATCCTGTACAGGTCCCATTTCCCCCAGAGCTCATCCCAATGTCCCAAGATTCTAAAGCCCTCCCTCCTGCACCATCTTTCCATGCACACATTCATCTGCTTTATCCTCCTATTTTTATACTCACTTGCATGTGGTACGGGGAGTAATCTGGAGATGACTACTTTTGAGGTCCTGCTTGCTAATTTCCTACCTAGCTCCCTAAATTCTGACTGCAGGACCACATCCCTCTTTCTGCCTATGTCTTTCATACCAATGTGGACCAAGACTGCTGGTTGTTCACCCTCCCACCCCTCCACCTCAGGGTGCTCTGCAGCCACTCAGTGACATCCTTGACCCTACTGCCAGAAAGGCAACACTTCATCCTGGATTCACATCTTTGGCTCATAAACATCTATCTATTCCACTAACTATTGAATCACCTATCACTATTGCTCTTCCAATCTTTCTTATAACCCACACCCTCTGCCGTCCCCATACAGCTGAGCCACCTGTGGTATCATGGATTTGGATCTGGCTGCACATCCCAAATGAGCCATCACTCTCATCGGTATTCAGAACTGAATTCTGGTTGGACAGTGCACTCAGGGATGCATGTAGCACCAACCTGTTTCTTTTTAACTGTCTGGTGGTCACCCATTCCCTCCCTCCCTGCAAACTCTTACGCTGTGGAGTGACCACATCTATAAACATGCTATCTACATAACTCTCAATCTCAGAGATGTGCTGCAGTGACGTCAACTGCTGCTCAAGTCCTGAAAGCTGGAGCTCAAGCTGCTGCAGCTAACAAACTACATGCACAAATGGTTATCCAAGACAAGGGAAGCGTCCTGGAGTTCCTACATAGCACAGGATGTGCACTCTGGAGGTTAGAGCAGCCCTGCCATTACTTGATTTATTAACTGACAGTCTTCTACTGCTAATAAATTTGAACGAGACTTGATTTTCAATCGCCTGTAGGGGCGTGTTTTGAAAATAGTTCTCCCACATGGCATGTCAGGGCCCCAATGCCTCCGGGTCACACTGTTATTTTCAAAGCAAGGGTGGCCGGTGGGGGGGGGGGGGGGGGGGGGGGGGCACCAAAAACGCACTTGCCTCCAATTAGCTGCTGCTTTAGGTCCCTTGAGGAGCTTGTTAATGGGCCAGGGAGGGCCTGAAGGCAATTTTCAAATTGCAGATCGGCAAAAGCAAACAGTCTGGTGCACATATAGTGCACAGCTGTCAGAGGCAATGCAGGGATTCATTGAGCCACATTTCAGCTGAACAAAACTTCTTGGAAAAAGGGTTATTCTCTTAGGGCTACTACCTTTCATTGATCTTCTGGCCACTTGTGTGTGCCGGGAGGCTGTTGGCCTTCTGATCTCCAGCCTCCCCTATTCTGCAAGATAGCAGCAAGCCCAGTCATGGCTGCTGTCTGCCTGTGAGGATTATATTCCGCAGTCAGTCACTACTTCTTGGCAGCACTCAACACCACTAATTGGGGATTAGGGGATCTGCTTTTAAAGATAGTGTCAGTACCCAGTCTTGATCCGGGCATTGGGTTCCCAACCCTGGACTGAAAATCAAGCCCATGTATTCAGAGGGAGCAGGAGGCCCTGATGGGGTGCACTGCAAAGGGATTGAGAGAAAGTAACTACGAAGGTCAATTCATGGAGTGTAGCCCTGAGCACCTGGCTGCAGTGCCACAAAAAAGTTCAATGACCTCATACGAGTGGTCAAGATCAGTGAATACATCCTCAAATACCATCCCCTGCCCACATCATTACCAATCTCACATACTACTCAATGCACCCCGTCATTCACCCATCAGCGATTTCTAGCAATCAGGACTCATGCCAAACATTCTTATGCTCCACTTTACCCTCACACACTTACCACTGCTGCAAGCCTTAAACCCACATCCCGCAGCTTCCACAAACTTCCAGCTTTTAAGCCATAACAGGCACATCACCGAAACATCTCGCAACACGTTCACTGACACTCTTTCCCCTTGTTTGCAGGACACTCTTACACACATAACAGAACCACCATGGGGACCGACATGCATGCGACTCCTGAGCCCCTAGAGGAGACCATGCCGTGAATTATTGGGCCTGTATTGACTGAGGCCATTGCAGCTGGCATCGTCGAGAACATCTCGGGTGATGGTCTGTTCATTATCCACTCCCTCAAATCCTGCTTCACCCTCACCCTGTTATTAAGCTTGAATTGCAAGCTGCAGATGCAGTGATCTCTTGCTTTCCACCCCACCTGCTTTCCCTCACTCTAGCCCTCCCCTTCTGCATTGATGCTCTCAGATACACCAAAACTGCCACCTGCCCAGCCAGTGCAGCCTCATAATGTAGGCATGAAGGACATAAGGGCATAAGCAAGATCACACGTCTGATGAAGAAGCATTGTCACTTGTTCTGACCCTCGGAGCCAGCAGCTCAGATACGGCGCTGTATGTTCTTATGTGGGTTGCTGAGTCACTGAGTACCAGTCGGCTGCAAACAGGCCAGGAGGAATGGATAGTTCAAGTGCCAGCTCCATGGAGGGCAAGGTCCCAGAGGGCTCAGGGGAGGACTTGGATGGGATGGCATGTAGACGACTGGCCATGCAAAGAGAAGACTGGCAGGCCTGCGACAGAGTGTGTTGTGACTGTCATGGAGCATGGAGGAGTCTGACTCCAACTTGGCACAGGGCGTTACACAGAGCTTGTTCCCCATCTGTTCCAGCGTGACTAACTCCTTGCCTTACAGACCCAGCCATGATGCAACTTCCGGTGGCCGATGTCTCAGCTTCTATTGCTGCACAAGCTGAAACCACCCAATGTCTCAGCGCTGCAGCGGACGCTCAGACTGAGGTCATGAGATGGCTGCTTGTTGCCATGAAAGGCCATCTTGGTGCGTGCAGGTTCAGACTATTGCCATCATGGCTGTGGATATTAGTGCTCAAAGAGAGCGTGCAGGCTCTCACAACAGTCCAGCGATCTGTGTTCCAGCAGATTATTAGGGTTGCTGAGCCACTGCCCCAGGGGAGTGGCAGAGGCTGCATGGAGCACGAATCTGCTGTCTTCTCTCAGGATGATAGCATTCAAGCTCCCACCTCTGCCACTCCACCTGTCCTCCTGCTGTTGCCTGTCAGCCAGTCAGCTAGACAATTGCCATCAAAGGCTGCTCACAGGCAGCCCAATGGGACAGATGGTGTCCTGAATGCCTCTTCCTCCTTTTCAGGTTCCTCTTCCTCCTCCTGAGGTGCTCGTTGAATGCGTGGTGCAAATAGCTGCACCCTCATGAGAGCCAGGTTGTGCAGCACACTGTAGACCACCACAAATTTGGAGACACACTCCGGCAAGTGAGGTCAGGCTCCCCTGGAGCAGGCCAGGCAGCAGAGCTGTTGTTTTAGTATGCCAATGATTTGCTCCACAGAGTCCCTGCTGACAGGATGCCTCTCGTTCTATGCGCACCATTGCATGTGTGGTTGGGTTGTGGAGGGGTGTCATGAGACACATCTAGAACGGGTAGCTATTGTCACCAAGCAGCCAGTTCATCGTGGTGCCTTGAATATGGCGGGAACAGCTGACTGGCGCAGGATAAAAGCATTGTAGCTCCTGCCAGGATAGCTGGCATTCACCAACATAATGCTCTGTATATGATCGCACACCAATTGTACGTTAAGGGAGTTGTATCTCTTGCAGTTCCAGTGGATCTGCCCATTGAGGTATGAAGCCCGCAGAGGCATGCGTTTGCAGCTGATGGCTCCTGAACCACTGGTAATCCCATAATCCTGGTAAAGCCACAGGCCTGCTCCTCTTGCTTCCCTCTGGTTAGAGAGAAGACAAAAGTCTCCTCTCCTCTGTGACCTCCCAAATGAAAAGTCGCACGTGAACTGTGAGATGTGGTGCCGTCGTTGGTTCCAGTCTGCAAGGATTTTGAGGCATAGAAAATGGAGATGAAAATGATCTTGGTAGCCACTGGCGATGCTGTCCCTCTGCAGCTCCAGGGCCAGTTGGAGGAGGTGGCACCACTCAGTGACTGTCATGGAGCATGACAGTCCAACATTGCAGCCAGAACTTCTCATCGTTAATTTACACTTCCAGAGGTTATAATACATGTGTCAGATTCCTCCATGTTCTATGTTTATGCAGGCACTACCACACTAATTTTATACGGAGTACACAGGAATGTAACATGAGTGCACTCTTAAGGGCGGAATCATCCCAGATTTGCACTAAGTGCGATAGCGGGCGGGTAAAACGACGTTTCACCCGCTGGCTACAATGGCGGCTTTTCACACCGTGTGGTCCCAATCCCACCTCATTAATTATGCATTCCTGAGAAACACGCCGTTTCCATGGCAGGCAGGCTCTCATTCGCCCGTCACACCATCACCTCACTGCTTCATCACGCCGGGCGCCATATTTAAAGTGCAGCCGCGCATACACCTCTCAGTGCTTCCAGCCCAGGACTGCTGCAAAGACATGGCCCCAAAAGGAAAGAAGACTGCAGCCCCCACATCCCCCCCTCCCCCCTCAGTTTAATGACACATCCCTCGAGCACCTTTTGGATGCGGTGCAGGCCCGCCGTGATGCCTTCTACCCCCGCTGTGGCCACAGGAGGGGCAACAACATCAGTAATCCAGCATAGAAAGCAGTGGCAGCGGTGGTCAGCGCCAGTGCCCTGCAACAGAGGGCAGCCACCCAATGTCGAAAGAGGATGAATGATCTCCTCTGTTCCACCAGGGTAAGTCACTCTTCTCATCACTTTCAATTCACACACTCACCAACCCATCACACATCCACAGGGCCTTCACTCACTGTCAGTTCAAGGGACATCACCGTTCACTCTCTCACGCACACCTTCATTGTCCTCATCCCATCCATGGGACCACTCACCACCCACACATGCCAGGCACACTTATCATCATTTACCAGGCAGGTGTGCTGCTTACACTCTCTCCATCTCTATTCATGCAGGACAAACTGGCACACAACAACAGGGAGAGGTCGCAGACTGGTGGAGGAATCAAGGTCCTCTCGGACTTTGAACATGGAGCCATCCAGCTGGCTGGCGAGGATCTGGACTGGTCCTGTGCTGTCGGTGAGGTCGGCGGTGCTCAACCAAAGTAAGGATCCAGCAGTGTAATATCCATCAGACAACCATGCTGTGACTGATGTGTCCTGTTCCACAGTCCCATGCACTAACTATCTCCCCCTGCTTTCGTTGGCACATCTGGGAAACAGCCAACAGAGTCCATGACCCAGGACTTTCAATCATGTCCCGAAGAAACCTCTGAAGAGGAATCTGAAGGCACCTTCAGTGAAGATGCATCACAGCGCTCACCTACACCCTCCACCAGTGCAGGGACACACAACTCAGTGGGACTTAGCATTAGAGTACCATCAGGATCACAATCAGGTGAGCACATCGCACTGTCTAATCCACAGCAGGTGGCGGCAGGGACTTCCCAGGTTTACAGCATTTGGAGGACTGCTGGAGGCCAGAAATCTGCTGAGTCTGAGTCAGATGACAAGCCCCTAGACTCGGTCATGTCACAGTTTCTGTAGCTGCAATGGCAAGCTAGGGAACATCAGGAAGGGATGTCTGCTGCACCCCTCAGATTGCAAGGCACGATGGAGGAGTCCACCTGCCTTCAGTCTAAGGTGATAGCGCCGGCATTGCAATGCACCAAGGTCAACACTGGTAGGATGGCAACCACCATGGAGACCTTGGTCCAGGACATTGGTCCTGCACTGCTGCGCAGGCTGAGCTCCATCGCTGATGACATAGTTGGCCTCCAGCATCGTGTACGCAAGAGGGGGTGCGGCGCAGCTTGATCTCACTCCAGCTTCCCCTTCTCCTAAAGGAGTTAGCCAGGGGCCCTTGGGCACCCATAGGGAGGAGGATCAGCAGGATCACACCCTGGGGCCATTCACCCAGGTGACTCCAGGAGTGTCTGGTGCATCCGAATCCCCCCTTCCTGTGATCCCAGCAACTCCAGCTCCACAGGCCAAGGAGGGTGGCACTGCCACACAGCAGGACCCCGAAAGCAGGCCGGGGTCCTCCAGGTCTTGGTCCTCCAGAGGACACCCGCTAAGGTCATCACAGACAGGGCGAAGCAGTCAGCAGGCTGCCTCTCCCCAGCTGTGGATGTCCAGGGAACACTAAGACATAGCAGCAGGTTTAGGAAGTTTAAGAAGGTGTAGTTGCACAGCCTGGACACAGGTGTTAATCACTTGTACATAATGTTCACTATTGTAAATAAGCTCCTAAGAATATCTCCCTGCCTATGGCTCCTTGTTATGATGAATAGTGTCTGTGCCACTCAGATGTGAAACCTTGGTTCCTGCACGGTATAAAGGCAGGTGTCTCAGCCCAGAGCCTCTTCCCTGTGCTTTGTGCAGCCTTCAGACCAAAGTAATGGTCCAGCTTCACACACCCTGAACACATTACTGTACCTCGACCATGCTTGTTATTGCTGCCAGAGTGTCATGGCCAGGTGTCACAGAGTTCTGCCATTCTCTGTGTGCTCTCAGCACCTTTAAGATGGGGCTGGCTCCCATCTCGTCAGCATCTGTGACCAGTGACGCTGTGCTCCTGAAGGGGTCAGGTGCTGAAGGCTGACAAAGGATCGGGTGCATTTAAAGTTTCACAGCTGCATCTCCATGGCATGACCCTGATCACAGAGCCCAAGCGAGCTGCCATCAGCCAGACAGGAGTCAGACATTCACAGAGGCAATGTGAAGATCTATGGAGTGTCCTCACTGCATCTCATCATCATCCTCCTGGAATCTAGTGACTATTAGGGCCTCCATTGTGTCTCCATGACAGCAGCCTTATCACAGAGGGTATGTGCGCTGCCATTAGCCAGACTGCAGTCAAATGTTCAGAAATGCAATGTGAGGATCTATGGTGTCTCCTCACTGCATGTCATCATCTTCCTCCACAAATCTAGCAGCAATGAGGGCCTCCAGAGTGCACCTGTCTCGTCTGGCCAGTGCAATGGCCTCATTGCCATCATCATCATCGCCTTCGAGGACCTCATCACTCTCATCCCCGATGACATCCTCCTCATTGGAGTGGATGTCCAACTCCTCCATCTCCTCCTCAGCCAGCTCATCCCCCCGTTGCAGCACCAGGGGGTAAAGGGCACAGCAGGCGACGGCGATGGGTGACAGCCTCTGTGAACTGTATTGCAGGGATCCAGCAGACCAGCCCAGGCACTGAAACCTCAGTTTCAGCATCCTGATGGTCTGCTCCACCAGGCAAGTTGTGGCAGCAGCCTCATTATACCTTCGCCCTACTGCAATCAGAGGCCAATGCATGGGTTTCATCAGCGCCGTCCTCTACGGGTAGCCCTGGTCCCCAAGGAGCCATCCCTGCAACCTTTGTGGACCCTGGAAGACGTCAGGGATCTGTGACTGACTGAGAATGTAGGAGTCGTGGACAATCCCTGGGAATTGAGCCCTGGGCTCAGACCTGTAGGTGGTCGCAGACCAGCTGAACAGTCAGTGGGTGGAAGCCCTTGCGGTTGACATAGTTGACCACTTGCTGCGACAGAGATCTGAGCAACACGTGAGTGCAGTTGATGGCCCCCTGCACCTGTGGGAAACCCGAGTTCTGGACAAATCCACTCGCTCTTGCATCCTGGCTTTCCTGGTCCCAGGCAGAATGCACAAAGTTGTGTGCCCTCACAAAGATGGCGTCCGTGACCTCATGGATGCATTTATGGGTGGAGGCTTGCAATATCCCACATGGGTCACCTGTGGAGCCCTGAAAGAAGCCACTGGTGCAAAAATTGAGGGCTGTGGTCACTTTCACGGCCACAGGCAGTGGAGGACCTCCATAACCTCGTAGTGCCAAATCCTGCAGCAGGTGGCAGATGTGACCGACCAGTTCCCTAGACATGCGCAGTCTTCGGAGACACTGGTTCTTGGTCATCTTCAGATGGCGTCTAAGGTCCCTGGGTCTAGCTTGCCAACCAGTGGCAGCATACTGTGGCTCTTCAGCAGTGTGTGCGGAAGCCCCAGTCGCCCCTTCTTCCTGAGGGTGCTGCTCTTCCCTCTGTGCAGCCAGACACCTCCGTCACTCTCTTCTCCTTCGTCTCTGCTTTCTGTACTTCATGAGGCATACAGCTAGTTCACCAGGCTTCATGCCCCTGATAGACACCATCTGCAGGGTGAAAGAGAGAGGTGCGTGGGTTAGCAGGGGTATTTTAAGAACCTTTCTTGGTTAAATCTGAAGGCCCTTTAACACAGTCCGGGGAGTGCTGGCCACCACTTGGATGGTCAGAGTTTAGTGCACTGCATGGCTGCCTGAAACCCCACCCTCCTCCAGCCCATTCCACCTGACCGATTGATGGCAGCTTTTCCCACTGGACTGCATGCTGTGTTCTCAGCTCAGGCACAGGCATTCTCCTAACCTGCGCTGCAAGACTGCACTGTTAGCTTGAACTGTGGGGGAGACTGGTCCAAACCGGGATGATGGCATTGCCAGGGACTGTGAGTCCATCCACCAGTGACTGCTCCAGCTTTAGCAAGGAGATTGTACAATTTTCCCAGTCGTGCAACTGTTTTGCAGTCTGCTAAAATGCTTACTAGTTTGCCCTCTGTGCCCAAGGGACAAAAAGCTCTTGAGCACTTGGTGGCACTTTCAAGCCTTTGCGTTGCGTCTGAGCTGACTCAGCTGCAGTGGAATGATCACTTTATACAAGGTGTCCCTAATGCGTGGCCACTTCCCTCCCCCACACCCCACATATGCTTGTGCACTGCAATCAACCACAGTGTAGCCCTTGCCCCTCCCACCACCACCCCCCCACAACTCGTCTCAACCGCAGGACAGCCCTTGGCCCCCACCAACACGCCTCAACCTTGAAGTCCAACAGGCAACCCTTGCGACGCTCTGCAAAGTTACTGTGCACTCACCTTCGAGTTCCTCTCGAAGTGCAGCCCATCAAGTGCACGCCTTATGTATGCTGTTGTGAAACACATCGGCATGGTCCAACAATCCAGCGTGGGGGGGGGTGGGGGTGGGGGTGGGGGGGGGTGATTCCAGCGGGCTGGCCTTATAATAATATGCAGATGTATTACAATGAGGTTCCCGACGTCCGACGGCGGGAAACGTGGCCCGCCATTGACGGGCAGAGCGGCTGATCGCAAACTGTTTTCACAACGTCGTGAAACTCAATTTTGGCCTTCGCGGCATATTGTCCGCTCACGCCACCGAACATGCCCGATGCCAGCGGGCACGGAATATTCCATCCTAAGTGTGTATACAGGCACTTCACAAATCAGAAGTTCCAACTTAGCTTAAACCCTAAAGCCGATCACAGTTCCTCGGCAGTTTTCTTCCTCCCGAGTTAAATGGTCCTCATGCATGTGAAAATGGAAATCATATCAGTTGAGCCTTCATGGCACGTTCACTGTACTTTGTGAACTGCTTAATACAAGAAATCATTTTTTTTGTTAAGTATATCTTACGACACTCTGATTAAAAGCTGGGAGTGGAGGGAAACATTCCTTCCTGGGTTTCAGTCTATCTTCTGCTTTCATTCATTGATGTATTAAATCAATAAATTTAAAGTCAAAAGACATAAAGCATTCTGCCCCTGATTTTGCGATGTGGGATATCAGTGTATAAATCCAAAATGTTCTCTCTAGCACTCTGACAAAGGCGTAACCCCATTAACTGGCTAAACATCTCTGCTAAAATAGTGGGAAGCAGAATTTCAGGTTATCCCCCAGCACCGTCACACAGGCTGTATTTTATATTTCAAATGATCGTGAAATTTGCTATTCAAAATTAATTCCTCCAAGAGCATTAAAATGCTGAATTTGCTTGCTCCAATCTTCTTTTACTTTTCATTTTATGACTTCATTTTTACTGTTTGAAGCCCAAACATTTCACATATATTTTTTTTAAATCCCATGTGATTTGCTTTGAACAAACTCTGATTTGGGGTGATGTGTGGATTGCAAATAAAACTGAAAGCAAACGAAAAAAAAAAAATCCCCTGTCCTTTTAAGGATAACTTCAACATTTAAAAAAAATTAAACTCAATTCCTATACAAGAGAGAATATGAACATGAGATATATGAAACTCTGCTATTAAATATTGAAGTAATTGGTTGAAAGTTGCACCTGATTTTTGTGGGGGGGGATGGAGGAATTATTTCCTCATTCACTTCTATGTTATAAAGTGCAGCTACTCGTTTAACAACACAGCCATAAACTACGATATTAAGAATTCTCATTCCAGCCAAAGCTCCCTCCACCCACAACCTAAAGCAATCTGAAAAGACTAAAAAGAAGACAAAACTTGGCCTTTCGTGACCCTACATAACTAGGTCCGTTCATATTTCAATCTGTTTGTGTGCAAAGGCAGCCAGCCACATGAAAATGCTAAGCTCAGGCCAAGCCACCTTCCTCCAACTACCCTGACACAAAACCAGCATAATAACTTTCACAGTTTCTTATGCCATAAGATCGCTTCGGAATTTGGACAATATGCACAGCAAAGATCAGATTCTCTTTCGAGTGACAAGACTACATTTTCTCAGTAAGCACCCTTTTCCCCTCCCCCACATAGGAGTAACTCTCTACTTTGTTTAATAGAAAAGCAGTAAAAAAAATGTTCTCACATCTTCACTTATTTTATACAGTTCTCCTGTAGTCATACAGAGAAGGCCTTTGTGTGTGACCTTCCGTGTGCACCCATTCAAGGCGTGATATACCTAAAAGGAAATAAAACAAATTTTAAAATTTATGTTTGGTATTTCTCTGAAAGGTTTTGCACACAATCTGGCTTCTCTCTAATCTATTTTTTTTTTTAAATGTCTACCATAAGTGAACATCTTTCGTCAAACTGAACTGATTCTGCTGAAATGGCTCGGAGAAAATTCATTAGCAGTTTAGTTAAAAACTTCAAAGTGCCTCTTAATAAATATTGCTTCTGTAGCAATTATGTTCAAATAAAATCAATGGAGGTTGACACGAATAAGCTTACAAGTGATTATATGTACAGAGGTTGACTCTGTTAACAGTTTAATTGTTCAGGCTGCTTCCTGAGGATTTCTGTGATGATGGGCATGTTGCTGTTTTAATTTTTAATGCCAACAACGTCAAAAAAAAAATAACATTTTGAATTTCTGGAATAACAGGCTTGTAAAAAAAAAATCAAAGAAACTATTTGCATAGTCAAGGTACAACTTCAACATTTCACAGGCACAAAACTGTACATTGTAGATTGGAGGGCTCAAGGAAGGTTGATATAATAAGGCTCAAAATCGGAACAGCTCCCAAATCGCAATCCTTTTTCATGCATTATTGTGATCTACATTAAAAAGGCAAAAATAAAATCTTAACACAGCGGGTCTCTGCTCTAGAGTATATTTTCCTATAAGGCATTTTTTTTTTATTAATACTGTACGCAGGTCCATGCAGCTGTGAAAATTACTCAGAGTCAATTTTATTCATTTAGAAGCCAAACTGCTTTTATGCTACACCAAAGCATAATAGTATTTTGTGCTCAATGGACGGTGCCCTGATACAGTTTATGTGGCTTGAACTCATTCATTGCCGTGAGCATGAAATTCAACAGATTTGCCTCTAGACACACAGTTTGGCAGAGGAATTCATTTCCTTTCTGTTTTGTAATATGAATGCAATTGTTTGAAAAAAATAACTTCATATAATGTATACATTTACATTAACTGCCGCAATCTGCTGAAAGACTGATTATGCTAGCATTCATATCTACCCACATGAAACTCCAATGCCCTGTTGCCATACAAAAGACTGGGACAAATTACTTATTTATATATACAGAACTCACTCATAATGGCCAGCTGCAGGTATTTTTGGAAAGTGCATTTTAATAAGCTTCTATTCAGGGTGTACAAATGGGGAAGAAACAGTTTACACTATAGAGTTAAACGCATAGGGCTTCCCATTCTACCAGCGAAATCAATCATTTGTCCAGACTGTGGGAGTCAGATTTAGTTAGTGAAAAGAGCCCCATATATAAACAAGTCAATAACTCATTGTGTGCTATTGTTTGTCTGAAGCAGTGTGCTTACAAAAAGCTGCCCCACTCCTCTTAGAATGAGTGTCACTATATTCAGACACTGGGAGAGGTTCCTTTGTTTCTATCGGGTACTGGCTGGCGTTTATGTATGGGAAAGAGAAGTGACCGATTAGAGTCCCCCCAAAAAGAAACCTTGCCACCATCGTACACTGCACTTAAGCGTTCTTTATTTACATAGAATTTATTCTGCTAAATGTGAACAAGTGAATTTAGATGTGCCATTACACCTACTTACCTCTTTAACACTATCATGCCTTTCTGAACTTCAAATCTGCACTCTTGCATCAAAATAGCCAGCCACGGGTCTTTGTAACTGCAAGAGATTCTTTAAAAAAACACCAGGGCTGGCTGGTGCTGTTAACATGCTGGATTGAAATGCCACATAGCAAGCACTGATGTTACAAACTTTGTAATGTGATGAAAAAAGTACAAAGGCTAATGGGGAAGTTTGGCAGTCTGTTCCCGATAGTTCCCGGCTGAATCGATTGCCTTCTAAAATGTAAATGCACAATGACTGCTGGATTGTTGGCAAGCCTCAGTATACAGCGTGCATCCCACTGCAAGAAGAATTAGATTTTATTTCCTGGCTAATTTTGCCTGAAGCTTAAGTGAGCCTTCACACTAATCTTAGAGACACTGGCCATCTACCTACAGACTGCAGAGTAATTCTCTCAAGATGCTGAGGAGACTATTGTGAGAATGGTTAATGCTGGAATTAGTGTTTTTTTCTAATGTTAAACATTTCGTACCTTAACAAAAAAACAGAGAGTAGAAATTATTAAGTTTACAGACGTATGTAACCCTCTTGAATAGCCCATTACGTTAAAATTGCTTGTTAAGTTCACAATAGTAACCAAATTCGATTTTCTCTCTTGGAACAATGATTTCTCTCCTCCTGTTTTAGGGGAGCCTAGTTCTGAACCTTGGTACCGTGACTCCAGCCTCAGCTAGTGTGGCATGATCAGCCGATAAGAGAAAAGCTTTAAGGAAAAGTGGGAGGGGTAGAGGCGACCAAAACTGGTGATGGCCCATCAATCCACCCTTCCTGAGGCTGATTATTCTGTTTACGTGTAGCCCTCCAACAAGCCCGTCAGCCACGAGCAGGTGAAAGCTCATCACGATGATGGCTGATGAAGTCAAGGCCACAGGCCGAGTTCAGAGCCTCCCAATGCTAAAACTAATTTTTTTTAAATTTTGCTTCATATTAATATCTTCATTGCTATCTCTATAGATGTGCATTCCTAATAGCAACACATGGACTGCAGCAGCTCATGAAGGAGGCTCACCAACACCTTCTCAAGAGTAATGAGGGATGTGCAATAAATGCTGACCTTGCCAGTAACGTTCACATCCCATGAACAAATAAAAAAAAATTCTTCTTATCACAGTCACTGGATAAAAAAACAATTTTTGACTCGTTTTATGGAAATAGAGGAAAAATCCGTTGTCAGTTTCATTCGGCTTAATGAAGCCCTGGAGGTACAGCTAAATAGAAGTTGTGTTGGTAAATAGCTGAAGGAGGAATTCATTAAAAAATTAAGCTGCTACATAATAGATTTCTAATTTAAAGACTTGAACGAATACAACTGTGCACAATCCATAGACTGGAGATTTCTGCTCCTAAAGTATGCAGTGATACTTCGGAATTAAACCCAATTCCTTTCCTTCCTGTCTTATATGTCGGTCTAGCATTTTTTCTGTGCAGTACAAAGTCTGACCTAGCTTGTGAAGCTCAGAGTTGGCAGCTGTGATTGCAGTGCAGATTTCACACAGTGTAATTACTGCAGTGACACTAGGACTGAGAGGTAGAGAGAAAAAAAACCCTACAGGTTATTAGTACTAAACACTGGGAGAAATCAACGAGAGTCAATGCGTAATTTTGAGGACTATCAAGCCTCATCAGGAACAGCAGGGAGGAAAGTGCTGTACTTCATCATCTCACTCTCCTACTTTTGTTGAAAATTACAGTAATTAAAAAAGAGCTAAGTACTTCTCAGGCAAGGGGTCTTTTTCTTTATCCATCACCTTCTAGTTCACTGCTGATTTTGCCTGACCTTTTCTGGTGAAGTCTATCAGAGTCACCACAGATCTTTGTTGAGTGCTTCTCTAAAAGCTAATTACTATCCACTGGATGATTCAGTATTGATCAGAAAAGGTAGCACAGCAATTGAGAGGACCAACACCCAGGCATTGGCAATCGAAAGGTAATTCCAGCCCCATAGAAACCAGCCTTTCTATTCCACTTATTAGAAGCAGCTGTGATGTTTTCAAATCGATAGGCAGCACTGGATAGATTTTTTTGACTAAAACCTTTCTTCGATGATGGGGACAATCAGTGGCCTAGGACATCAAAGGCCTTGATCCTAATGCTGTGCCCTGAGTCTCTCTTTTCTGTTGGCAAACAACCATACTGTTAGGAGGAATGCAACACTTTAATTTTAAATTGAGTCATTGTCACATTGCTCCCAACATTTGTAGCACTAGATTTTGAGTATCTACATACGTAATACCAAAACTCATTTTTTTACATTGCTTCAAATCATACCACAAAATCATTTTTATTCTTGATAGTCTCTTTATTATAAGCCCATTTTAAAAACCTTTTTTCTTGGGCTCATTGTTGTTTATAGAATAAATCCTTTTTGAATGTGGACTGTCAATAATCCCCTGCTTCAGAAATGTCACTAAGATTTCACATATTTCAATGTGTTACATACAACACTAAATTCATTCCTCATCTATTAAACATGTGCTCACTAAATCTAGGATGGCAGCCTAGAAACAGACAAATGTTTATTGCCCACGTAGGTAATTCCCTTGTCCACTATTCTAACAGAGGCATTAATTTGCCTAAAATAAGGAGATAAGGCCTGCATTAAAATATCGCACAAAGGGATGTCATATGAAAATGTTAAGTGTTCATCTATTAATCTCGGCATCAGTTATTTCTTGGCCACAAAGTTTGCACAGAGGAGCTGTTGGACAAAAAATTCATTGCATTTGTACGAACTACAAAGTTACACGAATAAGCAAGCCATGGGGGGTGGTGGAAGGGGGGGAAGGTTGGGCACAATTGGAATTAAAAAGAATGCCGTATATGGGTGCCATCCTTTTGAAACAGTGCACGCTTACAATTTTTATGCTTCATTCACCTGTACTGCCTAACCCTGTGACCTGTACCTGGAGGCAAAATGCTCAGAAGAAGGAGGATACAAAAAAAAACTTCAGCACATAAAAGGGGCTCAATGGGAATATAAAATCAACACCCATCACTGAAGTAAAAGCATCAAAGCCAATTGAAGTCTAATATAGAAAGAAGCAAGTCACAGAGTGCATGTGGAAGAATAATAAAAAAAATTACTAATGGTCATGGACAAAGCCAAGCTCCACCAGAACACCAGGTGTAATTTTAGTCTGCCAGTGCATATTTTGATGAACTCTGCTTTATAATAGCAATTCTCCCTTTAAATTCTGACTGCTAGCAGCGTGAAAACCTGCACCCCTTCATCAGCCTCTTATGCTTGGTGTGATTTCAGTTCACAGCCTCTCTATTGACACCATGGCAGGTGTTCACTAAACAACTTTATTTCTCTCTACTAGAATACAGACTGCACTGAAGTGTAATCTCCCTGCTGCCTGCTTGTGTTTTATTTCATAAGAATCTATACAACACGAAAGACAGGGAGAGAAGTGGGGGGCGGTGGTGAAAGAGAGCCTCAATAGAATGGGCAAGCACGTGTTTTGTCCTGGGGATTTGTCAGACATTCTCAGATTACTATTACTGTATTCCCTAGCTTTCATTTGAAACCTTCCAAAAAAAACTTACTGGAATTAATCAACCATTCTCAGCAACGCAAAGAGCTGATAGCTTCAGAAAGAACATGCCTGAGGTTGTACTTTACAGAGTTTCCCCGCTTCAGAGAGAAAAATTTGCAAGCATTTGTTTCAGAGGCCTCAATAAAGGTCCTTTTCACTTTGTACCAATATAATGTCAAAGAGTAAATATTTAATTAGAAAGTATATTTCAATGTACATAAGATGAAGTTACATTGAAGAAAATCCTATAAGTTCCAGAGGACATTTTGTACCTATGGTCATTGCTCCTCTCTATCTATACCTCTGCAGCCAGCTTACACCCACAGTGCTTGGGCCCATTTGTTCAGGAGCTTTCATGCTAGCATAATTTTTTAATTCCAGGCAATTTTTTTGCTATCAATCTCTCTTAGTCATTTATTTTCCAGCTATTTTTCATTTTATACTTCACTTCAAAACAATATTAGAGCCACTTAGCAGAAGTTGGTAAATGTAGGCTGCACCTGCCCATGAAATGTATGAAGAGGGTTTCCTTTCACACCAACGCTAAACCCAGTTGCAGGGTAAGGCACAACTTGATTCCAGGACCAAGTGAAGTGAGACTCCCTCCTCCAGGGAGGCTTATTCTCCTTCACGCCAAAATCAGTGCTGCCCTTCACTCCAGATTTATGCGATACTTTTATCCAGTGTGAAGCAAGTGGACAGGAGACAGTTCTTCAATATCATCTCCTTTTGCCTTGCTCCTTCATCGCTTTTGTCATTTAATCACTCCTAATGTCCACCGTATCACAGACCCCTCTTTTCCCTGGCTCTGTACCTGCTTAAAAGCCATTTATCTCTAAAATTTTCCAGCTCTGATGAAAGGTCATTGACCTGAAACATTATCCATCTCAACAGATGCTGCCTGACCTGCTGAGTGTTTCCAGCATTTTCTGGGATTATTTCAAACAGACAGGTAACCTAGCCTCTGTTGTTTTATACGGTTGTCGTAAATATGCAGCCTTAAGACTTCCTTACTATAATGAGTCAGAACTGGTTGAGATATCGCAGCCGTACAAATTGAAGCAAGAAATCTTGCACTGCAGCTGGGCTTTTGATCTTTAAGTATAGTCCTCATAATGTAATCAATTTACCATCAGCCACTATTAATGATGAAAACACCAAGGGAGCCAACATTTGCTGTTAGCACAAAAGGCCATAATTTATAGGAAAATAGTTGGGAAGCTCTTTTTCCTGCCTACCTGATACACTTTTGGCGTAAAAGTTATACAGATGGCAAATAAAAACAGAAAATGCTAGAAATACTCAGCAGGTCAGGCAGCATCTATGGAGAGAGAAACAGAGTTAACGTTTCAGGTTTGTACCCTTCACCGTCATTCTGATGTAGGGTCACAGGTTAACTCTGTTTTCTCTCCACCTGACCTGCTGAGTATTTCCATTTTCTGTTTCTATTTCAGATTTTCCGCATCCGCATTATTTTGCTTTCATACTGTTATTTTGACCCATTGTAGAATTTGTGAGGGAGGAGTTCGACATCAAAAATACGATACCATAACGTTAACTTTTTTAATTGATTCAAAAGATGCAGCGGCTTTGCATTTTTTTCCATGAGCTTAGTATACCTAGTTCTGTATTATGACGTTCAGAACAGGTTGTCAGAATGCAGGTCCCGGTGTGAAATCTGGAAGGAAATTAAGTCATTAAGTAAAGTCTTTTTCAGGTAACACGGTGTACAAAAGAACAGTGGGCTGTTGCTTTCCTGGCTCCGTTTTCCTTACAGGTGAATTCCCAATTTTTTTTTTCTGTCACCAGGGAAGGTACTGATGGAAAAAAGAGGTGTCGCCACACAAGGGCAGAGGTAGCAACAGCAGGCATGTCACCCCCTGCTGCCCCAGTGTTCTTTTGAATACCCAGCCATACTATAGGCGTTTGCTAGAGGCCAGGCTACTGTCCAACCTTTTGGTTCAGGAATGCTGCATGGCATAGGAGGCACACAGAAAGGATTATTTTTTGGAAAATAAAGCAAAATAAAAAGGGGTGACCTCACTTTTAGAAAAATGCCTGTTGTACTGAATGTTTAGACAGTTGTATGCATTACCAACCCAGTAATATTGTTGTAAGCCACCAACATGGAATATTTGCAATGTAAGCAATGTGTTGCAATCCATTTATTAGCAAATTAAGAGCCTCTAACAGGAGTAGAGGCTTCATTCTGAAAATTATCATTAGCACCAGATGAATACACAGCTGACGTGAATGTAATTCTCACTCAAGGCCAAAAATTTTTATGTGCCCACAATTCTTGAACCAGCAGCATAACATTTAAAAGTACAATCCCGATTCAAGCATACGCTGTTCATGTTTTCATTGCTCAGTGTGCTGTTTGCCATTCCAGTCACCTTTCACGCACTCATATCTTTGTTGCAAAGATTAGATTTTGCATAATAAATTGTTTTAATTTAAATTCTGTTGCAGCACGCATGGTTAAACGGTCAAGATATCACTATTTTAAATTGGGCATCTTCCATAAGCAGTTTGCAGGATTCTTGATTCAGGTAAAAACAATTTGTGTAAACTAGTGCAGTGTAAAAATTCAGCTGTACAATCTGTACATTTGATTTTTTGGCTTAACAGAAAATAAAAAGAAAACCAAATGCTAGGAACCTGAAAGGAATAACAGTAAAAGCTGGAAATGAGATCGGGTAGAAGGAGAGCTTTAATTTTATACGGTACCTTTTGTCATATGTGGGCCTGGCACATAGAGGGATAACATGGGACTGAGTAGAGTGCTGCCCATTCAGTGATGTAAGAGAACACATGATGCGTGTCTAGGGGGTCAGTCTAGTGTTGGACAAAGCCATGTGCACAAGCAAGCATGGAGACAATTCCTAGCTTTCACCCTTTATTGTGTGTGTATATATATATATATCGTCCTTGTAATTATAAATACATATGGGCCAGGATCTTCCATTTGGCGTGCGGGGGCGGGCCCTGCATGCCTACACGTAAAATGACACGCTGTGATGTCGGGTGTGCATCCCAACATCACTGCGCGTCATTTCGATCTTCAGTTCGGCGAGCACACACCGGGGTCGGCTGCGTGTCCGCCGAACTGTCAAAGGCCTGTTAAGGCCATTAATTAACTAATTAAACTGATTGTCAGGGCTGCCCGTCCAACCTTAAGGTTGGAGGACAGGCGAAGAGCCCAGGCAGCTTTCACATTTTTCATGATACCTCATCCACGGCGGGATGAGGTTTCATGAAGTGTTTATTAATTAAATAAAATGTCTTCTGAAAATTCATAAACGTGTCTCAGCTCATGTGACAATGTCACATGAGGGGACATGCCTGAGTAATTTTATTTTTTCTTTTTTGCAATGTTTTAATATTAAATCATCAGCTCCATGCCTCAGGGAGATTTCTGCGCTCTTTCGCACGCATGTGTGAAAAAGCGTAGGCCCCGACTCTCCCTCCTCCCCCCCCCGCCCACGCAGGTAGCGCTGAGTACTTCCGGGTGCGCATCACACCGGGCGGGCCTTAATTGGTCCGCCCACGCAAAATGGCGGCATGCAGCTGATTGTGGGCGGCAATCGGCTCTGCGCCCGCCTGCTCCCTCTCCCAAACCGCCTGCCCAATGGGGAGAAAATTCTCCCCATAGTTAACCTACTTAAGACCATGGTGACTTCATTAAGACCCACTGAATGGTATCCAATACACCTTTCATGTTCTCAAAACATCTTAAAGCTCTTTGCATGAATGAATAACTTTAGAAACACAGTCATGGTTGTTTTGTAGGCAAACCGCAGCAGCCATTTTAGGCTCAGCAAAGTCCTACCAAGAGCAGTGAGTTGAATGACCAGTTAGCCCTCTTTTCGATGCTGCTTGTTGTGACATAAATATTGGCACCAGAAGATCCATGGGGTCAATTATGTGCACTTGAAGGAGCAGAAAGGACCTTGGTTCAATGTCTCATTCAAAAGGTGGCACCTCTGACAATGCAGGGCTCTCTCATTACCGGATTGAAAGATTTGCCTGGATTTATAATACTTCAGGCATGCTTGAATCTTCATTTTCTGCCACAGAATTGACATTGCTTTCACTGAATCAAGGAATCACCAGGGTTGTTAGCATCTGAAACACAAGTTAATTTGTCGATGCAGGATACAGTACGAATTTAAATCAGATTGCCCATTACCAAAAGCTGGCGGGAAAAACATCTGAGTGAGGCTGAGTAAAGGCACAGGATAAATTGCAATCGATTTCTCAACTATTGTCCTAGGGACAGAAGTTGAGAGGGAAAAGGTATTTTCTATGTATTCCAAGATCTGTGAAAAACAGCTGAAGAGGGGACCCAAAGGTAGCCAAAGTGGGAAGCCTAAACAACCTCAGGATGAGACATGTTTGCCACAAGGCTCAGCTTTCATAAGGTCCATGTTTACATCAGTGGATCATCATGAATCATGCCATTCTTGCAAATAACTCTTTATACATAGGGAAATAGAGTACAAAAGCAAGGAAGTTATGGTGAACCTTTATAAAACACTGAAGTGGCCTCAACTGGAGTATTGCGTCCAATTCTGGGCACCACATTTTAGGAAGAATACGAGGGCATTAGAGAGGGTGCAGAAAGGATTTACAAGAATGGTTCCAGGGATGAGGAACTTCAATTACATGGATTGAGTAAAGAAGCTGGGGCGGTTCTCTTTAGGAAAGAGAAGGCTGAGAGGAGATTTGATCGAGACAGAATTGATAGAGAGAACCTATTCCCATTGGCAGAAGGGTCAACAACCAAAGGATACCAATTTAAGGTGACTGGCAAAAGGACCAACAGCACCAGAGAAAAAACATTTTGAACAGTGGGTGGTAACCTGGAATGCACTGCCTGAGAGCATGGCGGAGATATTATGGCTTTCAAAGAGTACCTGGCCAATTACCTGAATAGAAAAACATTGCAGGGCTAAAGAGAAAAGGCAGGGGGGAGTAGGACTAACTGAGTCACTCTTGCAGAGTGTTGGCATGGACATGACATGCTGACTGGCCTCCTTTTGTGCTGTAAAAATTCTATGAACCCTCTATTGCCTAGAGCACATTTTGAGGCAATTAAAATGGAGTGAATTAACTGCATCCAAGTTATATTAGATTGAATGCATTGTACAGCCTGTTCATGTTCATCTAAACAAACTGACAAGTTCTAATGAGGTTGGTCTGCTTCCACTACAGTGTCAAGCTCAGTTGCATTAGCAAATCACAATAACCAGGGTGAGGTTGAAACTTCAGCTCCAATAATCATCCTGGTGCCCACAAATGCCACAAATTTCTGGGATGGAAGAGAGGTAACTAACTAGAAGAACCTTTCCCTTCCCAAGCCAAAAGATAAACATACACCATGCACAGTGCACAGTACATACAGACTGATCAATTGGCAGGGAGGCACTGCAACTGCTATCAATGTCTTTTGAGAGGATACAAGGTTGACTGCATATGGCCATTGGAGACATGCATCTCTACGATTTCTTTACTCAACAGCAAGGATGTGATCTGGGTGGACTACAGTGTGCCTTGCCGTTTGCTGCTGGTGAGCTCTTCCACCGCCTCCTGCTGTGAGGCAACCTCCTGTCGCCTGCTGGGTGCCGCAGTGTCCCTAAATAGCGGCTAATTTCCCTTTTAAGTCCTTTAATTGGAAACCCACTGCTACTGGGCTGTCACCCACTATCGCAGGGAGTGGCCTCCAGGAAGGTGTCCTGGAGACAGAAATGCAGGGAGGCAACCTGACACTTGGGCCCAGATTTTCACCATGACAGAGAGGCTCTCCGTCATAGCAAAAATGGTGGAAGTGGCCGAAAATTGTAATTCCCACCCTTGGGCACAGCAATTCCCATTTTCGCGGCAGTGGGAATGGAGGCAGGGCGTGTTTTAATCAGCTGCCTACACTCAAGTGGGATTTTGGAGTGTGTGTTATGAAAGTATAATAATTTTCATAATATTATTCTGGTTTATTGTAAAGTAGGTTATAGGTGTGAGTGTAGACGGTTCTGTCTGTGTGATTTAATTACATTTGAGTCAGCTGGACTGCAAACTTGAAATTATCAAAAGAAATTAGGGGGCAGGATCTTCTGCGTAAAATGGCACACGGTGACGTTGGCCGTGTGTCCCGACGTCACCGCGCGTTATTCCAATCTTTAGCTCGGCGGGTGCGCGCCAGCCAAAGGCCTGTTAAGGCCATTAATTAACTAATTCAACTAATTCTGAACGTTGCCCGTCCAACCTTAAGGTTGGTGGGCAGGCAAAGAGGCCAAGCGGCCTTCACATTTTTCATGAAACCTCATCCACGGGTGGAATGAGGTTTCATGAAGGGTTTATTAAATTAATAAATATTTTACAAACATTTGATAAACATGTCCCAACTCTTGTGACGCTGTTACATGAGGGGACATGTGTAAATGATTTTTCACTTTCTTTACTTTGAACCTGAACTTGATCTCCCTAAGACAACTTCATGCCTCAGGGAGATTTCTGCACTCTATCGTGCGCATGCGCAAAAGAGCTCAGGCCCCAACTCTCCCTCCTCCCCCCGCCTGCACAGGTAGCGCTGAGCGCTTCCGGGTGTGCGTCATGCTGGGCAAACCTTAATTGGCCCACCCATGTAAAATTGCGGCGCGCAGCCGATCACGAGCGACGATGGGCTCCGTTCACGCCCGCGCTTGCTCCCTATCGGCCCACCCGACAGGGAGAAAATTCTCCCCTAGGTATAAAAGTGTACTTGAAATGCTAATGAATAAACATGGATGCTGTGAAAGGAATTTGCATTTTTAGATAAGTGAAGGAGTTGTTTGGATTTCAAAGGGGTGTTAGTCTGTTTACAACTAGCCAGATAAGCAAGTCCAAGCAGTGTGTTTACTTTTCCCAAAGGTTACTGACAATATTGGCAACATGAAAGTTTTTATATTATGGGAAAGTTAATGTTCCAAAGACATATGGAACAATGGAATTTATAGATTAAAGAGAGAGAAACATTTATAAAGGAGAACGAAAGGCTATTTTGGGGTCCATTTAAGATCTAACAGGAGTGTGTGAAATAGCCTTTGGGAAGCCTCCAGCCATTTGTGCAAAAGTCTGCTGTGTCCAGTAACTAAAGTTGGAGACAAGCTTGTGGAATTCCACTGTCAGGTGGGCACTGTGGTAACATGCTGGCTTGCTTTTAAAATTTAAGATCTATTTTGGACCATTGCCTTAAAGGGGGTGTGTAATTGGGAGTCAGGGTAATTAGGAATTTTAGGATTTGTTATAGTATTAAGTAATTGTAGTCTTGTGTATGTGCTTGAAATCTTTTCTTTCATTAATAAATATTTTAATTTAATTTTTAAAAACTCTAAAGTTCTTAGTGGACTCATTTCTTCTCTATTCAATGCGCACATCTCGTAATTGCAAAACCGTTGTGACAGTGTGGCCAAGTTTCCCCTGTGGATTTGGTCCGTCTGGCACACATCATCTGCAACGTCATAACATGTGAAACCCAAAGACCTAGTAAGAGCAGGTCTGAACTTTGTGGATTCATTTGGACAGATTTTGGAGAGGTAAGGTACTCCTTTGGATCTGATCCCGCGACACCTTTGTTGGAGATAAGGTGCCCTTTGGTGGAGAGCAGGTGCCCTGTCAGGCAGGTACGTTTTGTAGGGTGTTGGATACAGTTCGGTAGATCTGAAGACGTCTCTGTAGTCATAAGTAAGTCAACTGTAAGTCTTTATTGATTCAGTCCCACATTAACCCTATATGTGCCAGACCCGTATATTGCAGCTCTCTCCAAATCTTTATCCAATGCAATTTTAAGTGATTATATTTACCTTATGTCTTACATTGTTGTTACTATCAATTATTTACATTGTCATTACTACATTATTACTACTAGATCTACCCCCTTTAAGTCGTTGAATTCATAGGTTCAGGGGTCTGGAGGCCTTACAGCCTTTCCATATCTCATTCACACCACTGTCGGAAGAGTGGTAGGCTCTGTCGCTGCTGGTTTTTCCTGTAGGTTTGGAGGTTATTCTGCCACCTGGGTATGTTTTCACCCTTTTCTTCCATTCTTTCATGTTGAATCGCTCTTGGTCGGTTCGGCTGTTGTGCTGATCAATGGTTGCTACCTTGACTTATTTCTTACAGGGTGGACAAGCATTGTGCTCACCCCTTGTCATTTCTTTTGCTTCTTCTGATGTCACATGGGTCATTGTGATGTCCTTTGTGGCAGAGGATGAGCATTCCTGTGATTAGAATGAGGTTTAATGGTACACCCACCTCCGTATTTCTCTATCAGCAATGGATGGCTGCTAATAGGTTCCGGCATCTTTTATGGCTTTGGCATGCTGGCTGGGAGTCGCAGCATATGGTCAGTGGTTGCAGTGTTGACCTGCTGTACCATCATTGGAGCTGGAAGTTGAGACTCATCGGTCGCTCTCTTTTATATCCTCCACTGGAGGAGTTGTGGTTACCTCCTGGGCAGTTGGCTGGTCTGAGTATTTAAGGTTTTCCAACACTTGTAATTAGAATGGACAAATCTGCTCCACAAAGAGTGAAGACAGTTTGGAGCTGAAGTCCCAGCCAGGATACTAGGTTTTTCCTTTGAGTATTCAGGAACTTGCAGTTCTGTACGATTAACAACTGTGGTTGTCTTGACGTCTTCTGCCGTGTTAAGGAGATCCAGGGCAACACAGGCATCTCTGCTCAAGAGAGAGAAAGGCTGGTTATGGATAACGTACATCAGCTTAAAGATTTGTTTTCCGTCGTGCCTTAGTGGTTCCAGAATCATGGCTATGACCGGAAGACAGATTCCTCCGGTCCCACAGAGCAGTGTGTCTGTTATTCGAAGACAGAGGTCTTTTAGCCACGGTTCTTTGTCCGACAGGATGGGTACACTGGCTCCTGTGTCTGAATTTAAAATTTGTTAAATAGCCATTGACTGAACTGCCCACATTCCAAAATGAGAAATCAAGATCTTTGACCTCACCCAACAAGCGTGGCTGTTCATCTCCTGGGTTTTTAGTCTCGACCTTGTGGATAATCTTTGGACCTTCTGTGCATTTCAGAGTATTTTCCTTGCATAGTTTGCCGTAGTGTCCAATCCTATTGCATTAAAAGCATTTGGCTGAAATTTTAAGCATTGATTTTGCCTGTGAGAGCACTTTGCTCCATAGCATTGCCCGTGGTCACTCTGCTGGTCAGTTCAGGTATTGTTTTCTCTGGCTTGGAGCGTCCATGTGTCTTTGTTGCTTAACTAGCTGAACTGTGGCTTGGCCTCTGCCATGCTGCTCATAGAATTCTGACTGTCGAACTAACTGGATTGCCTTTTCCAGGGTTATATCTTCCTTTGCTTGCATGAGGTCAGAGACTGTGTTTTCCGTTACACTTTCAACTATTCTGTCTCTGAGTTCAGATTTTAAGGCCAGGATTTTCCCCTCGGCGATTTGGGGGCGGGGCTGGTTGCCGAGGGGAAAATGATGCGGGATGACACCGGGAGGAATCCCCGATGTCATCCCGGTCCATTTAAATTTTTAGGAAGGTGGGCGGACAGTGAAATCAGCTGTCCGCCCACCGACCTATCAATGGCCAATTGAGGCCATTGACAGGCTATTTAAAGTAATTAAAGGCCTGCCTGTCCAACCTTAAGGCTGGCGGGCAGGCCAGGAGCCCCAGCGGGCTCCAGATTATTCATGAAATTTCATCCACTGGCGGGATGAAGTTTCATGTCCGTATTTCAAAAAATTAATAAAGTTTATGTGTTCTTTATTAACATGTCCCATCTCGTGTGACATTGTCACATGAGGGGGACATGTTAATAATTTTTTAATTTTTGTATTTTTAAAGTTTTTCGGACTGTCACTGATCTCCCTGAGACAGCACTTTGTCTCAGGGAGCAGTGCGCTCTTTCGCATGCATGCGTTAGAGAGCGCACTTTGACAGCTGGGGATTCCCTCCCCCCCCGCACAGGAAGTGCATAGCGCTTCCCATCGGGGATGCCGCTAGGCGGGCCTTAATTGGCCCGCCCACTCAAAATGGCGGCAGGCCACGTTTCAGTGGCGGGGGTCGGCTGCCCACCCGCCGCCGAGCCGGTGGGGCCTGCCCACCATCCGAGGGCAAAATTCTGCCCTAAGTCTCCCTATTCGCAACCTTCTGCCATCCTGTACAAATTATCAATGAATGAATCAACAGGTTCTCCTGGCTGCTGGACTCACTTGCTAAATGTAGTTCTTTCGAGCGACAGCGAGCCGTGGATGGTTGGCGCCTAGCGACATCCAGGTTCTATAGATGCCGTATGCCATTCCTGCAGATGTCTGGGAACCAATGTTGCCAACGACTGCGTATGTCTAGGGACCTGGTGGCTCACATCTGCCACTCACTGCAGGACTTGGCACCTAGTGAACATGGAGGGCATCCGCTGCCGGTGGCTGTGAAAATGACTGCGGCGCTCAATTTCTATGCCAGTGGCTCCTTTCAGGGCTCCACAGGTGAGATTTCACAACCCACCACCCAAAAATGCATCCATGAGGTCACGGATGCCATCTTCCCCATGGCACACAACTTTGTGCATTTTGCCCGGGACTGGGACAGTCAGGATGAAAGAGCCATAGGATTCGCACAAATCTTGGGATTCCCACAGGTACAGGGTGATTGACTGCACTCATGTGGGGCTCAGGTCTCCATCGCTACACTCAGTGGACTTCATAAACTGCAAGAGCTTCCACACACTGAACTTACAGCTGGTATGCGACCACCAGGAATGCATTCTGCAGGTATAAGCACTGTTTCCAGGGAGTGTGCATGACGCCTACACCCTGAGTCGCTCGCAGATCCCTGCAGTCTTCCAGGGTCCACAGAGGATGCAGGGTTGGCTCCTTGTGGACAAGGGCTACCCACAGAGGCCGTGGCTGATGACACCCGTGCAGCGGCCTCAGACTGCAGCAGAGCGACGCTATAATGAGGCTCATGCAGCAACTCGCAACTTGGTGGAGCAGACCATTGGGCTGCTGAAGATGCGGTTCCGGTGCCTGGGCCGGTCTGGTGAAGCCCTGCAATACAGTCCACAGAGAGTGTCACGCATCGTCGTCGTCTGCTGTGCCCTTTACAACCTGGCACTGCAATGGGGTGAGGAGCATGCTGAGGAGGAGATGGAGGGGTTGCGCGTCTCCTCCGATGAGGAGGATGCTGACAGGAATGAGGGCAAGGGGGTCCTCGGTGGTGACGACGACGGGCATGAGGCTCTCGCACTGGCCAGACGAGGCAGGCGCACTTGGGAGGCCCTCATCGCTGCCAGATTTGTGGAGGATGATGACATGCATCCACATACAGTGTCCCCGTAGATCCTCACATTGCAGTTGACTCCAATCTGGCTTATCGCAGCACCAATACCATCTGTCAGAATGCTCCAGTCATGGAGATGCAGTGGAGGCCCTAATGGTTGCTCAATCACAGGAGGATGATGACAAGATGCAGTGAGGACACTCCATAGATCTTCACATGACCTCTAAGAATGTCTGACTCCTGTCTGGCCGAGGGCAGGTCACTTGCACTCCATGATCAGGGCCATCTCAGAGACGCAGCCATGAAACTTTAGACGCATCAGATGCTGTGTCTGCCTTCAGAACCTCAGCCCTTCAGGAGCTGGTGCACAGCATCATGGGTCGCAGGTGCTGGTGTGATGGGGGCCAGCCCCACCTTAAAGGTGCTGAGAACACAGAGAGAATGAGAGAACTCTATGGCGCCTGCCCACTACATTCTGGCAGCAATAACCAGCATCACTGAGGTGCAGGCATCAGTAATATGTCCAGGGAGTGTGAGGCTGGGCCATCACTCTGGTCTGAAGGCTGCACAGAGCCCAGGGAAGAGGCCCTGGATTGAAACACCTGCCTTTTATCTTGTGCAGAAAGGTTGCACATCTGGGTGACAAGAACACTGCTCATCAGAACGAGGAGCCACAGACAGGGTGACATTCTTAAGAGTTTATTGACAATTGTGAACAGTACGTACAAATGATCAACACCCATTCCCAGGCTATGCAACTACTTTTACCTAACTTTCCTAACCCTGCCCCTATGTCTTGGTGCTCCCCAGACATCCACACCAAAGGCGGAGGCAGCCTGCTGACTGTGACACCCTGTCTGTGATGACTTTGGTGGGCATCCTCTAGAGGGCCGAGACTTGGAGGGCCCCGGCCTGCTTTAGGGGTCCTGCTGTGTGGCAGCGGCAATCTCCTCAGCCTGTGAAGCTGGACCTGCGGAGGTGACAGGAAGAGGGGATTCGGATGGGCTGGTCACTCCCAGAGTCACCTGGGTGGATGGCTCCAGAGCGTGCACCTGCTGATCCTCCTCCCTGTGAGTACCCGAGAGCTCCTGGCTGACTCCATGAGCAGAAGAGGTAGCTGGAGAGAGATCGAGCTGCCCAGCACCCCTCTCACTGTTGAAGGCCAACTATGACATCAGCGATGGAGTTAAGCCTGCACAGCAGCGCAGGAGTGACCTCCTGGACCAAGGTCTCTATGGTGGCCGCTATCCTGCCAGCGTTGACCTTTGTGCGCTATCACCTCAGCCTGAAGATGGACGGACTCCTCCATTGTGCCTTGCAACCTGAGGAGTGCAGCGGACATCCCTTCCTGATGTTCCTGAGCTTGCCTTTGCAGCTCCAGCAACTGTGACATGACCGAGTCCAGAGGCTCATCATCTGACTCGGACTCAGCAATGTTCTGGCCTCCAGCACTCCTTCGAGTGCCGGGGACCTGGGAAGTCCCTGCCTCTGCCTGCTGTGGTTCAGAAGGTGCGATGTGCTCACCGGATTGTGACCCTGAGGCTACTCTAAAGGTAGGTCCCACCGAGGTGTGCGTCTCTGCGCTGGTGGGGGGTGTGGGTGAGCGCTGTGACGGGACTGGTGGTGTGCAGGGCGGGTGCTTTCAGATTCCTCTTCAGAGGTTTCTTCGTAACTTGATTGGAGGCCCTGGGTCATGGACTCTATCGGCTGTATGGCAGAGGTGCCTGCTAAAGCAAGGAGAGATAATTAGTGCATGGCAGTGGCCTGTGAAAGAGGACACATCACTCGTGGCATGGTTGTCTGATGGATGTTTCACTGCTTGATCCTCATTTGGTAGAGCAGTGCCGACCTCACCATCAGCACAGGACCGGTCCCAGTCATCGCCGGCCAGCTGGATGGCTCTGCTTTCGAATTCTGTCAGAACTTTGATTTCTGGCATCCCTCCACCTGTCTGCGACCTTTACCTCCTGTTGTGAGCCAGTTTGTTCTGAATGGATAGAGATGGGGAGAATGTTTCAGGACTCCTGCCGGGCCAGATGATAAATATGCCTGACCTGTGTGGGTGGTGAGTGGTCCAATGGATGGGATGAGGTCAATGACGGTGTGTGTGAAAGAGTGAACGGTGATGTCCCTTGCACTGGCAGTGAGTGAGGGCCCTGTGAATGTGTGATGGGTTTGTGAGTATGTGAGTTGGGAGTAATGAAAAGAGTGAATTACCCTGGTGGAACAAAGGAGGTCATTCATCCTTTTGCAGCACTGGGTGACTGTCCTCCTCTGAAGGGTGTTTGTGCTGACCACTGCTACCACAGCCTCCCAAGCCGGGTTGGTGACATTGCTACCCATCCTGCGGCCAGAGTGGGGGTAGAGAAAATCCTGTCAGGCCTCCACAACGTCCAGCAGTTGCTCGAGGGACCTGCTGTTGAAGGAGGGGCTGCAGTCTTTTTGCTTTGCTGACCATGTTTCCCAGACAGCGGTGGTGAGCTGATGGCCATGAGTGCTTTGCTGGTGGCTGCCATTTAAAGATGGCAGAAGGCGTGATGCAACAGCAGCGTGATGGCGAGCAGGCGAACGAGAGCCCGCCCGCCATGGAAACACGCGTGTTTCCCAGGAATGCATAAATAATGAGGCGGGCTCAGGAAAATAGGGCATGAAAACCCGCCATTTTCATCAACGGGTAGGATTCCATTTTACCCACCACTTACCTCACTTAGTGCAATTCTGGGAAAATACCGCCCACTGTATCTTAGGAGCATTTTCCTCCCATGTCCCCAATTATATGATTGATCCGGACCTTGGATTTGTCTGAATTGATGTGTTAGTGCTGAATCCTGATCCCTGGTCAAATTTTAAAAGTGTAGGTTCTGCTTTAAGAGCTTTTTGAATTTCAAGATGGTGTCACCATTCACTTGGAGACAAAGGGATTTCCCACGTTTGCCAGTTTTGGTGTGCTCCCCACTGTAATGACAATCACACTCAGCTTGAAAGATTTTTCAACAACGGCTGCCTAGAAAGGCTGCCTGCAGAGTTCTCTTGCTCAGCGTTTAAGTTTAAAGTTGTGAATTTGTTGAGTCCTGGCTTTTGCTTGCCTTTAGCTGGGTTTAAAAAGTCGCAATTTCTCCCAGAGTATTCAACTAATTATGTATATTATTTTGGAGTGAGCTCGGAATGTTAAGGTGCTAACTCGGGGACCGGGTTTTAGCAAGGGCTTTTTTCAAACAGCACTTGTGACACTGAAATCTTTAAAGATTTCTAGGACTTGCAATAGCCTGGAATTTTAAAATGTTTAGCTCACCCTTGCTAGGCCTGCTAATTTTGCACTCTGAGGTTTAAAGCTAGCCTTCCAACAGTCTTCTGCTGCAGTAAGGAATTTTAAATCTCTGCCTTCAGCTTCCAAGCCTTCCTTTGAAGATTTTCCTGGCGAGTTCTCCTCTACGCCTGTGCTTCTGGAGCTTCTTTTCAGGTCAGACTGTTTTGCTGAATTTCTTTTCTCTTCAGTATTCCATCATTTTAGTTTCTCATTGCGTTTTCTGTGAGGTTTTGGATTTTTCCAAAAGCTGCCACCATGTTGGTAGATCTGAAGAAGTCTTTGTAGTCGTGGGTTGGTTAACTGTAACTCTATATTGACTCTTAGAACTATTTGCATATATACAGTAAAGGGTACCCCATGTGAAAAGTTTGACATAATTTGCGTTCAACAGCGTTCATTTGCACTCATTTGATACCAATTGCGCTCAAGAGTAATCATTTAGCTATCATTCAACATCAATTGCCCTCAAAACCAATCATTTAACTATCATTTAACATTACATGTACCGTAGCTGACATCAATGTCAACGATTGCCCCAAACCACAGTGCTCAAACATTTGCAATTAGCAACATAACAAGCATTCAGACACCAAAAATGATATACAATTTATTTTCCATATTTCTGAATTTCGATACCTTCTAACATCACAAGACTGAGCTATCTTAGAAAAAGCAGACCCGGTTTTGAAGAAGGATTTTTATATTTTTCTTTATAACCTATAACCCGTGCAGGACAACCCTGCCCACTGTGGTGCCCACCCAACCCCTGCCCCAGCCGTGCCCAGCCAACACCCCCTCCCTGCACACCCCCGGATTGCAGTTCTCTCCTGTCAGCAGCCCCAGGGCAATTTTCTTTCCCATCGCCCCCTGCTGAGCAATTTTCGCTCCCCCAAGCAATTTTCTTCCTCCCCCCCCATCAAACTTGCAAAAGTCAAACTTTTCGGGTAGATTGAGCCAACATAAGACAGTATTAAGTCATTTGACCAAAAGCTTGGTCAAAGAGCTAAAATGAGTTTTAAAAATTAAGGGAAAATCACCGACCCCCAGGTTGCAGATGTTCTCTTCCTCCCCTCCCACACCCTCTCTCTCTCTCTCTCCCCCTCCCTCTTTCTCTCCCCTCCATCCCTCTCCACTTTCCTTATTCCCCACTCCCTTTCCCCCTTATTCCCCTCTTCTCGCACCTTATTCCCTCCTCCATGTATTCCCCTCCCCCAGCCTGTTTACTGTGAGAACAGCTAATTGGTTACCTCAAATTTAGCAGGAATATGACTTTACAAAGGAACCAAAAGAATAGGCACAGGGTAGCAACAAATTAACAGCTTGATAAATTGTGATGAAGAAAATTGAAAAGAGAACCCACCAAAGCTGGAAAACAGAAATAAAAGTGAAAAGGAAAGCTCCATCACAAGCTGGAAGAAAAATATATAGCTAACGTTTCAGGTGGAGCCCTTCATCAGAATCCTTCAGGATAAATTTATATCCAAAAAAGCTGATTGCATGGTCCTTCCAGAACCAGTCACATAAATTTCAATGGAAGGAAAATCAGGCAGGTTCTCTGCGATCCGACTGTTAAATTTTCCTTGCTATGCGAGTTCTTAGCAAGGCTTGTCAGTTAGTTTAGAGAAGATCTACACCTTTAACTGCAGAGGCCTGGTACTGATAAAGGATTCAACCCAGAACCTTAGCCTGTCTTTCTCTTTCAGATACTGTCTGACCCTGCTGGGGTTTTTCTCAGATGACCCTGATGCATCTTCATAACTGCGTGATAACATTAATGATAGAAGAAAGACTGTAAGAAATGCTAAGCTAACCTAATTGCTGGTTTATTTAAGCTAAACTTTGATGCATCCAGAGAATGAGCACGACCATCGTTAAACAGAAGATTAATTAAGAAATTTAAAAAGGCACTTGACTAATTTGGAGTGATTCATAAGAAAGATGGGCAGTGAAGAGTTTACTGGCCACGCACTCAGAAACATTTGCTGCTGGCAAATGTGGACTATTTTGTTGATAATGTTGCCAAACAATTTTTTTCCCTTATATGCATATTCCAACCACAACATCCTGTATTTATATGACGCTTTCAACATAGCAAAATGCCCCAAGGCGCTTTATAAAATAATCAGCCAAGCTGAACAAGATGATATTAGGAGGAACCAAACGTTTGGTTCAAGAGATGGGCCTTAAAGGAGATGGAGAGGCAAGATTGCCTGGGGAGGGAGCTCCAGAATGTGGGACTTATATAGCTGAAGGTATGGCAGTCATGACCAGAATTTAAGGAACGGAGAGTTCTGGGTGAATTGTACAGCTGGAGGAAGTTTCAAAGATAGGGAGGGATGATGCCATGAGGGATTTAATTTGGAGGCACTGGGGAACCGGGAGCTAAGGTAGGTCAGCAAGAACAGGGGTCAGCAACGTTTTGGACGAGCTGAAGTTTATTTAGTATGGAGGATGGCAGGCCAGCCAGGAGAAAGGTAAAGTAATACATTTCCCCATGAATTTTCATTTGTTCTCAAGGTGTAAATAGCACTCTCAATGTCACATTGATAGCCCATTCCTAGCTGTCTGGAGAAGCTGGTAATGAATCTCCTCCCTGAACCCTAAAGTTCTTACAGTGTTGGTACTCCCACAATCGTGTTATCAGGAAATCCCAGGACATTAACCCCGTAACAATAAAGGAATATATGTCCAAGTCAGGATGGTGTTTCAATACTGTTCTGAATGCTATTCCACTGTCATAACTACAGTTTAGAGCTTACTGCTGGCAACATTAGCAGACAAACCATACGACATTCCTCTGTCCTCTACCTTTAAATGGGTAAACCCCTCCTCTCAAAAGACAGACAAAGGAATGACAAACGTGTGTTAATGATGCTTGCTGTTATCGCTAACAGCAACTTCTGGCCAAATTTTGTTTGTTGCTGTTTAAAGCACTTCGCTTTACTAAGTGTGCACATTTCTATCTGATAAGATCTGCTCCAATGAATTGATGTTTAAATAGTTTCAAGGGCTAGTGATTCAGAGGCTGCAAAAGCCTATTATTTGGGCCACTACACGTGACTTCTGCCCCATCATCATAAAGATTGTATATGCCTACTGATGTACGGGTGAAATGAAAAGGTTAGAGAGTTATCTAAAGTATCCTGAAGTAAAATACACACATGGTTCAGTGAGGCAGTATTCATTGGCACTGACATCATTGTCACTGGGACATTACAGAGATATGTTGTGATAATGATCAGAATAATAATACCAGAGGGATGAAATGTACAAATTATATGCAGAACGCAATTATTGTGAGATTTCATTACAACTTTAAAAAAGTTACATCAAATAAACAGGGTCAAAATCAGTTATGACTCTAGGATACACACTCAGCTTTATGTACCAACCCTCCTTTGTGTACAAAGTTTGAAAGTGATGATAAACATCAGTTGAATTTTACAGCAAGCCTTCTGCACCACTTCAGAAATATAATGAGCTTCACAATAAGATGTTGTTCATCCCCTATTATGATTTTTAATATTACACATTTACGACCCTTATGTCACAGCATTTAGTAATGTATCTTCACATAGTATTCTCACTTAAGCAGTATTCTGTGCAACTTTCCAGTTCACTAATTCTACTTCATCATTATCACAGCTAGAAATAATCAGATGCCATTTTTCCAGTCATATAAGTCTGAAAAAGGTTTAATGACCTTAGAAATATATTGGGCAGAATTTTCCCCCCCCCCGTTGTCGGGGGGAAGTTCAGGAGCAGGCGCGTGCAGGTGCACCTCTGATTGGTGCCCCCAATCGGGGGCGCACCGCCATTTTACATGGGCGGGCCAATTAAGGCCTGCCCAGCATGACGTCTGCCAGGAAGCACTATGCGCTTCCTGTGTGGGCGGGGAGGATTACCTAAGCCGAGAGTGCGCTCTTTCACGCGCATCTCCCTGAGGCTAATGCTGCCTCAGGGAGATCGGTGCCAAATTCAAAAATGTTAAAAGTAGAAAAATAAAATTTCTCTGACATGTCCCCTCATGTGACACTGCCACATGAGTTGGGACATGTCCATCACTTTTAGTTAAACTTTTATTAAATTTTTAAAAACCTACATGAAACCTCATCCCACCCATGGATGAGGTTTCATGCTTTCTCTGAAGCCCGCCAGGGCTCCCGGCCTGCCCGCCAAGCTTAAGGTTGGACGGGCAGGTCCTTTAACTAGTGCAATTACTTTTTAAATGGCCTCAATTGGCCATTGACAGGTCGGCGGGCGCACAGCTGATTCGGCTGTGCCCCCGCCGACCTGAAAATTGAAATGAGGCGGGGTAACGTCGGGAGTTCCGCCCGACATCATCCCGCGTCATTTTACGCGTCGACGTGCGGGTCCTGCCCCCTGCGCGCCGACCGGGAAAGCCTGCCCATTAGAGAGTTTCAGAATTCAAAAGCGTGTGTACAAAGTACAGCAATGGCTAAGAACAGCCTGCTCCTGATTATTCAAAGTCATGTTTTGGAATATAAATTAGAATTATCCAGTAATTTGAACAAATATAAATGTCACAGGAAAGTAGAAACATAGTGCTAAAATATGGATTTTTCAGATAATTTGAATGCAGATGAGTAGGTTGCTTTAAGCACAACAGAGAACAAATGGATGAGGGTGTTAATTTTTCCAAATCCCTTGTGGTCTTGTTTGTAGTTTATGTGCTTATGAAATAAAAGACTGAAGTTGAAATAAAGTCTGTATAACCAAACTGAAGCACTGAAAGAGTGAGGCTTGAGCATCCAGTTTTACATTTCAGTGGCGTTTGAAGTCCCCATGAAGTCAGTATCCAGGCTCCAATTTGAACTCTTAGCTCAGACTCTAAACAGATTGATAAAACACTGACAGTGGGATGAATGCGCAGGTAAAGCTGTCATGCATTCTTTTAACACCAGTGTTCACCTGTTTACTTTAAGTCTTAATGTTTCCACTGACAGGAACGTTATAAGTGCTTAAACGTTCTCTGTTAAGATCATGTTTAACTGGGATTTATCCTGCAATTAAAATAAATCAGCTACAATCACTACAATGTTCTTCTATTCACCAATCATTTTGTAAAGCAGTAGCAGAAATGTGTACTTTAAAGGTAACCAATAAGTGTGCAGTATATTGTTTAAATTCTACAGAAACCTGAGCCATCAAACATGTATCTTTAGAACAATTTTGTAGTCCTGATATTCTGCTATTGTGCATTTATTATTTTGTTTGTGGAATGTGTGAAACATTGTCAAGAGGGCCCAGTTGTCCCGACAAGATGGTGATTTGGGTCATTTCAGAGGGCAATGAGTCAATCACATCGTGAGGCACACAAGGTACATGTTGGTTAGTCCAGTTAGGGGTGGCAGATTTCCTTTCCTGAAGGTTACCAATAAACCTGTTGGGTTTTTACAATCTGGCAACTTTTGTGGTCATTTTACCTGGTATTAGTCCACAGATCTATTAAATTCACTTTCAAAATTGATCATGATAGACTTGAACTCATAACCTTTGGTAGATCAGTACCATATCCCCAAGGTTACCACAACCTATAATTCAGTATTAATGTCCCTCAATGGGCTGCATGATGATTGCACCAAAGTGCGCAATTCAAGCTCACTAATGTCACTTTGACTTGGCTTACCAGTTTTACAAATAACTCAATATATCAAAAGTATATGGCAGATAAACATTGAAGACAGATAGACAATGAAGCATGCAAAATACTTTTACAACATTTTCTCAATAAGCAACACCCACACCCAACCAAATGATTTTGTTTCTAAACATGCTTTAACCTAATCCTACTATCTTTTCGTCATTTTTAATTCTAGCCATTGAGTAGTGTAGCTGAGGATCCCAGCTGATAGTACAAAACATCACCAAAGTGGAAATGGTGAGAGGCCAGTTGAGATAGGTGATCCCAAGCTTCTGTCTCAAAAGCTTGTTGATTGCATGAGGAGATTGGGAGGTGAAGAGTTTTAAGATCACTTACAAAGAATAAGTCACAGTAGAAGATAATGTGATGAGTCCAACTTAAGACCATAACACATAGGAGCAGAAATTAGGCCATTCGGCCCATCGAGTCTGCTCCACCATTCAATCATGGCCGATAAGTTTCTCAACCCCATTCTCCCACCTTCTCCTCGTAACCTTTGATCCCCTTACCAATCAAGAACCTATCTATCTCGGTCTTAAATACACTCAATGACCTGGCCTCCACAGCCTTCTGTGGCAATGAATTCCATAGATTCACCACTCTCTGGCTAAAGAAGTTTCTCCTCATCTCTGTTCTAAAAGGTCTTCCCTTTACTCTGAGGCTGTGCCCTCGGGTCCTAGTCCCTCCTACTAATGGAAACATCTTCCCCACGTCCACTCTATCCAGGCCTTTCAGTATTCTGTAAGTTTCAATCAGATCCCCCCTCATCCTTCTAAACTCCATCGAGTATAGACCCAGAGTCCTCAAATGTTCCTCATATGTTAAGCCTTTCATTCCTGGGATCGTTCTCATGAACCTCCTCTGGACCCTCTCCAGGGCCAGAACATCCTTCCTGAGATACAGGGCCCAAAATTGCTCACAATATTCTAAATGTGGTCTGACCAGAGCCTTATAAAGCTTCAGCAGCACATCCCTGCTTTTATATTCTAGTCCTCTCGAAATAAATGCCAACATTGCATTTGCCTTCCTAACTACCACGTCAACCTACAAGTTAGCCTTAAGAGAATCCTGGACTAGGACTCCCAAGTCCCTTTGCACTCCAGATTTCTGAATTCTCTCCCCATTTAGAAAATAGTCCATGCCTCTATTCTTCCTACCAAAGTGCATGACCTCACACTTCCCCACGTTGTATTCCATCTGCCACTTCTTTGCCCATTCTCCTAACCTGTCCAAATCCTTCTGCAGCCTCCCCGCCTCCTCAATACTACCTGTCCCTCCACCTATCTTTGTATCATCTGCAAACTTAGCCAGGACGCCCTCAGTTCCTTCATCTAGATCATTAATGTATAAAGTGAAAAGTTGTGGTCCCAACACTGACCCCTGCAGAACTCCACTAGTCACCGGCCGCCATCCTGAGAAGGACCCCTTATCCCCACTCTCTGCCTTCTGCCATACAGCCAATCTTCTATCCATGCTAGTACCTTGCCTCTAACACCATGGGCTCTTATCTTACTGAGCAGCCTCACCTTGTCAAAGGCCTTCTGGAAGTCCAAGTAAATAATATCTATTTACTCTCCTTTGTCTAACCTACTCGTTACCTCCTCAAAGAATTCTAACAGATTTGTCAGGCATGACCTCCCCTTGATGAAACCATGCTGACTTTGTCCTATTTTATCATGCACTTCCAAGTATTCTGAAATCTCATCCTTAATAATGGACTCTAAAATCTTACCAACGACCGAGGTCAGGCTAATCGGCCTGTAATTTCCCGTCTTTTGCCTCACTCCCTTCTTAAACAGGGGGGTTACATTAGCGATTTTCCAGTCCTCTGGGACCCTCCCTGACTCCAGTGATTCCTAAAAGATCACCACTAACGCCTCCACTATCTCTTCAGCTATCTCCTTCAGAACTCTGGGGTGTAATCCATCTGGTCCACGTGATTTATCCACTTTCAGACCTTTCAGTTTTCCTAGCATCTTCTCCTTGGTAATGGCCACCATACTCAACTCTGGCCCCCAACTCTCTTGAACTTTGGGGATGTTCCACCATGAAGACTGACGCAAAGTACCTATTCAGTTCCTCCACCATTTCTTTGTTCCCCACTACTACTTCTCCAGAGTCATTTTCCAGCGGCCCAATGTCCACTTTTGCCTCTCTCTTACCCTTTATATATCTAAAAAAACTCTTGCAATCTTCTTTTATATTACTGGCTAGTTTACCCTCATATTTAATCTTCTCCCTCCTTATTTCTTTTTTAGTTGTCCTCTGTTGGTCTTTGTAGGCCTCCCAATCCCCTGGTTTCCCACTGCTCTTCGCCGCATTGTATGCTTTCTCTTTAGCTTTTATGCTGTCCCTGACTTCCCTTGTCAGCCATGGTTGCCTCATCCTCCCTTTAGTATGCTTCTTCTTCCTAGGGATGAATTTTTGCTGTGTCTCCCAAATTACTCCCAGAAACTCCTGCCATTGCTGTTCCACTGTCTTTCCTGCTAGGCTCATCTCCCAGTCAATTCTGGCCAGCTCCTCCCTCATGCCTCTGTAGTTGCCTTTATTCAACTGTAATACCGTTACATCTGATTCCAGCTTTTTCCTCTCAAATTGCAGGGTAAATTCTATCATATTATGGTCACTTCCTCCTAAGGATTCCTTCAACTTAAGCTCCCTTATCAAATCTGCCTCATTACACATCACTAAGTCTAGAATTGCCTGTTCCCTAGTGGGCTCTACCACAAGCTGCTCCAAAAAGCCATCTCGTAGACATTCCACAAATTCCTTTTCTTGGGATCCACTACCAACCTGATTTTTCCAGTCTACCTGCATATTGAAATCCCCCATGATCACTGTAACCTTGCCTTTCTTACACGCCTTTTCTATCTCCTGGTGTATCTTGTGCCCCACATTCTGACTACTGTTCGGAGGCCTGTACATAACTCTCATTATGGTTATTGCGGTTCCTCAACTCTACCCACACAGATTCTACATCATCTGACCCCACGTTGTTTCTTGCTATCGATTTAATTTCATTTCTTACTAACAAAGCAACCCCACCCCTTCTGCCAACCTGCCTATCTTTTCAATAGGATGTATATCCTTGGATATTTAGCTCCCAGTCCTGATCCCCTTACAGCCATGTCTCCGTGATGCCCACCACATCATACCTGCCAATTTCAATCTGCGCCACAAGCTCATTTACCTTATTTCGTATACTGCGTGCATTCAGATACAACACCTTCAGTCCTGTATTTCCCGTCCCCTTTCTCATTGTGGTCCCTTTATCTGATGTGCTTGAAGTTAGATTCCTAGCCCTTTCCAAACACTCCGTCCTATTTTGTGTTCTGGAGACTTTAGTAGCCTCTCCTGGGTTCTCCCCCCCTCACACTTCTGCTTTGTTTCCCATTAGTCATACTTCTTGGAGTTTTACCCTTCCCTCCCCCCCCCACTTTCTAGTTTAAAGTCCTGCTGACCACCCTATTTACCCTTTTCGCTAGAACATTGGTCCCAGATCGGTTCAGGTGGAGACCGTCCCAACGGTACAGATCCCTCCTGTTCCAATACTGATGCTAGTGCCCCACGAAATGGAACCCCTCTTTCCCGCACCACTCCTTTAGCCACGTGTTTACTTCCCTTATTCTCGCGTCCCTATGCCAATTTGCATGTGGCTCGGGTAGTAATCCGGAGATTATAACCCTTGAGGACCTGTTCTTTAATTTAGTTCCTAGTTCCTGATAATCCCCAAACAGGTCCTTTTTCCTAGTCTTACCTATGTTATTTGTCCCGATGTGGACCACAACAACTGGATCCTCCCCCTCCCTCTCCAATATCCTTTCAAGCCGGCCAGAGATGTCCCTCACCCTGGCACCGGGCAGGCAACATACCATGCGGGACTCTCGATCCTGCTTACATAGGAAGCTATCAATTCCCCTAATTATAGAATCCCCTACAACTACCACTTGTCTTTTTGCTCCCCCCTCTTGAATGGCCTCCTGTGCCACGGTGCCGTGGTCAGCTGGCTCCTCCTCCCTACAGCCCTGTTCTTCAATTTCTATCACAGTCGCAAGGATGAGGAAGAATGAATAAGATACACAACTGGAGCTTAGAAGAAACAAGGGAGGAAATATCAAAGGAACAATGACTGTTGTATATTGAAGTTTGGTCATTATGGGGTGTTGCAGATTCATTTGATTCCACCTCCCTCTGAAGAAGCAACTCAACTTTACCACTTGTGAGAATATCTCATGTGGGTTTTTTTTTGTGAACAAGCAAAAGGAAAGAAATGCATTGTGGCACCTTCTATATTCCAAATAGAATGGAGTGAATTGCAAATGGGGACGGTATGCCTTGTTTGTTATTGGGGCATTAATATACAGAAACCACCCAGAGAAAATAAGGTCCAAAACCTAACTCAGTGTTACATATTTGATTTATAATTCACAACAAAGCTTTTATTTACTCCACATTAAGGTCTGTGATTATGTGAGAAGTCCACTAATGTGTAAACAAAATATATATTTTAAAATGCAGATTTCTCAACACTGAGTGCTTCCACACAGTGTGCTGTGCAAATAGATTGGAGGAGCTGGGGGCATTACATTGAATTACACAGGATATATGACATAGAAACAGGCTATTCAGTCAAACCAGTCCATGCCAGTGTTTATGGTCTTAGAGAAAGGAGGTTAAGATTTGATAGAGGTGTTCAAATCATGAGGGAACTAGACAGTGGGTAAAGAGAAACTGTTCCCATTGGCAGAAAGTTCAAGAACCAGAGAACACGGTTATAAAGTGAATGGTAAAAAAACCAAAAGTGATGCAAGGAAAATTGTTTTTTGAGCAGTGAGTGGTAAGAACGTGGAATATACTGACTTGAGAGTCAGGTGGAAGCAAATTCAATTGTGGCTTCTAAAGGAGAATTAGATAATTACCTGAAGAGAAAAATATTTGCAGGGGAAAGGGCAGCGGAGTGGGACTAGCTAAATTGCTTTTGCAGTGAACAAGCATGGACATGATAGGCTGACTGGCCTCTTTCTGTGCTGTAACCATTCGATGAATATATTCTGTGAACAGTGTTAGTTACCTCCAGACTTCTTAGCAATCTCGCGATTTTAGTTACATTTCTGAGAAATTCTTCATAAGAATTAATTGAAGTAAAATATGGGGCAGAATTTTCTGCCTATCGGGCAGGCCAGTGGGCACGGGCGGGTGTGGAGCCGATCGCCGCCCACGATTGGCTGCGTGCTGCCATTTTACGTGGGCGGGCCAATTAAGGCCCACCCAGCGTGACGCGCGCCAAGGGCCCACCCAGGGGAGGCATTGCGCAGGAATCTCCCTGAGGCATGGAGCTGCCTCAGGGAGATTAAGTTCATATTGAAAGTTTGAAATAAAGAAAGATAAAAATTATTCAGACATGTCCCCTCATGTGACAGTGTCGCATGAGCTGGGACATGTTTATGAATTGTGAAAAAATATTTATTTATTTAATAAAACCTTCAGGAAACCTCATCCCGCCTGTGGATGAGGTTTCCTGAAAAGCCCGAAGGTCGCTTGGGCTCTTCGCCTGCCCACCAGCCTTAAGGCTGGACGGGCAGCATTGAGAATTACTTCAATTGATTTATTAATGGCCTTAACAGGCCTTTGACAGTTCAGCGGGCACACAGCCAACTCCGGTGCACGCCCACCGAGCGAAAGATCTGAATGACGCATGGTGATGTCGGGACTCATGCCCGACGTCACCACGTGTCATTTTACAGATCGGCATGTCGGGCCCACCCCCACACGTCGACGTGAAAATTCTGGCCATGATCACTAAATGACATCTGTTTGTTACAGTGCAAGCCAACTGAAATTAAACTGAGCAGTGATTATGCTGATGTTCCAGGCAATACATACGGGTAAAAATGCTTGCCTGCAATCTGTTTTAACTACCACATCACTGTCACCAACTTGTCAATTTCAAATCAATTCCACAACTAACTACAAAGTGACATTTGTGCTAATTCAGAAGCAGAGAAAACTGTAACTGAAGCATAAATTAAATTAAAATATCGAGGGAGTGTAATTTGCAGAAGTGCGCTTATCATATTACTCAATCAAATATTTTTCACACAGGGCTAAAAAGGATCCAAAACTGGTGCAATTAACATGATATACAATTCATATAAATAGTTGTTTGAAATGCTAACTTTAACTAATGACCTTTTGCTCCAACTAACTGATGGCATTTTAACGAATCATTGCTCTTAGCTGGATGACATGTAATTTAAAGGCATTTTACAGTGGTGCTTGTTCAGGTTAACCAGGGCAGACTAGCAATAAGTAAACCAATTCACTGGCTCCACACGCTGCTTAATCCAGATTGTTCTCTCCCAACTCATGCATTTGTGATTCTACCCCCAAGATTAGACAATCAGATTTAGCAGTGTAAATTGAGTTTACCATTGTAGTTAAGTGAATGAATGAATTCCCACTGCTGTCTGTTTTCACTTACTAGCACATTTAAGTGTGTAAGGAAGGGTCAATTTTAAGACAATTCACATCTGGCAATCAGACCACTGGGCAGTTCAAATTAAGCAGGTTAGTTACCCACTCTGAACTCACCCTTTCCTGTTGCCTGCAGCATTCTACAGACAGCAATGGGATCTAATTGCATTTCATCCCTAGACTGAGAAGTGACAAAGGACAGATTTGCATTTGAATAGCACCTTTCACGACCTCAGGATGTCTCAAAGTGCTTTACATGCAACGTAGTACTTTTGAAGTATAGTCATTGTTAAAAGGTAGGAATGCAGCTGCCAATTTGTGCATGGCAATATTGTACACACAGCAATATGATAATGACCATATAATCCGTTTTAGTGATGTTGATTGAAGTCCTATAAATATATGCCAGGACACCAGAGAGAACTCCCCTGTTTTTCTTCAATATAGCACTAAGGGATCTTTTAGGTCCACATGAGAGCAGATGGGACTTGGTTTAATGTCTCAGATTACCCAAAAGACAGCAGCTCCAATAGTGCAACACCCACTTAGTGGCGCATTGGAGTACCAGCCTAGATTTTGTGCTCAAGTCTTTGCTGGGACTTGAACCTACAATCTTCTGAGTCAGCGGCATGAGTGCTACTCACTAAGCCATGGCTGACACCTCCTCCATAGCTTTCCTGTCTGGTGAAACAGGCCGACTGCTGTCAGGATGGATAGAAAGACAAGGAAAGTAAGTCAGAAACTTTAGTTTATGGGCCCCACAAGGAAAGTCATCGGCTCCCATGTCTCAGATGCCCCTGTTTTTCGATCCACAAGAACCTTCCTAAAATGTAACTACAATTTGGTGGACATTAAAGGATTACATGATCTTTTGCTATCAACAGTTGCTTTGTAGCCTCTACCTTCCTGTTTCGGGCAGGAAATGGACTGACAGTACTTAAATGAGGCCAGAATGCTAGATTGGAAATCCAGCAGATTTTCATCTCCTGCTGCCACTGGCAGGCGGGAAATAAACTCACCAGAAAGGCTACCACTGGAAAGCCAGTCCGAGTTGAAATTCCACCTCCACAAGCATGTGCATTTGGGTCAACATCTTGCGTTATCCTGCTAACTGATCTGTTTTTGATTTTTTTTTCTTTCACAGGATGTGGGTGTCTCTGGCTAGGCCAGCATTTGTCACCCAAACCTAATTGCCCTTGAAAAGGTGCTGGTAAGTCACCTTCTTGAACCGCTGCGGTCCATCTGGTACAGGTACACCCACAGTGCTGTTAGGAAGGGAGTTGCAGGTTTTTGACCCAGTGACAGTGAAGGAACAGTGGTATAGTTCAAAGTCAGGATGGTGAGTGGCTTGGAGGGGAACTTGCAAGTGGTGATGTTCCTATGCATCTGCTGCCCTTGTCCTTCTAGATGGTAGAGGTCGCAGGTTTAGAAGGTGCTGTCAAAGGAGGACCTTACTGAACAATAGCACACACTTCATATAATTATACAACAACTCCACTTATTGATATCAATAAAGCATGCAATCTGGGTATAAGCATATAAAATACATAACAAGATAATATTTATCAGAAAACATACTTTGCACAGAACATCATTTCTTTAGACTGTTACTGATAAAGGGAGGTATTTTCTGAAAACTACAAATGCCTAATGTAGATACTGTCAGGCTGAAGACAACACCATATAGACCACCAGCCTTTGAATATCAGTCTGAATTGGTCACCTTTAGCATACTTGTCCTCTCTGCCTGTTTCAAAGATGGAGCCTTGGCTAAAGAAAGTGCTGACATAGAAGGGTAAAATGTTAACTTCAAGATCAAATGTAAATCCTATGAGAATACATATGGGCAGGATGTGGGTCCTGAAGAAAATACATGACTGGTGTAAAGTGAGGAGTATTTTTTGTGGGATTAATAAGCATTGACTCTCTCAACCAGCAGCGCTTTGTGGCAGCAGTTTGTACCATTTACAAGATGCACTGCAGCAACTCGCCAAGCTTCCTTTGACAGCACCTTCCAAACCTGTGATATCCACCACTTAATTAGAAGGGCAAGAAAGTCAAACACCAGCACCTGCTGGATCCCCTCCAAGTCACACACCATCCTGACTTGGAAACTCTATCACTGCTGCTGGGTCAAAAACCTGGAACTTGTTCCCTAACAGCACTGTGGGTGTACCTACACATGGACTGCAGTGGTTCAAGGAGGCGGCTCACCACCACCTTCTCAAGGGCAATTAGGGATGGGAAACAAATGCTGGCCTAGCCAGCAATGCCCACTCCCCATGAATGAATACAAAAAAGGACAGCAGAAAGCTGGAGACATACGGCAGAGAAAATTAAGTAAAACAAAAGTGTTTTTAAAAATATTCTAAATGGACCTGAGGGGAGATTTCCAGGGGACACAGCTGAACCCAGCTAAAACGATACTTGCTGGGTGCAAGATTTGGATTGTAGCACTGCTGGAGATGGCACTATGGAAGCCTCCAGTCACATCCAGTGCAGCCTGCATGGTGCCCCGTGCTGGGAAGGGCACTCGTGCAGGAGTCTCCTGCATTCTCCAGAAGCCTCCCATATTCGCTGCTTTATTGACATCAAACAGCCCTATCAGCTGATTTGACACTCTACTTCTAAATTTAGGCCCCATAGGTGCATTCACCATATTTGTTTGTCACTCACCAAAGAATATGTGTTCAGCTGCAAGAATAACCCAGCAGTTGCATTATCTAAAGAGCTAGGCACCCAACTTGCAGTTAAAGTAATTTGGAATAACTTCTGCTATTGCATAGTTTCTAGAAGTACTCTGCAGTGTTTTTGGAGGTATTGCTGAAAAAAGAGTCATGTCTAAGCTTTTCATCTTACACTCATAAGGACACTCACAAGAATACCAGTATAAGGGGGAAAACAACAATTTATACCGTAGTGCTAATTGGAAGCTAGATATATTAATACACAGGGCCCTGTTCTTTGCAGACAGATTGAACACGTACATACACTGCACCTGTTTCAGCTAAACAAAATAAGTGACAGCCATTCGCTGACTCATTACTCAGGGCAATGCCTTGACCAAACAGGGTCAAGCTGCCTGGTTTAAATTTCAAACAATGCTTGGCAGTTAACTGTCAGTCACCATCGCCACTTGCCAACCAATCAGAACTCTCTTCACATACAGTATAAGTTGTTGTTTTCCCCCTTATATTGGTATTCTTGTGAAGTGCCCTGAGTGCAAAATTATAAGCTTAGACATGTCTCTTTTTTCAGCATTGCTCAAGTTCTGAACTACCAAACAACTGTTTTTGGATGTTTCATGGTGAGTGTTACTGCACCTTCAGAAAGGATTTGGTGACTTCTACACCAAGGCTCCAACAAGTATGCCAGCTGCAGTTGCAGTGGTTCTGGACAGGGAGATGGAGTAGAGGCTGCAGAAAAGGGAACCTCTGTGTGGTGCCTTAAGTTGGAACTGACTCCTACATGTTCCTTGATACTGATAGGAGGTTGTCTGACAGGCCTGCCAGTGCATCCAGCAGCTCAGTGTGCATCTTCTTCAGCATTCCCCTGTATTCTGTCCCATCAAAGACCTCATCTTAGTCCTACGTGCAGAACTCCTCGGTGAGCTTACCCTCCAGCGAGCTGGCACACAAACGATCCTTTCTCCATGGCCTGGCTGTAGCTCACTTGTGCCCAGTAACTCACCACATGCAGATCCTGACTGTCTACTAGCCTCCAGAGTATCTGCAGTACCATTATCTGACCTGATGGTTGCAAGTGTCAGATTCAAGTGATGGGGCCTCTTCATCAGTACTGTGCTGTTGTTTTCTCTCTTTCTCCTGGGTGCACTGTGGCTGGACAGTTAGCAGTTCTTGGATGTTTGAGACAGGAAATCAGAAAGGGGAAGATTGGGATGAGGGAGTGAATGTGAAACAAGAGGTCTATGGTCACATCAGCTGCAGCTTACTAAGCATGCCGGATAGCAGGATAAGGGTGAGCTAAGGTTTGAGAGAGGGCATAAGGCAATAAGATACTGTCATCCTCAATGTTGTCTGTGATGCTAGATGTCTTGTTGACAGTAACATTTATTATACCATAATGAATTAGCAAGGATATTGTGCATGATTACTGATCTATAAAGATCTTGAGCTTTCATTAACAATTTGTAGAGTCACAATTGAAAGGATTGACTGAGGTTATGGTTCTACCCAGGGAAGTGGGGTAATTTCAGTTATTTCTCTATATGTTAACTGCTTCAAGGCATTGCATAAGTCTGGCCTCGGTAGAACACAATAAAAGGTTTACATAGCAACCATATTTGGTTTGCCAGATTCAAATTGTCTTACAAAATTCCCACCAAATATTCCCTTACAATATTTCCATCAAAGAAAGATTAGGGCTTTTTCTCAAGGATTTTACTTCTTTTATATGATGTACTTTGTTTTTCAACAGCGAGAAAAGACGAGGATAACTGGAAACTTCAAAGCCTAGCAGCCCAGTCCAGGTCCGAGTTAGGCCCAGGGTCAATTCACCTTCAGGATAACAAAATCAGGAGCACTAATACGATAGATGAACAATTGATTAAATATGCACACTGATAGATATCACAGGTACAGTTGTGCCTTACCAATGGCTCCAGGAATCTGGTACTGAGGTCCTGGTTGAAGATAAAAGGGTTGCTTGTAATTCAGTTGTATTTGTGAATGAGCCAAATCATCCAACAACTAAGATTACAACTTATCTTTATCCAATGCCTAAAGTTGAGGTTATTTCCATGTGCAAACTGAATGGAATTGAATGTTGAAAAATACTAAGCCCCTACCACAAAAATTAAGAAATACATTCAAATTAAATTTTCTTCTGCTGCTTATTTTCTTGGTGGCGACTGACACCTCCACTTGTACCGGACAGCTATAAATGGTGAAACTGATGAGGGAAGAAAAATGCACTTGCTTAATACCACAGAGAAAAACTATCTGGAAAAAATACATAAAACTTCACAGGGAGCTTTAATACTCTGTGAAGTCATCATCTGAAATTGAAAAATATGTGTCTTCTTTATCAGTGTGGTTTAAAAGGATGAGACCTCATGAGCTGAACTGCTTCTGCATGCATGCAGAATGTGCATGATTCCATCGACTTGCTACTTCCATTAGCTTCTTTCATAAGCGGGTCTTGGGCCATTGAAACATGAAATAATAGATTATTTGGTTTTAACTGCTAGTGAGGCATCAGCAAGTGGAATGGTGAATTCAAAGAGGAGAAGAAAGTGAAGAGGTGAGGCAAAAGCCATCATTGACTGGTGGTGAAATCCCTGCTACCCACCTAAAGCCCACCATGCGCACCCGACCTCCTCCACCCCCATCACCACCCCTCACCCCCTCCCCATCCCACCACAGCCCAGCAATAAATTTGAAATACTGAGGGTAATTTAAAGTTTACCCATCTGACAGGATTGGGACATCTGTTTTGCATACACCTGATTTTATTCAGCATGAATTCATGAAACGTAAAATCAGGTGGGGTCTAAAATGAGAATCCGGCCTCAACCAGCCCTGCTCCCATTGAGTGGATTAAATTAAAATCAGAGTGACCATTTTCCCCATTTCCTTCTACACAAAATTCTTCCTTTCTCATTTGGCCTTACTAAGCTAAACATTGTTCCTGGGCTGAGTGGGTGAGCAAGAAAGCTGTTCTACTTCCTCCTACCAATGCATTCCTTCAGTTAACCACCAGCAGGTGCATAACAATGGTTGAGTCAATTGCCTTCTAATCTGCCTATGTGAAAAAGCATTTCATCTTGCTCATCATCCCACTGAATGCTACGACTGAGGTCAGCAAATAATTGTGTGGTTGCACATTGCACATTAAAGTTACAACACACTACACCCGGGTTGTTGCTATGATAAACACTAGTGGAGGATGAATAATTCAAACAAGGAGCACTAACGGCTCTAAGTAGCATGGTTAGACACCCAGGTCTCAGAATCTCAGCTCAAATCTACTCAGGACTGTTGAGAAGAAAGTCACCATTGTCTTCTGGATGCAAGGGTCTTATGTGCAATGTGTTTGGTTGTCTCAAACCAGTTCCTGATGGGTTTGGGCCTATACTGCACAACTTTCCCTAATTTGGCAAGAATTATCAATGACACTCAGATCCCAATGTTTACGGGTGGCTGATGTAGGATACAGAAAAATGTTACACCAGCAGAATAGGGGGTGCTGTTCTGGACTGGGACGCTTTAACCTGCAACTGCTTTATTATGCCTGACCTACACTGGTAATTGATGTCTGAAAAGGAAAATGGAAAGACTTCCGTTTCCCAGTACTTAATAAGCACATTTCTTTTTTTCCAAACAAAGAGCTCCAACAAGGGGGAGGCAATGGTGTAGTGGTGCTGTCGCTGGACTAATGATTCAGATACCCAGGGAACTGTTCTGGGGCCCGGGTTTGAATCCCATCCATGGCAGATGGTGGAATTTAAATCCAATTAAAACTCAATTGATGAACCATGAATCCATTGTCCATTGTTGTAAGAACCCATCTGGCACACCAACATCCTGTAGGGGAAGGAAATCTGCTGTCCTTACCTGGTCTGTCCTGGCCTACATGTGACTCAAGACCCACAGCAATGTGGTTGACTCTAAAATGGCCTAGCAAGCCACTCGCTCGGTTGTGACAAACCGCTACAAAGTGACAAAAAAGGAATGAAACGGGACGGACCACCTGGCATAGACCTAGACACTGAAAACGACAACAGCAATCTCAGCCCTGTAAAGTCCTCCTTAGTAACATCTGGAGGCTAGTGCCAAAATTGGGAGGGCTGTCTCACAAACCAGCCAAGCAACAGCCTGACATAGTCATCCTCACGGAATCAGACCTTACAGATAATGTCCCAGATACCACCATCACCATCCCTGGCTATGTCCTTTCCCTGTCCCACCAGCAGGATAGACCCAGTGGAGGTGGAGGCACAGTGGTATACAGTTGGGAGGGAGTTGCCCTGGGAGTCCTCAACATTGACTCTGGACCTCATGGCACCAGGTCAAACATGGGCAAGGAAACCTCCAGACGGTTACCACGTACCACCCTTCCTCAGCTGATGAATCAGTACTCCTCCATGTTGAACACCACTTGGAGGAAGCACTGAGGGTGGTAAGGGTGCAGAATGTACTGTGGACTTCAATGTCCACCGCCAAGGGTGGCTCGGTAGCACCACTGCTGGGCAAGTCCACAGGACATAGCTGCTAGACTGGGTCCGCGGCAGGTGGTGAGGGAAAAACTTACTCGACCTCATCCTCACCAACCTTCCTGCCGCAAATGCATCTGTTCTTGACAGTATCGGTAGGAGTGATCACCACACAGTCGTGGAGACGAAGTCCCGCCTTCATATTGAGGACACCCTCCATTGTGTTGTGTGGCACTACCACCGTGCTAAATGGGATAGATTTCGAACAGATCTAGCAACTCAAGACTAGGCATCCATGAGGTGCTGTGAGGTCAGCAGCAGCAGAATTGTACTCGAACACAATTTGTATCCTCATGGCCTGGCATATCCCCAACTCTACCGTTACCATCAAGCCAGAGGATCAACCCTGGTTCAATGAAGAGTGCAGAAGGGCATGCCAGGAGCAACACCAGGAACACCTAAGAATGAGGTGTCAACCTGGTGAAGCTATAACACAGGACTACTTGCATGCCAAACAACATAAGCAGCAAGTGTTAGACAAGGCTAAGCGATCCAACAACCAACGGATCAGATCAAAGCTCTGCAGTCCTACCACATCCAGCCATGAATGGCGGTGGACAATTAAACAACACATTGGAGGAGGAGGCTCCACAAATATCACCATCCTCAATGATGGAGGATCCCAGCACATCAGTGCAAAAGATAAGGCTGAAGTATTTGCTACAATCTTCAGCCAGAAGTGCCGAGTGGATGATCCATCTCGGCATCTTCCAGAGGTCCCCAGCATCACAGATGCCAGTCTTCAGCCAAGTCGATTCACTCCACGTGATATCAAGAAACAGTTGAAGGCACTGGATGCATCAAAGACTATGGGCCCTGACAATATTCCGGCAATAATACTGAAGACTTGTGCTCCAGAGCTTGCTACGTCCCTAGCCAAGCTGTTCCAGTGCAGCTACAACACTGGCATCTAGCCGGCTATGTAGAAAATTGCCCAGGTATATCCTGTACACAAAAAGCAGGACAAATCCAACCCAGCCAATTACAGCCCCATCAGTCTACTCTCAATCATCAGTAGAGTATTGGAAGGGGTGCTATCAAGTGCTATCAAGCAGCACTTGCTTAGCAATAACCTACTCACTGACGCCTAGTTTGGGTTCCGCCAGGGCCACTCAGCTCCTGACCTCATTACAGCCTTGGTTCAAACATGAACAAAAGCTGAACTCCAGAGGTGAGGTGAGCATGACTGCCCTTAACATCAAGGCAGCATTTAACAGAGGGCGGCATCATGGAGCTTTAACAAAACTGGAGTCAGTCGGAATCAGGGGGAAAACGCTCCACTGGTTGGAGTCATACCTAGCACAAAGGAAGATGGTTGCGGTTGTTGGAGGTCAGTCATCTCAGCTCCAGGACATCACTGTAGGTGTTCCTCAGGGCTGTGTCCTCGGCCCAACCATCTTCAGCTGCTTCATTAATGACTTTCCTTCCATCATAAGGTCAGAAGTGGGGATGTTCGCTGATGATTGCACAATGTTCAGCACCATTCACGACTCCTCAGATCCTGAAGCAGTCCATGTCCAAACGCAGCAAGATCTGGACAATGTCCAGGTTTGGGCTAAGAAGTGGCAAGTAACATTTGCACCATACAAGTGTCAGGCAATGACCATCTCCAACAAGAGAGAATCCAACCATTGTCTCTTGATGTTCAATGGCATTACCTTCACTGAATTCCCCACAATCAACATCCTGGGGGTTACCATTGGCAGAAACTGAACTGGACTATCCATATAAATACTGTGGCTACAAGAGCAGGTCAGAGGCTAGGAATAGTGCAACGAGTAACCCACTTCCTGACTCCTCAAAGCCTGTCCACCATCTACAAGGCACAAGTCAGGAGTGTGATGGAATACTCTCCACTTGCCTGGGTGAGTGCAGCTCCCCCAACACTCAAGAAGCTGGACACCGTCCAGGACAAAACAGTCCGCTTGACTGGCACCACATCCTCAAACATTCACTCCCTCCACCACCGACGCACAGTAGCAGCAGTGTGTACCATCCACAAGTTGCACTGCAGGAATTCACCAAGGCTCCTTCAACAGCACCTTCCAAACCCACGACCATTACCATGGAAAATTCCTGGAAATTCCCCTCCAAGTCACTCACCATCCTGACTTGGAAATATATCACCGTTCCTTCACTGTTGTTGGGTCAAAATCCTGGAACTCCCTTCCTAACAGCACTGTGGGTGTACCTATAACACATGGACTGCAGCAGTTTTAAGAAGGCAGCTCACCACCACCTTTTCAAGGGCAACTAGGGACGGGCAATAAATGCTGGCCCAGCCAGCGAAGCCCACATCCCATGAATGAATAAAAAATACACTGAGGCCATCTCATCTGCTGAGCATCAGCTCTGCTGTTACTAGCAACAAGAGAAAACATTTCATCAATGTTAATTTATTATGGTGCTAGTGCTGGTTCAGCTCTTCGTAATATCTTGAGTAGCTGGTTGCAAATTCAAGATTTTAGTCTGGATTCTCTAGCAATGCAAAATGTTCTTATTTCATTGAAAAGAACAGACTTAATGTCACAAATTACTTTTTCTTCGTATTCTATACTTTCTTAGGTAATTATGGCAGCACAAAGTCCCAAAGTAGGAAATCACTGTTTGTATCATCTGGGGACTGTACACATCTTTCAGAGTTATGACTAAGATTGTAAAGACCTAGATATGTGAATGGCTCAACTCATCTTGGATATGTGTGTATGTAGGGATTTAAAAAGGGGTAGAGTTTAAGTTATAGAGTTAGAAATTAGCAGTTCATAGTTCTTTCTTTTTCCATTGGTTAAAGACAATTTGTTCAGTAATCAGTTATTTACTTATTATGTTTACAAACCTATTGCTTGTATTCTGTTAACCTAAATAAACAACTAGGTGGGTTGATCAGACTTCTCACATTTGGCACAGCTCAGGGAGCAGTGGGGCTTGATATTGTAGTGCACTATCCCCAGTGATCCCTGACAATAAGCAGAGTAACGGTCCATTATGGAACCCAATCGGTACAACTGCCCGTAATGGTGGTAGCAGGTGAAGGGATAAGTCTCCTGGGGCGAGATTGGTTAAAGGAAATTAAGCTAGAATGGCCCGAAATCTTTCAGTTGAGAGCAAGTGGGCTACCAGAACTACTTAAAAAGTATGCTACCATCTTCCAGGATGAACTGGGAAAAATCCAGGGCCGGCAGGCCAAGATTTATGTGGATCCAGAAGCAACCCCTCACTTCATGAAGGCGAGACCGGTGCCATGTGCCCTGCGAGAAAGACTCGGCACTGAGCTGAACAGGCTAGAGATACTGGGTGTTATACAAGCTGTTCAGTTTTCAGTCCAAAACCTGGTCACCTATGGGCAGCACCAATAGTCCCCATCCTTAAACTCAACTAAAGCTTTCGAATTTTTGGGTACTACAAACTGACGGTTAACAGAGTAGCCAAACGGGACAGGTACCCCATTCCAAAAATTGAAGACCTGTATACCAAGCTGGCAGGAGGGACAACGTTTACAAAGCTTGACATGAATCATGCTTATAATCAACAAGAATTGGCTAATGCCTCCCGGGAATTTGTCACAATTAATAACCACAAAGGGTTGTACCAATATACACGCTTACCTTTTGGTGTCTCCTCAGCTTGTGCCATCTTTCAAAGAACAATGGAAAGCTTACTGCAGGGGCTGCCCCAGGTTTAGTCTATTTAGACGATGTATTGGTGACAGGATTCACTGAAAAGGAGCATTTGGCAAACTTAGAAGAAGTCTTAAAATGTTTCTTGCAAGCTGGAGTGCGTTTAAAAAAAAAGCGCATGCCAAGCGAGGGAGGTAATCTATCTGGGTCACCGGGTAGATTCACAGGGCCTCCACCTGGTTGAGGAGAAAGTGATAGCCACAAGAGAGGCACCTGTGCCAAAGACCACCTCAGACCTCAAATCATTCCTAGGAATGGTCAATTATTATGGGCGGTTCTTACCTAATTTGTCTACAGTGCTGGCCCCCCTGCATTCTCTACTCAAAAAGAACCAACGTTGGTCTTGGGAGGCACCCCAGAAAGAAGCTTTCATAAAGATGAAGCAATTGTTGCACTCGTCCAATCTATTAGTGTATTATGATATTATGATAGTGTATAATAATATGTATTATTAGATGAAAGAATTGGTGCTGACATGTGACGCATCTCCCTACGGAGTGGGAGTAGTGCTCTCTCATCAGATGGACGACGGCACCGAACGGCCAATAGGTTATGAATCAAGGACGCTCACCATAGCGGAAAGGGGATACTCGCAGATACTTGCCTGTCCATCATCTTTGGTGTCAAGAAATTTTACCAGTATGTGCACCGCCATCATTTTACAATTGTTTCAGACCACAAACCACTGTTAGGTTTGTTTAGTGAGGAAAAGGCTATATCACCCACCGCATATGAATACATTTTCGTACATAGGCCTGGCAATCAAATCGCAAACGTCGATGCCCTTAGTCATTTGCCTTTACAAGAAAATGATGAGCACGTCCCAGTTCCACAGGAACTTGTTTTACTGTTAGATTTCTTAGATTCCTCACCGGTATGTGCTCGACAAATCAGAAACTGGACAAATCGGGACCCAGTCCTATCTCAAGTACGAGAACAAGTGCTACATGGTTGAGCTCAGCAGACCGTATCTGACGAAATGAAACTGTACTTCAACAGAAGACATGAAATAACCAGCCAGGGTGGCACTGTATTGTGGGGAGCACGAGTGATAGTTCCTCCAAAGGGAAGGGAGCCACTTTTAATTGAACTACACAGTGCCCATCCTGGAATTTCCCGAATGAAGGCCATAGCTCACAACTATCTATGGTGACCTGGGATGGATGGTGAAATAGAGAGTTTAGTAAAGCACTGTGTGCAAGGTCAGCAACTGCAAAAGTTGCCAGTGACAGCTCCATTACACCCATGGGAGTAACCAGGTAGACACTGGGTGCGGTTACACATTGACCACATTGGACCTTTCCTGGGAGCAGTGTTTCTGCTCATTGTTGATACACGTTCAAAATGGTTGGACGTATATGAGGTGAAGTCACCAATGTCGGCCACTACAATTGAGAAATTACATCAGAGTTTTGCCATTCACGGACTACCAGGAGTAGTCATTTCTGATAACGGCACAGCATTTACAAATGCTGAGTTTCAATGGATTATCAGCCTCAACAGTATCACTCATGTGAAAACTGCACCGTACCATCCTTCCTCAAACGGATTGGCTGAAAGGGCAGTTCAAACGTTCAAGGCAGGCATGAGAAAGCTAACTGGTGATTCCTTGGTAACCAAGCCAGCACGCTTTCTTTTTCATTACAGGACTCCCCCTCATACAACAACAGGTGTCACACCTGCGGAGCTATAGTTGAAACGCCGTCTCAGGACGAGGTTGAGCTGAATAATGCTGAATTTAGAGGGGAAGATAGAAAGGAGTCAGGGAAGCCAGAAAACTAGACACGAATGGCATAGTCGCAAGAGGAAATTTACCGTGGGAGAGCCAGTATATGTGAAAAACTTCAGTGAAGGACCAAATTGGCTACCGGGTGAAATAAGTGCTGTGGCTGGACCTCTATTTTACCACGTGGAGGTGGAAGGCTGGATCATCCATAAACATGTGGACCATTTAAGGAAGAGAGAGACAAATCTCCAAGATATGGTTCCACCAGTGACCACGACTAGGTCTGTGTTTCCTGTTGAGGATACTCAACCCAGGACTGACATGCCTGATGTTCCTGTAAGAGTTGAGGATACAGAACTGCAAGCGCCCACCAAAGCGCCTGATGTTCAGGCAACTCTGGAAAAGGAGGTTCCTGACAAAGAATCTGAAGTTGTGGAGTTGCGACGTTCCACACGTACCAGCAGACCACCTGAAAGACTGAACTTGTAAATTCCTTACCCAGTGTAAATATTATGTTGTCTTGAAAAATATGTACTTGTAAATATAATATGTATGGTGGAGTTAAAGGGGGAGGAATGTAGTAATTATGGTTTTATTTAGTGTGTAATGTACCTTTAAGAATGATACTTGTTAAGGAAGATCACATGATCTGTAGGAACCAATAGGAGAGTAGCGTGGGCTACCTCAGCAGTCAGTGCAGAGTTAGAGTTGGAGTTGAAAGCACACGTGTAGTTGCTGCTGGGTATATTGTAAATAAACTTAATGTTTCCTCTCAAGAAGAATCTGCAGATCAACTCTATCACTAACAGTACAACTCGGCCACCCTACAACAAAAACTATGTGCCTTTAAGAAATCATGTTACTCAGTTCAGGTACCATTGTCAAGATACAAGAACAGTTATGCTCTCTGACCCTTAAGAAACAAAATGCCAAAGAACTGACTAAAGTTAATACGACAGCAACTTATGGTTAAGTCCATTATTGAAAAAATGTAAAGTTACAGTGAGAGATCTATACCAAAACTGCGGCCAGAATCTTCCGCTCCCACCAGCAGTGGGAATCATGGCCAGAGGGGGCACTTAATTTGGCGTGAAGCAAAACATCTATTCCCCTATGGCGGGATAAACTGCTGGAATTCTGTTCTCCAGAATTTCAAGGCGGGTATTAGAGGGTGGGGTCAGTGGTGTCGACGTTGGGGTACTTGGGGGAGCACTTAGGGTACTGGTGATAGGAGGTAACAGTCACAATCAGAGGAGGGAGTGGGATGTGATAGGGTGGCAAGTCCAGGGTGAGAGTCCAATAGGTGAAGGTCTCATCGGGGGGGAGGGGGTCATGGAGGGGGACAAGACAGGTGGTTCGGATGATGGGAGCGGGCAGGGACAGGGTGGGCATGAGGACGGTAATGGGTGTCGGCTCTGAGGGGAGGGAAGGCATGTGGAGGTGGATCGTGATAGGGCCCAAGACAACAGGAGGAGGTTCAAGGGTGACAGAGGGGAGAGGAATGTTGATGTTGGGTGAGTTTGTGGTGATGGGGGCGAAGTTGGCAGGTGACAGGGGGAGAGTAGAAGGTGGTGGAGTGAGTTTGAAAGGTGAGTGACATGCACTGTTTTTCCAATCTGACCTTGACCACACAGTTCGTCAGTCAGTGAGATCCCTCGAAGTGGGAGGAGGGTCTTTTCGGGTGGGTGGAGTTCAAGGTCAGCACAAGTGGCCAACTAAAAGGACACCCTAATAATTATGAGGCAACTGGATGTCAAAGATGCTCACTTGTATTCTCCTCTCTATGGTTAAACCCACATTGCAGCAGGTTAGTTCCCGACTCATGGATCTCACAACATCGAAATCCCGGCAAGGTGTGGAGCTGCCGTTCATTCTGTGCCATTTGCCATCGGCTGCAGTCAGAGGCAGGGATGAAGGGAGAGAAGGTGTTGGATGCCTCCATGGGGTAAGGCTGGTGGACAGCAGCAAACTCGTGACTCCAAGCCTCCATCCTCCCGGGTGAATGTTCATGGTTGACAAGCGATCGTGCAGTTAGTCTTTCTATATTGCCAAGACACGAGTTTCGGTATCACCCTGGTTAAAGAGCAATGTCTCTATACACATTCATGCATGAACAGGAGGAACACCCATTTCTGGTCTTCCAGGGTGTCCTTTGCTTCAAAGGGGTGGGGTGAGGAATGCCATATCTAGATGGAAACCAGGTGAAGGGCTTAGCACTTGCCTTCTGACCTTGGGATGAGGGAAACCCGTAAAGGATATGCTCACTTAATGTGTCACTTCAATTCGTTCCCACGTCCATTGAGGCGTTGATGATGCAGGCAGCAGGCAAGCCTGCCTTGGCAATGGCTCTCATCCAGATGAGGAGAAGGAGGGCCCATCACTGGTTGGCACAGGGCCAGGAGGAACAAGGCCCTGAACAGCAAGAGGCAGTGGGGCCTTAAGAAGGCCAAGACGCTGCTAAACAAGGTATACTACAGCGGCAAGCATTGGCCCGACCATGGGAGTGCCGCCAGCGGTGCTCTTATATAGAGATGAGCGAAATGCAGTGCTGGACATGCCTTTGTATGTCCCAGAATGCGGTTGCTCACATCTGTCAGCTCCTCCAGCACAAGCTGTGACCAAAAAGACTCTGGAGCAGTAATGCGGAACTCCAGACCTGCATTGAGTGAATGGCTGGCCAGGTGCTATTTAAATATGGTGCCATTTAAATATACCCCCATGAGCTAACAGCGGGGTGGACGGTTTCCTGCACACCCCGCCTCAAGATTCGCCGAGCTCCTCTCTGATGCATAACTAATGAGCTGAAAAGCGGAAGATCACGTGTGTTCAACTGTCCTGCTGCCCAGAGGAATCATGCCGAGTTTCCCTCCCACCACTGGACTTAGACTCCAGAATGGAAGATTCTGCCCTGCGATAATTCAAGACGTGCTTTGTCTTGTGTTTAAACAGATCCTTGTGCCAACCTCATTGCTCAGCTGAAATTTTTCAACTGCGCACATAAGGACAGGGTTAACTGGAACTCATATTGGAAAACCTGAATGTAAACCAAATCCTGGTCTCACTTTTGAATGATTTAGTTGATCATGGAGCATTTGCAAAATATATATGGAGTATAACTTTAAACAAGATAAACAAATATAACTAGTCCAGGAAATTATTTCTTTCTTGCAAACATGCAATTATACCTTTAAAGCCAAAAATCACACTGTAGTTTGATGGCTAAAGTGTAAGAAATTAAACACTGGATCACATAAAGGATTAGAGGACAAAGTGCTGTTTATCTTGCCTTGCTTTTTACTGGCAAATGCATTGTACCACAAGTATATCAATCAACCTATTAAATGCTAAGTGGTCTTTAGTCCTAACTGAAGGGTCTCTGTAACTGTTATGCCACAAGTTCTTTCACTGAGGAATCTTAAGAACCATTAAGGCAATTCAACTCATGTCACTAAAGTGGCAATCAATGGAACTCGTTTCCCACTGATTCAAACTGCTTTATTTTATTACTGAATTCCACAATAAAATATCTGTAAAAGGTAAATTCAGCATGTGGTACTTAAAAAAAAGAATGGCCATAGTATTTTTCCTGAATATGTAATTCAATGCTTGTCATCATGGCTTTGAAGTTTATTTCCCTATAGAAATGTAGTTTATGACCACTTAATTGCTAAGGGAAGATGTTACCATTGAATTTACAAAACCTTCAGACATTTATATTTGTTCTTTTTTAAGATTTCAATTGCTATTATTTAAAGTACAGCACAAAGATTATATGTATGTCTCACATGGCTGAAATACACTACTAATCAATATTAATGTAGTCTAAAGGACAAAATCTACGGCATAGATGGCTTATCAGATATTCGTAAGTACTAAATAAAATGACATTTTTTGGCATTTGTAACGAGGAGGTTGCAAATATCTGAAAACACTGCCCTGCCACTAAAAAACATGGTGCAGAGATTTGCAAATTTGTGAATTGGTAAAATTATTACTTTCCCAGTTTGAATTAAGTCATGAACAGACATTTGGCATGTGAAAGGAAGATTTCAGCGGGAAATAGGATTACAAAATGAAGGAAGAGAAATGTATTAATACCATATAAATTATGAATGCTGCTTGTGAATTTGGATATGTTACAAACTAGCTGATCTCCTGTGGTGTTGCTCATAGGTAGTTTGGGGTCTGCTGCATGGTTTCAATGTTTAGCTGTTAACCTCTATAAGACCACTGTTCAGGTACTTCCTGTGGGAAAGTGCTTGGAGGTCAATAAGAGGCTAATTATTGTTGCTTCCCGAGATTGGCAGCGAATTGGCTCCTCTTCTTATTATCTCAACAACCTCTCCAGGTTATCTCAAGGTCAGAAAGAAAAACAGCAGGAAATGACTGGGGTTTTCTTTCTCAGTTTCTCACTACTTTTTTTTTTGAGACAATTTTCTAGTTGTGATTCCTGCGAGATGTGATGCCTGGACAGTGACGGGCAGGCACGTTCTGAGCCTTTATACAAATTTGGGTAAGCTGGGTGAAAATTTAGAAACCTGTGCATTCAGAAAACTTTGAAAAGCCCATCACTGACCACAGAAAAGTGCTTGCATCAGTGACAAAAGCGATGTTTGCATTTGTTTCCTGAAACTGGGCTTTTGATTAATTTTACATTGGATAAAGAAGATGGTTTGACTCTTTGCTGTCATATGAAATTTATTGCATGGCACAGATCGGGATGCTTCCTCAGAACAGCTGGTAAATTAATCTCCTAGACAACAGCATGAGACACCTTGCATCGATGCCCAACAGCACTGCTCTGTTGCCAGCTATCGCCCCTCTCATGTCACATCCTTGTGCCAGGCACCAACACAAAATATACCCTCCTCCCCAATAATTATGCATTAAAAAAACCCACAGACACACGCTGACTAATGTGCAGCTCACACATCACAGATGGGTTGTGCTTCAACAAATCAGTCCAGTAGATTTGGCACAACAATTCAACCAAATTCACCTTTGAGTCCAGTCTCTTGCTTTTGACTCGTTAAATAAATAGCATATCCATTTGCAACAGGGAGCAAAGAGCCTTTATTATATTTGCGTTTTCATAACTTATCATCAACTATGGGCTGAATTTAATGGCCACATCGGTGACCTCTTCTATTGGCTAGGAAGCCAGTGGCAAGCCTGCCATGACCATTTTTGGAAGCAGAGGTCAATCAGGCAGTCATCTGCCTGCCATTAGAGTCCTGGGCTTTTAAAGGTGAAGATCCTGCCTCCAAATGCTGCCACCCAATCAGAGGGCCAGCAGCTCTTCAGTTTTAGCAGCAGCACTGGGAGCAGTGGCCACTTCTGGGACTGCACCCTGACCAGAGCAAAGGACACTCCAGAAGATAAGTGATTGGGGTGAGCTCACCAGAGCACTCTGGCAGGTCACAGCAAGGATGTTTGGGAGGTTGGAGGTGGTGCACAGCAGGGGCAGTCCTGTCCTGAGGGGGCTCTCAATGGGCCACATGATGCCCAATCTGCAGGCACTCTCTAAGCTCACAGGGAGATCGCCAGGGCATACATGGCAGCCTCCCCACATGGTGTACAACTCCAGCGGTGATGGGGTGTGGCAATTAAGTGGCTATTAATTAATCATTCCCCACCCTTGACTTGATCAGGGTAGAGTTGGGAAGATGATGATCTCTCTGCCCGGTGCCTTCCCACCCAATTATGTGGCTGTCCCCAACCTCTGCCTCTCCTGCCCCACCCCCATTGCCTTCTACACCAATCCCGTGGTGGCTAGGAGGGGGGTAGTTAAATTCTGCCATTTGTTGCTATTATGCAGACAGCATCACTTGCCTCTTGCCTATAAATTTTGGGATTAAGTCCTACTCTAGAGTTTCAGCACTTACTCTAAGGTTCAATAAGGTTTCTGAGAGTGTGCTATATGTTTGGAGCTATTGTAAAATTGATCTCCACTCTACCTTTGCAGATGGATGTAAAAGATCCCAAAGCATCACTCTAAGAAGAGAGGGGGAAATAGTCCTAGTGTCCTGGTAACCATTGCTCCCCAATCCAAAAGCACCAAAAACCAAAGTACAGGTTAATTAATCATTCATCTCCATTGCTATTTTTGGGATTATACTGTTCACAATTGGCTTCTGTATTTGCCTAGGTAACAAAAGTGATTTCAAAAGTAAATGATTGGGTGTGAACCTTCTCTAAATACCATTGGTTTGTGATCATATAAACATTTTTTTAAATTTCCTCTTACAGCATTTCTGTTCTAAGCAACGTATTACCCTCCCTCACATGCAACTCGCAATAACATATAAACTAGGCTGACACTTCACTGCAATGCTGAGGAAGGAGTGCTACATTGTCAGTGATGCTGTCTTTTGGAAACATTAAACCAAGTCCCTGTCTACCTGTTTAGGTGGACACGCTATTTGAGAAGAGACAATTCTTTTTGTGGCTCTGAAGCAGAGTCATACAGACTCAAAATATTAACTCTGTTTCTCTCTCCACAGATGTTGCCAGACCTGCTGAGCTTTTCAAGCATTTTCTGTTTTTATTTCTGATTTCCAGCATCTGCAGTATTTTACTTTTTGTGTCCAGGCCAACATTCATCCTTCAATTAATGTCAACAAAACAGATTAACTGGTTATTTATTTAATTACTAGTCATGGGATCTTGCAGTGTGCAAAGTGACTGTTGTATTTACCTATACAAGTGACTATAATTTGTAGTTCATTATCTGTGAAGTGCTTTGGAACATCATGAAGATGCGAAAGGCATTATAAAAATGCAAGTTCTTTTCTTCTATCACACACATCTTTACAAAACAATGTAAATTAAAACTATTAAGACTTATTTCAGAAACCGGAGAAGCATTTGCATCACCACAGAATACAGCTTAGGGTTGGCGACAATATAGTACGAATGGTTAACCTCTTCGTGCCAAACTCACTGTTGTGTCAACTCCCCATTGAGAGGAGAGAAGTGTTTCAACCAGCCACTTCATTGACTGATAACCTTTTAAAACAGAGATATCCACAGATCAAATCAGTACCTCCATTAAAATAGTGGAGAAAATATGCAGATTAACAATGCCTGCAGTAATTTTTGTCTTCATGTCATTAATTCACCAGGGACTATTAGAAGTTATTAAAAGTTTTAAAATTCTTTTTCAGTAAAACATTAGGAAAAAAAATTGAGTACGTATTTCACATAATTGTGTGACATAATTTTCATCTCCACTTATCATGGCTGGTCATAAAAACATATGAACTTACAAAATTGATGAACAGGAAAAGACTAGTTGGTCCATCAAGCCCTCCCCCACATTTATGATACCTGGACCATCATGACTAGATACTTCCCAGCCTTCCGCAGCCATGTAATCTCCTGGGAGAGGCGAACAACAAGTTCATGATTTTTTTTTTTGCTCAGCCATTTATAGAAGAGTCACTTGTGGAAAAAAAAAATGAAAATCACATATAACGTCCAAGAATGATCGTCCAAACCCCACACTCACAAAGGAAGAATGAATAGTCTTTACAGCTCCTGCTGCCAATATCGGATAGCACAAAGGCACAGGTATGGCGGGGGAAGTAAAAACTCAATTCTCCACTGGTGCATCACACAGTTACCCAAATACATCTCTTTTTTCCAGCTGAAAAAGATACTACAATAGTTTTAAATGGAATATACATCACAGCCAGAAGTTTGATGTGATAAATATCTCTTGCGCTCACATGGCTGATCATGACTCAGTCATATTAGTCAGATCTTATTGCTGGCTCAACATAGCAATTTATTAAATGGGTGTTGATGGCATCTTTGCAGCTTAAGAAGTTAATTTGTTGGTTTTAATATTTATTGTTGGGTAAAGGGACTCATTGTGTCCATCAATTTGATAAAGATCATTGTTTTGTCAGTATCAAGATACCTCAGACACCTCTACACTGCTAAATTATCTTTAACCCTACCCTCAGAATAGCATTGCTCTTTTTCTGGTTCCTAAACTAGCAATCCTCATGGCCTCTCTGAAACATAATTAGCAGTTTACTGTCTAACTATGGATGGTTCACATCTGTGAACCTATGTCTTTTAGGAAATAGATTGGGATTGTCCAAATCTGTTCCATAAAGCTCCCTTATCACCAGCAGTGTTGGGACATCTTCATCGCATCAGTTTGAGCTGGATCAGAATGCCTGATCCATAGATGAATTCATTAGACAGGATTTTCCCACGGGTTTCTGGACCCCAATGTCAAGATGAAATGAGGGTCCAGAGCCTGTATTTGCTGGCAGTGGGACCAGCTCAGTAATTTTCTCGGGGGCAGCTTCCAAATTGGTTGCCTCTGGGCTTACTGTCCAATTAAGGCAGGCAGGCAGGCTCCAGCTGTTGCTGGCTGAATCAGAGGGCCAGCAGCTCTGGAACCCTGAAAGCCCCACCGAGAGTGGCGGGAGCTGCTGAGACAGGTCAGAGGTCGAGGATCTCTCAACATGGAGGCACCTTCAGACAGAAAAAAATTTAATTAAAGTGCAGAGGGGCCAAGAAAGTAGGTGCTTCCAGATAGCCTATAGAAGCCACAGGGGCAACCCTCAACCCCCTCTTTCACGGATAGACCCTCCAGCTCCAATGGCCCCCAAGTGCTGCCAGTTCCATGAAGTTGGCGGCCTCCCCGCACATCAGAGGCCTGTTCAGCAGGCAGCCACTCCACATCTGGTTCCACTGCTGGGAAACATCCCCAACGACAGTTCTGCATGCAGGAGTACTATCCGGACACGCCTCCCCACAATTTTCCCAGCCACCCCTGGCCTCCCAGCCTGCCACCGTGGCTGGGAAAATCTTGCCTATTAAGCCAATATGCCGGCCAGTCTAAAATCCCTTTTAAAGCACCCACATTGTTAATATGTTATAGAGATACAGTACTTTGAGAAAAGCCTTCTTACACCACTCATGTCCAAGCTTCACATTGTCCCCTCACTTGACTCAGTTCCTTTAGCACATGATCATTGATGTAATCTTTTTCATGAGCATCAGTATGTGATAGCATTATTACCAATTTCTGTATTGTAATGAATGAAGGAGAAGGCCCAAAGCAATTTATTCTCTCAATCTTTGTGCTCCTAGCTATGTGGAAGATACCTCTGCAAGAATTTTATGACCACTGTCAACTTTAGCAATGTAAAGAAAGAAATAGTTCCTCAAGTTGCTAAATTTTCGAGCTTAGAGTCAAGTTGTGCGAGGGTTTGTATTTGCTTTTAAAGCAGAAAGGCAGAGAAAACCATAGTGATGGCCTGAGAGATCTTGCCAAGTCATTTTAATGTAGCAAATATTGCAACACATCCCACATGACTGTGATAAACAGGAACTCAATAGTGTTCGCACAATAAATATCATGACCAGTGAATAATGAGTGAAGAAATAACTTTATCACAGCACCGATACAGTGTTGACATAGAAGTGGAAGTCACTGGTATAACTCAAAGGGCAGTCATCAGTCCACCAGTAAATACAATTTTAGTTCAACTGAAGAAAACACACACTGTGGCTTTTCAGCATGCTTGGGCTTACAGAAATATAAATGGAAAGGGGATTGTCACATGGCAGATACTAATTGTTACGATTAAGGTCTAGCAAGCATGCTTCCCTGCTGTTTCCAGAATGTCTCTGACTTTTGATCCTGACATCTGTGTCTTACAGGAATTTCAGTTTGGTCTGACATTCCTTCTGATGTTGATCCAAGAATTAATGGATTGTGAAAACTTAGCAGGAGATCATTTGAAAAAATAGAATTCTTACTGTAAAAGCACATAAATAGGTAACAGAATTCACACGCGTTTTGTTTTGATGCTAATGAGAATTTCTGCCCACTATAAATGCCTAGAAGGAGGGTAAAGCAAATCCTGATGTATAACAATGAGACCAATTTGCTTTGGAACCATCTATTGAGACTGAATTACAATTGCTATTTTTTCCTTAAATCCTATTAGGCACATAAACTAAATTTCTAATCAAAAACTGGTATGTATTCGAATGACTAGAATATCCTACTATGGCTGCACAGTTTGACAGACCTCATCTGACAATATTATCCTAACCGTTTCTTTTATACTTTTGTTATATACAATTCAGAGCCTGGTATAGAATTGCTGATTCAAAACTGAACCATGGTCATATAATGCTCAGGTCATTAAGTCTGTTGGCCTACATAACAACAGAGTCTGCACTTCAAAGTAACTGCACTATATATGAAGTATTTTGGAATATCTGAGGGATGTGTTCATTTTTTTTACATACCTAACTATTTACTGACGGTAACACATTCTAAACATCTATTTGTTTTTGCTCAATTTTAATGCTCCTATTTGTTTTCCTTATTTTGGCTCAGGCTGATTTACTTCTAGGATAAGTTACAAATTTCTAAATCAACTGCACAGATCAGTCAACTGGTAACTTTTTACCTGAAATGAATGGAAACCCTGATCCAGGAAAAAAAACGCTACCTTTGTAAAGTAGTTAAAGATTCATTAGGATTTAACACAGCGTAGCATTCTGAAATAGTGCACTGAACTTCAATTATCTGAATTGGGAATCAAACAGAACTATACAAGGAGCCATATGTTCTAATAACCACTTTAGACTTTTTTAAACCAATTTTAAAGATTTTTTTTCCCTGCAAGAGATATATAGTTTTAGATATATATTCCCAAACAGTCTCTCAGTACAATCCTTAAAACAATATATATAAAAATGTTGAACTGGGAAGTCAAGTAAAATACAGATAAAATGACTTCTAGGTTACAAAAATAACTAGGATAATTTATGAGTTCACTCCTATTATAAGGAATTTCTGATTCATACAAATTCTTGATTTGTCCCTCGATGATCTAAGTTTATTGTTAGCAGTTCTAGTGCACCATATCTACCTAATACAAGTCCTATTTATCTTCAGTCTATAAATCCCCAAACCTAGCATTAAACTTTTTAATTAACTAAATATATTTACCAGAATTCAGCTGTCCAAAAATCCTTTTTACATAAAATATATGAATTGGATATATACACAGTTGTAAAATGAATATTTTCAAAAAAGAATTAAACGTTTTGGTTTAGTATGGCACCAAATAACTGCAAAGCAAATCCTCAATTATGCTTTAATTCTACATGAACATATTGCCTTTTTCCACATCACAGAATATCTACCTTGTATTTAATGCTATCACATAATTACTGGATGCCAGTAGATAGAGATTTTTCACACAGATTGTGGTGGGCAGTGGCTTTAAACAATGTGATGGAAGAGATAATAACAGAAGGAAGTAGATTCTGAGCATTCAGTAGTTGGGATGAAGAAGATGTTCCTGGAGATCGATGTGAAAACAAGGAGAGCAGAGAGAGAAGAGGGAAAAAAAAACAGGAAAGGTAATGTGAAGAAGGAAGGAGGCGACTATGAATATATGATGCGGCGCTCTGAATGCACATGTACATTAATGCAGGACAGCAGGGCACGGTGATGAAGATTTATGGGACAGTGTCTCTGCAGGGAATGCTTTTTAAAAAGTACTAATACCAATGTGTTAAAAAAGGTAGGTAAAAAAATTGCTCTGAGAGATTAATTTTAAAGCAAATATTTAGTAAATAGTTAAAGATTCCAAAATTTGATCAAAAGAGAAATTTCCAATGGCTGAATTGTCTTTTTAAAAGCATACCAAACAACAGAAGAAATCTTGACCCCTTTCAAAGAAAAAATAAGCCGAGCTTGTCCTACTATGAGGATGGGATCTCTTTCTCCTTTATTTTTGACAAAGGCTAATGGTTCGGGATCCTGGATGCCCTGTCATTCCCTCAAAGCATTGCCATGGCCTTGTACCCAGCCACTGTTCACCCTTCATTAAACTTAACTGTGACAACATTGCTAATGCCACTCTTCAGAGGATTGGATGCTGTGTATGTGCACTAATTGCTGGATGGGTGGGTAGAGAGACACTGTTACATGGGAGGTGAGGGGGTGCGGGGGAGGACAAGAAACTCACTAAAGAAAAGGAGGTTTTAGTTGGAGATCAAAAACTACAACTTCCTTCTCTTTATAGCAAAATAACTGAGCCTGAGAATAACTCAATGGTAACATTTTGTTGTAAAATCTGTTGCACATAATGCGCCTTTATATGTGATACAAACGTAAATTATATCTTCTGTCATCTTTTTTGAGGCTAAATCAACTATCCTGAAGTTGTACTGACAAAGGATTTGATCTGACAAATTTGTAATGCAGCATTTTAAATTAGAAATCTGATGTACAGTAGGAAACTGCTATTATATGTTAAATGAAACAGTCCAATAAAATATATATCCACTAATTCAATTGCAAAATCCTGCTGTCTACTTGACAATTTCAAGAAAGATCTTTTCTGATAAATAGTATAAGATAGTAAATAAAATCTTTGAAAATTTTGTATTATTTTCAATGTGCAGCTCGAGGAAAAAACAGAATTTTTGACAGGATGTTGGACTTGCTGCAAGTTTAAACTATGATGGCTGTAGTTTTCATCATTACTTAATAAGCTGATAATATCTTTTAAGTTTGGCAGTGCTGAAGATTATAAGGAAATGTAAAATTCATAGTACATCAACCATAGGAAGCTTAACCTTTGCGTGTGACTTATTATTCATGCTACATCTTATATACAATAAGCTTAAATCATATAAAAAGTGCTGCTAGAGATTATTAATACCAATAAGCTAAGGAGTACAGATTTTCAGGAATTCTAAAAATCAAAACCTAACCACTAAGCATTGACTTTGAATTCAAAAGCAGGACTGGTAAGGCAGTTCACTTTGTATTTCTTCTCAAATTCTTCTGTTTTGCCTGTTTGCTAAAACAATGCAGAGTAAAATTCCTGCTGTTGATGTTACTTAGCAAAGTTTTCCCTTTAGTATTGTAAAGGAGGTGTACAGCTTAGACCATTCTATTAAGGTTGCGCAGAGCAGACTTGGGTATAACCAAGTTAAGCATTCATATTACAGCATCACTGATCCCGTAATGTTCTCGTAAAACTACATTTCTCTTCTAATATATTTTTCTGCACACTATATAATATTAAGTTCAGACTATCACACTTTAAACATCCTGAATAACAACTGGAGTTTATGTATCTGCTGATTTCGGTCACATTTTATTGAACACCAATCGATAAAAATGACAACTTTTAGATATCTTGAGTACTTTACAGGCATCACATACATTCAATGATCTGCACTGCTTTCTGCAAGATTAGCATTTTGCTGCTAGCAATTCTGGGTTAGATTTTCACCTTCACCGCCTGGGTGGTAATCTGGTCGAACAGATTGACTGCCCTTTATAGAACCTGCTCGATTGTTATTCCAGTGAAATGAATGGAGTGAATCTAGGGCGGGTTCCATATAGAGTGGGCAATGCACTCCGCCAGATTACCACCCAAGCAGGTGAACACAAAAATTTGCCCTCACACACTTTCAGTCAATGGCATCAGAATGTATGTCAATTTTAACAATTGATTATCTGATAAAATATACCCACTGTGGCTATTAGGTAATTGTCAGGAAAATTGCTGATTGCTGATATTAGCAGCAGATGTTTGACACATTTCATATGGCATTCTTCTGTAAGTCAGTTTATCATTTATTTAGACAAGTTAGCACTCCTGTTGAAATACTGGACCATGGAATGCTGCGCAAATGTGTTAAATGTTTGCCTAATCTCAACAGCAGTCGTTTCCAGCCCAGTGATTGAGGGCAGATTTGCACAGAAAAATATTCTTTACCAAAAAATGGCCTAGCTCCTGACAGGAATCTATATCCCTTATAATCCAAAGTTAGCCATTCTACCTAAAAGTTTGCATTGTGAAAGTGAACAAACATTGTGATTGCCTTGCTATTTAAAAATGCTTTACTCACCTGTTACAAAAATCTAGTTTTTTTTAATCAATACACTGATTCTTGAGCGCTCCTTTAAAACTCCAGGTCATCACTAATTTAACATAGGATTTAAATAGCAGTAACAGCACAGAAATAGGCCATTCAGCCCACATGGTCAATACCAATATTTTGAAGTGTCAGTTTACAATCCTCAGCAGGCAAAGCAAACTAACAGTCATAACATTTAGAAGTCATTTGGGAAACATTGGCACACAAACACTTAATGTGCTTCCTATAGCAATGCATTCCCTTTACTCTTTTAAAGGAGACTTTAGCTAGTTTTAAATAAACATGTTAGCCCTCTATTAAAATAGCAGGGAGAGCAATTTGATACAAGCAAACTAAGTGTTTATATGCAAGCATTACCAACAGTAATCTTAACCCCATAATAAGTTAGAAAACTAAATGTTGTTTTTATCTAAGTATATCTTTGCACATTATATAATATAGGGTATCATAATTTAAGGATCACTATTAATCACACAAATATGCATAATAAACAGTGAGTGTAATTTAGTTACAGTTTTTAATTATTTGAGTCATATTATTGAGTATATATACATAAATGCATGACATAATATTTCATTTAGATTATTAAATTTATGCAGGAATTCCTTGGTTGAATATAACAGTAACATGGGAGTCCAAAAAATTCATACAGTTCAATTGATATTTTCACTGATTTTACAGCATGGAACCATTTCTTTTAAAAGGGCGGAAGGAAATGTATAGCAATAATAAGTTGCAGCATATATTTCGGTATGCCACAAGACATTTTGCCCCTCAGAGAATAGAGGGTGTAATAAGCTCAGAGGGAGTCATTTGTTGCTGGAGTCTGGAGTCTCCAAAAATGTTCTCACTGACAGGGCTCAGAGTGTTTCAATGATGTTTAACAAAATATAATAATCTTTAAACAAAGTAGATCGAAAACGTTCAGGGCCCAGAGTTTGCCACTGTATATTGTTGTTGCTTTTTAAATGGAAATGGTAATATATTGTGTGTATATTTGTACACAAATACATTTTACGCACACATGAATATATAAACTCAGAGGTAAAAGTAATTATTGGACCACTCATTTGTCTGTACATGAGATAAATCACCTGAGGTGATTTTTAAATTATTATTCTTTCATGGGACATGGGCGCCGCTGGCCAGGCCAGCATTTTTATTTTGGGCCGAGGGGGGAAGAAGTAGTCGCCTTTACCCCCAAAGTACTTGGAGAAATCTTAATTTTTTATCCACAAAGTTTCAACAGAACTTGATTTTTGAGAAAGGGCTCCATTTGAACTATATTACAATATTGGGCAGAATTTAACGCCAACGGGATTTTCCGGTCCCACTGATGTCAACGGAGTTTTGAACAATTTGCCATATTTGACGGCCCCGCCCTCGCTGCGACAGGGCCGTAAAACTCCGCTCATTGTGTTCATTCCCAACTTGTTCTCCATTGGTAGCTGCGTGAGGTAAACAAACCCCACTAACAATGTGCATCAAGTTCGCTGAATGCCTTCTAAGGGTTAATAAATTTTTTGGTTATGTGAGGATTTAAATATCACGGGGAGACACCTCTTGACTGGGCCGTCACACAGAATTATGTAGATTCAGAAGGGAGCGGATCAAGCTTTGATTCCCTCTAGGATTCATGAACAAGTTCAAAATAATATGAAGTGACATGAAGCAGAAGTATCTGCAGAAGGTCTGGGTTTAATTCCATGTCATTCCTTCTTTAAACCGCTTCAGTTTAAAGTACATGCAGCGTGCAACTTTATTTTCCAAAAAGAAACTCACAATTTAAACAAGTTGTTCGAACAGTTGGGAATATGTAAGGGTGAAAGATATATAAAAGAGGATCTGCTGATTAACTATTTGGGGTGGAATTTATCAACAAAAATGTAAAATCTAATACAATTGAAGGTAGTTACAATTGTTGTTTAATTTGTTGCATTATTTTATTTATTCTTTAAAATATCAAGGGCTTCATTTTTATTAACCTTCATAAGTACCCTTAGTGAAAGTTATTGATATCCTCCACCAGATTCAAAGGGTTAAATGCAATATGAAATACTAATAAAGCTCCCCATAGACATCAGGACATGAGACTGATAATATGCTATTAACTCTGTCTAAAGTTGGTATTGTTATTCTCAAAAACCAAGGGTGAATGTTTTTTGTTGACTTTTATTACTTTTGACATCAAGTTCCACTGCTATCAGTAATGTTGGATTAAATATTTTGTGACTTCTTTGTTCAGTGACATTTCAACTAATCGTAAAGACATTTTGCAAACTACAGGATTAGGCACTACAAACATACATACTCAACAAGATAAAGAAAGGGACGAGTACACATTGATAGAGATAAGAAAACAAGGGATCTAAAGAATGTAATCTATTAAAGATCTGTGATATGGGGGAGCTATTTTACTATAGTATATTTAACATTCTACAGACAGGGTGAGAGGAGAGAGTGCACAAACCAATAAAGCACAGAGAGACTAAGAGTGATTAAAAGGATTCATTTTATCATCCATATTTCATACTGACAGTCAAAGAAAACACCATTGAAGGAGCAAAAAAAACAAAACATGTCCTACAAAAGGTCTTTCTCTTATCCTACTGTGAAGACAAAAGCAGTTGAAAATCTGCAAAATCAACCATATCTCTGTCCACTCATCACCCCACCCTCAAAATGAAGTGTGGGAGTTTCAGATGCAAGAGTAAAGCACTGCAAGGCTACGACAAAATAGGCAGCATGTCAGGTGAAGATGGAACGCTATGGCCAGTGTGCCCCTCGATTTGACAAGAGGACGCTTTGTGATTGTTGTCACATGAATAATACCTGTGGGTGTTGAAGCTGTTCAGGCAGAACTGTCAAACCCACACTTCCATTATAGTGACAACCCCGCCCACCCCTCCCCCACTCCTCTCCCACTCTCAAAGTCTCTGCACTAACTTGACAGCATGTATACCTGTGTAAATTCAAATAGGTTAATGACACACTTTAGAATTTTGTGCACCACCAAAAACGATTTTGCTAAATTTTCCAGTTAATTTTTATTTTTTACAACCATGAAGTAAATTGAAATAAAATAATTAATCTATTGTTTCTTTTTAATGCACTTCTCATCTAATCAAAGCCATAAATTGGATTCATGGACTGACAAGATATATATTTTACATAGCATTCATACTAGACATATAATGTATTATTGAAAAATAGTAGTCTCTTATTTAATACGTACATATACAGTTAATGTACTTTAAAGCACTGACTATTGCACTGAAAGTCAACATCATATAAGACAGCACATTGCAAATCCTCAACATTACTGGCAGAATACGCACTTACATTTATTTTCTTGAGGTCAATAGGGTTCACTAAATCTCCATTTACACTACAGCTGCTAATTTATTTCTGTACCGCATTAGCAGCTGTGCCAAATTAGAGGCTATGTTAATCGCAAAAAAGTTGCTTGATGCAATAATGCTGTAGAGAATTTCTTTAATTCAATTTTATCGCCAAGTAAAGAAAGAATTTCCATTGATATAACACTTTATCATGTCTTTCAGGATATTCCAAAGGTTTATATCCACAAAAATTACTGTTCTCATAAAAGCAAATGTAGCAACCATTTTGCACACAGCAAAGTCCCATAAACTTCAATGAGATGAAAGACTATATTGATCCAATTTTTTTTCTTTTGGTGCTCTTCTCTAGGTGAAGAATATTTGCTAAAGCAGCAGAACAGTTCCGTTTTCTTCTTCAAATAATGCCATAGAATTTTTAACATCCATCTGTATAGACAGGATCTTGGTTTAACATCGCACCCAAAAGTCCTCTGACAAATCAGCACATCCTCAGTGCTACACTATGTGCACAAATGCTGCTTGAAACCACAACTTTCTGACTTGGATGTAATAGTGCTGCCAGTTGAGCACACCTGACACTCGCATGTAAAGAGCTCCCTGTATGACTTCAATGTTAACGTATATTTACTGGATTGTACCACCAAGGCAAGATGGCCCTAAATCTTTCTCCTATGACATAGGTAAGAACTAAATGTGCCAGCTGTGTTCATCTCAAAAACAGTTCATTGTTTATCCAGCATAAAAAAAACTGTTTTAAAGCATCAGCCCTGGTCTATGTCTCTCTTTCTAGGTTCAATGATTTAGCAACTGAGGGGACAAACAGTAAGTCCACAAACTTTGCCTTGACCTAGCAAACATTGGGTATGTTACAACCGCTGGTTGCTATTGGAGTTATAATAAAGCTTGTTATGGCATGGTGGAGTGTTAGACAGCTTATAGTGATTCTTCCCCATGTTTATGGGTATACCTTTACAAATAATGGCGGGGGAGGGCATTCCAAGGGAATTTATCCCGCTCGGCTACGTAGCTTCAGCTATAGAGTGGCAGAGACCCTAGAGAAATAGCAGAAGTTATGCCAAGGGAGTTGGAGAACCCCCTGCAGAAATTCACCCCTATTACTTCAGGCCTCAAATCCATCAAATCTCTTGGCTTCAGATGTCATGCGGCCAAAGAGACCAAAGGACCTTGGAAAATGTAGAGGTGCTGATAGGCTAAAGAAATTTCAAAAACAAATTCCAGAATAACATAAATGCAGATGGGTAAATTTCAAACACCTGACAGGAACATTGCGAATACCAAGTTGCATAATTGAGGATTTGCTGAGCTCTGAGGGAGTCTAACTGAGCTCCACAAATTTTCCGTGTTACAGGGTCACAGTGGCATTTCATAAATAGTTCCTTAAACACAATCCAAAGGTAGGGCTTGTTATGGAAGTTTCCCTCTAATGCCTATTCAACCAGCATTCATGTGCCCCAGGAATTCATCTTTGGCCCCCGCCTCTTCATCATTCATGAAGTCAGCTTCCACATGTGTGTCGCTGACATCCAACCCTGCCTGTCCACCTCCTCCATCAATCCCAGGAACAGAGCCTCTCTCTCCAACTATCCAACATTATGACCTGGATGACTCACAACTTCTTTGAACTCCATATTGAAAAAACTGGAAGGCATCTACATAAACCTTCCTGCCTGCTGCTTCAGACTAACGCAGAGGTATGGAACCCAGAAAAAATGACCAAGGAAACTATGATTAGAGTACAGGGGCAGAGAGGCATCATTAATTTTGCGCAAGGCAGTGCTTGGGCCATCGTTAGAATATCGTGCACTGTTTTGGACACTCCATTATAGAAAGGCATTAATGACATTAATGTTCAGCATAGATTCACCACCATAACATCAAGTATAGGAAGTTAGAGTTTTGAAATGAGACTTGAAATAATGGGACTAATTCCAGTGGGGCAGAAAAGGCTCAGAGGAGATTTAATAGAATTTTCTTTGATTATGAAAAGTTTGGATAGGATGAATTGAGCAAAATGATTTCCTCTAGATGGAGAATGAGCAATGAGGGAGTAATAAAATTAAAACTGTTACTAAGAGAGAGTGAGGAGAGATGTTAGCAGAAATTTCTTTACACAGAGGATTGTTAAAAAATGGAATGTTTTGCCAGAGGAAGTAATTCAGGCAAAGACCGTTATATCTTTTCATGCAAAAGTGGATAAATAATTGAAATAGAGGAAGATGCCACTGAGAGAAAGCAAGGCTGTGGGATTAGGTTTAGACTGCTGCATTACAAAGCTGGCACAGCACAATTCTAAGTTTGACCCCTGTGTGCCCCATGCACTAAAACTCAACTGCCCTTTTTGGGTGAGTTCTGTCAACATTCGGTTGAGTCACAGGATGGTTACATCATTCAAAAATGTGTAACGGACAATTCTCCACATCAACAGGAAAGCCACACTTGGATCAGTGCAGGTTGGAGTTAGGACTACAACATTACCCCTCCATTCAGCAGCCCTGGCTCCCTGCAGGTGCAGCTCTGTGCTGTGAATGCACGATTGTGGAATTAACCTGATGTTGCATCTTGTGTGGGAGGCTGACCACCTCACTCTTCCCGATGACACATCCAATCAAACAGTGACGAAGGGCTCATTAATAACAGTCATGATTAAACCTGTGGGCCAGAATATCCAACCCTTCTGACTGAGCAGGCTGTGCTCAGTCGTTAGCAACCACTAAATAAAAGTACATTTATTTTTAGTTCCTTTGGCCCACATGGTTGTGAAGACTTTTATTATAAAGTAGCAGGAAATAAGAGCAAAACAAAAATTAATTAATCGTAATAATCTAACTTTGAAACAAATGAGAAAATGTCATCTAGCATCATGACCTTTGAGGAACAACTCATGGTACGTCAACTGTATCCCTCTCCGCAGATGCTGTCAGACCTGCTGAGTTTTTCCAGGTATTTTTGTTTTTGTTCATGGTTCTAATCCGGCACATGAGGAAATCAAGAAACAATAGTTTAGAAATTAAGCAGTATCTTCGAATGAGCAGGAGGGGTCATAATCATAAAATGAAAGCCAAAAGGTATTTAGGAGTGAAATCAGGAAGCATTTTTTCACATAAAGGGTTGTTTGAAATCTGGAACTCTCATCCCCAAAGAGGGCGGGAGGAAAATCATGGGCTGATGAGGGAAGAAACAAACAAACCTGTTCCACAAGTTGAAGGCTGGTTTACAAGTGTGAAGCAGCAACAACTCCACACCAATGTTAAATTCTAGTATAAATGCACCTGACACACTTGGAAATACAAACTGTACAGGGTTGAGAAAAAATGTGTATAAAATACATAGAGGAAAATTAAAAGAGGGTCGGTTAGCTCAGTTGGCTAGATGGCTAGGGCGTAGTGCGGAATAATGCCAACAGCACAGGTTAGGTCCCGGTAATGGCTGAGGTAGTTCTTGGGGCCTGCCTCCTCATCTTGCCCCATAGTAATAACACAGTCTGAGCCATGATTAGCAACCTTTAGATAACAAGGATGCCATATAGAGAGAAGGGATATAGTGTTGAGTTGCAGATCAAACATAATCTAATTGATTGGCACAGAAGGCTTAAGGGGCAGAATGGCTGATTACTTCTCCTATGTTCTCCAGTCTTAAAGCGTTATTTTAGCAGGGGTTGTTAATCAGCCTGTCTTAAATGGGTTATCTTGTTCTCTGTAATAGTGAATATTAATTATACATTCTCTACTTTTGTTAATAGTCTTTTCTGGTCGCAATAAGCACAGCAGAGCTAATTTTGTGATCCCACACTCTCAGTGAGAAAGTCATGCTCATGAGAAGTGCAGGATGAAGCAATTCTCCCTGCTGTTTCCATCTGGGACTGCATTAATGTAGCTACAAACAGCACTGTCTGCACTGTGCCTCAAGGTGGCAATGTTGTACTAGATGACAGAATCGACAGAAACCTGCCCTTGCAACATCCCAACATGTGCTTACATTTATGTTGTGCGAATCTATAGCCTTTTATTATTCGTGTAATGAAGCAGACGTTATTGAAGCTTTTATTGATTGTTCAGATTGTGAGTCTAGAATCATATGGAATCTGCTCTTTTGTTGGTGAAGCAAATTGCTAACAGCTTTTTAAAAAGTGACAAGTATATCTATTTCATGAGCAGAAATCCATTTTCATCTCTATCAAGACAAGAATACAATTTTCACTTCATTTAACTGATGTTAGGTTGGATTCACGCATGGCACCATTGCAGGCTCCAGGATGAGGTTTTTAATTTTCCTCTATTTATTTTATACTCATTTTTTTCTCAACCCTGTACAGTTTGCGTTTCCGAGCATTTAAGGTGCATTTATGCCAGAAGTTAACATTGGAACATTGGAACATAGGAGCAGGAGTAGGCCATTCATCCCCTCAAGCCTGCTCCAGCATTCAACTAGATCATGGCTGATCATCCAACTCAATGCCATTTTCCCGTGCTATCCTCATATTCCTTGATGTCATTAATATCTAGAAATCTATCGCTCTTGAACATACTCAATGACTGAGCTTCCACAGCCCTATGGGGGGGTGGAGAATTCCAAAGATTCACTACCCTCTAAGTGAAGAAATTCCTCCTCATCTCAGTCCTAAATGGCTTGTCCCTTAATCTGAGACTGTGCTCCCTGGTTCTTGAATTGCAGCCAGAAGAAACATCCTTTCTGCATCCACCCTGTCTAGTCCATTAAGAATTTTGTATGTTTCAATGACATCACCTCTCATTCTTCTAAACGCTAGAGAATACAGGCCCAGTCTCCTCAGTCTCTCCTCATAGGACAGTCCCGTTATCCTGGGAGTTAGTCTGGTGAACCTCCACTGCACTCCCTCTATGGTGAGTATATCCTTCCTCAGGCAATGGGAGCAAAACTGTACACAATACTCCAGGTGCAGTCTAAGCAAGGTTCTGTGCAATTGAAGCAAGACATCTTTACTCCTGTATTCAAATCCTCTTGCGATAAAGGCCAACATACCATTTGCTTTCTGAATTCCTTGCTGCCCCTGCATGTTAGCTTTTAGTAAATTATGAACAAGGACACCCAGGTCCCTTTGGCCATCAACGCTTCCCCAATCTCTCATCATTTAAGAGATACTCTGTAAAGTTATTGCTGCTTTGCACCTGGCCTCAACTTGTGGACCATGGCTTCTGCTCCTGCCCTCATCAGCCCATGATTTTCCTTCCATTCTCTTTAGTGTACAGGAATGACGAAGGTTATTACTCCAGATTCAGGCTGTACTTATCCTTCAGAGTATACAATGTAAAATGCATAATGTAAAAGCAGCCTGAATCCAGCTGTAGTGTAAGTTCGCCCCTTGGCCAAGCAGGGGGCCAGAGTGGGGGAGGGGGTGGGGCGGGGGGGGGAGCGAAAGCTTGACAACCTCATCATCAACATTAAGTTCCATATTTGGCATTTTAATAAGATTCAATGGCGTTTTCAAGATCCATCTTAATGGCATTTTCCGTTAACTGTTCCAATATTCTAGGAGTACAAGGGCAGGTGACATCATGATGTACTATCAAAACAGAAGGACCACTCCCTTAAGAACATTACTAGTAGATTTAATAAATTATTGGAACCTAGTTAAAATAGATTTTAAAATATAATATTTATGGCACCACAAATCTTTAACAAGGAATAATTTTTACCAATCCAGCCTGACAGGAAACCTCCTCTCTTGATTCAGTTATTCAGCATGTCAACTTAAAATGTGAAGTTTCTGGTATTAATAGGTGTAAATACGGAAAAGTATCCTGTCCGTTAGACAGCAAAACCTCGTGCACCACCCTCCAAATTCACTGTAATGCAATTTAAGGATGCACAAAAGCCCAGAGAAAAGTATATGTGGACAGTTTCAGGGAAAGCTCTGAGGAATTATTCCCCCAGTCTGTAAAGTGGCTGCAGGAGGCTGAGGGCAGAATTTAATTCCCTTACTCCTACCCCCAAGAGTGAGCTGGGTGTCAGGGGTGCCATAGAATCAGGAGGAAAGACCTAGGTTGCATTCCCAACTCTCCTGATGCAGTCAGGGGTGAGGAAAGTTGAGATTGGCCTTCCCACCGACAGGGCAATTGGGGCCTTGGGGTTCTACCAGCTGCGGCGGATCGGGGTGGATGTGTTACACCCTGTGGGGAGGCCATCCAGTAAAGGTTGGCAACCTCCATGCAGGCAACCTGTGACCCACAGGGGGCCCCCTCCATGGCAAGGGCCACCCCCGCTGAAAGAGTCCCCACTGCCCTTCACAACAACCAAACCTCACCGCCGTGCTCCCGACCCTCCCTCACCGGGGCCTGCCTGACTGGCCCCAGCGAGCCCAACTCACTTACTAATGATCCAGGGCTTCCTTAATGGCTGCTACTCCAGGACCTGCTGCAGTTCCATCAGTGGCCACCACTTCCAGTGGCGCTGCTGGGAATGGAGAACTGCTGGCACTCTGATTGGAGGCAAGACCTTGGCCTTTAAAAGCACGGAAGCCCCGACAGCAGGCAGTGAACTGTCTGATTGACATTTAATCCTATTATGGCTTCCAAAAATGACTGCAGCAGGGTTGCCACTGACTTTCTAGCCAGTGGACAGAGCCACTGCTGTGGATAATAAATTCAGCATCATTCCACAGACCTCTCCCCACTCCCCACACACACACCACATCCTAATATCCTGAGGAAGGCAAAACCAGAGCAAAATGTTTCTATTGTTACAAATGCCTAATGTTCTAGTTAATATGTTTTGGAGGCCTAACATGTTATTTTAGAAATTGAAGTTTAAATGCATGTTCAGTGAGGAAAAGAAAACCTTGGTAAACATGCTGGAAAGCACACAGACTTAAGGCAATTACAGTTTTAAAGGTAACTTGCGTTTACTGGATAAAGTCAGAGTAAAAGGGTGAGCGTCATAAAGAGGAAAGTGGTTTTACTTAGATAAAGAACTGGAGGCTGCAGTTATTCCAGTAAAAAAAGATAAGTTTCTCATGTGGTTTCCCAGAATTGAGGAAAGCTTTGGAATTAAAAAGTAGTTAATTTGCGTTTCTACCAGGGAATAGGCCGCGTGAGTCACACGCCATGGAGATGGGTGGAGCTTAGTGACTGACAGTCTTTGTTTTTGAGTTTGTGGGCAGAACTTTTAACACGGCGGGCGGGCTACCCGTTCGAGTCTAAAATGACGCGCGTTGGCATTGGGCGAGAATCCCGACGTCAATGCACAGCTGCGTGGTATTTAGGTCAGCGGGCGCACACGGGAATCGGCAGCGCGCCCGCTGACAATGAAAAGGCCTGTTAAAGGCCATTAACAAAGTAATTGAAACAAATTTTACACTGCCCGTCCAACCTTACGGTTGGTGGGCAGGCGAAAAGGCCAAGCGGCCTTTGCACTTATTTGGAAGTCTCACCCACAGGCGGGATGGGGTTTCCAACGTCAAATAAAAATGAAATAAAATGTTTTAAATTTCATTTTATAACATGTCCCTTCTCATGTGACAGAGTCACATGAGGGGACATTTTTTATGACATTTTTAAAATCTTTGTTTTTAAACACATCATCTCCCTGAGGCAGCTCTATCCCCCTCCCTAGCACCCCCCCCCTCCCCTCCCCACCACCCCCCCGGCCCCCAACCCTTCCCGCACAGGCAGTGCTGCCATTCTCGTTTCATGCTGGGCAGGTCTTAATTGGCCTGTCAGCATGAAATCGCAGTCCAGCCCTGATCACAGCCAGTGGTTGGCTTCCCGACCGGCCACGCCCACCCCCACCAACCCGCCCACCAAAGGCAAAATTCTGCCCTATCTCTCTCAGCATAGCCAGCAGGTTGATGTATGGAAAAGCAGCTAAGGGACTTGCGCCTTATGTAGCTTGCAGCTCTTTAGAAGTCGAGAGATATGACTCTTCAACAGAACTAAGTAAAAATAGAAAAGAGGTGAAATATAAGCTGGTTTAAGGCGGGGCGGGACAGGTAGAGTTGGATAGAGGGCCAGTGATAGGTCGAGATAACCAAAAGATGTCACAGACAAAAGGTCAAAGAGGTGTTGAAGGTGGTGATATTATCTAAGGAATGTGCTAATAAGTGACATTAAGGGTAGAAAGCAGGACAAGCAAGGTACAGATAGCCCTAGTGGGGGTGGGGTGGAGGGAAGGGATCGAAATAGGCTAAAAGCTAGAGATAAAACAATGGATGGAAATATACATCTTTGAGAGAATGAAATTATGGGCAGACTTTTCATATGGCGGGCGGGCTGCTACCCGCGATTGGCTCCACGCCGCCATTTTATGTGGGTGGGCCAATTAAGGCCCGCCCAGTGTAATAACGCGACCGGTAGTGCTCAGCACTACCTGTGCGGGCGGGGGGAGGAGGGACAGTTGGGGCCAGTGCTCTTTCACGCATGCACGAAAGAGCACAACAATCTCCCTGAGGCAGCTCCGTGCCTCAGGGAGATTGAATGGATATTAAAATAATTAAATAAATGATTTGAAAATTTATTTAAACATGTCCCCTCAGGTGACTGTGTCATGTGAGATGGGACATGTTTTTAGTTTCTCAAAACTTTTTTATTTATTTAATAAAAGCTTTAGGAAACCTCATCCCGCTTGTGGATGAGTTTTCCTAAAAAACGCGAAGGCTGCTTAGGCTTTTCGCCTGCCCGCCAACCTTAAGGTTGGACGGGCAGCGTTACTAATTACATGAATTGCTTTCTTAATGGCCTTAAAAGGTTGTTCACATATCGGTAGGCACTCCCGCCAAAAGAAATATTGCGGGACTGCACAATGATGTTGGGACGCATGCTTGACATCATCGTGTGTCATTTTACGCAATGGCGTGTCAGGCCCACCCCTGCACACCTACTGAAAAATCCTGCCCTATATTTCTAAGCAACCTCAACATAAATGTATTAATAAGCCTTCAATGAGTTAAGATAAGAGTTATGTCTGATCTAACAATATGCCAGATTCTGTTTCCACTCCCATGTGGTAGGGCGGGGGGGGAAATCCTGCCCTGGAGAACTGCCAGCTAATCTGATTGGCCAGCAGCTCTGTAGTCCCAGCAGCATCAGGATCAAGTAGCAGCCACTGCTCGGACTGCAAGCAGTTCCTGAAGAAAAAGACGGATGCATTCTGGACTTTGGATAAGTCTGGGGATTTTGGATGTGCCTGTTTGGCAGACCCCAGCGAGGGGGAAGGGGACGGCTGCTATTTAGAGGCCAGGGGGAGGGGCTTAAAGCAGGTGCATGATCTTGGGCATTTGCCTCCAATGCACATAGGAGACTCCACCACCCCCCACCCCCCACCCCCCACCATCACCAAAGGAGGTAACACCCCTTTTCCTGCTCAACAGCAGCCCACCTCAAAGCTCAAAGCTGCCAGTTTGCCTGCCTTGCTTCCACCTTTCCTTGCTGCACTTATTATAGCGGTGGAGGCAATTTTTTTTTATTCGTTCACGGAATGTGGGTGTCACTGGCTAGGCCAGCATTTATTGTCCATCCCTAGTTGCCCTTGAGAAGGTGGTGATGAGCTGCCTTCTTGAACTGCTGCAGTCCATGTGGTGTAGGTGCACTCACAGTGCTGTTAGGAAGAGAGTTTTCAGCATTTTGACCCAGCGACAGTAAAGGAACGGCAATATGTTTCCAAGTCAGGATGGTGAGTGACTTGGAGGGGAACTTCCAGGTGGTGGTGTTCCCATCTATCTGCTGCCCTTGTCCTTCTAGATGGTAGCGGTCATGGGTTTGGAAGGTGCTGTCGAAGGAGCTTTGGTGAATTCCTGTCGTGCATCTTGTAGATGGTACACACTGCTGCTACTGTGCATCGGTGGTGGAAGGAGTGAATGTTTGTGGATGTAGTGCCAATCATGCAGGCTACTTTGTCCTAGACAGTGTCAAGCTTCTTGAGAGTTGTGGGAGCTGCACTCATCCAGGCAAGTGGGGAGTATTCCATCACACTCCTGACTTGTGCCTTGTTTTATGGTGGACATGCTTTTGGGGAGTCAGGAATTGAGTTACTCGTCACACGATTCCTAGTCTCTGACCTGCTTTTGTAGCCATAGTATTTATATGGATATTCCAGTTCTGTTTCTGGTCAATGGTAACTCCCAGGATGCTGATGGTAGGGGATTCAGTGATGGTAATGCCATTGGACATCAAAAGGCGATAGTTGGATTCTCTCTTGCTGTAGATGGTCATTGCCTGGCACTTTTGCAGCATGAAGTTACTTGCAACTTGGCAGCCCAAGCCTGGATATTGTCCAGGTCTGCTGCATTTGGACATGGACGGCTTCAATATCTGAGGAGTTGCGAATGGTACTGAACATTGTGTAATCATCAACGAACATCCCCAATTCTGACCTTATGATGGAAGGAAGGTCATTGATGAAGCAGCTGATGATGGTTGGGCCAAGGACACTACCTTGAGGAATTCCTGCAGTGTTGTCCTGGAGCTGAGGTGACTGACCTCCAACAACAACAACCATCTTCCTTTCTGCTAAGTATGACTCCAACCAATGGAGAGTTTTCCCCCTGGTTCCCATTGAGTCCAGTTTTGCTAGAGCTCCTTGAAGCCACACTTGGTCAAATGCAGCCTTGATGTCAAGGGTGATCACTCTCACCTCACCCCTGGAGTTCAGCTGTTTTGCCCATGCTTGAACCAAGGTTGTAATGCGGCCAGGAGCTGAGTGGCCTTGGCAGAACCCAAACTGGGCGTCAGTGAGCAGGTTATTGCTAAGCAAGTGGTGCTTGATAGCACTGTTGATGACCCCTTCCATTACTTTACTGATGATCGAGAGTAGACTGATGGGGCGGTGATTGGCTGGGTTGGATTTGTCCTGCTTTTTGCGTACAGGACATACCCGGGCAATTTTCCACATAGTTGGGTAGATGCCAGTGTTGTAACTGAAATGAGGCCCTTAAGTGGCCAATTGGCCCAAGGGCAGGCAGGCTGCCTAACACCTTACCCACCCACCATAATATGGAAGGAAGGTAGGTGGGCAAGAAGGACAACCCATTTTATTTTACGAGCCCCCTCACCTTCAAATATGCCGGCGGGGTCCCATTGTCACAGTCCTAAGATACCTATCCTAATTACCCAAAGCCAGGGCCTCCTATCCAAAGTGAAGTATTCTGTCATTGCAGAAGCATGTACTGTCTACACTGTGCGCTGCAGCAGTTCACTAAGGCTCCTTCAGCAGCACCTTCCAAACCCGTGACCTCTCCCATGTAGAAAAGAGCAGCAGATACATGGGAGCACCACCACCTGCAAGTCCCCTCCAAGTCACTCACCAGCCTGACTGGAAATATCTCGCCGTTCCTTCACTGTTGCTGGGTCAAAACCCTGGAACTCCCTCCCTAACAGCACCGTTGTGTACTTATACCACATGGACTCCAGTGGTTCAAGAAGGCGGTTCACCACCACCTTCTCAAAGACAATTAGGGAGGGGCAATAAATACTGGCCTTGCTAACGATGTTCACATCGCAAGAACAAATTTTAAAATTTGCAGAAAGCATTGTTTTATTAAATCACAGCAATGAAAATAATATGCAAGTGCGTGAAGAAATACAGAAATTTAATGGTAGACTGACAGAAATATGATGATCTTGTAGACCCCCAGGAGTTTCTCACCACACCCCTAGGGTCCAGGAACCCACCAATGATTTCTGTCATTACCAATTACTGTCATTAGGGGCGGCTACCAATAAGAAGGAAGGCAGAGGGTGGCCAACAACCTGGACCACTGCACGCAGCTTTGATTAGCTAATTATTAGCTACCATTAGCAGAGGCATTGTAGCAGGTTGCCAGTCAGCCCTTTAGGCAGGTGAATGACCTGTACTGCAGAGAAGTAACTATAGAACTGCGGAAGCACATCAGAAGTTTAAATGATAATGTTAATCGAGCAAACTTTGGAGCTTGTCCTACTTCTGTCTGATAACAATCTATAGACTGATTTGCCAAAAAAAGTAAAGGGTACCCCTTTCCCTGAGGAATAATTTTGGTTTCAGTGATGTATGGGATTGTTACAAGAACTGATTGAATTATATAATACCAATTAGAGATGTATATTTCATTCCTGGGATTCCCAGAGATAGGAGCTCCGAGGTGTGTGTTGAAGAAAGAAGAAATATTCAACACCAAATCAAGTTAAGCGCCTCCAAAAAATGTTATGATGCTTTTATTAGGGGTAGATTCTCATCTCAGTAACAATCATCTGTCCGTTGTAGAATATAGTGTTATATTGCTATATTAGCAAATCTCCTGGCGTTACTCAGTCTGTTTTATGGCAATGCAGACAGAAAAAATGTGACTGAGAAAGTGTTGCAGAAAGTGGCGCAATTCTCATCTCCACTTGGGGAGAGGTCATGTGGCAGTAACACTGCAAAGGGGACCATTACATGGGTGACCCATGCAAATTGGGATCCTATGACAACAATAGGACTATGGTGCAATTGCAAGTAAGACCAGGCAGAGCGTTAGCATGAACACTTTGCCCATTCTGTATTAACTGCAAAGTGTCTAAAATGGAAACTGTTGCCAGTGGTGGGTGGGTCTGTAGCCAGAGGTTGCAGATTTAAGGCAAAAGCACCAGAGGGAAGATCAGAATTTTTTTTATACCTAGCAAATTGTCATGATCTGGAATGCACTACCTGTTGGTGGAAGTAGATTCAATGCTAACTTTCAGAAGGGAATTGGATATGTACTTGAAAAAGAAAAAAATGCAGATCTATGGGGAAAGACTGGGGAAGTGGAACTAATTGCATAGCTTTTTCGAAGAATTGACACGGGCACAATAGGCTGAATGACCTCCTTTGGTGCTGTAAGGTGATTCTATAAATCTATCCAAATTCAGCTCTGAACTAAAAAAACTCATGTAACTGAGGTAAGCAAAGTTAAGTGATAGGTAGTCCTGGGATCTGAAATCATAGACTTCTGACTTAATGTCAAACATTCAACCATATTAGATGTCAGACAACTGAGTTCAATGAAGAACATTTAATTCTGTAACGAAGATCTACCTGCTATTCAGTTGAAGGGTAGAATGGCAGGTCTAAGGTTCTAACTTGAGGACTAAAGTGGGGAATAATATGTTATTCTAAGATCTACTTTGTGTGATCTACACCAGGATGTGTTCATACTGCAAGTTAGGAGATTCCTTGAGGTGCTGCATTTACAGTATCACTTCTTCACACAGGCCAGCCTGACTTAAGGGAGAAGTGATGTAAATGTTAGCTCCAGCCTGCTTTGCTTTAACATGGCAAGAGGTGTAAATTTCAGTGCCATGACAAACCTGGTTAACAACATGTAAATCCTAAAGCAATCCTGGAAATCTGAAATAAAAACAGAAAATGCTGGAAAAACTCAGCAGGTCTGACAGCGTCTGTGGAGAGAGAAACAGAGTTAATGTTTCGAGTCCAATATGACTCTTCTTTAGAACTGGAGGGAGGTAGAAACGTGATGGGTTTTATGCTGCTGAAAAAGAGGGAACGACAGGTGGAGCAAATAGAAGGTCAGGGATAGGTTAGAGGTCAGGAGAGATTAAATGACAAAGATGTCATGGAACACAAGACAAAGGGAGTCGTAATACTAGTATTAAAGACTAAAGCTTTGGTCCAGAGTAGGTGTTAATAGCAGAATAAAGGTCAGGACTGTCTGAAAGTAAAATAGCAGAATATGTTAACAGCAGAAAAAGGGCCTACCTGACCTTAACTTAAGTGTTTGGATAGGAGAGAATCTCTCCTCCAGTGGATTTATTACACGTTTAACTGTTGGAAGGGTGTTTGTGTGATTACGAGCATGCAGAGTTCACTCCAACTAAATAGGAGTCAGTTAATTTAAAGAGGGGAATAGCCTGGCTAGAACTCACAGCTCACTACACTGAGATAAGTAACCATGGTACATAGGAAAAGTAGGCCATTCAGCCCTTCGAATCTGTTCCATCATTCAATTGGATTATGGTTAATCTGTATCTCAACTGTATTTACTTGTCTTTGCTCCATATCCCTAAAACCTTACCTAACACAAATCCATCAATCTCAGACTTGAAAAATTGAATATTTTCATCATCCACAGCCTTTTAGGGAAGCGAGTTCCAGATCTCCATTACTCATGTGAAAAAGTGCTTCCTCATCCCACACCTAAATGACCTAGTTCTATTTTCAAGACTATGCCTTCTCATTCTGGATTTCTCGGCCTGAGGAAATAGCTTTTCTGTATCTACCCAAATGAACCCCTTGATCATTTTAAATACTTCAATTAGATCACCTCTCAGCCGTCCAAACTGAATGAAATACAAGTTAAGATTTTGCAACCTGTCTTTATAATTTACCTGTATAAACCCTGGTATCATTCTGAGGAATCTGCATTGTACCCCACCCAAGGCCCATATATCTTTCCTGAGGCTTGGTCCACAAAGCGGAACAAACAGACACAGAACTAAGTTCAAAGGATTGAAGGGGGAAATGGGTCAACGTCCAGATTTGGTCAAATTGGCATAGAACGACTATGATGACATTCTTCAATGTTGCATTGCTGCTCACGTTACTGCAAAATGGCAGCCTGATTGCCATTGGGAAGCATAATTTAAGGAAATACATTTATTGCAATCTGTTTTGATCAAACCCAGATGCAAAAGGAAGCTAAAGTAAAAGTGATGGCGGGGGTTGGGGGAGGGTGGTGGCGGAAGGGCAAGGTGTCACAGCCCCTGTGGCACCACCAACAGCCCCAACCTTACCTATAGCATAAATGCAGTGTGAAATACACAAATGTGGACAACAAATTTAGACCACATATACTAAAACTGTGTACCAGGAAATCACTACATACTAGGAATGCCTTCAATATAATTAATTGGTAGAACATAGGTGTGAAAATGTAATTCTTTCACTTATCATTACAATTGCTAAACTATCTCCTGATTGAATCCCCTTGTCCTTGTGACAACATTCTCTCTTTTTTCATCAAAGGGCTGTTTCTCAGCTCTGTCTATCAGGCAGCTGACAATGGCTCTTTCACTGCTTTTCAGGTGCTAGCTGGCTATTAAACTTTTAAGAATGAGACTGTGTAGGTTGGCTTACGATCCTTTGCTGACAAAGTCTCCCTGTTGTGGACTTGTTACCATGACACCTTAGAATGGTCATTTGACCTTTTTTCAATTTTACAAGCGAATTAAATGGAATTTCCATTAGAATCTAAAGCATTTTGTGAATCTGTCTACAATTGTAACATCCGCATAGCTTTCCTCAATTTTGGGCAAGTTCTTACAGTCTTTGTGAAATACCTTGTTATGTTCCCGGTGTACTACATGTATGTTTCAATCATGAATAGTGAGAATGTGCTGCAGGGGTGTAACTCTCGTCTGAAGTGAAGGAGCAAAAGACCTTATTAAAATGATTAAAGCTGCTTTTACAATGCTGATGCTGTTTTCATTCAAATGCTGGGAGTCTGAGTTCACGAGCTGACAGTATTTACGCTAGTATATCCAGCTCCTTGTGTGAGCGGCAGGCCTGTTGATCCACAATATCTACAATTTTGCATCTAGGAAACCTGAAGCAAAATTAGTGGTGTGGATGTTGGGAGGCAGCTGACAGAACAAAAACAGAATTACCTGGAAAAACTCAGCAGGTCTGGCAGCATCGGTGGAGAAAAAAACAGTTGACGTTTCGAGTCCTCATGACCCTTCGGCAGAACTGAAGTATAGTTAGGAGAGAGGTGAAATATAAGCTGGTCTAAGGTGGGGGGCTTAGACCAGCTTATATTTCACGTCTCTCCTAACTATACTTCAGTTCTGCCGAAGGGTCATGAGGACTCAAAACGTCAACTGTTTTTTTCTCCACCGATGCTGCCAGACCTGCTGAGTTTTTCCAGGTAATTCTGTTTTTGTTTTGGATTTCCAGCATCCGCAGTAGCTTTTAGCTTTTTGTTTTTATTATTGGCAGCTGACAGATGCTGGTCTCCCAGAACCTGAACTAAAGGCAACTGGAAACTGATTGGCACTAGAATTAGTACCTATGAGGCTTGTATTTTAGCTCTTCCTCCACACCCTCCCACACAAGGTATTAAACTTGAGGAAAATCTCCACTGTTTGGAGTCATACCTAGCGCATAGGAAGTTGGTTGTGGTTGTTGGAGGTCAGTCATTCTCAGTTCCAGGGCATCACAGTAGGAGTTCCTCAGCCCAACCATCTTCAGCTGCTTCATCAATGACCTTCTTTCCATCATAAGGTCAGAAGTGGGGATGTTCGCTGATGATTGCACAATGTTCAGCAGCATTCCCAACTCCTCAGATACTGAAGAGTCCATGTCCAAATGCAGCAAGACCTGGAAAATATCCAGGCTTGGGCTGCCAAGTGGCAAGTAACATTTGTGCCACACAAGTGCCAGGCAATGACCATCTCCAACAAGAGAAAATCTAACCATTGCCCCTTGACATTCAATGGCATTACCATCACTGAATACCCCACTATTAACATCCGGGGGGGCGGTTACCAATGACTAAAAACTGAACTGGACTATTCATATAAATACTGTGGCTACAAGAGCAAGTCAGAGGCTTGCAGCGAGTAACTCACCTCCTGACTTCCCAAAGCCTGTCCGGTATCTAGAAGGCACAAGTCAGGCGTATGATGGAATACTCTCCACTTGCCTGGATGAGTGCATCTCCAACAACACTCAAGAAGCTTAACACCGTCCAGGACTAAGCAGTTTGCTTGATTGGCACCACATCCACAAACATTCACTCCCTCCACCACCGACGCACCGCACTGTGTACCATCTACAAGATGCACTGCAGGAACTCACCAAGCCTCCCTAGACAGCACCTTCCAAACCCATGACCACTACCATCTAGAAGGACAAGAGCAACAGACACATGGGAACACCACCACCTGGATGTTCCCCTCCATGCCACTCACCATCCTGACTTGGAAATATATTGTGGTTCTTTCACTGTCACTGGGTCAAAATCCTGGGACTCACTCCCTTATAGCACTGTAGGTGTACCTACACCACATAGGCTGCAACGGTTCAAGAAGGCAGCTCACCGCCACCTTCTCAAGGGCAAGTAAGGATGGGCAATAAATGCTGGCCTAGCCAGCGATGCCCACATCCCATGAATGAATAAAAAAGGATTGGGTTGGGAGTTGGGGTAGGGGAATGGTAGACATATTGTTTAGTATTTTTGTTGCCACCTTACATTGACATGATCTCTTTTCTTATCAAACTTTTCTGGTGAGCTGCATAAGTCAATGGTTCCTGTCAATGGTATGATTACAAAAAATATAATGACTTATCAATACTTTAGTGTAGTGGTTATGTTACTACACTAATAATCCAGAGGGTGTGAATTCAAATCAAGCCATGATTGTTTGAGGATCTGAATTCAGTTTCAATAAAAGTTGGAAATGTTAAAAAAAAGATGGTATCAATAAAAAGTGACCATTGTCTAAAACTTTCACCAAGCCCTTTAGGGAAGGACACTCCTTGTCCTTTCCTGGTCTAGTCCATGTGTGACTCTAGTCCCACACCAACATTGCTAACTCTTACTGATCTCTGAAGTGGCCAAAAATGCCACTCAGTTGTATCAAAATACTACAAAAAATGCAGAAATTCAAGAAGGCAATTTGTGGCAATTAAGAATGGGCAATAAATGCCAGCCCTGCCAGCAATGCACAAATCCTGAAAATAAGTTCTGTTGGGCTGAACCTTGAAGCTTTTCAGAATTATTCCCAGAGGAATAACTGCTTAATGTTTCAGTATATTTATTAACCAGCACCTTCCGATTGCATGACCTCAAGTGCCAAGAAGGACAAGAGTAACAAGTATCTTACTAACACCTTCATCTGCAAATTTTGCTTTGAGTCACACAGCATCCTGCCTTAGACATATATTTCTGTTCCTTCATCATTACTGGGTCAAAATCCTGGAATCCTTTGCTTGACACTCTGGATGGAATCGTGTTTTACCCACTGGCCACAACGGCGGCTTTTCACGCCGCATCATCCCAAGCCCGCTGCATTAATTAAGCATTCCCGGGAAGCACACAGTTTTCATGGCAGACGGGCTCTCATTTGCCCGTCACACCATCACCTCACTGCTTCATCACGCCAGGCGCCATATTTAAAGTCCAGCCGTGCGCACAGCTCTCAGTGCTCCAGCCCACGGCTGCTGCAAAGAAGACAGATGACCCTGAAAGGCAAAAAGACTGCAGCTCCCAGGTTCAATGACGTGTCCCTTGAGTGCCTTTTGGACACTGTGGAGGGTCGCCGTGATGTCCCCTACCCCAGCTCTGGCCGCAGGATGAGCAGCAACCTCACTAATCCGGCCTGGGAGGCAGAAGCTATAGTGGTCAGCGTCAATGCCCTGCAAAAGAGGACAGTCACCCAATGCCGCAAGAGGATGAATGGCCTCATCTGTTCCACCAAAGTAATTCACTCTTCTCATCACTCCCAACTCACACACTCACAAACCCATCACACATCCACAGGGATCTCACACCTTAAGGGATAACACCACTAAATCTCACACACACCCTCACATCTCCATCAGGCTCATACCCTCTCGAGCTCACGTCCTCATCCTGTCAATGGTTCCACTCACCACACAAACACAGTGCTATAAGTCCTGCTCGCACTCTCTCCATCTGTTTTCATGCAGGAAAAGCTGGCTCACATCAGCAGGAAGAGGGCCCAGACCCAGGGTGAAGTGACCCACATTAGGCCCCTCACTCACTTTGAGGAGTGTGCCATCGCACTGACTGGTAAGGACATGGACCATGCCTGTGATGACCTTGAGGTCGGAGGTGAACACCCTTGTAAGGGTCTTGCGCCATGTCATCCCTCACTCAACACAACTGTGAATGCTCTCTCTCCTGCTTTTGACTCTGCTACCATGTACTACTTACCCACACTTTGATTCACAGGGAGCTCTGCCAAGCGACTGACACCCTCAGCCAGCCAGTCCCTCAGCTCCATCCATGTCCTCACCTCCAGCCAAGAGGACAACTCCTCCATTGAAGAGGTGGAAATAAGCAGCCTGGAAGACCCATCACAGCGCTCACCCACACCCTCCACCAGCACAGAGACACACACCTTGGTGGGACCTAGATCTAGAGCAGGTTCGGGTTCACAATCTGGTGGTCACTGCACAGGCATGTTTCTGCACCAGCAGGAGGAAGGTTCATGTGAGCTCCCTGGCACTTAGAGGACTCCTGGGGATCAGGTATCTGTGAGGTCCGAGTCAGATGACGAGCCTCTAGATTTGGCCTTCCAACTCGCTGTGGAGAGTCATAAAAAGCCAGGGGAACATCACGCAGAGCTGTTGGAAGATCTCAGCAGAGTGGCACGCCAGTCAGAGGGTTGTGTTCCCCTGCTCTCTGACGAAGTGATGCCTACATGTGCATGTATAGAGGTCTCCATGGGGAGGATGGCGGACACCATAGAGACCCTGGTCCAGCAGAACGCGGGAGCCATGGGTGAGTTCCTGCAGTGGCAAGGTGAGATGTAAACCATGCACCTCGACATCCCTCCAGTTGCTCTTTCCTCTCAAGGAGTCAGGCCAGGGTCCCCGGGCACCTGAAGGGAGGAGGAGTGGCAGCTGGACACCCCCGGGTTATCCACTCAGGAATCTCAGAGGCTGTCCTCTCCCTTGAGCCCCCTTTGCCCGTGAGCCCCTCAATCTCATCCTCTGTCACCACGAAGGAAGCAGCTGGCCAACGAGTGATTCTGGAGGGAGAAGTGTGTGTGTGGCAGGGCCTTTGGGAGCCTCGTGCAAGCACTCGCCCACACACATGGATTCTTCACATATCACACTCACTTCAATGTGCTGAGCATTTTGAATGCTGCCTGCTGGGGTTTGCTTTCAGTTGTCCATCTGAGGTGACCTGCATCTCCGCCCACCCAATGACCACACTCCCATGCAGCCCACCATGACTGTTGTTCCACTTTCGATTTGGACAGCACGGTCTGGATTTGGTTTTTCATGCGCTGCCCCATCTTTTCCCCTCCCCCTTCGGGGGACGTGATACGTGAAGGATCCACGTGTGTGGGAGAGTGCTTGCACGAGGTTCCCAAAGGCCCTGTCCCACACACACTTCTCCCTCCAGAATCACTCGTTGGCCAGCTGCTCCCTCTGCAGTGACAGAGGACGAGGTTGAGGGGCTCACAGGCAAAGGGGACTCGGAGGGAGAGGACAGCCTCTGAGATTCCTGAGTGGATAACCCAGGGGGTTCCAGCTGCCAGTCCTCCTCCCTTCAGGTGCACGGGGGCCCCAGCTTGACTCTTTGAGGGGAAAGAGCAACTGGAGAGACATCAAGGTCCCATCCCCTTCGGGGATGCCCGGGTGAACATGCATGTTCCCTTCCTTCCTGAAAATCCCACCCCCATCCACATTCACCTCTCCATCCTACTCCTTCCCATCCCCAAGGTCTGTGTCTGCCTCCGAGACCCCACAAACCACCTTCACCGTCCCTTCTACTGCTACCATCGAACCCTCACCCTCCCAACCTACCAACTCACTCTGCTCTCGGTCATTCTCACCATTCCCTCATACCACACCCACCTCCTGTTCACTTCCCAGGAGGCAGTCATGGACCCATCAGACCTGTCCCTCGCACACTTTCACCTGGACATCCCTCCCTCCAGACTCTGTTCCCCCCCCATGGAACCCCTTCTCCCTGGAGCCCCTTCCCTCCTGGAACACCTTCCCCCTGCTGAAACCCCTTTGCTCACGCCCCCCTGCCATAGTCCACCCCCCCCCACTCCCCCTCCCCCCCCCCCCGCCCCGCCCCCCGCCACCCTCCCTCTTCCCCTCCGCCCCCAACCCCACCCACCACAACCCGGTCTCCTGCAGCTTACTCCCTCTCCCTTCCTAACTCCGTCAGAGATCCTTACGTCTTCCACCACACTTAGCCCCTCCCCGCTCCCAACTCCTTCCTCCAGCCTTACTCCTTCCCCCTTCCTGACTCCTTCCTCCCCCTGGACTCCTTCCCCTCTCTGCACTCCTTCCCCAATCTGAACTCCTTCCTCCCTCCAAACTCCTTCCCTTACACCATCCAGCCCCTGTACATCTACCTCCCCAGTTTCCATCTTCTCCCCCTTGTTACCCCCTCCTCCCTGTACTCCCTCCCCCCTCCCAACCTCACCTTCCTGACACCTTCAACCCCACCTCCCAACCTCACCCCACAACACCTTCATTCCTCCTCCTCCCAATTTCACCCCCCTGCTCACCCCCAACACCTTCAGCGGGCTGGCCTCATAATGATATGCTGATGTATTACAATGAAATTCGTGGGCGGAGCGGACGATCGCAAACTAGTTTCACAATGTTGTGAAACCAATTTGGGCCTTCTCGCCATATTGTCCACTGACGCCACTGAACAGGCCCAAAGCCAGCAGGCACGGAAAATCTTGGCCTATCTTTGGGAGCACCAAGCACCACAAGAACAATAGCAGTTCAAAGAAAAACCCCAGCACCAACTTCCCAGGGCAATTAGGAATGGACAATACACAGAACCTTGCCGGTATCACATACATTCCGAAAACAAATTAAAAAAACTTGATGTTTCAGCTGACATTCAAAGAATGGATTTAATTGGTGTGCATTTTTTTTCATTGGCAGGCAAAATTTTTTTACTTGAAAATTATGCTGTGAGATAAATCACGCTCATGACAATTCTCAGCTTGGCACAGTTGGCAGTGCTGTCATCTCTGAGTCCAAAGGTTGTGGTGTCTCAACTCCGTTCTAGGACCTGAGCATATAATCTCAACTGTCATGTCTCTGTGGAGTTAATTTATAAATTCCAAAGGGGTAACTGCAAACTCAAAATAATAAGAGGTTGAATTTCCACAAAGGTTTGTCTGTTTCACCTTTTTCTGGGGCTTCCGCCAATCTCCCACTGAAGTTTGAAGGTAATCGGGGGAATCCCTGTGGAAATTCAACTCCACAAATAAAACCCATGAGCAAATAATGTCTGGTTGATTAGATTGCTTCAGAGTTGATTCTTGTACGAATCTTCAAATGCACTTCAATGTGTCATTTACCCTAAACAGTCAAGAGGCTGATACAATAATTCGATGCTGTATTCACAGCAGTTTAAAACAAAGAAGATGCCCTGGACAAAATACAAAGATTGTTTAATGACGTGCAAACTATTCAGCTTGATTTTTTTAAAAGTTTGTTACCTGCGGCTGGTATACAATGAGCATGCTGAGATGTACCTGTTGAAAAGATTGATTCCTTTGCATACTCAAACATCTTTTCAGTTTACAAGATAAGATCCTGCTTTTTTCACATATCTGGAATCAAAGACTTGAATTTGGGAAGCACATAATCATGTCTCTAAAAGGGTCCCAGAGCACGTCATACAACGAATATCTTTAAAGTACAATCACTCTTCTTATGAACAGTATTGTCATAAATAATAGCAGGCATAAAAAGCATAGAACCTTTCTTCATTGGTATTATTCTTCCAATAAACTTGGAATACTATAATACAGTCAAATGCTTTTTCCCAAATCCCTTTCCTGCCCAGATCCACAGACACAGGCTGGCCAATAGTTCCAGAATTCCTGCGGTTTATCACCCCAGTAGCCATTTTTCTTGTGTGAGCTGAGTGTTGGCAGGTTATTCCACCACATGTAGCCATTCCCAAGCCACTTTTAGTCAGCAGCCAATGTCCACTTACACTTACCTTCCATCAGAAATTATTGGATAGTGAATTGAAGAGTGAATACTGGCTAATTTTTCCTCTTCCTCGCTCAGGGGCACTGAGGGTGGTTGTCATGCACCCAGGTCTCCACACGCATTTAGCAACCCATCTATTGCGTATGGTTTTCATATAAAAAAAAATTCTGCGGCAGTATTATTTCAGAAATAGTCCAGGGTAATGCTCACAATCAAATATTTTCATGAGGTTAAAATGTGTAATCAGCTTGTCTGCTGAGAGGGCAGCACAACATTGAACTTGACATTAAAGTCACTGTGTGCTGAATCACTTAGGAACAGTAAATGAGCAAAGCATAGCCAAACGGTTGTGACTATCCCAATGTGCAAGACAGCTGCCCCAAGATTTCAATTTGTTACACAGACAAGTTTCTTAGAAACCACTCACATGTAATCAAATAAAACTCACAAGTACCATTTTTACAAGCCCAACCTGGAATATTCCTCAGGGATTCATAGAGCAGCCAGCAGTTCTATGGGCAGGGCTAACAAGGCTTCTCAGTTTCTGAATGCCAGCTAAATTCTAATGCTTTAAACTATTCTATCAATGTAATATAAGAAAAAGAGAAGGATTTTAAAAAAAGTCCTCGCATGGATTTTTATCTTTCTGCACAAGTCAATCCCAATTCCCTTATTCCGCAACTGAACTTCATTTGATGGCTTCATGTCTGTGTTACACAGTTTCCAATCATTGAAGAAAAAAAACATGCAAATACATAGTAAAACTGTGAATACCTCCCAGGTAAAACTTCTAAAACTCTGACTCAACTAATGACGAAATCGCACAATCAAATTTTTTTACAGCGGAAGTAGGTGAAAAACTTAGGATGCGATAAGATATTTAACATATCTCAACCACAATGAACATCACCCAATATATGACAGTTACTTACATAAATATGTATAAACAAACTATAGATATGTTTTACTTATAAAATACATATTTATAAGAATATATGTTAAATGAGATTGAGTCATAAAAAATAACATTGAATTATTTGGAATGGTTCTTTATTATGGATACAATTTACTGAGATAACTAGAAAGAACCATAATCATAAACACGCTCCAGTTTGATATTCATATGCAATTTTCATCTACCAAATTTTTAAACCTTTATATATGGATATGGGCCCAGTGTTTCAAATGTACTATGTTGTTGCAGATAATCTAAACTGCTCTATGTCACATTAATGTCCTATTACAGTATGTGTCAATTCTGTCACATTTTATATCTAGTGCTAGCAGTTCTAAAATGAAAATCGTTTTAGAAAAAACATGAAAACATTAATTCAGTGCTATTCACCACACTCTTTCGTAGCCATACTGATATTCAGAAAATAATCAGAGCCTTCCAAATTTTGGTAATAAGAAAAGCTCTGACTACCTCGGACACTATATAATATTTTACATTTAATTTATCCACCACTGCTCCTGTACATCAATGGCAATTTCCAATGCAAGACCCTGTTGTACCTCAAAAGCCTATTTATAATGGGTTGCCTTCAATGCAAGGTTTTGCTGCTATTTCTCTTTTTGTGCCATTAGCTCGGTACCACTCACAGGACAGAGAAAGCGTGAAGCAGATGCTGTTTAATAAATATTTTATCTCACTACCTTGAGATAAAAATCAATTTAAGGAAAATGTTGTGCATAATGTACCAGTCCTACATTCCTGGAATCGCCATGCTTGAGCAGTCAAAACTGAACAAGGGAGCCTGTACTGGTTGATATTGCAAACCAAGAGGAGTAAGCCTCAAATGTAACATCACCAATCATTGAGCATCATTGCCGTGCTTTTGTTGCTAGAGGTATTCAAAGTGTTGAGTGAACGAGATCAAGAAAATTACAGATAATTGTGAGGGAGATAAACATTATAAATAAAAGATGCCATGCGTTATCATCCAGATTTAGTAAATTATATTCTGCTTTCTAAAACCTTGTCTGAAATACTTAAGAAATTAATAAACATACACTTTTAATTGACATTTTATAAACAATGTACACTTTCCAGCATAGTCCTTGATGACATATTAAGCTCTTCAAGCTGTTGAATGGACTATGAATGTACAGAACCTGTTGAATTATACTCCTGCAGAGAAACTGGCATATTACAGTGTACGAGGGGCTCTTTCCCACTACCACTATTGAGTGCCGTGTCTACTTAATAATCAGTAACAGTTGTACATTTCACAGAGTATTTTTATAAATTGGAATCGCATAATTTCAAACTGGATTCAAAGAGCAAAAATGTACATTTCATCTCGGCGGAAGTTTTATTTGATTGATTCTTAGGGAACGTAGGCAAAAATAAAATGCTAAATTAAGGAGAAAAAAAAAGGAATAGACTTTAAATTGAAAGGTGGTTCTGTCTTTTCTTTTTTTTTTGAGCTGTTTAGCTGTGCAGAGGCAGTGAATGACAGCTACCCAGCTTGAAGCCTACAGAAAACACTGCCTCCCTCTTTCAGTCGCTATGATGTGGCTTTTTCACACGTTCCTTCCCCAGCAGTGTTTGTCCCCAAACAGAGGAATGGAGCACAATAGCATTCCAGCTGCAGCATCCCCGCCACCAAAACAACCATGTAATGGGAATGCTAATTAGATGCTACTGCCCAGAGTGGCTGAAAGTGTTAAGTTTCCTAAACTTCATTTTATAAGTAATAAAGAAGTGTGTGTGTATGGGAGGGTCGGGGGGGGGGGGGGGGGGGTGGTGGTGGTTGGTGGTGGTGGTGGTTAGTCGTGGTAGGGAATGGATTGCGCATGTTTAAGTCTCAATTCCTGACTTAAAAGATATTAAACAGACAGAAAGTGCATTTGACTATTCAACAATTTAACTCAGCCTCCTCAGGGTGAAATCATAACAACTGGTTTTTACTATTAATTTGCATCTATAATCCCCACACCACCAACTTCAGAATAGATTCTTTATATATCTGTGGGCTAAGCTAGCAATAAAACATTTTTAAATGGTCTAATTTGATTATTTGACTTTCACTCTTCATACTATTTTACTGTAATCCAAGCAGCAACTTATTCTGCTTTACTTACTGTTTTCTTTTTAAAATGGTTTTGCTTACTATATTGTTGAAAGTTAGTTAATTCACTGATTAAATCACAGAATTATGCTTTTAAAATGTGCCATTTTAAAGACATGTATTTTTGCTGTAGCTTAGAAGAAACTGAGCCCATGACGGAAAGGGGAAGGGTGGTCTGTCATTTTTCGAGAATGAAATATTTGCATTCACAGCATTCCCGAGTGTGTGAATTGCTGTAACATTTCACAGTGTGTCGCAGAAAGATTAGGCACATGACATCTTACACTGAAAGACAGATACAATTAGCATCATTATTGTTGGCTCAGAGATCACAGTGAAAGTATTCTGGCCTCCACTGGGTACTGGAACACATGTAATACATGTCACATTTATTTAATGACATAAGTGCCAATCACTGTCTATAACTATAACAAATACAACTGAAAAGTAGCCTCTTTAAAAGTGTTATATCTCACCTGCTTACTGTAATTCCTTGCAGGCGTCAGCTTTTGGTTTATGGCCCATAGGACTCCCTGGATGTATGTCTTAGCTCCTGACGGGATGAACCCTTCCCCCTTAGAGACCCAGACAGGTCCACGGAGAGGTGTGGTGGAATTCTGCAGGCACTTGTCGAGCATTGGAACTGCAGAGAAACAGCATTAAAAAGAAACAAGGACCTTACATCCATTCTGACCCACAGCTGCAGACACTAGCCTGAATTATAAGCTACACTGCTTTCAAAACCAGGCCTAGCTCTCAGTATCTATTATTGATATGTGACCTGAAGAAGCTCTGACAAGAGCAACTCCTAGATGACTAGTGGTCACCGCCAAGTGTAAAAGGTATATATACATATGTACTGAGCCCCCAACTGTAGGAATTGTGAAGCTTCCCAAGTACACCTGAATAGATTTGAAGTGTGCCTAACTAACTGCACACAGTGTCATGGTGTGCACTGATTGCCTTATCTTCTCATTTATCACAGATGAGTTGAAGCAAGCCTTGCTGAAACATAACTTGCATTGTTCTGAAACTTGCATTAGCCCTGATTTTTTTTTTTCAGAAGTGATTTCCAGCCCAGGGGAGCAGATGTGTATAATAATTACAATTGTCATAGATGATATCGAGCAAAATGCCAGACATATCCCACTGACCTTTATGGAGCTTTATGCAACTGAACTGCAAGTGTACTGAATTGTACTATCATTTCCATCCAGAAATTAGCCTCAGCTTGTTTTTGTGATTATTTAAGCGCTTTTGATTAAGTTGCATTTAAACATTAAAAAATGAGGATAATTAACTTGCGAATTACCAATATTTTATCATTTATATTCATGGCACACATTAGTGTTAAGTTATTTAATTAAAAACTATTGAGTTTACAACTGAAAATTCACAAAGTACGTAAGTGCACATAATTCTCAGTGCTTTTCTATAAAAATACAATAATTTGTGAACTTATCAGTGGTATTAAATAATTTTTTTTACAAAACTCTGCGCTTTCAAAAACAAAATATTCCAGATGCTGGAAATCTGAAATCAAAACAGAAAATACTGGAAATATTCAGCAGGTCAGGCAGCATCTGTGGAGAGGGAAACACAGTTAAAGTTTTAGGCTGATGACCTTGGAAGATCATCGACCTGAAACATTAATTCTTCTCTCTCCACAGACGCTGCATGACCTGAGGAATATTTCCAGCATTTTCTGTGTCCGTGCTTTCAAACCCCTTTTCAGGTGTTTTGGGAGTAACTTGCAACAGCCCTCATTTACCAACATGGAGATTTCAGATAGCTGTCTAAACACCAGTATATGTCATCCTGATCACTCTTTCTCAGGCAAAATTAAGCCAACAGCTGCTGTGACTTTATGTTTATACGTTCGCCGTCACATTTATTGTCCCTCGGGTGCTGACGAGAAATGGTTAAGCAGTCATTTTTCTTAAATATTGATGCCTATCCGAATTTGGACTTTTTTTGTATTAACCACTGAATGGAATGACAAGTGCACGATTGCTGTACTTAAAGCAATCTTTCACAGCTGCTTTGCTTTTTCAGTGATCCCATTAAATTGACAGGCCCAGCCTGCAGGGTACACAGCATTACAGTTGTGGAACATGATGTTGATTTTTCTTTTTGTTGCTCAGTGCACCTAATGGAACATGGCTTTATCCCCGAGAAAATTAAAAAAAATTACTTAGGGTAATATATTTGTACAACCATAAAGAAAATTCAAATGCCTCTCGCTGCAGCCTCTGTTCAGCACCTGGGTTCTTTAGCTTTGTGCCTCTGATGGGGGTTTGCAGTCTGCCAATAAATGGGCAGTAGGCACGCAATCAAGTAATTCTTCGCTACTTTAAAGAACGTAGCGTGATTTGTGCATTTTTTCCCTTCTTAAATTGTTGAAGCGGTTATGCATTAAATATGCTGGCAGATCTTCTGCTTGAGCAAGTGGAGCAAAATGTGTAAATCGTTCATGGCTTGCTGCTTCAGTTCAAGGATTGTCATTGATCATTTGTAACTATATCCACTCCTTGTTCCATGAAATCAAGTTTGGAGTAATGGGTTCATCAGATGCAGGGTTAAATTGAGAGTGAAGAGGCTGTGTGTCTGTAAAAGAGAGTTGCCATGTTCCAGGCCTGCCTCAAAACAGCATGGGATCTAAGGGTGATATTCAAAACCACTGCACTCATCATACGCTTGCTGCTTCTGAATGGGGCCTAGTCATAGGGAGTGCTTGGGCTTTTACAATATTCTTTATCTCTCTTACTTATTCTACCACCCAGCTTCCTCATCTCTCAACTACTGTTGGGGTGTAGCATAACAATTTAGAGTATTAACTGACCTAAATTACAAGGTCATCGTACACAGAGAAGTGTATCGAAACGTAATAAGAAAATGCAGGTTAATCTGTTCCTGAACCTGACTACTGCGTCGATGGAGGTAATAATACGTTGGTGTTATATGTTTCAATAGCTCTCTGAATGTGGGGCTTTCTTACTCCAATGCCTACTTGTCTGAAAAATTTGAAAGCAGATTTTTTTTTGTTCAAAAACAAAGAAAATTAATTTCTCTGGTGATATATTAATAGTCGCTTATGTAATTGAAATAAAAGTTTACTGCTTGTTCTGAACATGAGTAACGCAAGGAAGGCAATTGTACTTCCACTTTGAGCAGAGTAAGTAGATGGGATACTGGTTAAGAAACGAGCGACAGTTTTTATATAGACTTTCTCCAGGGCTCTGATATGTTATGGAAGAATATATTCGGAGGTATAAGCATTTTTGTTACGTTTGGTTTCATTATCACTGGAACAAAATTCTTTCAGCAACAACTTAACAAATGTTTAAACCGTGAGTACTAAGAACTTGGGGTAAAAATTAGCCTGGATCCTTCTTTAGAGCCAGACTGGGGGATGCATGACACATTCCTGAAGGAAGAAGCCCAAGGATCAATTGAACATGATTCTTGGGCCTCATCTGAATGACTGGGACAAGCTGCCAGCACTGCTTGCAACTTACAGGCCCCCAAAAGTCTCAGGAGGAGGATTAAAATGGGAGCAATGGGAGGTGGGTGGGCAATTACAATTTCTGTCTCTTAAATGAAACCTTAAATCTGGTTGGCAACTGCAAAGATCACTGAAGAAGCTGATCAGAATACACCCAATGCCTGCCCTATTCATCAGTTACCAATTTATCAAAAAGGTGTTAGCCCCATTTTACATATTCAAGGCCTCACAAATTTAATAGTGAGGCTGATGCCTGCACAGATTGGATGCAGGCCATCCTACGGCTAAAGTAGTATGCTCTGTGCCCAATTTCCACCCTGATAACAAGCACATGCATACCAATTGGCAGCATCTACCTCTGAGTGCCATCAGCTTGGTCTCTGAGATTCAGTAGTTCCATTGCCATAAACAAAATAAGCTAATTAAATCAAAATTTCCATGTACCTTTGACGTAAAGTTTAATCTTCATTAGTGTAAATAAAATAGAACCAAGTATGTTTACAGCGGAGGACCTCTTGTCAATTGTGTCTATGCTGGAGCAATCCAAAGCCAATTCCACTGCCCCATTCTCTGCTTGTAGCCTTGTATCTTCTTCCATTCCAAATATTTATCCATTTTTCCCTTAATCTCTTAAAAGATGTCAGAGCTATTTCCTTTGCAAAGCATTCCGTGGTCCAACAACCATCCATATAAAGAAATATCTCCCAATCCCTTTCCTCACACTCTTAGTGATAACTTCAAACTAATCATTTCAAACTGATCATTTCACACTACTAACTCAACTAGAGAAAATACTCTGTTCTTATTAATTCTATCAAAATTTTTCAGATTTTAAAACATCCTTATTAAATATCCTCTTAGCCTTTTCCATTAAAGTGAAAGTAGTTCCTGTATATGTCAAGTCTTTCTTCTTGACAAGAATTTCCCATCCCATTAATCATCTTGGTGAGCCTGCACTATATGCTCTCTAAGACTTTAATGTGGCTTAACTAATGGTTTGGATAAATTCATCATTACTTCTTAGGTGCAATGCCCCAATTTATAAGACCTAAAACTCGATTAGCCTGTTTTACGGTTTATCTACTTGCTCTCGCACTTTCAGGAATTTCAGCCCAATAATACCCTCAACAGCCTTTCCATTGGGTATATATTCCTATTCCTCGATTTTTTTCCCCCCCACAATGTATTAATAAAGACAACTTTGTTTCATGTAAATAGATCTTTGTGTCAGATTTTATTATAACCACAATGAACAGAGGCATTACCGTTAGCGATATTTGGGAATGAACATTGAACACATTTCCATGACATTCCTCTGCTATTGCAATACAGGCACAACCCAATTATTGCAAATAATTTAATGCTTCTGTTAAAATAGAAGCCAAAGGATTGTCATATTTATTTACAGATGTTGCCTGCAGTAATTTCTTTGTTCCAGTCTTGTAGACAAACCTGCCTCCAGTTTGTTTTTTAAACTATGTCAACAACTGCACAAGACTGCGATTCGCTACAACTTAACTATTGAAGATTTTATTATTTTCTCACCGTTATTTTCTCATCATTTTTTCAATCAATTAAAGTAAACCTTTGTTGCTTCATTTATATATGAGAGAAAAAATTACACAGCTGACTTGTAGGCGCCCGGGTTTCAATAAATGTAACTAATATCCTTGAGGAAGATGGGGAAAAGCGTTTGATATTTTTTGATAGAAGGGAGTTGGGAAACTAAACAGGCTATTTAGAGATTATACGATCATATGCTATTGCAAACAGTGCAACTGCTAGATTATTTTATGCTTAAAAAGCGGCAATTTAGTCAGAAATTCTTTTCTTAATTTTGGTTCTCAATGTTAAGAATACTTACAATGTGTAATTCTTATATATTAGTTTTACCTTCAAAGATCGACTAAGACATCAATAAAACCATTCTAAATCCATTCCATTCTAAACTAATAAGGGCCAATATCGTTAGGCTCTGCTGTGAGTGTGGAACTATGTTCAGTGTACAGGCAGCTTGACTATAAGGTTATGACACTCATTCTCCAACCCAAATTCAATGCAAGCAATGTTGCATGCTGAACTCTGGGACCTCACACAATTACCCCAATGCTATCCATATTCAAACCATAGGTTTCTGAAACAGGGGCCTTCAGGAATGTACGAATATACATTTGAACAAGGAGCAGGAGTAGGCCATTCAGCCCCTCGAGCCTGCTCCGTCATTTTATAAGATCATGGCTGACCTGATAGTAACCTGAAATCTGCATCCCACCTACCTTCGATAACCTACCGCCCCCTTGCTTACCAAGAATCTATCCACCTCCGCCTTAAAGATATTCAAAGACTCTGCTTCCACCACCTTTTCAGGAAGAGAGTTCCAAAGACTCACGACTCTCTGAGTGAAAACATTTCGCCTCATCTCTGTTTTAAGTGGGCGACGTTTTATTTTTAAACAGTGACCCCCCCCCCCGTTAGGGATACATCGAGATTTGGCAACTTTTCTGATACAACAAAGCTGGTTCTTTCTTTTTAGTGTAAGGGCATACCTGTTCTTAGGTCCCGAATTCGATCACCCTGCCAGTCATACAGGCGCCTTGCTGGGGATGCTAATCTGATTTTTTGACTGCATTGATCTAGAAACTGTAGATGGAAATAAAAAGAAATGCAAAGAAAATGAATTAAATATTGCTCATACAAGAATAGAACAAGAAGGAAAAATATCTTTTTGAAGGATGTGTTAAGAAGCAGGGTTGAGGGTTACAGAGATATTTAACAACACTCCTTGACATTTTTTGGGAGGGCAGCGAGAAAAATAAACAGTGCTCCCTAAACTATGGGTCATCAGGTAGAGTGGGAGGGAAATCTACAATCGCACATTTATTAATTGAGGCAGTGAGGAAGTGAAATTAATCTTTGTCAGCTTTGAGAGAACAAAGCGGGTAATAGTGAATCTGCAACCTGTTTTACATCCAGCCTGAAAATCAGCTGGGGCGAAAATGGGCAGACAATTTGCCAATGCTCATTTTGCAGTACCACCCAAGACCAATTTCACCCCATGGGACTCTGAATGGATCTGGAGAAAAACAGGCAAATAGGGATCTATTTTATGCCACCCCACCACCCCCCACCACCAGGAGTGGGTTGGCAGACTGGGATCCTGTAAAATGCCATGGGCGCTGTGCCCACCACCTACCAGCCCACTCTTTTAATTTAATCATTGGCAGGAAAGCCATTGGGTGGCCCATCTGCCCTTGGAGCAATTGAGGCCCTTAAATGTCTGTTAAATGATCACTTAAGGACCTCATCTCACAACCAGCAGCAGGAGATACCCATGCCAAGTATCCAGACCAGCAGCTTTCACTATGGGGGTTGGGTGGTGGGCAAGGTACAGGGATGTCTCCTTAACAGGTATTTGGGCCCAACAGAGGGTGTGGGAGGCGGCAGGCATCCAGGCCTTAGTCGCTTCCCAATTTGTATTTTTGCACCTTCTTGTGTTATAATTATCATGTATCAGAAAATACCAGTCTTTCAACTGAGGTGTATAATCACAGTCCCATCTGCCCATTCAGATGGCTTAGATGCAGTTTAGAGGTCCCAGAAACATTGACAGAGGAGCAGGTAGTTCTCCCCATATTCTGACCAACATTCTAATCTCAACCAGACACCCCAAAAGCAAATTAACAGGTCATTCAGCTCACTGGGATGTTTGTGGCACAAATAGTCGCTACAGCTTCACAGCAATAGTCATTGAACTTCAAAAAATAATACACTGTGTAAAGCGCTTTGATCCAATGTGATAGCTCAGGCACTATATAAATGCATGCATTATATTTTCACTCTATCAGACATCCAAGTTAGGGGGTAATCACCTGTGCTGAAACAGTGAAGCACCATATTGGGTCAGATAGTGTATAGGCTACCTTAAGGGGCCACCTAAAACAGTCATTGTCTCCCTTGAATATGTTAATAATGTGCCTAATGTCTGTTACAGGACCTAATCCAAAAATGTGTTTGCCGAGAGGAGAAAAGATATTGCTCCTGCTGTGCTCAGCATTGCCTGGAGCAGAATCTTCGGCTCAGCAAGCAGAGGCGGGGCCCACTCGCCGAGGTGTAAAATGACGCGTGGTGACGTCGGGTGTGCGTCCCGATGTCACCGCGCATCATTCAGATTTTCAGTTCGGCAGGCGCGCATCTGAGTCAGGCAACCCCCACCCCCCCCTCTCCCCCCCTCAGCCTGCACGGGGAGCGCTCAGCACTTCCGGGTGCACATCACGTTGGGCGGGCCTTAATTGGCATGCCCATGTAAAATGGCGGCACCCAGCCGATCGCGGGCAGCAATTGGCTGCGCGCACGCCCACGCTCGCTCCCACTCAACCACCCCCTACCCCACCACCGACGGGGAAAAAATTCTCCCCCTGGTCTACAACCTGTCTAACCTCTAGACAGATGAATTAAATGGGCTGGATGCCTTTCCTCATCTATAATTATGTTGTGAAATTCCTATGCCTATATTCATTATGGTAATTGTCTATGTAAACTGGTCACATGCTGTAATCGCAACCTCCCACAGTGTTAACATTGCAGCACCTCTGCCTGCACACCACCCCAGTCCCAGTTCCTTAGCCTGTCCTTGCAGGGAAACTCATGTGCTCCAACCTATCCTACTTTTCTGCTTCACAAATTGGCAAAAGTTTTGCTATTTAGGTACAAATAATAAATCAAATTGTCATATAAGAAAGTATCTGTCCAGATTAGAAAATAAACAAATGTTGACAAACCGTTCACAAATTGTAATGCAGGAACAATATTAAAGGTGTCCTTCAAATTATAGGCAGTATAAACATTGGTGTTCAGCTCCTTCGCGAGTTTAACTGAAATTCTTTTGTCTACTATGTTAAAAGAGGCTTTAACTCACTTATCATAAACACCTCAGTTAAAACAGCAACAGGATTTTATACAAACACATTGAAACATTCACATGCTACCACAGTATCACCACGGCCAAGGTCCATTGAAGGTCTTTCTTGGTATTATGCATAAAAAAATGTTTTTTAAAAACTATTCAAATCAGGGCAGCTATTCTAAATAATGGGGGGTAAAAGCTCCTCCATTAAAAGCCTTCTAATAGCCTCATGCTCTTATAAAGTCAGTTGCTATGTTAAAAGATACCTACATGCAAAAGATTCCGGGAGCAAAACAATATCTAACTGTCTGTCTAAGATTAGCACAGTCAGAAGTTTGATGGGCCCTGAAGTATACCCATGACCAAGATATACAGAGTTGAGCTTGACACCTCCACATCTTTGTACCTAGAATGCTGCACAACTTTTTATGTTTTCTGATTTCTGCCTTTATTCTAGTGTCCTCAATGTTGAGACTGAATACTGCCCCTAAGGTACACGCAGTGTCAAATCTGAAAATTGACTGAGAAACGTAGGATGAATAGTGAGAAAGATGACACTTCTCAAAGCGCTTCCTGCCATTGCTTCACTTTAACTTCCTTGTTGAAATTAACCAGCTAAATTGACCAGAATAATGCAAAATATCATCTGCAAACTATTTCTCACGTTCACCAAAGTTGGTGAGGGAGAGACAATGGAGTGCAGAGTTCACAGTTTGAATACAATATTTTTACTTTAAGGGAATACATTTCGCACAAATGTATTATGTTAGCCTATTTGAAGGCTCTCACAGAGTCTACATTTAAATGGCTAGATCTTCCCTTGTCATCTTGCTTGCTTCAGTGAGTGTTTCTGAAAGTCTTCTACAAATCTTATCCCTGTCCCTTGTATTACGTAAATTGGTCCATATGCTTTTTTCCTCAAACTGGCCTGTGTATTTACACATTCTACTGAATTTATTGCAGATTTTTCTTTTTCTGCATTGGGTTGCAAAAGCTTTACCGAATTGCTCAACCTATCCCTTGCGTACTTTTTCTCACCACTGTGTCCTTCTTCTAATAATTTTGGTGATTGTAATACTCCAGTCATTATTTTGTCTTGAAATCCAAACAACTTACATGATTAATGTGAGGTATCAATACTTCTCCAGCTGGGAGTTTGTGTATATTCTGTTAGTTTCCAGTTCGTTTCCCTGTATCATTATCATTTATTAAAAAATCTTAATCAGAAATACTGATATTAATTCATCACCTTGTTAGTGCCGAAGGAAGTATAAAATCTAGCAATAATGTTTCTACTTAATACCTGTAGCCTAATAAGATGCAGACATGTATTTTTCATGAAGTTAGAATAAAGATGCAAGAGAATTAATGATAGTGTCTGTGCAAACTACTAGAATGTTCAAACAAATTGCAGTTACACGGTGATATTTTCAAAGCTGTCATTTGCATGGAACATCCTGTCAAAGAATGATCAGCATAGTTTCAGGTTATCATCCACCAGGCATGCCCAAAAAGTTTTTTTTTTCTCAACAATTATATGCATCAAAATTATCCTGGCTACCTAGTACTATAAATAGCCTTCTTAGTTTAAAGAATAACATGTTAGCATAATTATCAGTCATGTCCAATGTGGCACATCGTAGCTGCTTTCACTTCTTTTACTTCTAATTTAGAAAAATTGTTTTATTTTCAAACGAATAAATTACATTGTTGAAAAATATTTGCTGTTAATTTTTTCAGTCACCAGAACTTCCAGCCACACTTCTGGATGGAAAATGGCACTCTGCAGGAAACCAGCAAGAAGATGGTTACCAAGAAAAACACAGATGAGTTATCCTTTACCTGTTGTTTTTCCTCCAGTGATGTGGTGATCTCATACCCATCCTGTCCGGCACCATTCTTAAAAACCAGGATTCTGGCAGAGGCGTTTTCAGTGAGCTTCTTCAGACGCTTCGAGAGAATGGGCTTTGTTTTGCCACGTTTCTTGTCAATAGGAAGCACTACTCCTTTCATTGTCCAACTCACCCTCTTGGTCAATAACATGTGGTCTGTTAAGAAAAGCTAAAGTTAACATTTGGCTCCATCTAATCCAGTGCCCCCGTCTGCCTTATCACTTTAACACATATTGGCCTTACTCCACTTTGCTGCACATACCTTTAAAATCTCTATCACTTCCCACTAAGCATGACATAAGCTGTAGCAAGCTGGCCATGCTGATAGTGGGCATAAATCATTGTTCCTGAAGGGAACAGATGTTCAGGGTATGGAAGAGTAATATCACAATTTAGTCATAATTAAAATTCACCTTAGCATGCCTCCCTGACTAATCAGTCGATCATTCAGTAATGGATCTACAATATTACTTTTACTGCATCTATATTTTGCCAGAGAACAGAGATATTTTGCCTCCCTACATTAATGAGGTATATAAAATCTGAATTAATGTTCTCTAATCTTATTTGATATCTCTACACCTGCATTCATTCATATAATAAGTTAAATTGAGCTCATTGTGGATAAAGATCGTCCAATTCAGGAAATGTAAAGGGGCTGGAAATTTGTCTAGGACAATGATCAAATAGGCAGGGTCAGATCAGTTGCCTGTTGTACGCAGCACCTGATATTCAGTTCCATTCCGATCAATTTTGTGCACTACCCGACATGAATTTCTACCCCATGGTGTCAGAACCATTCAACCAACAATCAGCTTCCTCACTTATTAAGATAGGTGTCCATGAACTGCGAGAAACCACTATCCTGTAAAAACAGCAATGAAGGTGTGCGATCCCTACTCTGGGGCCTAATTTCTCGTCTTCGTTCAGTATAATGTAATAAAGCATAAGAGTTACTTTTGCGAAGTAAGGTTTCAGCATGATGCCTCACTGGACAGAAACACAGATCGTAAATAGGTCACTTCACATTATATTCCCCACCAGGACCCGAGTAGCACTGGATGGGAACACAGGTCATAGACAGGTCACTTACAATATGCTCCCCACCAGGAGTAGCGCAGCACTGGACAACAGTACAGGTCATACATAGGTCACATAACAATAACCTTCCCAATGGAAGAGGAACCTGGTTGGACAGCAGCAAGGTTGTAGATAGATCACATAACACAAACTCCCCACTGAGGAGCCTCATCGGACATGGGCAAGGTTGTAGATAGGTCACGCAAACACTATACTCCCCACTGGGAGTGGAGCAGCACTGGACAACATTGTCAAATAAGATATACTTCTTACTGGGAGTAGAGCTACATAAAACTTGCCCAATACTCTTCACAAGTTAATAAAGTTGATTTTCATCCATGTGCTGTAGTGCTGAGATTATATCACCAACTGTGACATGAGGGACGATTGTTATAATTATCTGCTGCTCCTCATGTCACTAAATATCACGGGACTAAAAGATGAGTCAAGGCTAAGATGCTAGTCTGGTAACTTTACTCAGTAAAAGATTCATTGCATGTGTCAGGATAATAACCTGCAAAGTACCATGAGAAAACTGAATTTATCTTTAAACCTCCAAATACTGACTAGTTCTTTAACCATTTAAAACTCGCTCTTTATGTGTCAACTCAATTAATTTTGAACGTTTAATGAATGAAGACAAACAATGTCAAAAGGTACTTTTTACTGCACAGTGTACAATCTCTATGCTTCCCACCCACCTACAACCACCACTATCTTCCAGAACTCTCTGGACCTCTGGACTCTGACCTCAGGTGCTGCTTTGACCACAATAGCCCTGAGTTACAGAGGGTTGCATCACCAGGGTTCCTGCTCCAGTTTTCTCTCTAGTGTCTCCTGTTGGAGGTGCATGTATGACTGTAAGGTGAGGCCTTGCCAATCACTGCTCAGGTGAAACAGCCTGCCCAGACACGATGGTTATTATTCACACATACGCCTTGAGGCTTGGTACTATAAGGTGTGCAAGGCTCAGAAACAAATCTCAGCAAGGTTCAATTCCCTCATGGAGGAGGAAAGGAAAGAAAATTGGTGATGAAAAAGAGCAAACAATGTATAGCATAATCAATTGCATTTATCAGTAGCAAGCACTACTGATCAATTCAATACTGAAGACGGAGTGGTCACATGCAGCTTTTTCTCCCAACTCTCACTTGGATTCTCCTCCTTTGCCGAATTTTGACGTTCCGTGTTTCCCCATTCAGTCTCCAGGATTATTGTAAATGCAACATTATGGGCAGAATCATCCCAGATTTGCATTCAGTGCCGTAGTGGGCAGAATAAAAGACGTTTTAGCCATCGGCAGTAATGGCAGGTTTTCACGCTGTACCATCCCATTCCCACCTCATTACTTATGCAGCCACAGGAAACGCGCCATCTTGCTGGCGGGTGGCCTCTGATTTGCCCACCATGCCATTACCACGCTGCTTCATCACGCAGGGCACCATAGTTAAACTCCAGCCATGTGCACTCTTCTCAATGCTTGCAGCCCAGGAAAGCTCCAGTGAAAACATAGCCCCAAAAGCCAAGAAGAGCCCAGCCCCGCTGATTCAGTGACACATCCCTGTGGGACACCTTCTGGACACCATGGAGGCCTGCCACGATGTCCTCTACCCGCTCTGACCGCAGGAAGCCCATCAGTCTCACCACTCCAGCTTGGGAGGTGGTAGCAGAGGTGGTCAGTGCCAATGCTGCACACAAGAGGTTGGCCATCCAGTACAGAAAGAGGATGAATGATCTCATCCATTCTGCTAGGGTAAGGCAACCATCTCATCACTCTAAACTCACCCACTCACAAGGCCATCAAACATTCACTGGCATCTCACTCACTGCCAGTCCATGGGACATCACCACTCACTCTCACACACACCCCCTCACATCTCCACCTGGCCTCATCGCCTCCGGAGACTGCCTTCTCCGCCCTCACCATCTTGAGGCTGCTTGCACAGATCCACATGTGCCCTCACACACACCCTGAGATACCCCCTTCCCCAGTACAGCTTTCGTCCTGCAGCCTCTTCCCTTGCCTGAGGCCACTTCTCCCCCTTCCCCAAGCATGCTCTAGCCCTGCAGCTGTTGAAAAGCCACCCCCGCCTTCTAGCTGGCCTGGTAGGTACAGACCTGCCCGTGAGGCCCCTAAAAATGATGTGGTGCTGCCTGCAAAGCCTGGCACTGATGACCACGAGTGCAGTCTGAAGCAATGTAGGCAAAGAAACCTCGAAGTCCCAAGCGAAGTGCAGCTCGCCGGTTGCACATTGCTTATGTACAATTGTGAAACACGTCAGCATCCAAACACACCAACTGATCCAGCATGGGGGGATCATTCTGGCTGGCAGGGCATATAATGAGATGCTAAAGTATTGAAATTAGATTCCCGACATGCAGCGGCAGGAAACGCGGACCACCATTGGCGGGTGGAGCAATCACAAACTGGTTTCACAACGGCGTAAAACTGATTTTTGGCCTTCTCGCCATGTTGTGCCCCCCTCGCCCGCCATGACGCCTGATGCCAACGGGGCTGGAAAATTCCAGCCTATGATTGGCTGACTGCAGTACTACATGAGCATGATGAACACCATTGTTTTGCTTCTTCGTGGTTCTTTCAACAAAGTGACCAAGACTGAATGTTTTTTCCCCCAACTGAGGCAGGTAAGGCTGAGTGATAGGCAGAACTGGGATGATCTTGTGATCATTTGTCAGGTAGTCAAACAGAGAGATTGGCCAGACCCTTATGAATCCATTTGGTATCCTTTTCCCTACTCATCTCTCTGCACATACCCTTTGAGCTGTGCAGGAAAACAGACTTCAGTCTCTTCTTCAGTACTTCTTCACTCAAGTGAGATGAGGTCTACTTACTGCAGGCATTATGAATGAAGAGTGGCAAAGTGAAAAATCCTTCATACGCATGGCTTGTGAATCCAAGCACCGGGTAGACTCAGCTACCTGCAGATTCAACCCACCTTAACTTGAAAGAATAAATGCATCTTGGAAAGGCAATAAAATAAGAGCATTGATATCCATGTTTAGATATCGCCCTTGGCTCAATGGTGGCACTCTCACCTCCTAGACTTAAGCACATAATCTAGGCTGACACTCCCAGTGCAGTACTGAGAGAGTGCTGTACTGTCAGAGGAGCCAGCTTTCAGATAAAACAGTAAAGTGAAACTCCTTCTACCCTCTGAGGTGAATGTAAATGTTTCCACAGCATTATGTGGAAGAAGAGCAAGGGAGTTCTGCCAGGTGCCTTGGTCAATATTTATACCTCAACCAACATCACTGAAACAGATTATATGGGCACTTGATCTCATTGCTCTTTTGTGGACCTTGCTGTGCACAAATTGGCACCATGTTTCTCTATACCAAAATGGTGACAAATCGAGTGGAGTGCAAATGGGTTACCAATTCACTATCGGCCATTTTCTGCCATTGCCAAAGGTGAGTTTCACTCCTGTGTTGACAGTGCTTCAGCTCTTGTCATCAATATCTGATGGAGCCCTATGCCCGCTGGGTAGTTGGGTTCTTGCCACATTATTTCCATCTACATTTGTGGGTTAAGCTTTTTACTGCGGTACAGTATAATAGCTGTCAAACTAAGTGAAGCTAGATGCTTTGTATGGGGTTACCTGATTCATATTAAATCTGGGCGTGCCACAAGGTTCTGCCACACCCTAGAAATTAAACAAAAATAACCCTCAAATATGTAAGGCATGAAATATGGGATGGACACTTGTTGGTGTGACATCTGAGTCATTTCTAAGTAATAGGGTATTAACACGAAAATCGGAAATTATCATGACTGCACAGTAAAATTAAAAATTACATCAGGTAGTTAAAATTTCCAAAAAGTTATATTTTTCATTGGGCATTGCAATATATTTTCCTTGCATTCTATGCATTCATCATTCAGCATATGTGCAATATTCTCTCAGTAAAATTACACATTTTAAAATGGAGATGGCATTTTTTTTCAGCTGCGTCGCTGCTAAGTGGCAACATGGTCCATGGTGCTATTTTTATATCTCTATTGACTTAACAAATGATCAAACGCCTTTCATAGATGGGGCAGGGATTCCAAACATGCTTTAGGCCTTTAGTCAGGATTCACAGTCAGACCAAATGGCGGTCATGACCTGTAAAATCTCTCACTATATCCAAGATCATTGGTATTATTCTGATATCAACAACATGGAAGTGCAGGGGTTGCACATGGTAACAAGCTTCCCATTGGCCATTCATTATCACAAGTCTCCACTGTAATCCACTTAATAAAATTACTTCTTAACAGCATGACATAACACAAACTTTGTTTGATAGTATGGAACGTAAATTAAAACAGTGACAAAAAGCCCCCACATTTATATAGCACATCCTCAGTAAGTCCCACGAAGCTTTACAAACATTAGGGGCAGGATTTTACTTCCGTCGGGTGGGCGCGCACCCGATCTGATCGGGCGTAAGATCTCGTGCGATGACATCGGCCAAGCGTCCCGAAGTCGTCGCGCACTCTCGCGATCTTTCAGTCGGTCGGCGCACGCAAGATTCGGCAGCGCGCCCGCCAACGGTTAAGAGGCCTATTAAGGCCCTTAAAATGTTCATTAGGTTGACTTTTTCACTGCCCACTCAACCGTTCGGTTGGCAGGCAGGCGAATAGGCCAGATGGCCTTTGGATTTTTTATGAAACCTCATCCACAGGCGGGATGAGGTTTCCAGCAGTCATTTTTTAAAAATTAAAAAATTTTAACATGTCCCTCTTCATGAGACTGAGTCACACGTGGGGGACATGTTTAAATCATTTGTAAAATCTTTATTGGTCAGTGTCCAATTCTTCAGCTCCCTGAGGCAGCTCTGAGCCCTCAGGGAGTTGTTAGCGCACGCTACCCCGCGCATGCGCAGACTTCCGCACTCGCCCTGCTCCCGCCCCCGCCTCAGCATCTCTGAGCGTTTAAGCACGCCTTTCACATTGGCTGGCCGTTAATTGGCCAGCCAGCGTGAAATCACAGTCGGGGCCTGATCGCAGGCGATGGTCCGTTTCACAGCCATTCTCAGGCCCGCCCGCCGCGCCCACCCAACGAAGGGAAAATCCTGCCCTACATTATCATGTAGTCTCTGTTGTCATGTAGGGAAATATGGCATAAATGTTTAGATGTCTCTTTTGGTGATGATAGTTGAGGGAGAAATGTCAGACCATTGACCAGGAGAACTTTTTGGGGATAGACTTGTGCCCATTTTCCAGGCAGAAAACAGGAGCATGGGAGTCCATTTTAGGAGGCCACTCTCTTGTGCCCTAGCAATATCGAATACCATCCTGCTATTTGTTCAAGTACTGTGGTCCATGACAGCTGCCAAAAGTCTCTCTTTTTGGGACCAAAAACAGAAACTGGTTTACCCTTCACACGCTGCTGTCTCTCATTCATTTTCACCCCCTCCCCCTTGCTAATTGTATAACAATTGTGTTTAATTAATGTGGAAGGCATTAATTGGGCTTTCACTTGAGCACATATAAAGAGAGACATACTGAGATTGTTGTGGTTGAGTCAAGGGGTATATGTTTGTAATGTTTCACTTTATAAATAAGTGTAAGGTTGAGTGAAGTGGATATTGACTCCAATATCATCCTTCACCAACTGACTTACTGGAATAGAACACGCCTTCCTCCCTAATCCAGATAGCCTTAGATCCTGAGCTGGCACCACATCTGCTCGATTTCAATCTCTCCTATGAGTTGCCACTGATCCACAATTGGTGACTGCAGCTAGCTGGTACTATAAGGTTGACAGACCAATATGCCAAGATTCTGCTCCTGGCCGCATTAGGTGCATGCAGCTTTGTGAAGTACCAAGCCTCTGAGTTCCTGCAATAGTGCAGAGGTAGCTTTTTACATCCACCCGGGCAAGCAGCCATGGCCTTGGTTTAACAGCTTTTCCCTTTTTTCCCCCAAAAATATAATTTATTCATAAAACTTGTAACATCGCATTGTACAACAGTTGAAATTTGACAATACATAAAGCATAATACAGATCAGTCTCTTTATGTGTACGATGACTGGAGGGTCTTAGACAGTGGCTTTTTGCCTTTGAGCCTTTGCAGCAGCTGCCCCAAGCTTTAGTGTGTCCCCCAGCAAGTAGTCCTGGACTGTGGAATGTGCCAGCCTGTAACACTCAGTCATCAACAGCTCTTTGCACTGGAAGACCAGCAAGTCTTGGGCGGGCCAAAGTGCATCTTTCACCAAGTTGATGGTCCTTCAGCAGCAGTTGATGTTTGTCTCAGAGTGTGTCCCTGGTACAACTGTAGAACATTGAGTCCTGCATAACGGAATTGCTCGGGATGAACCTTGACAAAAAAAACAACCACTGCATCTCTTTCCAGATCTGTTTTGCAAAGGCACTTCAGTTTACCACTCGTTCAATGGCAATGGAGTACTCTCCTAGTATTATACTGAAGGCTGGAGTGGGACTTGAACCCACCTCCTTCAAACTTAGAAGTGAGAGTACGACCCACTGAATCAAACTGATGCTTTTGAGGTACCCTTAACACCCCAGAAGGGGGTTTGTTTAGGTCAGATGAGTTCAAACTTAAAAAGTTTCAAACTCTGACCCAACCTGCCTCAAACATGCCCATAACTGGGATGGGTGACCAACTGGTTCTTTAAAGGCAGATGCATCATTTAAATATTTAATGAGGCTGCATGCCTCTTTTCTAGTTTTAATGCTGGCCAGCTGGATTTTTCCCAGGCTCAGGAAACTGGGAAGATGAATTGGGGTGAGGACTGCTTGACAGAACAAGTAATTGCCTTTCCAGCACTGCATGTGGACCAGCAAGAATTGGGGTACTTCACCCATCAGCTCAACAAGCTACCTTGTTAATCTACCCAGCAATCAGACACCCTCTCTGCAAACTGATGCCCTCCTGATGTCCTTCACTGCCTATAATCTCCTCCCCATGCCCTTAGTTCCTCCAGAACCCCCCTGCAAACATCTCACACACCCCCACCCTAGCTCCCTCATTCATGTCCCTATTAATTGTATATCAATTGTGTTTAATTATAGACAGCTAGTGGGGATAATTGGGGTTTCACTTGAGCACATATAAAGAGAGACATACTGAAACTGTGGTAAGGTTGAGTTAAGAGGTATATGGTTGTAATGTTTTGATATATAAATAAATGTAAGATTGTGTAAAGACTGGCTCTAGTATCATACTTCACCAACCTACCCAGAGTAGAACCCCTGACCCCCAAATAATGAACCCCACCTGGCTCTCAATCTCAACCTCCCTCCTATAAGCTCCATCACTAAGGTTGGAAAATGCATTCTTAAAATGGTAATTTGTCAGAACCTGTGAGACACCCATTTTTCTGGCTTTCCTGACCGCTAAACTGCTGCCTCCACCACCACACTTGCTCCACATTAATACTGGGGCCTTATCTAACATCTGGACATGTAAAATACAATAGTAAAGTGTTAAGTATTAAGTTAGAACCGCAGTTTCAAAATACATTAAGACCTAACAGAATACATGTCTGAGGATGGCCTCATATTTGCAATGACCATTGCCCAAACTTATCCTTAAAGTTAGTCTCAACATGACCATTCCTTTTTGATGACAGTTCAATTTGACCCAACGTTTTTCTGCCCAGCCCAACCCATTACTAGGAACATAATTTCACTGTATAGTTAAATCTCCTGTTTTGGCAGTCATTCTTTATGGAAATTAGCAAACATTCTGGAGAACATTTGTGATAATACTGAGAAGTTCAGGTTCATTAAACTGATGGATTTCTGCACGTTCTGAAATACTGAAATTGACAGGACATACAGGTTCCTGGATGCCTAAAGGTAGATGTGTTAACTTGTTACCTGAAATCGTATCTGGTGTCTACTATTACCAAATTAGACAGCAATTAAGCTGATTTGAATCCATCATTTTTCTGACACATACACCTACAGCAATCACGCATTCTATTATACACAGCTCACACATATTCTGTCAATCAGAACATGTCATGTCAGATCAACTCAGCATGAATTGAATGTTTGAGAAGTTCATTCTCACTAGTGCGAATATATCCTTTAACCATCTTCCATCTTAAAGGATATTACAAATGACAAGGCATTGCAGCGTTAATGGCAGTTGTAAGAGGACAAAGTACAGATGAAATGTATTTATAATTAATAAACAATATGTAATCTGAATTTATTTTCTCCTCAGCAGCTGCACTCCCTCATCATTTAAAATCTGTGATCTGAATGTACTTGTAGAGATGTATATGAAAAAAACTCCCTGAATGAATATTTGAATTAGAAATTTCATGGGGGCACTAAATCCCTTTTCAAACACCAAACACTACGATGAGTGGAAGATCAATCAGTTTGATGGCCTGCATGTGACATATTCAACTTACTGAAAAAGTGAAAATCAGTGTGGTTTGGGAGAATAATCACTTTGGGAGGTATCAAGTGTTTGAGCAGAAGAATCAGCTGAGCAATTACAACTGGGGATATTAGCGAGCAAACACTTAATGGTGAAATTGCTCTGTCCGTTACCTTAGCACAGACCCTAATACATTTAAACGAACAGGTTAACAATAGGCAATGGTTTGTCTATTCAAACAACCAAAAGAAGTATGCTATACGAGCACCTTAAATGTTTATCTCATTAGTGTCAACAGTCACTGCTGGAGCATTGCACTTGCGTACGAAAAGAACATTAGACACGGTATTAGTGAAATGAATAAATTCTTACAAAATTCGCTTAATTAAAAAGAAAAGCTCCATGTATAAAATTAAGACAGCTAATTAAAAAAATACATTTAGAATGTAGTTTGGTTTCATAAATATAAATCAAAAAATATTTTCAGCTATAGATTAAGTCACCAAAATGAAACAGGACAGATTAATCCTTCTGAGTACTGGATATCTTTTGAAACGTGCATGTTTGATAACTGCCAAAAATAATATTTTACAATGATGCTGTTAAGCAATTAAGTATCTCACCTAAAAAATAACAAACTTGCATTTATATAGCACCTTCAGGGTGTCACGGCTAATTAATTTTATTTTGTTGTGCAGTCATGGTTGTTTCATGGGCAACCAATTTATGCCCAACGAAGTCCCACATACAGCCATCAAGATGATTGACTAAGTCATTTGCTCTGCTGCTGGTGTTTGCGGGAGGAATGTTGGTCATTGCAACAGAGAGATCTTCGAAGGAGCACAGGGCCTTTGGCATCCACTTGAATGCCCAGATGGGAGGCTTGATTTATATTTCAGCCAAACAATTATGCCAGACTCCCTAATGTTGCACTGACAGACCAGCCTAGATTAAGTGCTTGATCCCTGGAGGGGCAGGGGTGCGGGATGCTTGAACTCTCAAACTTCTGATTTAAACACAAGAGTGCTATGAACTCAACCAAGTTAACATTTTGTTTCCAAGTGGGTAATTTGGATGGGCTGGGAAATTCAATGTTCAGTGAAAGATCTTTCCTGCTTTTTCATCAGTAAAATTTGTCCAGAGTGATTGCTGTTGGAACTTCCTGTAGAACTTCCTGTAGATGGCACTTACAGCTTGAAGTTTGCACCAACTGGGTTCTCAAGTTGCCTGCTAAATCAGTTTCTATTTCATGCAGCCTTTAGCTGTACCTTTTGAATGCAAGAGAAACATTTCTTCCTATTCATTTCCCCTGAACAATGCATTTCTTTTGAAATAGTCAGGTAACCACCTATTAAGTTGCACATGTAACCACATTTCAGCATATCATATTCTTTCTGAACTCTAGTTGCACTTGAGTAAAGTGGTCTTTGTAAACAAGTAACGTTCCTTATACAGTCAAATCTCTTTGTTGCAAACATGTGGGCAAAAATACTTTTCATTAGGCATACACCTTATCCAAGTTTTGACTGTCTTGAATAATAATAACAGGGCCTGTGATTGTTTGTTCATTAAAGTTATTGGACAGAATCTGTATACCCTTCATTTTCCAAGATGTTCTCCCCATGATGCTTCTTCCCATATTGAGTGCCAGAATAATGGAATTAACCACTCTAGAAAGAGTGCTTGTAACAATCGGGGGAATGCTCAATAGTTTTCTTTCTGAACAGGCTCATTTCTGTGCCCAACCAAAAATTTCTAGACACTCTTATAAATTAGAATGTGGTTCTTTGCCATTATATTACAAGATCACAAGAGGGATAAATGAGGGAGCTCATTCAGCCTATCTTAGTTCATCTATTCAGAATAAAGAAAATTTTCCATTCTCCCCTACCCCTCCCCTAATCACATCATCAGTCTCTCGTAATGTTTTTATTTCGACTCCTCCCAGAAGGTCATCCAAATGTTGATCACTTTTTGCATGAAGAAACGCTTTCTGGTATTTGTCCAAACTTTCCTTTTCACCAGTTCTCAAACTACATCAAACCTATAATGGGACTCTTTTTCTCCTTTTTGTCCCAAGCTGTTCCAAGCATAAACCACTTCTTGGTCAAAAGACTGACCTGGAGTTCTGCCAATGTGATTCTAAAATGACCCACTAGGAGGTGTGCATGAGCAATGTGGGTGAATTCTTCCCATTCCTCCTTTCTCAGTGATTAACACAGAATTTTTAAAAACCAGGTTGCCTGAGAGTTGCTATCTTTCACCCAATCCAGTTTGGAAACTGGGTGGGACATTAGACGTGGGACAGGGTTTTTGAACAGGGAGCAGTTTCAGTTATATAGCAGCACACAGTTTATCATATACTCGTTGTAAATCTAATTATTCTAACATTCGGACTTCTGAAACTCTCCTTGTACATTTCACAGTGAATGAAACACACAGTGCACATGACAGAGTCAGTGACCATCACTCCTTTGCACTTCAGTTTGGCTGGATAATGGCCTAAACTGTGAATAACTGTTATTTGTTTCATGCTGAAATGAGGTTGCTGGCGAATGCAACACTAATAGTGGCATAATTTCCCCATAATTCACAGCAGAACTAAAATCACTGTATCAATAATAATGGCTAAAGATGCAGAAATTATGACTATGCACTGTTGGGCCAATGTTATAAATGTGTGCATTCCAGTGGAGAGCCTCACCTGCCAAGGACACACACAGATCAAGAAATTCATTTTAGTGGGTGGAAAATTATGGGAAACATACTCGCCATCTCTTGATTTCTCAGTGGATGAGGCTCTCCAACAGGGGTGCAGTTACATAAAATCAGCTCCTATGGGTCAACACTGAGGATTCCATCAAAAGAAAGACATCTGTTTATAGGCCAGAGAATTTGTTAGGATATTTCTAACAGGTTATGCTTAATTATACAAATTATCGCTTTCAGGAAAAGCACGTCAGGGTCACAGGATGGGGAGCCGAATAGTACTAATGCTCACATAGAACTGAATCAAGTAAAGTAGTTAAGTACAAGAAGCACTTTAACAGCTGTCCTTGCTAATGTTAGCTACTTGCAATGCCAGCACCATGGGTGTTAGTCAATGAACTATACTCCTGTAGCATCTCATTTTGGAAAACCATCACACTGCCCTTTCTTATTAAGTATACCTAAAAAGTGGGATTACAATATGTTACGATACTCAGAAACACCTGCTAAAGTAATGTAGGTCCAAGATATAGTTACCACAGCACCTTCCTGCAAAATGAAGCAAGACAAGAATATAATCCATTCCTTGCATCACCTTTGCTGTATCACTTACATTTTAATAGGTCTACCAGCCATGTAAAGGGATTATTCCCTTGTTGTAAATAATAGGTGTGTGAGGAATATAATTTTCTGGAGCTTTGCTTATTGATTTGAAATATTTCCCTATCTTTTTAGCACAGGTCAGCCTGTCATTTAACAGGTATTCACATATTGTCCATTTGGTATTGTAGAATGTTGATTAAATTCATACAAGTCACATTTTTTTTACAGAGCTCCTTTATATCACGTTTGCAACTCTCTTCTTAACATGCCCTACTAAAGTTATGGGAACACTGCACATTATGTTCTGCCTTAGTATACCTACTATCTCTGTTCTCTGGTGACAAGCCCATCTGCCACCTGCTCTACTCTGTGTCCCAGCGACAACTGTCGAGCAGCACCAAGATTGATTATCAGTCAAAAGCAATAACAGAGCACCAGATTTCTGTGGGTTAAGCTTGCTGATCCAGCAAGAGTTGGTATGAAATTTCAGCATTGCGTGCCAACATTTTGGTGCTGAAAGAACAGCAGTGCATGTCGCCATGAAATACAGCCAAAAGAAACGCAAACAAAGCATAAAGTCTGTCCTCCCAGTTTAGCCTATTAAAAGAGAAAGTGCAGCTGGAACACTTGCAGTAGCTGTCGCAATACAAGGATTATTAAGCCTAGACTTTCCTTTCAGCATTCATCTTCGAAACTCTATGGTAACTAATTGTATTTCAGCCAAAATATCACAATTAGATGAGTGGATCTAATTTAACATACATTTACATTATCACATAAAAGGAGTCTACAGAGTGTCATTTGCGAAGTTAAATTAGTGCTTGAGGAGAGGAGAAAATGCATTATGATGGTAAATCATAAAGTACGTGGAACTGCAAAACTATAGAGGTTTGCAATGCAGCAGGAAGCCAGTCAGCCCATCACGGCTGTCCTGGCCTGTATGTGTGAAACGAAGGTTTTGTCAGTGCATTTTAAAACATATTTCCCCGTTTAGTATCTCAAGGTGAATGGATATTAATGATTTTCAAAAACAAAACTGAGTGCTTGTGTTTCTGTTAAGCATATAAGCATATCCCATTAAAATGCACACTATTGGCTCCCCAAGAGACTTTAGGCTGTGTCTGTCAGACAGCAAATTAATTAATTCAGCAGCGTTTCAATGTTTAAAATGAGTGCACTTAAAAATCTTGATCATAGTTTATAACAAACTGGGATGTGAAGGAACACAAGCATATTCTGCCTGCCAATCCTTGGCAATAATATTTTTTAAAGGATGAGTCTGGGATTAGAATTGCAGAGCGTACTAGTACGTGGTCACCGCCACAGTTAGTACATGTAGTATTCATACAGCTTTCTACTTATTCACCGCTGGAAGGTATATATGTATGATTCCCACAACTGCTTTGAGTAATGAGAAGTTTAGCCCAACTTATTAATTATTATTAACTCAATGGGCGGAATTCCCGCCAGCGGGATCTTCCAGTCCCGCTGAAGTCAATGGGCTTTTGAGTAGGTTGCCGCATTTTATGGCCCCCAGTCCCATCCCCACTGCGACAGGGCCATAAAATTCCAACCAATATTTAGTTCAAAATTTGGTGTCCCCCCTGCTATATTTTTATCAACTGGCATTCGGCGTACCTTTTTGACCTATTGTCCATAGATGTCAACGAAGGATACCTGCCCTGGAAATGAGTATAGGGTTTGTTTTCTCGACCGCAAAAAGGTTTCGGGGTCAAAATAATGAGGCTCACTTGTAAGTGGTCATTTCATAAATGTAAGCTGGTGATGGGCAAGATTTCCCCAACAGTGTGCAGATTAAAACTTGCCACCATAGTATAAATGCAGTCATCTGTATATTTTAAATAAAAATAAGAAAGAAACTTGTCGATGTTGAAGATCGGAAACAATGACAGGAAAAAACACCGAGCAAACACAGGAGGCTCCCCAGTGTTAGGATAAAAGACACAAAAGGTTTTCAGCTGAAATGCTAACTTGATCTTTGGCTTTACAGATGCCGACTAACCTGCTCTGCATTCCCAGCATTTTGGTTTCTTTAGTTTTGTACCTTTTATCTTTTTGGACGGATCCATAAATGGCTCTCCAGTTGAAATATAAACATCAGCATTATGGGGAATGTCTTTTGGCTCAAATGCTTCTCGACCACTTGCCAGAAATACCCTCCGTGCAGCTGAGTTCAGGTCGAGCCTTACAGTGCAGGCATCCAGTAACTGAGAATGGAAATAATATCCTATCGTCAATAAAACACTAAAAAAAAGCTTCAAATAATGTTTTTTTTAAAATCAGGAGACAATTGGGCATGATTATTAAGACATTTTATCATGGGTTAACTTCCATTTTACATTTGTAGCACAATCAGGAACACGCAAACATATTTTGTTCCTCATAATTCAAAGCAATAAGCAGCATAGGTAATACTGCACATAGGGATAATAAATTGAAATATCGGACTTGATCTCAAAATCAATTCATCAAAAGACGGTAAAGAGTTTCTGATTTTGCTGTAAATGGTGTATAGAGGAAATCATCCGCTATTACTTTTTAAAATAAGACAATTGCTGTATTTAAATCTATCATTTATCCCTTTCATGAAAAAAAGCTGGTAGTAACCTACATTGTGGCTCTTGTGAAGTTCGTTGTCTTCTGAGTGCCATGCCTAGTGGCGTGGACCGACATGGTCTTCCAAAGTTTCCAACCATAGCAAAAGTGGATGTCTTCGTTGTCGGAGTTCTGGTTAAGCCAGTCTTTAATGTTGTCTAGTTGCTTCCTTTGTTGTTGGCCTCTCGCTCTTCTTCTGTTAATCCTTCCAGTGGTAATTAGGCACTCCAACCCTTCTGCATGGATAACATGTTCGAAGACGTCCAATTGTTTTCTTTTGGTATTATTTGAGTTCTCTTGTTCTTCCAGGCTCATTCAATACTTCTTCGTTAGTTCTTTTCTTCACCCAGCTTACCCTTGGGATCCTTCTTAAGCACCACATTTTGAAGCTGTTGATTTTCTTTTCTTCCTCTTTCCCAATGCTCCAAGCTTCACATCCATAATTCATTACTAACCAAACACAACATTTTGGTACATGGATTTTCATTTCAAGACTCAAGCTGATGTTTCTTAGAACGTTGCTTAATTTTGGAAAAACACATTTGGCTTGTCCAATCCTTCAGATTGCAGTATTGCTTTTAACATCAGATGTTATTGTGCTTCCTAGATAGTTGAATTTATTGACGTGTACTAACTTACTTCCACTTACTGTGATGTTGCATACTGGAATGTCCTTTTATTTTGTCATTACCATAATGCATATTTTCTTGTAGTTGAGTGTGTGTATGTCTACCACTTTCCCTTATGTCCGCTGGGATTAGTTTTTGCAAGTCTTCTTCTGCTGTTGCTATAAGTACAGTGTCACTAGCATAGCAGACATTGACGATATCTCTCCTTCCTATCTTTACACCATCCACCCCTTCAGTTCTTCTGAGAATGCATTCACCATATAGGGAAGTTGTGAAGTTATCTCTTGAATATAACTTTGTTCCTTAGGAACTATTTTTTTTCCCCCAGTTTGCTATTGAATTACCTTACAGTTAGCTGCAAAAATGCTGCATAGCTGTGATATGCTATTTCAACAGAGAGAACTACAGGGTGGTTAGGGATTTGGGTCAATGGTGTTTACAGTTCATAGGGTGAGAAATTGGGCTTATTTGCAATATTTTTTGGAGCTCGAAAACATACCTGTGGTGTGCATGCACATTTGTGTAATGAATCACGCTGGACAGCAATAGGTCGAATTTTCATTCCAGGGTCAGGAGCTTGAAACCTGGAACATATCCCAGTCCTGACCCTACATCATGTCAGTGACAGTGACGCCATGTAATTTTCAAAGCGGCAGCCGCTAATTGGCAAGGCAGAGAGCTCAGTGTTCAATTAGAGTCATCAAGTGCAGCCAGGAGGCTGAAGCTAAGTACGGCTTGCCGTTGCCGTTGGAAATGGGTGAGCAGGGACAACAGAGGGCCAACTGTCCTCAGGTGATTCCACATTTTTCTGATGCCCCCCTTGAAGACCTGGTCGAGGCTGTGATGAACAAGAGAGTTGTACTCTTCCCTCCATCTCAGAGAAGAGTTCCAGTGATACAGACCAAGCCAGACTAGGCATGGCAAGAAGTGGCCACGGCTGCCAGCAGCCTCATGTTCCTCTCAAGAATCTAAGCTCTCTTCTCACAAAATCAAGGCTCTCAGCTCTAATGATGGCAACTCTGTGCCACTGCAAGAGCAATTGAGTTCAAGGTCTCCCTTTTATATAACATTGTCACACTGCACTCATGTGCACTAATGGTTCCTTGCTGTGTTCCCGACAGCTATACTCAAATGTGACCCAGACCCACCATGTTGCCCATTCTGGCCATTTGTCAATTGCTAACTATTGGTCCCCATACTCCTAACGAGTTCTACAATGAGCTCAACAAACAATTAATTGGAGGCATGTGGGGTGCCAGATTCCCCCCTCCTGCCCTCCCTTTAAAATCTAAACACATCACTGAGACAAGGGAATGAATGATGCCTTCCAAGTGCACAATTTTCCGGGTCTGCACACACTTGAACTCACTCCCATGGGTGATTGAAAATTCAGCCTTCTATTGCTGCAAGTGTTGATGTGCACGCAGTGAACATCTCCCAGAAATATGAAGCACTGGCAGATCATAATATTAATCAGTCCACACCTCCAATTTAACCACAATGCAAAATTAAAAGTCACCATAAAATAAACATCCCAAAGCAAAATGATCAATGAAATCCTGCTGTATTGCATACAAAAGTTAACCAATCACCCTTCTGCTCTCTCAGTATCTGGCTCCTGGCATTGACTCCCAGCATTGATTGCCACAGTTGTCTGCTCCTACTGCCTTTTGACCTCATGGTTGGAGGGCCTCATTCTCCCCTGCAGATACAGGGCATCCTTTCACCTTCTCCACCTAGACCTCCAGTGCAGCATGTGAAAACCCTGGGGCCCGCTCTCTCACTTGTTGTGCCATTCCACATGCTTTGTCATGTCAGATCCTCTTCAAAGAGTCCTAGTGCTAATGCTGGGGTACATGTTATCTTTAAGCAGTGCAGGCTAGCTTTAAGTGGTACTAGCCACTCACAATATTGGCTCCCTGCAGATGCGTCCAGCCAATGAACAGTGCGGATAGTGCTGGCTGGATGTAAAGATCATTTGAATGAGCAGACAGCGCTAAGTTGGCTATGCAATCAACGTTTAATCGCACATCACAATATCTGTGCCCATTTTCAGGGGCTATCCAATTTAGGCCTCAGAGATTGTTCACTTGTATTTGAACTAGAGTTTTAAAAATTATTCTTATATGTGTAAAGCTGATTGCATTTTCATGGTTCTCTTCTCTGCCTCAAGAGTCAGATCAGATCCCAACTCCTGACTTAGACCACTTGGTTAGTGTCCATGCAAAGCTGAAATCACTACACACTGAGAATCAGTTTGCAGTGCAAATGCGTCCTTTGACTGCATTGGTGTTGTCGGTTCTCCCGAAACATAGGTTTTACCCAGCAAGTGGCAATACCAAAGGTGAGCTTGTCAGGTTCATTATGGCTGGAGGCAGACAAGATCCCGGGTCTTTGCAGTTACTAGCACCAAATGATCCAGTAAGTTTAACTTTGGTGGTCTGCAGGTCCTATTGGTATTGGCATGGGGCAGAAAAATTCAATAGAAATCTGAGTAATAGTTCCCTTTAGTCAAGGAAAGCATGCTCTCAAGTAAATATCAAAGAGATATTGGTACTTATAGAGATAACATGGCCACTGAGGTATACTATAATTTCCCTGTAAAGTTAGAATAAGCAGATCTGTTACTTTACTCATATTTTTATAAGTGATAAATGATTATAAATAAATTTGATTGATTAGACTTTTAAAATTACTTTTGCAATGAAGCATAAAAATGGTGCAATGGCTTGATTTGTAATGTATATTAATCTTAGTTGTTTTAATAGGCAGCACTGTGATTGTCTATCTGATTGTTACAGCAATTTATTTTTAATAACTAGGGGAGGACTTTTGATCATTCACGTCTGCTCTGTCATTCTGTTAGGTAACATGGTAACTTTTATCTTTTTTATCCCATTTCCTTTCCCTTTCCCCCATCACTTCATACCCTTCCCAAGTTGGCATCCATCTCCCTTTGTTATAATTATAATGTATATAAGATGTTTTGGGGCTGTGTCTTTAATTTAAGGTAAATCATGTGAACTGTTCTGAAGTCTGCCTCACAGGGGAAGCCTGGGTAGTTTGATTATTAGAGATTAAAGGGGGCCCAGATTATTTTACTGGGAAGAAGGTGCAAGGTGTTTAGACAATGGCAGTGGATAGATTGAGTCTCCACAGTCCTAGAAAAGTGTTGAGATTTTGGGCTGTAAACAGTTGCGCTTTAACCTGTCCAGTTAGTTTCAAGATGAAAGAGAGTTGAGCTCTCAAGGATAGCATTTTTATCTGGATACAATGCCCATATGATTCACATTGCCATGGAAATGGGCTTTGAGAGGAGAAGGATTTCTAAGCTATCCCTGAAAACTCAGTCTGCCAAGGTCCGGAAGAGAGAGAGCAGCTAAGGGCTGAAAGTCTCTATGGTTCACCACACAGAATGCAGGTGGGAGCTCGTGCTTGGATTGGAAAGGCTAAATTTGTGGGGAGTTAAAACAAGGCTGGAAGATTCACCTAGAGGGAGGAGTCTCCAGCAAAACTTGCAGCATGAAAGACAGTTCTGGAGTTAAAAGCTTCCAGGCTAGCAAAGGAAAAGATTGGAAGTAAATTCTTAGGAGCTAAGAGTCACTTTGGACTGATTTAGGGAGAACTGAATGTCTCCTTAAAGGTCATTCAGTTAAAGCACGTTTATCTGTGAAGTGTGTTTTTCGCTTGTGCTAAAATCTTTTGTTCCAGTAAATTTCTTAGAATGTGAAATCTTGCTGTAATTTTCCGCCCCGGTTGGCGTCGGGCATCATGGCGGGTGGGGGCGGGACAATATGACAAGAAGGTCAAAAATCAGTTTTATGCCGTCATGAAATCAGTTTGCAATCATTACCTCCACCCGTCAATGGCGGGCTACATTTCCCACCACCGTACGTCCCAGAAATTTTAACACATTTGCATCTAATTATAAGCCCTGCTCACCGGAATCATCTCCCAACGTCAAATTTACCGCCCATGTCGACGTGACTTCAGAACTTCCAGAGCTTCACAACGGCTTTTATAAGGTGTGCACCTGGTGACCTAAACTTTGAGGGAAACTCGGAGGTGGGTGCGCAATGCTCAGGAGCATCACCCATAGGACATCAAGGAAGAGGCGCTACACATTCGCAGGAGGCACAGGCAAGTTGATTTTTCCAGGTTGGCTTTCAGTGCAGTGCCGGGGCAAGGGTTCCAGTGCGGGTAAGACCGGAGTGGTGAGGGTGGGAGGGGGGTGGGGGGTGCAAGGCAGCACAGCCAGCCTGAAGGAAATACTCAAGCACATGCCGGGGGCACCTGGCCCGGCAGGGAGAGCGGCACCTCCCTCAAGATGGGGAGCGGCAGGGCCTGCTACGCATGCAGCTGAAGATCCACAGTGAGCCATCACTCATAGGCACCTTGCTGGACCCAGGCTCTATAAACGGTTCCTGTCATTCCTGCAGATGACTGAGAACCAATGTCGCTGAAGACTGTGCATGTCTAGGGAAATGGTTGGTCACATATACCACCTGCTGCAGGATTTGGCGTCACGGGGACATAGAGGGCATTCACTGCCAGTGGCCATGAAAGTGACCAGGGTGCTCAATTTTTACGCCAGTGGCTCCTTCCAAGGCTCCACAGGTGACCTGTGCATAATCTTACAAGCCTCCGTTCACAAGTGTACTCATGGACATCATCTTCGCAAAGGCACAGAAAATTGGGCATTTTGTCTGGGATCAGGAAATCCAGGGAGCAAGAGCGCTGGGATTTGTGCAGATCTCAAGTTTTCTACAGGTGCAGGATGCCATTGGCTGCACTCACTTGGCGCTTAAATCTCTGTGGCAACAAGCAGTCAACTACGTCAACCGCAAGGGCTTCCACTCGCTGAATGTTCAGCTGGAGTGCAACCACCAGAAACGCATCAGAGTTTAATTACCATAGTGAACATTATGTACAAGTGACTAACGCCCATGCCCAGGCTGTGCAACTACTTCTTCTTAACCTTTGTAACCCTGCCACCACGTCTTGGTGCCCCCTGACCCACAGCAGAGGTGGAGACAGGCGCTGACTACTACACCCTATGATGACTTTGACGGACGTCCTCTGGAGGGCTGAGATCTGAAGGCCTCAGCCTGCTTTCGGGGTCCTGCTGTGTGGCAGTGACACCTCGGCCTGTGAAACTGGAGCTGCAGGGGTCACAGGAAGAGGGAATTCAGATGGGCTAGGCACTCCCGGAGTCACCTGGGTGAATGGCCCCGGGGTGTGCGCCTGCTAATCCTCCTCCCTATGAGTGCCCAAGGGCCCCTGGCTGACTCCTTGAGAAGAGGAAGCTGGAGTGAGAGCGAGCTGGCCTACACCCCTCTCGTGTTGACACTGTTGGAGTCAACTATGGTGTCAGCGATGGAGTTCAGCCCATGTGGCAGTGCAGGACCGATGTCCTGGACCAAGTTCTCCATGGCAGCCGCCATCCTACCAAGGTTGACCTCGGTGCATTGACATGCTGGCGCATCACCTCAGACTGAAGGTGGATGGGCTCCTCCATCGTTCCTTGCAATCTGAGGACTGCAGTGGACAGCCCTCCTTGATGTTTCCAATCTTGCCTTTGCAGCTCCAGGAAATGAGGTTTGACCGAGTCCGGAGGCTCCTCATCTGACTCGGACTCAGCAGGTTTCTGATCTCCAGCAGTCCTCTAAGAGCTGGAAACCCGGGAAGTCCCTGCCGCCGCCTGCTGTAGATCAGACAGTGTGCTGTGCTCACCAGATTGTGACCCCAAGGCTGCTCTAAAGCTAGGTCCCACTGAGGTGTGTGTCTCTGTGCTGGTGGAGGGTGTGGCTGAGTGCTATGATGGGTCTTCAATTAGGATGTCATCCAAGGTGTCTTCAGGGCTTGAGTCAAGGGCCTGGCTTGTGGACCCACTTGGCTGCTTCCCAGATGTGCCTGCAAAAGCAAAGAGAGATAATTAGTGCATGGTGGGGACTGCAGAACAGGGAAACTGACTCACAGCATGGTTTCCGGATGGATGTTGCACAGCTGGATCCTCACTTGGTTGAGCACCGTCGACCTCACCATCAGTACAGGAACGGTCCAGATCATCGCCAGCTAGCTGCATGACTCTATTTTCAAAGTCTGTGAGGATCTTAATTTCAGGCATTCCTCCATCAGTCTGTGACCTCTGCCAGCTTGTCCTGCATGAATACAGGTGGAGAGAGTGTAAGCAGGACACCTGCCAGGCCAGATGAGAATGATGCCTGGCATGTGTGGGTGGTGAGTGGTGCCATGGATGGGAAGAGGACATGATCCGCAGGGCAGATGAAGGTGTGTGTAAGTGGGTGAATGGTGATGTCCCTTGAACTAGCAGTGAGTGAGATCCCTGTGGATGTGTGATGGGTTTGTGAGTGGGTGAGTTGAGAGTGATGAGAAGAGTGACTTACCCTAGAGGAACGGAGGAGGTCATTCATCCCCTTTTGGCACTGGGTTGGCGTTGGCCCTGACCACCACTGCAACTGTCTCCCATGCTGGATCGGTCACCTTTCTTGGTGGTCTTCTCCCAGAGCAGGAATAGAGGACTTCACGCGGACCTCCACTGCGTCCAGTAGGAACCTGAGGGAGGTGTCGCTAAATTTAGAGGCAGCATGTTTCCTTCCTCTGGCAGCCATGGCTTTGCAGCAGCTTCCAATGCCTTAGAGAGAGCTAGCTCTGTGTAGGGGCAGCCTTTAAATATGGCGCCCGGCTTACAGAAGGCCTCTGATTTGCCTGTCCCGCCAACAATCCATGAGGTGGGATGCACCAGGAATGGGATGATACGACGCGAAAAGCCTCCATTGCGGCCAGCAGGTAAAACGTCCATTTTCCCGCCTGCTACCGCATTTTGTGCAAATCTGGGATGATTCCGCCCTTAGGCTTTTACAGCTCAGGAGGCCAACAGGTCCATTGTGTCCATGTCGACTCTTTGAAAGAACTATCCAATTATTCCCACTCCCCTGCTCTTTCCCCATACCTCTGCTCCCAAACCACTATCACCTATCCAATACCAAAATCTCACACCACCGCAATCCCGTTCGCCATTCTCACACTCCGCCACCCCTTATCTCTAATCTCACACCCACAATCCCATATCCCCCATCTCATAACCTCCAATCCAATACTCCCTATTGTCTTACCCCAATAAGATTTTTTCATACCATACCCCTAAATGCCTAGCCCTATCATACCCCGTCTCCCACAGCCCTCACTATTAACCATCTTGCTGCTCTCATCTCCTTTACAAAAAGGGTGGTTGAGCACCCGATTCTGCACTCGAGGAAACCACTAAATCCCAGCTCCCCGACCCCAATCCCATCCACCCAATCCCAACTGCCCAATCCCAGTTGCTTAATTCCAATTGCCCAATCTCAGTCCAAGCGCCCAATCGTGTCATGTCATTCTTTCAGCCATTAACTGGAAGTTAGAATTTCTTATTGCAAGTTATCGGTTTCTCCGGAGACGGTAACACCTTTTAAACAGCTCAATTGATTTCAAATCCTTGACCTTCTGAAGCAGTGCCTTCCACATTCTTTGAATACTTTGGCAAGGATTCAATTTTTAAAACAAAATTCATTTAAGAGTCAATTATCTTCAATTATCTCCATAAAATTTTAAACATTTTGACCAAGTTTATTGCATAAACACATACAAAATAGTAAGCTGTTCTTAGGTACAATGGAGGAATCACTAAGCCATGCACAATCAAACTATCAAGTAAAGACACCAAGCCACAGATACCTTTATGTTTTTCAATGGGAAAATATTTGCCAGGCTGATTGCTTAAAAGATGCGCTGTGAATAGCTCAAATATAAGACAGAAATGTGTCTACAGCTCTAATGATGCGACTCGAAAGCCAGACTCACAGAAGTAGAAATTTGCCTGGGTCCACTTTCAATCACACTCGCAGGGAGACAGTGTCGAAAAAAAGAGACCAGAGGCCAATCCAAAATTGTGTCTGGCACCTCATTAACATTTTATATGCACGATGCTGGCATCTGTTGTGCCTTGACGTGAGGCTGATGCAGTTGAACAACACAAATGCCAATCTATTTGCCTCGCTGTCAGCGCCCGAAGGTGAGCCTCTGGAGGGGGTTGTAGTAAGCAATGGAAGGCAATTGTGATAACTGTGGAGTTGAGAGAGCACTCTTGCTCCCCCTGACTCCACAAGAAGGTATTCTGAAAATGTCTTTGAAAAGAATGCGTTTTTAGTTAACAGCCATAGCAATGCCTGAAGACTCCTGTTTGGTGAAGGCTTTACTCCTGTCCCACTCATTACTGCCCAACTTCGATGAGATGTCTTAAAATAGACATTAGACTGTTACAAATAAAAAAGATTGGACATCTGCTTTAGGCCAATTTTGCATCAGGTATTTTTCAGGCATTTTTAGAGCACAGGATGTCAGTCCACAAAATTGGATTTATTCACGCACATTCCCTAAGATGGGTGCAATGGGACACTACTCATAGGAGCCTCAATGAATAATAATGGAGGCCTGTTTGGCCTTCAGGATGATTACCATCATTTTAATGGCCTAAAAATGTGAAACAGTTGAGGGATTTAACACCTGAAGATGAAATTTATTCAATCACATATTAGAACAAAGTGGAACTAGAAATGATTCATTGTACCTAGTGCCATAAAGGAACTCATACAACAGCCATTACCAGTTTGATGCTAGGTGCTGTTACTTTTGCAGAGACATCACTCGTCCCATTCTTGTAGGCTGTCACTTTTATGATCCACGGCTGACGTTTAAAGAGTGGTTTTTCTTTGCTATCTCTGTGACCTGACAGGAGCCTTGAAGATAATGAAGAATGTGCCTTCCTGTGTAAAATGAAATGATACCAGGGTGTGAAATAAGCAATAATGAGCATGATGCAACAGTAGTGATGCATTTTTTTAAATGCTTTAAACAAAGTGAACAGTTATGTATACTTACTGTTATGAGCGGTAAGGCTCCAGTAAGTTATTAGTTAAGTCTAATTGATGACCATGAAAGCGTTGTTGATTGTCCTAAAAACCCATCTGGTTCACTAATGTACTTTAGGGAAGGAAATCTGCCATCCTTATCTCGTCTGGCCTACATACAACTCCAGGTCCACAGGTCAACCAATTTGGTTGGTTCTTAAATGCCCTCTGAAATGGCCCAGCAAGCCACTGAGTTGTATCAAACCTCTATAAAGTTTAAAAGGAATGAAACTGGATGGATTACCCAGCATCGACCTAAGCACCTGAAACAACAACAGAAAACTCAGCCCTTTCGACCCTGCAAAGACCTCCTTCCTAACATCTGAGGGTTAGTGCCAAAATTGGGAGAGCTGCCTCACAGACTAGTCAAGCAACAGCCTGACATTGTCATACTCACAGAATCATACCTTACAGATAACATCCTAGACATCGCCATCACCATCCCTGGGTATGCCCTGTCCCACCGACAGGACAGACCCAGCAGTGGTGGCGGCACAGTGGTATACAGTTGGGAGGGAGTTGCCGTGGGAGTCCTCAACATCGACTGCAGGCCCCATGAAGTCTTATGGCATCAGGTCAAACATGGACAAGGAAACTTCCTGCTGATTACCAGGTACCGCCCTCCCTCAGCTAATGAATCAGTACTCCTCCATGTTGAACACGATTTGGAGGAAGCATTGAGGGCGGCAAGGGCACAGAATATTCTCTGGGTGGAGGGCTTCAATGTCCATCACCAAGAGTGGCTTCACAGCACCAATGCTGACCGAGGTGGCCGAGTCCTAAAGGACATAACTGCTAGACTGGGTCTGTGGCAACTTTTGAGGAAACCAACAAGAGGGAAAAACATAATTGGCCACATCCTCACTAACTTGCCTGCCGCAATAGTACTGAAGACTTGTGCTCCAGAACTTGCCATACCCCAAGCCAAGTTCCAGTACAGTTACAAAACTGGCATCTACCTGGCAAGGTGGAAAATTGTCCAGGTATGTCCTATACACAAAAAAGCAGGACAAATCCAACCAGGTCAATTACCGCCCCAACAGTCTACTCTTCATCATCAGTAAAGTGATGGAAAGGGTCATCAACAGTGCTTATAACCTGCTCACTGATGCTCAGTTTGGGTTCCACCAGAGCCTCTCAGCTCCTGACCTCATTACAGCCTTGGTTCAAACATGGACAAAAGAGCTGAACTCCAGAGATAAGGTGAGAATGACTGTGCTTGACATCAAGGCAGCATTTGGCCGAGTGTGGTATCAAGGAGCCTAAGATAAATTGGAGTCAATGGGAATCAGGGGACAACTCTCCATGGTTGGAGTCATACCTAGCACAAAGTGGTTGTTGGAGGTCAATCATCTCAGTTCCAGCACATCACTGCAGGAGTTCCTCAGGATAGTGTCCTCGGCCCAACCATCTTCAGCTGCTGCATCAATGACCTTCCTTCCATTATAAGATCAGAAGTGGGGATGTTTGCTGATGATTGCACAATGTTCAGCGCCATTTGCGACTCCTCAGATACTGAAGCAGTCCATGTCCAAATGCAGCAAGACCAGGACAATATCCAGGCTTGGGCTGACAAGTGACAAGTAACATTCACGTCACACAAGTGCCAGGCAATGATCATCTCCAACAAGACAGAATCTAACCATTGCCCCTTGATATTCAATGGCATTACCATCGCTGAATCCACCACTATCAACATCCTGGGGGTTACCATTGACCAGAAACTGAACTGGACTAGCCATATAAATGCTGTGGCTACAAGTACAGATCAGAGGCTAGGAATCCTGCGGCAAGTAACTCATGTCCTAACTCCCCAAAGCCTGTCCACCACCTCTAAGGCACAAGTCAGGAGTGTGATGGAATACTCCCCACTTGCCTGGATGAGTGCAGCTCCCACAACACTCAAGAAGCTTGACACAATCCAGGACAAAGCAGTCCGCTTGATTGGCACCACATCCATAAACATTCACTCCCTCCACCACTGATGCACAGTAGCAGCAGTGTGTACCATCTACAAGTTGCACTACAGGATCTCACCAAGACTCCTTAGACAGCACCTTCCAAACCCACGACCGCTACCATCTAGAAGGACTAGGGCAGCCGACACATGAGAACACCACCACCGGGATGTTCCCCTCCAAGCCACTCCCCATCCTGACTTGGAAATATATCGCCATTCCTTCACTGCCGCTGGATCAAAATCCTGGAACTTCCTCCCTAACAGCACTGTGGGTGTACCTACACCACATGGACTGCAGCAGTTCAAGAAGACAGCTCACCACCAGCTTCTCAGTGGCTCAGTAGGAATGGGCAATAAATGCTGGCCTAGTCGACGATGCCCACATACCATGAATGAATTAAACAAAAGAAATTAGGAACCTAATAACATTAAAGGTGGCTGGACAGGCTGAGAGAGCAGTTAGTAAAGCATACGGCCATCTGGACTTTATCAATAGGGGCATGGACTACAAGTGCAAGGAAGGTATATTAAAGACTTGTATAAAACACTGGTTCAGTCTCAATTGGAGCATTGTGTCCAGTTCTGGGCACCACACTTTAGGAAGGATGTGAAGGTATTAGAGAGTGCAGAAAAGATTAACGAGAATGATTCCAGGAATATCAAATGCGTAGATAGACTGGGGAAGTTGGGATTGTTCTCCTTGGAGAAGAGAAGTTTGAGAGGAGATTCGATAGAGGTATTCAAAATGATGAGGGATCGGAACAGAGTAAATAAGGAGAAACTATCCCCGTATGGAAGGATCAAGAATCAGAGGACACAGATTTAAGATAATTGGCAAAAGAAGCAATGGTGATATTAGAAAAAACTTTTTCATGCAGCAAGTGGTTAAGATCTGGAATGCACTGCCTGAGAGTGTGGTGGAGGCAGGTTCAAATGAATTATTCAAAAGGGAATTGGATTATTATCTGGAAAGGAAGAGTGTGCAGGGCCATGGGGAGAAGGCAGGGCACTAGGTGAATTGTTCCTTCAGAGAGCCAGCACAGAGACAATGGGCCAAATGGCTTTCTTCTATGCTGCAACCATTCCATGGTTCTATGATTCCAATCTTTGGAAAAGGAATAGGTCATTCAGCCCCTCAGTCTTTTTTAATCATTCAAAGAGATCATGACCAGTGGATTTCTGCTAGTTATGCTCCTGAGAGTCAGGGCCCTCAAGCATGGATGTGATATTTAGCTGTTAATATGGCCTGTCACTTTCACACAGCCATATTTAAGTGGCAATCCCAGATAATCCCAGGTATTTATAAACCAATAAGGTCAATCCAAGGGCAATTTTTAAAAATTTGTTTCTGGGATGTTGGCATCACTGGCAAGGCCAGCATTTGTTGCCCATCCCCAAATGCCCTTGACAAAGTGGTTATCTTGAACCGCTGCAGTCCATTAGGTCATCTGGTGTAGATACACCCACAGTAGGGAGGGAGTGCAAGAATTTTGACCCAATGACAGTAAGGGAATGGCAATGTAGTTCCAAGTCAGGATGATGTGTGGCTTCGAAAGGAGTTATCATTACTGTTTGTACAGACTGCAGTCATTGACTGGCAAAAAGATAGTTTTGTAACTATCAGAAGGAGTGATATTTGGTGAATGAGTCTGCAGTGCTAAATGAAAGACCTTTTTTTATATATACAAGCAGATCCCCCATGGCATTGCTAATGACAAGTCGGGGGATACATTTTTTTTTGTAAGGACATGACTGTTTTTGCAAAATGCCTTATGTTGCTTTGGTGTTGCATCGCTTAAGAACAAAAGTCTAATTATTACTGAATAACCATCACACAGGGCAATCAGTTCCATTATTGTTTGATCAGGGAAGCTGCTTTTCGCCATTTCAGGCTGCAGCTCAGGAGATCTGGAACTGTAAGAGCATTTTGTACCTGTAACAAAAACTACTTGGAATATGAAGTCTGCACGTATGAGACATGGCAGGGATGAAACCGGTCTATATGAGCAGCGTGATACGCGCTTTTAAAGAACTGACAGACTGTTATACGTTGTGCTGGTTTTAATTTTCCATTGACTTGGAAAATGCTGCCAACATTTTCAATTTCATACCAAGTAAAAGCGACAGTGAGGCTGAGAAATGAGCCTCCTAACAAAGTTTGAACTATCGTTCTGTGAACTTCAGTTGTAAGATGATTGAGTGCGGTGTAATACCAGCTGTCAATTCATGACATGCCCATTTTCCATTACTGGTTAGACCAAATTCACCCTCAGCATTTTTAATATATTCTTGAAGTTCTCCATGGTACTGCTCATAGTAAATCAATGCTTATATTGTTTTATAAGGACTATGTCATAGAACGCAATGTAACAGGTGTTAATCACCCTCGAGTGGAGCATAAATGCCAGCATGGACTTGTTGGGTTGAATGGCCTGTTTCTGTGTAGTTCTGTTGCTAATCCGAATTTTTTTCTCCCTTTATGGCCAGAAAAGTCTTAATTGTGTAAAGCATCTGCGGGTGGAGCCAAAGCTTATTAGCATTGCAGACTGCTGGTCACAACACTATCTTCTTTCTGTGTCTTTAAATGTGAGCTGTTAAGTCATTTAGAGGCTACAGGCAATTAGTGTCAATTTTTATTTCTTTGTATCTTTTTGGTATGCGAAACAAAAATTTAAGCGTGGCACTTCAAGTAGACAACAGACAGGATAGAAATAGGAGTATGACTTCCGATAGGAAATGTGCTCCACATGTGTACGTGTGAGGCACCCTCCCAAGATGTTTCATTACTTCAATGGAAATAAATAAATATCAGAAGAGATGTAAAACAAGCTGCTATCATAGCCTTTGCAAGTTCAAGGTTATGTACACTTCATGTGAAGAAGGATTAGAGGGCAGTGGATAATGCACTGACATAATTCATTCCTCATTTCAAAGTGATACAATTTGTTATTACTTTTATCTCAGTTACTTTGACTATATATGATTCTAAAAGCAAAACGGGACAATTTGGAGAGTACAAAAGTAGAATTGGATGAAGCATTATAGATTATTTGCTGTACAGGCTGAGGAGTTGGGTGATACTCAACTAAGGCATTGAAATGTCACCACTGGTGCGAGAGTGTAATAACAGAGTGACAAATTTAATTGGCAGTTTCCATCATAAATGAGGCCATAAGACGTATAATGAAATCTGCACAAATACACATAAAGTGAGTCTCAACTTTCTATGACATTGAGGAGCCAAAAAACCTAGAGTAAGAAAGTCAGAAATGACTCAAAAAGGTGACAATTTCAGACGCAAAACAACCTTAAAAAAGAAAAAATAAACCGCCAATTGCTTTTGAGTTTTTCTAACATGGGGTTTTGATTTTCAACCCCCACTGGGACCAGGAGCGTAGGTGGTCAGGCGCAAAAAATAACTCCATTGCATCACTGTGAGTAAAGATAGAGCAAGCATAATAATAATGGAAGCTCAATGTGGGAAGGCTGACCCTGGTTCTCTGAGGCACCCCTGCAGGTCATGCTGCGGGTTGTAAAGGCCTGCAGAGAAACACTATTCAGAGCAGAGGGAAGGAAGAAGCCAGCTTCTCAAATGTAACAAATATGGCTGAAAGTAGATGAGGAGGCCAGTATCCTTACAGTGGGATACTGAAGTGCAGAAAGAGCTTCAATGACCCCCTAAAGGCAGGAACGGTAAGTGGTATCCTACATTCAAATTCAAACCCCCCCAAACTCTGACTTTGCTAGTATTCTCCAAAACAGCACTCATCTGATGAACACACCACATAGCTCCACTCATTTCTCTCTCTTGAGGAACCTCCTCACATCCCCATCTAAACAGCCAATACTGACACTCACCTTCGTCATATTACCCATCCCCCACTCATCCCTCACAGTCACTCGCCACAAACGTTATCCATCTATTTCTCACATTCACAACTTTTTGCTTTATTTCCATGCAGGAGAAGACAGTGTAGAACCCCAGGGAAAGGCAGAAATCCGGGGTTGGCCCTCCAGTCATCCCCACCCTGATTGTTGCAGAGGAGGCCAGAAGGAAAAGCCAGTAAAACTTGGGAAATGACTGGTGCTGGTCTGAACTGGTCTTGCATACCTTAAAATGGAACTCCAGTTCAGACCAATACCAGTCATTTCCAAGTTTTATTGGTTTTTCCTTCTGATTGGCAATGGAGCAGAGTGCCTGGCCATTGTTGATGGAGAGTTGGGGGTCTTTCAAATACCTGGTGACAGGATTAGGTGTCACATAGGCACATGTCACATAACAATCACTCATGTTGATTTGATATCACCAGTGACTGAAATATAAGTGTCTGCACAATGATGACTTTAAATCCTTTCATCTTGCCAGTTTTAATTCATATCTTCAATCTCCACAGGTCCATCAAACGTGATGCAGGAGATGGAGTGGAAGGAGGCTGCAGCACACTCTGAAGAAGCAACAACCCCTGACTCATGCGTACCCTCCACCAGCTCAGATGCACATGCCTTGGTGGAGCCAACAAGATTGTTGCATAGTAAGCCATATATCGCATGTGGGTATGTTGGAGACAGGGGCAGCAATGGAGTGGCCCCATCAGAGAGCTCGGGGAACTCCAATCTTTACTCGGCTGAACACAGATGTTTAGCAGCATTTCCAGGGATACTGCACAAAATTGGAGAGAGATTGGAGGAATCCATCTCCAGCATGAGTGCCAATGATGCCTCAGGCCTTGACACTGTTGTCCGCCTCCATGGAAAGAGCACCCATCAGACATGGCAGGCAATCGAGTAAATGCTCGCCCTCACCAATGGCCTTCACACTCAATCTGTGTGGAGAAAGGGTGGAAAAAGCTTTGCCTTCACCATTCAGCGTCTCACTGATGTGCAGCAAAATATTCACCATCTCTTGACTAGCACGGAAGTGCAGATGAATGATGAGGAGGAAGGTGGAGAAAATGTACATGGAAGTGTGGATCTGCTCAAGATATACTTGAGCAATAACCATTTAATTTCATCGGCCAACATTCTTCCCTCAATCGGTGCCACCAACATAGTTTCCTTGGTCATTCACCTTGTTGCTATTTATGGGACTTTGCTATGCGCAAAATGGCTACCCTTCCTTGACCTCCATTGTCATGGCGATTGTGCTTCAAAAGTAACTCATTGCATATGAAACTGTTTGGGTCATTTCTGAGCAATATGGTAAAAGTGCTACATAAACACAAGTCCTTCTTATTCTTCATTGTATAGAAGGCAACTTTGAAACATATAGGGTGGGATTTTGTAACCTTGTCACAACGGGGATGGGGCCAGAAAATGCAGCAAGCCATTCAATAGTCCATTGATTGCAGGGGGACCAGAAAATCCCACCGGTGGGAGGGGCCATAAAATTCCATCCTTAATTTTCAGAAACCTTGCATGCCTGGATGTAATTACCTAACTGATCCAGGGGGAGCACTCAAACATCTTTTGATCCTTGGAAACCGAAGGCTGCTTTTCTTTTTACGAGCTGAATTGTTGCTCTCACAATCTGAAACTATACCACAGCTTTCAATTGAATTTTGGAATCTTGATCTTCTGGTCTGTGAACACGGAAGAGATCCAACTGGAGACTGCAAAGGAGGTTTTGCCCTTTGTGTACGAATGTGGATTGTCATTTTATATGGTGATCTGCACTTTCTAAATACAAAGAGAGACAATAAAGCTTTTTAACTCTAAGTTCCATAATTACAAATTAAATAGAAAATTCACATTTTTACTTTATTTAGCTAGATTCAATGAAACATCTGTTTAATGATTGTGGGCATTCTAATAAGCGTGAGATTCATTCCACAGTCCCCAGAGTGGAAGATATGCTTGAAAAGAGTGCAAGTTGGGCAATCTGTCCTCACTATATATGCTTGGCTAAGAGCCCAAACTAATAAAAACTTAAGTTCAGCAGGGAATCTGTTTTGACAAGTGAAGTAAATTGTTGACTACTTGATTGACATTTTTAAGTGACTATAATAAGTTGTTCTTTTGCACACTTTTTTGGTCAATGTCTCAATGTTTACTTGGTCAAGATTGAGAGGTATAAAATGTTTGGAACCTCTGTTATTGATACTTTAATTGTCAGTCTGATTGACACCTTTATAGGGTATGAACAGCAGTTTTTTTAAAAGAACATTTCTGAATGGGTTTTTTTTTATCTCAGCAGTCCTATGCTTGCCACTGTTATTATATGGCTCATTGGTAATGTACATACTGGGTGAATAACATGGAAGGGGCATAAGTTGGTATTGAGTTGGCATGGAGAGTATAAGGGCCATGGGGAGTGGCTGGGAGATTGGTGAAGTGATATGAGTTGTGAGGGCTAGAGGGGCTGAATGTTTTTATTATAAATGAGTCAAAGTCCCAGAGAAACAAAACAGGCTTTCTAACTAGGCAACCTCGGCACTCATCCACCCCCATGGCTGCCTATGGTCTGCTTCCGGGGTCAGTGGGCTCAACTCCATCCCACATCTGCCTCGGTGGAGCGACAATTGTGCAATTCAGGACCCTTTAAAATAAGGCGCGTCTGCCAAGTCGGGAAATTTCTCAACCTGAGCTACCGACCTCGGTAGCAAAAGTCCAGCCCATATTGTTCAGCTAGAGTTGAGGGGTCTTGGCAGTTGACTGTGCCATAATTGATTTGAAAGTGTTAGATACTAAACCCTTTGTGTCTAAAATAAGAAAGTCTTCCATTGCCCAGTGTTAACCTTCCTTGCCAGCAACATTTGCCCAAAACACAGATATATATATATATATAAACATTTAATTCATGATGCAATGCTAATGGAATTAAAGTGGCCCTGAAATAGTCCAACTGTTCTGATCTGAGGCACAAATAGCACAAACTAATTAAAGTTTGTATTTAATAGAAATCTTTGTTCAAGACTTGACAAAAACAGAAGTAAACAATCTTTTGAAAGTGGATCTCAAAGTCTTCCAATTAAATATAAGAAGCTATGAGAAAAATAATACTATCTGCTGACTTACTCTGCTCCAACCATAAGAAAAACTAGAACCACATCAGATCATCCTTCTAAATGGAGAACAGGGTTACAAAAGAAATATAGAAAATAATGGCTTTTAGTTTAGAAAACTTCATTCTGCACTTTGGAATGCCCTGAAATATTCTTCCTCGGGTCAATGAACTAACATGATCCTAAAAATTACTATTGACAAACATTAAGGGATCTTCTGATAAAGATCTTCAAGTTAATGAAGGGTTATGAGACAGTTAATAGTGACAGATTATGCACATATTTAAGATACTCACAAAAATAACAGGGAAGTTAGAAAAAAATCATTACACAGAGGGTGGTTAAAAGTGGAATTCTATGTCACAGTATTGTTCAGACAGAGTTCATAATTATATTAAAAAACAATTAGATAGTTACTTGAAAAAAAGGAATATTGAAGAGGAGGGGTACAGAACAGGACAGTGGAATTTAACTAGGGTAAGATATTAAACAATACTGAGACAGCGCAAGAGAGTGCAATTTAACTAGATGGCATGTGGAGGCCAACTTGTTAGGACAAACTGTGCTGTGACATTCCAGATTTTAGGATCCGCAGACAAAACCTTATTGTATTCTTATAACATTCATTTAATTGTGATTTTAACAGAGGCCTCATACCATTTAAAATTATCAGGTTAACAGCTCCATTGCAATAGAAGGTAGGGAACAGCTTATGAACACAGTAAGTATACTTTTGCTAATATTGCCAACAGTCATTTTGAGGCAATGGTTAGCATAAAGTTTAGAGTTCTATTATATCCTCTAACTCCAAGGATGAACATGGATGAATTATACTGGACTTTTTTGATGTTATTTGTGATGCTGGCTGATCCCCATGAGAGTGTAATGTCTGTTATTTTATATCAGTATATATTAAAAACCTAATAAACTCAGTTTATATTATAAATATCATTTTATCCCAACTATATTCATTCAGCAAGGACAAAAGTAATAAAGATTATTATTTTTATCCGAACTTAACAATGTGATTATCAAGTCATAGAAATGTAGAGAAAGAGAGCATTTTCTTACATAACGCAAGCCTTTAGTAAACTGGCATTAGGTTAGACTACACATCACAAAGAAGACCACAGAGATAATCCACTGCTTTGACAAAGCTGGCTGGGAAGAATAGGAAATGTCTTTCAGCAGCAGTAGAACAGTGGAGCATTTTAAAATCTGGGCCAATCTAATCACTTACCACTTTCTAAGACACGAATCCCCATGAGGCCAACAGTCCCATTCAAGAGTGGAAAATGCTGCTACTCAGACAGGCTCTGGTTCAATGGGAACTATGCAGTCCTGTGCTATCACACAGTTTATAAGAACTGAATTTACCAGAAGGATAATGACAGTTGGCAGGGTTTTAGACTTGCTGCGGCTTGATGCCAAAGTATTACATGCATGTCAAATACTCTTTTTTTCTTCCAACACTACAACTATTTGTGAGAATTCGCATGGGCAGGCATTACTTAAATATACAATCCACCAACTGCAGACAAAAAACCTTCTAATCCATTACCATGTGTTAGCATTCTTGACTTTCTAACTGACACAATGCTGTTGTGCAGTTCAGTTAAATCCCATTTAACTTCTAGGTTTACCTTGCCTTCTCTATTTAATCTACAATGTAGAAATGTCACATTGCACAATGCCCTTAACTTACCAGCATTGTGCAATGTGTATGTTTCCGTATGTTTATAGTCAGATAATCACACAGATACATTAAGTATGTTGTCGACTCACACAACTAACAGCAAGTTGCATTGTGTTAAAAAAGTGGAACCGAAAATGTTAAATAAATGTTTCAATTAAAGCAATTTTTAAAGTGTAGAATTCATAGATTCTGCAGGAAATTGTATCTAAAACATTCTCTGTGGACAGGTGTCAGCGTTTTAAAAATATAATCAAGTTGAAAGGGTCCAACATCAAACGCACCATTTGAAGTGGTAACTGGAGTGAGTCCTGAATGGGTAGCGGTCCAAGGCTGGCAGCCCTTGCAGTGACATAGACTTCACAACATTTTACTCTAAATCCAATTACCCAGCTGGGAGAAGGGACAGTAGCAGAATGACTTGAACCATCATACTGCCTTCCTTTGTTGCTTGGAGACATGTGAGGGATGGGAAAGACCTCCTCCAGAGTCATGCCAGATCAGCGCTTCACTGCCACCATAACAGCATCATAAGGGATTGAAGCTCATGATCAGAAAAGGAGTTTTCATATTAGCACAGCACTTAACAGGGCAGATTTTCCAGTACTTGTGTTCCTGGGTGATAATGATCCACAGGGAGGCACCCAGCTCAGGAGGTTAGTTTTGAGAGATAAGGCCATCTCTACTATCCAGAAGACAAAAGGACAAATGAAGAAGTAGTTTTATAACCCCCTCTTCCCCCTGCCCCCTAAACATCTCTATTCCTCTGACTCTAGCTTCTTGTACACCTGTTCCTCCTTTAGCTTTGACATTGGCGGGTCTTCCTCTGACATCTGCTCCCCCACTATGCCACATGTTCACATTGTGGAATTCTCTCCCTAAACCTTTCCTCCCTGAATTCCTACATTCTCCTAACTCCCACACTTCCTTCAAATCTCTCCTGAGGCCCATCACTGATGAAGCTTTTGACAATTCCTCCAAAATGCTCCCTAGGTGCAGCATAGGTTTCTTCTGTAAAGTGCCTAGGAACATTCTTTTTAAACTTGACATCTTATACATGATAAATATCCCAGTATGCTTCATAAATGAGGGACCAAAGCCAAGAAGGAGTCGGAAAGTTAGGAGCGATAAACAAAAGCATAATGCAAGAGACAATATTAAGCTCTTAAAAAGGAGGGAGAGGAGCGTCATAGCAGAGAAATTCAGGAAGTGAATTCTAGAGTGTAAGGTCAAGTCAACTAAAAGCTCTTGAAATCCAAACTAGTTGCCTGCAGCACTTTCATTTTCTCCTAACTGCATTTCTTACTTGTATGAGCATAAAACGCACAGATGACCAAGGATATGTTCACTGTTAAGCCTGCACTTGTTAAAAGTAAACAATGGATCCAAGTTAGTTCCACTATTGGATGGAACTATTCACATCTTTGGAAATATGAAATATTGTAAACTGAAGTACCATCATGTTTTAGAAATATATATGAATTAGTCCATTTATCTGTTTATTCCTAACACATATCCAATTTTAAATGTGTGGTCTTTCAACACTGCAATAAATACATATAAATCACTTTGTCAAGTTTATCATTAGGAAAATTCAGGGCAATATATGATTAAAACTTGTAAATATTTCTGCATATCCTTCTTTGTACAGTTCTATTTTGAATTAGCTTACTGTTTTCTTTAGTATTATCATATTAAAAAGAAAATCTAAGAAAAGAGATTGGTTCCTTTTCTGTTCTAAAGGAGCAAGTTAGAGTAATATTCTTTCACCCTTGGATCCTAAGTTCGATCTGAATGGGCTCAAGTCTTATCTTGGTACTGACTCTAAGGCCACTATGGGATATGAGTCTGAACTATTTCAAACCCAGGTATCAGTGGCCCTTCATTCACAACACAGAAGTGTCTGTAATTTGGCAACAAGGGCACATATCTGTCAGGTCACTTACAGAAACAATAAGGTTGGTTTATTGGAAATAAGAAGTTCATGCAGTTGTAGATGGAACACTCTTCTGTGTTTAGACTACTACCTTACTGTTAACAATATTACATCCTTTATTTCAGATTTCCACCATCCCACAGTATATTGCTTTTAACATTTCACCTGACCTGGAAACATTTGTCATCAACATTGGTGCCCAAAAGTGACGTGGTGGGAGGGAGGTTGTGCAGGAGTGGGAAGGTACAAAATTAAAAACATAAAACACAATAATGTTTTTTATATACATACAGTCATAATTTTCTATTCTTGCCCCTTATAACCAGCTTGAATTGTCATTGCCAAATGCTAGAAAGGTCGAACTTTGATTAAACATTTTCATGCATTTCATGTAGCCTTGAAGAGTGCACAGCATTGCCAACAGCATTGAGTCTGACTGCAGCACCCACCCCCAGTGCTTGTGACCTTGTTGGGATCCCTGCGGGCTGCTTTTCAGGCATATGCCAGTCATCAATGTCCAGTTGAATCAGTCAGGTCACAGTAGAATTGGTCCAGGTAACAGGTTACTGTGTCTGCCTTCCAATGAAGTCAGAGACAATACAACAAGAACTTTAAAAGATTTATGTCTGGCTACTTATTTTGGAGTCTTTGATTTCATGTCCAAAGAACTTTACACACATCCTTCAAATAAAATAATTTACATCAGCAAAAAGAATTGTATTCAATTGCTGGAAATCCAGTATATCCATAAATTTATTATAGATGCATTGACAATGTCTCCCTGGTTCTATCATTAAAAATGTAATTCCAAGAGAGGTGTCCATGAATGACTAATATTTGACTTGGTAATGCTCTAAAATCATAGCTAATTGTTTTTCTTAATCCCAAGTAACACCAAAATTTTAAATTGCAGGCAACTCCAGGTCTGGCATCCAGAACTGTGAATAATGATCTATGGTCCCAAAATGAGAGACACTTGCTGGTGAACCTTTGAACTGAAACCCCTATCTTCTGGCTCTAAGCCCCACTGATTTGGCATCAACAGTCTGCCAACAATGGCAAAGATTTAGAAATTCCTCCACACAGGTAGGAAAACAGAAGGTGCTTTATATTTGATGCTAGCTTAGGTTGGATCAAAAGAGAACTGTGTACGGGTGTCAGCTCTGCAAGTTTACATCACTAGATTCAACTTACTTACTGCAGTGGTCTATAGATCTACCACTAGGACATGAGAACTGGATATATCAATGTGCAATGTATGTATGCTGTTTTCCTGCAATTGAAACTAATCAAGCACCAAATGTAAAATGCCCTAAGTTGCTTTTCTAAAGTACGTGGGTAATACTCTGCTTCAAAGTGTCAGTTGTGGCTCAGTGGTGGCACTCTCATCTTTACGTCAGAAGATTGTATGCTCAAGAGCCACTCCAGAGACTTGAGCAAAGAATCTAGGCTGACGGTTCCAGTGCAAATCTGTTGGAGGTACGATCTTTTGGATGAGACTTTAAACTGGGGCCTCATTTGCTTTCTCAGGTGGGTGAAAAGGATCCCATGCCCCTATTTCGAATTGGAGCAGGGGAGTTCTCCCTGATGTTCCAGTCAAAATTTATCCTTCAACCAACACCACTAAAACAGATAATCCGATCATTATCTCATTGATGTTTGTAGGATCTTGCCTTGTGAAACTTGGCTACCATGTTTCCTCCATTAAAGCAATGACAACACTTCAAAGCTACTTGGATAAAAACAAAAAACTGCGGATGCTGGAAATCCAAAACAAAAACAGAATCAGAAATACCTGCAAAAACTCAGCAGGTCTGGCAGCATCGGCGGAGAAGAGCACAGTTGACGTTTCGAGTCCTCATGACCCTTCAACAGAACTCTGTTGAACTTTGAGTTCAACTTTGAGTGGAATCGTCCGGTCCTGATGGCCCCCATGGCGGGCACGGTTGGGGGGGGTCAATTTAGGGTGCAGGGCAGAAATCGGTTTCACACCGGTGCGAAAGCACAGCAGGGCCAGCTGATGGTGTCTGCCATGGCAGAATGTGAATCCCACTGGAGGCCGGCGTGAACCCAGTTTGCATCCTGGGATGGGAAGCAAAGTAAGGCCCAACTGGGATCATCCCCCCCCCCATACCCGATTTACCATTAAGCCGGCAGGAAAACACGCCGGCCCAGAACACGTCTGGACAAGTGAGACATGCAGAAGTCAGGAATCACCTGATTTAGGGCCTTGCTCAGATCACGGACATCCGAGGAGAAGAAGATGCTGGAGCCCTACAGTTACCCTGGATGCTGGGTGGATTTTCATGGACATGGCTCCACCGCGAAGCAGTTCAAGGAAGGTGGGAGGTCTCTGTTGATGCTTTGGGTCTGCTTTGGAACATCACAGTCTTGGCCATGGGCTGCTACGGCTGATCAGCAAAGTGGGAGAGACAGAAAGGTCTAGCTGTAAGTGGAGCAGGAAGGTTTACTGGGGTGGGGCAGGAGAGGGAAGTCTAGATGTGACTGGGAGAGGAAGGTGTACTGGGGTGGGGACGGTGAGGTTGTAGGGGGGAGGGGAGACAAAGGTATGAGGGGGGAGGTTGTTGGAGGGGGACAAAGTGTCAGGGGTGGAGTGAGGTTGGGAGGGGCGGATGAAGGTGTCAGGGGGATTGAGGTTGGGAGGGGAGAGGGAGCATGGGGGGGGAGGAGAGTAAAACGGGGGGAAATGCAGCAAGTAGGGAAGTAGGTGTAAGGGGGGAGGAAGGTGTAAGGGAGGGAGTTCAGAGGGTGGAAGGTGTCTGGGGGTGAGGAAGGAGGTCGGAGAGAGGAAGGTGTCCAGGGAAAGGAGGGAGTAACGGTGGGTGAGGGAGTAAGGGGGGCTGATGTCCAGGCGAACGTGCAAGGGAGGGTCTGTGGAGTCAGTGACTGCCTCCTGGGGAGTGAACTGAGGGTGGGAATGGTAGGGGGGAATGGTGAGTGTGAGAGAAGGCAGAGGTAGCAGAAGTGTGGGAGGGTGAGGGTGTGTCGGTAGGAGTACAAGGTACAACAAAGGTGGTTGGCCTGGGGGTGGGAAGGAGCCAGTTGGGGAGGATAGTGTGTTTGAAGGTGAGATTTTCAGGAAGGTAGGGAACCTAGACATCCTAGAGTGACAAGTTTTCGGGTTGGTAGGTGATGGTGGGGATGTGGAAAGTGATGCCAGGAGGTGTCAACAGTGATAAGGGAAAGGACATGGGTGGCTGGGGGAGGGGAAAGGACAGAGGAGCTGACAATAACCTTGACCACAACCATGGTTGTCATAATCAAAAGCCTCATGTTGGACAGGCACAGATGGTGCATGGGAGTGCAATAAGTGGGTGGGCGGAGATGCAGGTCAGCTCAGATGGACAACTGAAAGAGAACCCCAGCAGGCAACATTGAAAATGCTCGGGACAGTGAGATGAGTGTGATGGATGAAGGCTCCGTGTGTGCGGGAGAGTGCTTGCATGAGGCTCCGAAAGGCCCGGCCACACACACACACACACACACACACACACTTCTCCCTCCAGAATCACTTGTGATCTGGCTGCGTGCAGCTGATATGTTAGGGGGGGGAATGCAGTAGGAGGACTCACGAAGCCTGTCAATGAAGCTGAGAGACACCATTACACATTATCCAGTGAAAGTGAATATATTTTCAGATTATAAAATGACAAAATGTATTCAACCGTGCAGCCAATTGTGATCAGGATTTCGTAACTTTCCTTGGCCTACCACTTCATGTGGGTGCTTGTTATGACCAATGCAGTTGGTAAAGTGGGGCTATTTAAAAATCCCAGAGGGAAACTTTAAACAACTGTCATAACCTATAATTTTAAGTGTTATGTTTGAGATGCGACTCTAAATTCAGGAATCAGACCACCAGTTCTTGAGGTTTTACATTAAACTAAATGAAACATTTTATTAATTTACACAGGTTAAAATATATACACATGGCTACAAATTACTACTATCATAACTTTTAACAAATTCCCAAACTAATCTCCATTAAGGCAACAGCAACCCATAGACTTAACCAAACACCTGGCAAAGCATTTTCACCTTACGAATTCAAAACTTGTGGAGCAAGTTGGAGGCTTGCAGCTGCCTTTTGATCTCACATTGCCTCTGCTCTGCACACCCGAAAACTACTGAAGTTATACCTACCACCATTGATTGAATTCAAATTCTCATTGTCTCACCAGCCTCTTTGAACTTCACCTTTTAACAATGAAACCCCTTTCATAGTACCAATTTTATTAGTAATATTGGCTTGGTAGCTGCTAGATAGGTGTCAGTATTCACCCTACTCCTTGAATGCTCTATTCAAAAAATGCAAATGCATGCTATCTCTGTTACATATCAAAACTAGTACATATCAAAGCACCCAGGCTAGCTGGCTTTAATCCAGTTAAGACACACCCACCAGACTAAACCTCTATTTTAAAAGAAAAGTATTTTCCAAAATATGATATACATTAATAGCTTCATGACAGTGCTGCCCTGACATCCGCAGGTGGGATAAGGTTTCCAAAAGCAAATAAAAATAAAAATAAAAACTTTTAATTTTTCATTAATAACATATCCCTGCTCACGTGACAGAGCCACGTGAGGGGACATGTTTCATTACAATTTTTTTTTCAAATCTCTTCATCTCCCTGAGGCAGCTCCATGCCTAACTTACGAGCATTCGCAAAGCTCGCGCTCGGCCCAGCTCGCACTCCCCACCCACCTCCTGCACAGGCAGCGCTCAGCACTGCCACTCACATTTCACGCTGGGCAGGCCTTAATTGACCCGCCATCATGAAATCGCGGTCCAGTGACGATCGCAGGCGGCAGTCAGCTTCCTGACCGCCCCCCATCTGCCCCCGCCGTGCACCCCCGCCAAAGGCAAAATTCTGCCCCTGGTCAATAGTTATCCCTCAATCGACATCACAAAAACAGGTCATGATCACATTGCTGTTTGTGGGAGTTTGCTGTCCGCAAATTCTCTGTTGTGTTTCCTACATTACAACAGTAAGTGCACTGCCAGGAAGTACTTCAATTGGCTGTAAACCACTTTGAGTGGTCATAAAAAGCACTACATAAATGCAAGTCCTTCTTTCTTTGCTGTGTTGTGTCAGAGCCATGCATGCACGGCGGGCTCCCACTGAATGCAGTGGCACATTCGGGTCAGCATTTACTAGGATGCATTGCAATTAATTCAGAACGTAAGGAAATATAACTATTTTATTGTGGCTTATTGCTTCCCTGTTTTTTTTATTTGCAACCCTCCTTTCAGGTCAGGGAACAAAAATCCATCTAGCATTCCAATTGGCTATCCCAGCACTTATCATTCTAATGGCCACTACTGAAAATAAAATTACGGATGTTAGATCACAACTTATTATTTATTTATTGAATTTACTAATAAGTTATTTATGCTTGACTACAACTGCATTATTTCCCCAAGTATTTTTTCAAGCTTTTTTTTTTATCTGATCAAGAAACCCACCCTCTACCAAAACCAATTGAATAATAGTTCAATGCACTAAATTATTACCTTGGCAAACGCTGTGAAGATGAGGGAAATTTACTGATCTCTTTAATATATTCTTGCACTAAAGCATCTTCTAGACTGCTGCATTGCGATCTCAGAGAATCAGTATATGGCACACTGCCTCTGGCTGTGGTCGCAGATGTTTTGCTGCTAGATGTGCTTGCACTCTTTGGCCTCTGATTTTTACCCATCTCGTGTCTAGAAGGGAAGAAAGAGAGTTGACATACTCCAAAGACATTGCTAGAAGTGATAAAACAGACACACGGAACAGTGAGACCAAATATGAACCTGATGATTTGGCACCTTCATTCATGTTCATTATGGGATGGTTTAACAAGCGCTGGTTTCAATATTTAGCTCAGACCCTGAGTCAAAATAATTTGAAGAAAAACTGCCAGCCATTCTGTTTAAAAAGAAAATTTTGGAAGCATGTTGCAAACTCATCATTTCGAACCCTGTAAGATCTGTTTTTATGTTTAGAATTTCATGCCAACATTACAGATTTCCACATTTTCAATTTTTAAAAATCTGAACTAGCTTTTTTTCATTATTCATTCATGAGATGTGGGCATCGATGGTAAGGCCAGCATTTATTACCCATCACTAATTGTCCTTGAGAAGGTGATAGTGAGCCATCTTCTTGAACCTCTGCAATCCATGTGGTGTAGATACTCCCACAATGTTGCTGGTTCCAGGATTTTGACCCAGTGACGATGAAGGAACAGCAACATATTTCCAAGTCAGGATGGTGTGTGACTTGGAAGGGAAGTTGCAGGTGGTGGTGTTCCCATGTACCCACTGCCCTTGTCCTTCTGGGTGGTAAAGGTTGCGGGTTTGGGAGGTACTGTTGAAGAAGCCTTGGACAGTTGCTGCAGTGCATCTTATTGAAGGTATACAATGTAGCCATGTGCGTTGGTGGTGGAGGGACAGAATGTTTAAGGTGATAAATGGGCTGCCAATAAAGCGGGCTGCGTTGTTTTAATCGGTGTCGAGTTTTTTGAGTGATGTTGGAGCTTCACTCATCCAGGCAAGTGAATAGCATCTTAATTGTATATATTAAGGTTAGGTGTCTGGAGGTGGGGGGCAGTCATGGGTTACTTTTGCACATATAAAGAGACACTGATCATGTGGTCTCCTCTACATTGGAGAGACCAAACGCAAACTGGGCGACCGCTTTGCAGAACACCTGCGGTCTGTCCGCAAGAAAGACCCAAACCTCCCTGTCGCTTGCCATTTTAACACTCCACCCTGCTCGCTTGCCCACATGTCTGTCCTTGGCTTGCTGCATTGTTCCAGTGAAGCCCAACGCAAACTGGAGGAACAGCACCTCATCTTCTGACTAGGCACTTTACAGCCTTCCGGGCTGAATATTGAATTCAACAACTTTAGATCTTAAACTCCCCCTCCCCCCATCCCCACCCCGTTTCTCCCCCCTCCCTTTTTTTCAATAATTTATATAGATTCTTCTTTTCCCACCTATTTCCATTATTTTTAAATCTAAAACTAAAACTTTGTTAGTCTTTCCACCCCACCCCCACTAGAGCTGTACCTTGAGTATCCTGCCTTCCATTCTTAATTAGCACTTTTCTTAGATAATATCACCACCTTCAACACCTCTTTGATCCTTTTGTCTGTGACATCTTTTGATTATCTGCTCCTATCACTGCTTGCTTGTCCCCATAACCACCCCACCCTCAACTTCTCTCTCCCCCCGCCCCCCCACCTTAGACCAGCTTATATTTCACCTCTCTCCTAACTATACTCAGTTCTGCCGAAGGGTCGTGAGGACTCGAAACGTTAACTGATTTCTTCTCCACCGATGCTGCCAGACCTGCTGAGTTTTTCCAGGTAATTCTGTTTTTGTACTGATCATGTGCCCCTGTCAGACACAGCCCAACTGGTGACAAAAAAAATCTTGGTCGCTTACTTAAAGCCAAATAAAAAGAAAGTTGCAGCACTTTGTGTACGAAAAAATGACCGTGTGTTTAATTAAAGTGTCTGCTTAAGGACGGTCAGTGGGGTCGTGCCGGAAAGGTGGGCTACTTTGCACTTGCTGATCTGTCCACCATGTTGCTTTACAGGCCCGCTGGCTCCCTGGCTGATCTATGTGGGGTTCAACTATTAAAAGAGTATAAAGTGACACTTACTGACACTGGTGTTGTGGGTTGTAGAGTTAGGAACTATACATTTATAACGTCTCGCTTTGAGAATAAATCTAAAACTCAGTAAAGATTGACTTCTGGTCTCCTCTTTCACCAAGTGGCTATAAGAAGTGTAGCATATCTCATTCCATCATTCTTGTGACTTGTGTCTTGAGATGGTAGAAAGGTTTTGGGAAGCTAGAAGCTGGGTCACTCGCCACAGAATACCTGTCCTTGTAGGGCACAGTATTTATGTGTCTGGTCCAGTTAAATTTCTGGTCAATGGTCACCCTCGCAGTGTTGATGATAGGGCATTTGATGATGCTATTGTCAAGGAGAGGTGGTTAGGCTTGTTACAGAGAATAATTGCCTGACACTTGTGTGGCACAGTTGGTGCATGTCACTTATCAGCCGAATTCAGAAGTCGTCCAGGTCTTGCTACATGCAATCATGGACAGTGTGATTATCTGAGGAGTTGCAAATGGTACTGAACACTGTGTAATCATCAGTGAACATCCTTATTTCTGACCTTATGATGGAGGGAAGATCATTGTTACAGCAGCTGAATGCAGTTAGGCCTGGGACACTAGTTCTGAGGAACTCCTGCAGTGATGGGGCTGAGATGATTGGCCTTCAACAACCACAGCTACCTTCCTTGGTGCTAGGTATGACTCCAACCAGTGCAAAGATTTTCCCGATTCCCATTGACTTCAATTTTATTAGGGCTTCTTGTTGCCACACTCAGTCGAGTGCTGCCTTGATGTCAAGGACTGTCACTCTCACCTCACCACCATGTTTACACCAAGACTGTAATGAGATCTGGAACTGAGCGGTCCTAGCAGAACCCAAACTGTTAGCAAACGTGTAAGTTAAACCATCTAACAAGTATCCAAAATATCAAGTAATATAAAAATTGATTTCCTTTTGACAAGAAAAATTCAGATCTTCTTTCTAACCATGAGTCCAGTTTCAAAATTCAGGGAGAGATTTTACACACTAGTGTTGCTGAACCAGAGTTTCTCACAGCAGGGGCACAAATCTCCATCATGGATGAAGAGGGCTTAGCCATGGAGTGAAAAGTGTGCAATATATGCAGAAATTGCCACACCAATTCCAAGTATGCGAAGGGAGTACTAATTGTATAACAATATTAATGGCTCCTATAATTCATGTAATTTTACTTGAATTTGAATTTTAAGATAGGTCGATAACAAATGAGAATTTTAAATCATATAATATAGCCCTATCATACCATTGGATTTCTTATGACAGTACAGTGCCAGCTATTGCTCAGTAGGTAACACTCTGGCCTTTACATCAGAGGTTGTGGGTCTTTCTCATAATCTAGAGTAACACTCCAGTTCAGTACAGAGGGAGCACTGCACTGCAGGAGGTGCCATTTCTCAAATGTGACATTAAAATGAGTCCCCATGTGCTTTCTCAGCTGGACGTAAAAGTGTCCTGGGCAATAGTTATTCCTTAATCAACATATCTAAAGAAAACTGATTATCTGGTCATTATTACATTACTGTATGTGGGATCTTGCTGTGTGCAAATTGACCTCTGTGTTTCCTATATTGGCAACAGTGATTGATTGTAAAGCATTTTGAGGCAATCTGAGGTCATGAAAGGTGCTATATAAACCATAGAAAAGTTACACTGCAGAAAGAGGCCATTCAGCCCACCATGACTGTGCTGGCCAAAAATAGATAAAAGAAACTAGCCGCTCATTTTAATGCCATTTTCCAACGCCTGGTCCATAGCTTTGTGGGTTGCAGCACCTTCAGATGCAGATCCAGGTAGCTATTAAATGAGTTGAGCATTTCAGCCTCAACCACCAACTTAAACAGTGAATTCCTGACGCCTAACACCCTCTGGTTGAAAAAGATTTTCTTCATGTCCCCTCTAATCCTTCTACCAATCACCTTAAATTTATGCCCCCTGGTAATTGACCCCTCAAGTAGGGAAAACAAATCTCTCCTGTCTACCCTATCTAGGCCCCTCATAATTGTATACACCTCAATTAGATCACCCTTTAGCCTCCTCTGTTCTAAGGAAAACAACCTTAGCCTATCCAATCGCTCCTCATAACTGCAATTTTCAAGCCCTGGCAACATTCTTGAAAATCTCCTCTGCATTCTGTCCAGAGCAATTATGTTCTTCCTGTAATGTGGTGACCAGAACGGTATACAAAATTCTAGCTATGGCCTAAACAGTGTTTTATACAGTTCCATCATTACACCCCTGTTCTTGTATTCAATACCTTGCCTAATAAAGGAAAGGATTCCATATGCTTTCTTGAACACATTGCTCACTTGTCCTGCCACCTTCAAGGTCCTGTAGACATGCACTTCAAGGTCTCTCACTTCCTCAACACCTCTTAATAACTTCCTGTTATTTGAGTATTCGCTTGCTTTGTTTGCCCTCCCCAAATGCATTACCTCACACTTTACCAGGTTGAATTTCATTTGCCACTTCTCCACCCATTCAACCAAACCATTGATATCATTCTGGAGTTGACAGCTATCCTCTTCACTATCAACCACCCTGCCAATTTTTGTGTCATCTGCAAATTTCCCAATCATGCCTTCCACAAACTGCAAGGGCCCCAACACTGAGTCCTGTGGGACACCACTGGAAACCGTTTTCCATTTGCAAAAACATCCATCGACCCTTTGTTTCCTGTCACTGAGCCAATTTTGGATCCAAATTGCCACTTTCCCCTATATCCCATGAGATCTCGCTTTCCTGACCTGTCTGCCACGTGGGACCTTGCCAAATGCCTTACTGAAATCCAAATAGAAAGCATCCATTGTACTATCCTCATCAATCCTCCTTGCTACTTCCTCAAAAATTATATTAAGTTAGTAAGACACAATCTTCCCCTAACAAAACCATGCTGACTATCCCTGATCAATCCCTGCTTTTCTAAGTGACAGTTTACCCTGTCTCTCAGGATTGTTTCCAATAATTCACCCACCACCGAAGTCAGACCGACCGGCCTATAATTTTCTGGCCCATCCCTCGCACTTTTTAAAATAATGGTACAACATTCGCAGACCTCTACTCCTCTGGGACCTCGCTTGTATCTAGTAAGGATTGGAAAATGATCCTCAGAGCATCCGTTATTTCCTCCCAGGTTTCTTTCAACAGCCTGGGATACAGTCCACCTGGCCCTGGTTATTTACCCACCTTCAAGGATGCCAGTCTCTCCAGTACTTCCTCCCTCACTACATTTATTGTATCTAATATTTCACACTTCTCTTTAACTAGAATGTCTGCATCATCCCTTTCCTTAGTGAAGAAAAAGGCAAAGTACTCATTGAGAACCCTGCCCACATCTTCTGCATCAACACACAAGTTACCATGTGCATCTCTGATAGACCGTACATTTTTCTTAGTTATTCTCTTGCTCTAAATGTATTGGTAAGACATCATTGGATTTTCTTCGATTTTACCTGCCAATATTTTTTCGTATCCTCTCTTTGCTTTCCTAATTTCCACTTATACTTCACCCCTGTACTTTCTATACTCCTCTAGGCTTTCTACAGTATTGTCTTTTGAGACTGCCAAAAGCTTTCTTTTTCTGCTTTTTCTTGGCTTGTATACTTCTGGATAACCAGGAGGCTCTAGATTTGGCAGTACTACCCTTTTTGTGGGGACATGTCTACACTGTGCCTGTAGAATCTCACCTTTGAATGCCTCCCACTGCTTTGATACAGTTTTTCCTGTATCCAGTCCACTCTCGCCAGCTCACCTCTCAGCTCAGTAAAATTTGTCTTCCCCCAATTTAGAAATTTTACTCCTGTTCCATCTTTGTCCTTTTCCATAATGATGCTAAATCTAACTGTATTATAGTCACTATCTCCAAAATGGTCCCCCACTGTTACTTCAACCACTTCCTAAGACTAAATATAGAATTGCACCCCCTCTTGTTGGACTGGTTACGTGCTGGCTAAAAAAGTTCTCTTGAATGCAGTTCAAGAATTTTGTGTCCACTGTGCCCTTCACACTGTTCCTATCCCAATTGATGTTAGGGTAGTTGATGTCCCCAGCGATTACTACCCTATTGTTTTTGCACTCAGAAATCTGTCTACATATTTGCTCTTCCAACTCCCTTCCACTACTTGGGGGTCTATAGTACACTCCTAACAGAGTGGCTGCCCCTTTTTTATTTCTGAGTTCAACCCATGTGGTTTCATTTGATGCTTCATTTAGTACCTCACAGCTGTAAATGATTCTTTAACCAGTTTATACCCCCACCTTTCTTATTCTCCCTCCCTATCCTGCCTGAAAACTCTATATCCAGGGACATTGAGCAGCCATTTTTTCCCCTCCTTAAGCCAAGTTTCCATTATAGTGATGATAGCATGCTGCCATGTGTCTATCTGTACCATCAGCTCATCAGCTTTACTTACTATGCTTCTTGTATTTCCATATATACCTGTTAACTCTGCCAAATTCCTGTGCTGTACACTTTTTAACCTGTGCTGTTTCTGCCTTTCAGAGTCACTCATTAATTCTCCATCTCCTATTCCCTGCTCTGAATTTGCCCTTGGGTTCCTATCCCCTGCCAGTCTAGTTTAAACCCCACTCCCAACAGCACTAGCAAATCTCCCTGCGAGGATATTCATCCCAGTCCTGTTCAGGTGTAGACTGTCCAGCTTGTACAGGTCCCACCTTCCCCAGAACCAGTCCCAATGCCCCAGAAATCTGATGTCCTCCCTCCTAAACAAGCTTTCCAGCCACATGTTTATTGGCTCAATTCTCCTACTTTGATACTCGCTTGCACGTGGGACTGGGAGCAATCCTGAGATTACTGTTTTAGAGGTCCTGCTTTTCAATCTCCTCCCCAGCTTCCTAAGGTTTGTATTCAGGACCTCATCCCCTTTCCTAGCTAAGTCATTGGTACCAACGTGGACCACAACCTCTGGCTGATCACCCTCCCCCAGAAGAATGTCCTGCAGCTGCTCCGTGACATCCTTGACCCTGGCACCAGGCAGCATACCATCCTGGAATCACACCTGTCTGTTCCCCTAGCTAACAAATCCCCTATTACTACTGTTCTTCCCCACTTCTTTCTCCTCTCCTGTATAGCAAAGCTGCCTGTGGTGCCACAAACTTGGCTCTGACTGCACTCCTCCGAGGAACCAATGCCCTCACTGGTATCCAAAACAGAAAACTGACGGGTGAGCAGGACCCCAGACACTACCTGCCTAATTTTCTTGGGTCGCCCCGTGGTCACCCATTTCCTTTTTGCATCCAGGTTCCTAAGCTGCGGTGTGACCATCTCTCTGAACGTGCTATACATGTAGCTCTCAGCCTCACGGATGCACCACAGTGATTCCAGCCATCGCTTGAGCTCCGAAACCCAGAGCTCAAAGTTCTGCAGCTGGTGACACTTCCTGCACATGTTGTCCTCTAGGACTCTTTAACATCCACACCTTCCCACATATTACAAGACACGCATTCCACATGACCGAGCTATCCTGCCAGGGCTTCAACTTACTTCCTTTGCGTTAACTTTTACTTTGGTTTATTTATGCAACTTTATTTTACCTGGCCTTAACTTAAATTTATTTCCCTCTTGTTTGTGTTTCTTACTTAAATGTAAGTAGCCCCTTTTAAAAATAATGTGTTTCTCTAATTTTCAGCTACTTGATGACACTCCCTAACAGCAGTTTCTCACCAACCACTGAACTTATGTTTCTTCTGTGATCTTAGGTGCTACTGACTGCCTGTCCCAGGGTCCTCCTCTCATATTCTTCTCTAGGTGCTGCTGACTGCCTGTCCCAGGGTCCTCCTAAGCACTTTCCTCTAGGTACTACTGACTGCCTGTCCCAGGGTCCTCCTCTCGCACTCTCCTCTAGGTGCTGCTGACTGTTTGACCCAAGATCCTCCTCTCGTACTCTCCTCTAGGTGCTGCTGACTGTTTGTCCCAGGATCCTCCTCTCGCACCCTCCTCTGGGTGCTGCTGACTGTCTGTCCCAGGGTCCTCCTCTCGCACTCTCCTCTACGTGCTTTTTTTTTTTTTATGACAATTGGCATCATCAGACTTTTAATTTCAGCTTTTTATTGGATTCAAATTTCACCATCTTCCATGATGGGATTCGAACCCTGGTCCCCAGAGAATTACCCTGGGTCTCTGGAATATTAGTCCAGTGATAATACCACTATGCCATCTACGTGCTACTGACTGCCTGTCCCAGGGTCCTCCTCTCGCACTCTCCTCTAAGTGCTGCTGACTGCCTGTCCCAGGGTCCTCCTCTCGCACTCTCCTCTAGGTGCTGCTGACTGCTTGACCCAAGATCCTCCTCTCATACTCTCCTCTAGATACTGCTGACTGTTTGTCCCAGGATCCTCCTCTCGCACCCTCCTCTGGGTGCTGCTGACTGTCTGTCCCAGGGTCCTCCTCGCACATCCTCCTCTTGGTACTACTGACTGCCTGCCCCAGGGTCCTCCTCTCACATCCTCCTCTAGGTGCTGCTGACTGCCTGTCCCAGGGTCCTCCTCTCGCACTCTCCTCTAGGTGCTGCTGACTGTCTGTCCCAGGGTCCTCCTCTCGCACTCTCCTCTATGTGCTACTGACTGCCTGTCCCAGGGTCCTCCTCTCGCACTCTCCTCTAGGTGCTGCTGACTTTTTTTTTGTAAAAATATACTTTATTCATAAAATATCTTCAATCACATTCAAAACCATTTCAAAAACAACATTACAAGGGTACAATCCAGGTTAAACTTTTACAAAATGTATCACCAGGTGCATCAGTACAAACAATATTACAATCATTTACAGCCTTTCATTTTGATCTGTACAGCCCGAGGGGCTCTAAACAGTTCCCAGTCTCTCGGTGCGCTGTGGTAGAAAGGTCTTAGACAGCGACCCTTCCCCATTGCGCCTTTGCGGCAGCTGCCCCAAGCTTTAGTGCGTCCCTCAGCACGTAGTCCTGGACTTTGGATTGTGCCAGTCCGCAACAATCGGTCGGGGACAACTCTTTGCGCTGGAAGACCAACAAGTTTCGGGCAGACCAAAGCGCCTCTTTCACCGAGTTGATGATCCTCCAGCTGCAGTCGATGTTTGTCTCGGTGTGTGTCCCTGGGAACAGCCCGTAGAGCACAGAGTCCTGTGTCACAGAACTGCTCGGGATGAACCTCGACAGCAACCACTGCATCTCTCTCCAGACTTTCTTTGCAAAGGCACAATCCACAAGGAGGTGAACAACGGTCTCTTCCCCACCACAGCCACCTCGAGGGCAACGTGCAGAGGGGGTGAGCCTCCTGGCGTGTAGGAAGGATCTGACGGGGAGGACCTTTCTCACCACCAGCCAAGCTACGTCTTGGTGCTTGTTGGAAAGTTCTGGCGATGAGGCATTCTGCCAAATGACTTTGACAGTCTGCTCGGGGAACCATCCCACAGGGTCCACCCTCTCCTTTTCCCTCAGGGCCTCTAGGACGTTACGTGCTGACCACTGCCTGATGGACTTGTGGTCAAAGGTGTTTTTCTGCATAAATTTTTCCACCAGGGACAGGTGGTACGGCACGGTCCAACTACTTGGAGCGTTCCGCGGCAGCGTGGCCAGACCCATCCTTCGCAACACCGGGGACAGGTAGAACCTCAGCACGTAGTGACACTTGGTGTTTGCGTACTGAGGGTCTACGCACCGCTTGATGCAGCCGCACACAAAGGTGGCCATCAGTATGAGGGCGATGTTGGGCACGTTTTTTCCCCCTTTATCTAGAGGCTTGTACATCGCGTCCCTGCGGACACGATCCATTTTCGACCTCCAGATAAAGCGGAAGATGGCTCGAGTGATCGCCGTCGCGCAGGAGTCTGGAATGGGCCAGACCTGCGCCACGTACAGCAACAGCGAGAGTACCTCACACCTGATGACCAGGTTCTTTCCCGCAATGGAGAGGGAGCGTCGCTCCCACATGCCCAGTTTCCTTTTCACCATAGCCACTCGCTCCTTCCAGTTTCTAACGCATGCCCCGGTCCCTCCGAACCATATCCCCAGCACCTTCAGGCCGTCAGCCCTGACAGTGAAGGGGACAAAGGATCGGTCGGCCCAGTTCCCAAAGAACATGGCCTCGCTCTTCCCACGATTTACCTTGGCTCCCGAGGCCAGTTCGAACTGGTCGCAGATGTGCATCAGTCTGCGCACCGACAGCGGATCCGAGCAGAAGACGGCGACGTCGTCCATGTACAGGGAGGCTTTTACCTGAGTGCCTCCACTGCCTGGGATCGTCACTCCTCCTATGCCCGGATCCTTCCTGATGGACTCGGCAAAGGGTTCTATGCAACACACGAAAAGGACAGGCGAGAGAGGACAGCCCTGCCTGACTCCAGATTTAATCGGAAAGCTATCTGTTTCCCACCCATTGATTGAGACTGCGCTACTGATGTTAGTGTAGAGCAGTTGGATCCAATTTCGAATTCCCTCCCCAAACCCCATTTTGGAGAGCACATCCCCCATGTAGGTGTGCGATATTCTGTCAAAGGCCTTCTCCTGATCCAAGCTGATGAGGCAGGTATCCACACCCCTGTCCTGTACATAGGCAATCGTATCCCTGAGCAGCGCCAGGCTGTCAGAGATCTTCCTGCCTGGCACAGAGCAGGTCTGGTCAGGGTGAATCACCAATTCCAGAGCGGATTTGACCCGGTTGGCGATGACCTTGGACAGAATCTTATAGTCCACATTCAACAGTGAAATGGGTCGCCAATTTCTAATTTCCTTCCTTTCCCCCTTGTGCTTGTAGATGAGGGTGATGATGCCTTTCCTCATGGATTCTGACATACTACCGGCCAGGAGCATACTCTCGTACACTCCTAGCAGGTCTGGGCCGATCAAGTCCCACAGAGCCGAATACAACTCCGCCGGCAAGCCGTCGCTTCCGGGGGTTTTACTCTTCTCGAAGGACTCGAGGGCCTTAGTCAGTTCATCAGGAGTTAGCGGTTTGTCCAGGCTCTCCCGCGTACTGTGGTCTAAGACCTCCGTGATAGAGGACAGGAAGGACTGGGAGGCCGTGCTGTCCGTGGGCTTCACGTCATACAATCCGGCATAAAAGGATTTGCTGATCCTCAGAATGTCGGACCGTGATGACTTTACTGAGCCGTCTTCTTCCTTCAGGCTGCTGATCACAGAGCGCTCTCTGTGTACCTTTTGGAAGAAGAAACGTGAGCACGTCTCATCCTGCTCCACGGAGCGGACTCTGGAACGGAAGATGATCTTGGAGGCCTCCGAGGCAAAGTGCGAGGCTTGCTGGCCCTTCACCTCTTGGAGCTCCTCCTTGACATCGACCCCCATCGACTGCAGCCGGAGCAGATTCTGCATCTTTTTCTGGAGTCGGGACATTTCCCTCTGTTCCTTTCTAGCTTTCTGGGTGCCTTTGAGGATGAAAAACCTCTTGACGCTTCCCTTGATCGCTTCCCACCAGTGTGTCAGGGACTCAAAGAGGGGTTTCACGGTTCTCCAACCTTTGTAATCCCTCTTGAGCTCCTCAATGTTCTCTGGGGTCAGCAGTTGCACATTTAGCTTCCATGCCCCCCTGCCCACCCTCAGGTCCTTCTCCAAGTGGCAGTCCGCCAGTAGGAGGCAGTGGTCAGAGAAGAACACCGGCTTGACCTCGGTGGATCTGACTGTGAATGCACGGGACACAAACAGGAAGTCTATCCTGGAACGAATGGACCCGTCTGGCCGCGACCAGGTGTATCTACGCTGCGCTCCGTCTGCAGGGTTGCTGAAGACGTCGTGCAGCTTGGCATCCTTAACTGTTTCCATCAGGGATCTGGACGTAGCGTCCAATCTGCTGCCGGCCCTGCCGGATCGTCCAGCCGCATCGATGATGCAGTTGAAGTCACCGCCCAGAATGACCGGCCTGGAGGTCGCCAGCAGCAGTGGGAGCTGCTGAAAAACCTCCAGCCGCTCAGCCCCTTGTGCCGGGCCATACACGTTAATTAACCGGAGTGGAGCGTTCTTGTACATTACGTCTGCTACGAGGAGTCGCCCGCCCACCACCTCCTTAACCTCGGAGACGGTGAAGTTGCCTCCCCGCAGCAGAATACCCAGGCCGGAGGAACGAGAGTCGTTTCCGCCCGACCAGATCGATGGCCCGTGGGACCACCATCGTGACCATTGCCTGTAGGAGCTGAGGTGCGGTATCGCACACTCCTGCAGAAACAACAGGTCAGCTTTGACCTTGGCTAGGTAGTCCAAGGTCGCAACACATCGCGTAGTAGATTTAATGCTACGCACATTTATGGATACAATCTTTAAACCCATTTTAAAGCATTTATTCTCCTACCAAACCCACTGTCTCTGAGAGTCCCAGACCTTTAGTCTGCTCCTTCATACCCGTAGTGAGCTCAAATTCCTTCACTTTGGATGGGCTGAGGTAGATCTCCTTGGCCGTGTTCTGCTCCGGTGGCATCTGGAGGTTCACGTAGAGAGCGGGTTTTGAGATGACCTTTGCTGGAGAAGCTTCTCCAAAACTCACCCCCTCTGGGGTGTTGCTGTTCCCGGCTTCCTGGAGCTGGGGTGCGATGATTGCCTCACTGCTCCCAGATTCCAGGGGCTGTGGTGCACTGGCCTCCTCAGGTTGCAGGCAAAGTTGGGGTGCGCTGGTCTCCTTGTTGTCTCCAATTTTCTGGAGCTAGGGTGTCTCGTCCTCCAACGCCCTGGAGCTTTGCCGCCTCTTCTGTCGGTGCCGCTCTGGCACTTCATCATCCGAAGAGCTGCTGCCCTTGTCATCCGTGTCGGATGGGAGACGCCTCTTGCCGCTTCTCTGGGAAACGCCTTTGCTTCTTCTTCGCTCCCTCTTACTTTTCTTGTTCTTCACCGTCCGCCACTCCCCCTGCTGCTTTTCCACTGCTGCCTCCTCCTCCATTGATTCGCTGTCCTGAGGACTGGGAGGTTCAGGGGGTAGTGCTGTTGATTGGCTCTCTGTTGCCTCAATCTCTTTCTCCACCTTGTCTCTCTCTGTGTCCTCCTTTGTCCCGTTGAGCTCCCTGGGGGCCTTGGTGGTTGGAGTGACACGAAACATTTCTTCTGCTTCCCCCTGGTCGGCTTTGGCTGCCTGTGCGTAAGTACGGCAGCGTTTGGGGCAGGTCCTGTAGAGGTGACTTGCCTCGCCACACAGGTTGCAGCACTTGGCCTGTTTGCAGACTTTTGTCTGGTGCCCTTCCTGTTTGCAGATCTTGCAGAGGGAGGCGCTGCAGTTGGCCGCCATATGACCAGCCTTGCCGCATGAGCGACAATGCTTGGGTTGCCCAGCGTAGACCAGGTAGCCACGGTTTCCCCCGATAGCGAAACTGGAGGGAGGGTGGAAAATGGCTCCCTTACCATCGGTCTTTAGCGTGACCTTAAACAGGCGTTTGCCTGTCCAGATCCCCAAGTCGTCTCGAATCTCGGTGCCGCTCCCCACCTTATCGAAGTACCTGGTGAGGAAGGTGACCACGTCGGCAACAGGGACGAAGGGGTTGTACACATGCACCATCACCACACGTTCCCGTTGCAACGGCAGAGAAAAGTGCGGCTCCGCCGTCAGGATCTTCATCTCCGGCAGGTCTCTCTTCTCCTCGAACACCTCAGGAGCCGGACGCAGTCTGCCACCCGCTTGAACGTCACGTCAAAATAACCACCTTTGCGGGAGTCATGCAGGGTGAAGATCTCCGGAGCTTGGAAGCCGCACGCCTTCAACAGGATCCTCCTGGTGAAGAAGCCCCGATCCATAGGTGATCCTCCTTCGCTGTGGTTCACCGTGACTCGGACGGTGATAGGTAGCCCACGGTATGGATTTGGATTGCGATTGGTTATCGCCCTTCCATCCCGACCTTGCCTTGGCAGGACCATGGTGTCGCCCCTGCAACACTTGATCTTAGCCAAAAGGCCGAAGAGCTGCTTTTTTTTTTGTAAAAATATACTTTATTCATAAATTATCTTCAATCACATTCAAAACCATTTCAAAAACAACATTACAAGGGTACAATCCAGGTTAAACTTTTACAAAATGTATCACCAGGTGCATCAGTACAAACAATATTACAATCATTTACAGCCTTTCATTTTGATCTGTACAGCCCGAGGGGCTCTAAACAGTTCCCAGTCTCTCGGTGCGCTGTGGTAGAAAGGTCTTAGACAGCGACCCTTCCCCATTGCGCCTTTGCGGCAGCTGCCCCAAGCTTTAGTGCGTCCCTCAGCACGTAGTCCTGGACTTTGGATTGTGCCAGTCCGCAACAATCGGTCGGGGACAACTCTTTGTGCTGGAAGACCAACAAGTTTCGGGCAGACCAAAGCGCGTCTTTCACCGAGTTGATGATCCTCCAGCTGCAGTTGATGTTTGTCTCGGTGTGTGTCCCTGGGAACAGCCCGTAGAGCACAGAGTCCTGTGTCACAGAACTGCTCGGGATGAACCTCGACAGCAACCACTGCATCGTGTCGGATGGGAGACGCTTCTTGCCGCTGCTGACTGCCTGTCCCAGGGTCCTCCTCTCGCACTCTCCTCTAGGTGCTGCTGACTGCCTGTCCCAGGGTCCTCCTCTCGCACTCTCCTCTAGGTGCTACTGACTGCCTGTCCCAGGGTCCTCCTCTCGCACTCTCCTCCAAGTTCTTTCTTTTTTTCAATCATCATAGGGTACATTATTTTATAATGACATAAGTATTATACCATGTAATTTTTATTTTAATTCATTCTTGGAATATAGCCAATACTGACAAGTTTTCCTCATCCTCAGGTTCTTTTGAGAAGATGGTGATGAGCCTTCTTCTTGACCGCTGCAGGCCATATGGTTAAGATACTCCCATGGTGTTGCTAGGTAGGGAGCACCTTTAACCCAGTGATGATGAGAAAACTGTGAAGACAGGATGGTGTGTGACTTGGAGATGATGTTCCCATTCACCTGTTGCCTCTGTCCATTAAGGTGGTGAAGGGTACAGGTTCAGGAGGTGCTGTTGAAGAAACCCTGGTTACTTACTGCAGTGTATACTGTAAATAGTACACATTGCAGCTATACTGCCATTATGTTTTTCTGGAGATTCAGGCCGGTGGATGAAATCCTGATTGAGTGATCTACTTTGTTTTGAGTGGTGTCAAGCTTCTTGAGTGTTGTTGCAGCTACACCCATCCAGTCAATTGAAATTTATTCCATCACACTTCTGACTTGATCCTTGTAGGCAGTGGAGAGGCTTTGGGGAATTGGGTTGTGAGCCTAACCACTGTAGAATATCTAGCCTCTGACCTGCTCAAGCAGCTGTATCATTTATATGACCCAGTTGCGTTTCCAGTTCATGGTGGCTCCCAGGATATTGATGGTGAGGGACCCAGTGATGTTAAAACTATTGAATATCAAGAGGAGGTGATTAGGCCTTTGTAGTAATTATGGTTTTATTTAGTGTGTAATGTACCTTTAAGAATAATACGTGCTAGGCATGGTCACATGATCTGTAGTAGCCAGTAGAAGAGTAGTGCAGTGTACCTCAGCAGTCAGTGTAGAGATAGAGTTGAAGTTAAAAGCACATGTGAAGCTGCTGCTGAGTATATTGTAAATAAATTTAAGTTTTCCGCCCAGAGGTGTCTGCAGATCAACTCCACCATTATTAGCACAACAGCCTTCTAGATGGAGATGCTGATTGCCTGACATTTAACTGACAAGTTCCATTCGTGTGACGCATCAGCTTAAGCATGGGCTCGCTGCATGTGGGCATAGACTGCTTCATTATCTGAGGAATTGCCAATGGAGCTGAACACTGCAATTGTCAGTGAGCAGACCCACATCTGTCTTTATGTTGGAGGGATGGTTATGACGGATTAAGATGATTGAGTCTAGGACACTACCTTGAGGAATTCCAGCAGTGATGTGTCAAGACTGAAATGAATGAACTCCAACAGTGTTTTGATTGCAGCTGATATTACTACTGCAAAAGTAAGATCCTTGGGTGGAACCTGGCATGATAGATCCTAACTTTTATTTTTTGTTTAGAAACATGGAGGATGGCTACTGAACAGAGTCACAAAAGAATAAAACATTTATTAAACAAGAAAAAGATTAACTATGTTACACTGCTTCTTCACCCACAACCATACCTTTATAGATATATACAGATTCGTAAGGATAACACAAGGTACAAAATCTATCGTATACCCTAATGTTCACAGTAAGTATACAGCTCACGTAAACCAATAGGTGATCTGTGGTCGGACACACCACACTCCAAGATCAAGTGACAGATGCCACCCAAAGCAGATGGTATGGACCTCTCACTAACTCTGCACCCCCCCACCCCCGCCCCACCCTCAGACACTCGTCACACTGTGAGCCAAATGGTCTCACGGAAACTCTGTCTTTCACACGGGGGTTTCCAACCTCTACTCTCAAAGAACTGACCTAGGAATCTTCCCCCAAACATCATTTTCTCTCGGACATCTTCAACAAGGATCCAGCCGAGTTTTGATATCTCCTCCCGATGTTCCTCTCCCCTGGATTGCCACGGTATTCAAGCTTCACTTTCCACGCAATCTCTCAGATATTCAGCCATGCCAACAGAACACCGCTGCTTCACAGGCCCGTAGTAAGGGGTCAGCAACCTTTGTCTGTCCTCGGGTCTTCTGGCTTCTCGCAATCCCACTTTGTTCCAAGTCTGCTCCCTGCAGCTCTGTTTTTTAAATGAAGCCTTTTCCTCTGCTCCTCACTCTTAACTTCACTTAACAGGATCTTTTTCAGATTCATGTTCTTTTCCTTCGACTAGAAGGTCTTCTTGGCCCACTCGCTGGTTCTGGGACCTTTCTTCTTTGTTCTTAGAACTCTCTGTCTTCACCCCTGTGGCATCTAAAGACCAACTGAACTAAAGCTGCTTTCTGTTTCTACCTGTCTCTCTGTGGGTCTCTCTCTCTCTCTCTCTCTGGAGCTCTGTTGCTAGGCAAGAGCACTGTTTTTTCTACTTGTGTTTGTTTTAACTCCCTAAACTACTAACCCCCTTGGTAACCCAGTTCTTCATTCACTTCAAGAGTTGTAAAACTTCATTAAAAATGCAGGTATACAAACAAGGCTTATAGACTTCTTCGCTCCATTTCACAGAACCTCTAAAATTAAACCAAACCCAGGATTCACCTTTCTCAATACACAAATTAGAAATATAAATTAAACTTAAAGCTCAATCTTGTCCCTTACACCCATAAATACAAATATAAATCACTTTAACTTATCTCTAGTTCCTGACACTAACTATAACCATCCACCTTTGTGCCCACTGTGACTCCAGTTTCCTCCAGATCCCCATTGAATTCAGTTTTACTAGGGTTTCCTGGTACTATACTCAGTTGAATCTTGCCTTGGTACCAATGGCCGTCATTCTCATTTCACCTCAGGAAATTGCCTTGTGTCCAGGTTGATACCAAGGCTGCAATGAGGTCTGGAACTGAGTGGTGCTGGCGGAACCCAAACTGAGCATCAGTGAACAAGTTATTGGTGAGAAAGTGTCACTTAATAGTGATGGTGATGACTGCTTCTATAACTTTGCTGATGATTGAGGGTAGGCTGATCATTGACTGGTCTGAATTCGTCCTGCTTTTTACATTATACAGAGTGCATAATTCCGCTGCCAAGATAAATCCGTGTCCTTTTTAGGTCAAACTATAGTAAGTAAGCGCTGCTTTAAGTCTCAAGTCAATGAGAATTTAATTATTACTTGCGAAAGGAATTTTGCAGATTGGAAAATGTTTATGAGTTCCAAGCTCCAAGTCAGAAGCATCAGGCACTCGACTACTTCTGGGTACAGCGATCTCCATTCTCAAATTTTTTATCTCTACTTCCATTAAGCAGAGCATCCTGGCAAAATTTTCACTTAAATGTCAGCAAGTTATTTGCCTATAGAAAGGCATGATAGCAAACTCAGATCTTCTCCTCATCCTGGTTGATGCTTTGCCTCTCAAGCCCAATTGCAATGCCTCAACTGCTGTCCCGCTGAGATCAGTTAACTCAATATAACTCAGTGCTACATTGAATATGCTTGTTTAAATTGAGCCAAAATCCACTGATCTGACGCGAGAAATGATTGCTTACACATTTTCTTTCAAGATATTTTTATTCATTTACCGATTAACTACTGAAGTTCAGGCTAGGGAGGTAAGGCAAAAGTTTTGGAGACAACAACAATAACAACAACATTTATTTATGTAGTGATTTAATGTAGTAAAGTATCCCAAAGCACTTTGCAGGGGCATTATCAAGCAAAGTTTTGACACTGAGCCACATATTGGTGCAGATGATCACCAAAGAAGTAGATTTTAGGGACTGTCTTAAAGGAGGAAAGAGAGGTAGTGAAGTAAAGGTTTAGGGAGGGAATTGCAGAGCTTAGGTCCTTAGCAGCTGACAACATGGTCACCAATGTTGGAGCGATTCTTAAGTGACCAGAATTGGAGAAGCATAGATATCATGGAGGATTGCGGGGCTGGAGGCGATAATGGAGGTAGGGAAGAGCAAGGACATGGAGGGATTTGAAAACAAGGATGAGAATTTTAAAATCAGGGCATTGTTTAACCAGCCAATGTAGGTCAGCATGCACAGAGTGAAAAAGGACATGACCAGCAAAGCTTTGGATGGCTTCAAGTTTACAAAGGATAGGATGTGGGAGGCCGGCCAGGAATTCATTGGAATAGTCAAGTTTAGAGGTAACTAAGGCATGGGTGAGGGTTTCAGCAGCAGATGAGTTGAGGCTGTGATGGAGTCAGGCGATGTTATTGAAGTGGAAATTGGTGGTCTTTGAGTAGGCATGGATATATGCTCATAAGCTCATCTCTGGGTCAAATGGCCAAGACTACAAATGGTCTGGTTCAGATCTGGACAGATGTGTTTATGGATTGACCATAGGTTTCTGTGGAAGGATAGGTCAAATGTGTTGAATGGCTGTCCTCATGTTTGTGACCTTCAGAGACCCCGGGATATTACTGGTGGGGGCAGGGGGGCTTATCGCGGGGGGGGTGATGTAGTGAATGGCTCACTCGGGAGCTGCCGGGCAGTCGGATTTCCGGGAGTTCCAGCAGTCCTGGTAGTGCCAAGGTCTCATTAGTGAGCACTGCCGGGACTGCAGCCAGTCCCAAGAAGAAGACCCAATGGTTCCTGGAGTATTGTAACTCCAGGGTATTGAACAGGAAGGGTTTGGCCAGTTGAGGGAGGGACAGGGGGTGGGTTTTAGAGAGCAGGTGAGTAGGAAGAAAGGGGGGTACTATCTTAAGGGGGATGTCCCCCGATACGCAAAGGGCACACCCCTTTCCTGCCCTTTTAAAAATATTTAACAGGAGTGGCCTATGAACTCCCGCCCAACTGCCCATGCCAACCATATTATGGTGTGGGCAGAGTATTATCGAGGTCAATTGGCTTGTTAACAAGCTCAATTAACCCTTGATTATTGATTCAAATACAGCAAACGGGCTGCTGATTTTGATGTCCGCCCACCTACCATTATGGGATTGAGCTCAGGGGTGGGCGGGAGTGGGGTAGGGCACCCACTCTATTTTATGTGCCCCCCTGCCAAAAACATGTCCAGCGTAAAATACAGCCCCCGATTACAAATCTCAACTCTAACTAATCAAGAAAATGGTCTCTATAAAGTCGGAATACATTCTTAATAAGCTGAAATATGTCAATCATACTCTCACAATAATGTCAAGTTCCGTCAGACAACTCAAACCAGTGCATTCTGCATTAAATCTTAGTGTCTTTCAGTATTAATTAAGAAATCTTGTTCTTACTTATAGAAAGGGTGTTTCCTCTATGTTGGGTGGACCTTCCATCATCTCCCTGACCACTATAAGCACTTGGCTAACAAGTGTAAATGCATTACATGGCTTGTAATACAAACATACAAATTAAGAGCAAGAGTAGGCCATTCAGCCCCTCTTCTGGACATCATGCATTACACTTTCATTATCCTCAACAGAAGCTGTTCTCAAAAAATATTCACCATTTTATCCATCTTTTGAATTTATTTTTACAATTTTGTTTGGGTTAATCAGTGATTCCCAAACAGCTACACAAACCATTTTAAATTTACTGCGTAATGATATTTAAATATAATTTGCTAATTTGGAATATTGTAAGAAAACTTTGCCAAAATATCTATGCTTGAAAGTGATTAAAAATTGATACAATGAAAAGAAAACATTTGGAATGTGTAAAATACCTTTTAAAATTTGCACTCATCGATTAAACAAAAAATGCCTCAAATTAAAATTGGCAGTCATGTAGGAAGGTAAACCTTTCATTCATTTGGTGTGAATTAACTGAGCAGAAATTAGACACTTGTTTAATATTACCAATTAGGTGACCTGTTGGTGATATATTGGCACACAGTTGAGGTGCTCACCAGACACCAAAAAAAAGATATTACTTTTAAACTTAAGCAGCATCGCAAAAATTGATCAATTTTAAACCTTTAAAATAGCACATCGAACACTTTCAGTCTCGTCTCTTCGCTTTAGCATTCTTGTCCTATTACCAAGATAGAGAGATGTGGCTATTAAGCGCCAAACCAATTACGGTTGTATAACCCCAAATCAGAGCTAATGAAAGATGAACTTGACTCCTCTCTATTACTGGGACATTTTCTAACAGATTAATAAGCATTTTAAGTGCTTTGCCTAGAATATGGCAGCTATTAGTCATTTGTAAGCTGTTACCAATGTGCTGTGTGCATGCACCCATTTGCAGATAAATCAAATAAAGCTGAATCGTAGCAGCAATATCTGGCTGTCACTGATAGTTACTGGCTCAATATCTGTTACAGGTACAGCAGTTAATGAACATTAGCTGCAGTGACTCTTTTATGATTAGGGATCTTCCTGGTACCTAAATTCAGTTTACAGCAAGTTCAAATTGTATACGTATTATAGCCCTCTCCAGTTGCAGACATGATACTGTGGTCTGCTTTAGAGTACTGCCTGTGTCTAGTCCACCTGGAAGAATTCATACACTTGGAATTTTTTTTCTACGACTAAAAAATCACTCAATCAATTTCCAATCCTTAAAGGAAACAGAATAATTACACTGCTGGTTGCACTGTGAAGTCAAACAAGTGATATTACTGTCCCTTAAACACAGGTGCTAAAACACACTGTGGGTATTTTTAACTCTCCATGCCTTCCTAATTAGAATTAACACAATTTTATTCCTTTAAGCTGCTAATTAGCAATTAGCAGTCATTTAATTAGTAATTTGCATATATTTTTCTCAAATAAAGTTCTAGTGCGCATTGGCCTGCATAACCCATATTTTAAAAAAATCTTGACCATGCTCTGCAAGCTATGTTCTCACTGATGCATCAATGTGCACTTGAAGTACTTGTGTCATGTAGGCACACATACATAAAACAGAAATACAGAAATAAAACAGATGATTGGCAAATGCAGTGGCCTGTCATAACCAAAAATATTAAGTTTGATTTTATTGCAAGAGAGTCTGTGATTTGAAAGGTCACAGACCTGAAATGCTAACTCTGTTTCTCTCCACTGATACTGTCATAACCGGCTGAGTATTTCCAGCTTGCTCTGTTTTTAATTTCAGAATTCTGCTTTGTGATTCTATTCTCCAATTCTTTTTTCATGAGAACATAAAACCAGTGGCATAACCTATAATATAAAAAGGAGTTGTTAGTCTCTAAAACCAGGGCCATTAGCTGGTGGTAACATAAATGGAAAAAGTTTAAAATACTCAGCAGGTCAGGGGGCATCTGTGGAAGAACAGAAGTCAATATTTAGGGTTGACTACTCTTCCTCAGGACAGGAGTAGAATCTTAGGCTTGGAATTTTGCTGACTGATTTCTCTCCCACAGGTGCTGCTGACCTGCTGTGTATGTTTCCTTTTTCAGATTTCTAGCACCTGCTATATTTTGCTTTTTGTTTCCATTGGTTCATCCCTATCTCTGTAACTTCCTCCAGCTCCAAGATCTCTGCACCCCTTCAATTTTGGGCTCCTGTGCATTGTTGATTTCCCTCGCACATGATTGGCAGCAATACTTCTACTCCTAAATTCTGGGATTCCCTCCCTAAACCTCTCCACTTCTCTACCCTACTTTCCCCCTTTAAGAAGCTCCTTAAAATTTACCTTCTTCTTTGACTCAGGTTTTGGTCACTTTTCTAAAATCTCCTTTTGTGACCAGGTGTCAATTTTTTCCGATAATGCTCTGTGAAGCACCTTGGGATGTTTTGCTATGTTAAAGGTGCTATAGAAATGCAAGTTGTTATTGGTGTTAACTGAATAAGTCAAATTGTCTTTCTGCTACGCGGAATTCTGGGAGCCTCACTGATCTTCTGGAGATTGCATTCAATGATTTTGCATGGTTCATGTGCAAATAGAAATCCAACAACGTAGCCTATAAGCATCCAAGGGACTCCTATTTCTGATTATCAAACTGTCTGTTTATGTAGACAGCAAGAGTCATATTCTGACAATTAACAGGCTTTAAGGGGTCGCACTCAGCAATTTCAGTAGCTTTTCTACAAAGAAAAACTGTGGCTTTGATGGTTACATAGAATTGCATAGCATTTATCACATAGAAGGAGGTAATTCGGAAAAACAGTTCTATGCTCGACTTTATGCTCGACACAAGCCTCTTCCCACCTATGGGCCTGAATTTTAATGTTTGGACCTGCATGCAGTAGGGGAGGCCGGCAGTGAGCTGGGAATCCAGAGGTTTTTTTTTTAATCTGTATTTTTTATTTCCCCAATTCCCAGTTTTACTCAATGGGGTCAGGGTGAGCCGAATAATGCGAATGATGAGGAAAACGGCACCATTGTCAGAACAGCCAGCTGGAATGATGTCTGTTGTTCCGATCACTTCCGTTTCATCTGTGAGAAAAGGGCACTGCCCTGCGTCGAGGCAGCTGATATTGAGAAATATTGTTCCTGAAGAGAGACTGGGACACAGAACAAGAATGTCCAAAGATCCCCAGCCCCTCCTCGCTTCCCCACAATCCACGACTGCCCAAGGCCACGTCCGAAAGGTGAAAGTTCATCTATTCCCCTTTTCTCCCAGGTGGAGCCTCCTGCAGCGCCACCAGTGGTGGGAGGCGGGAATGACAGTGTGACGGTTGACATTGGAAAACCTCATTATAAATCCAGGCAGGGATCCAGTGACATGTAACAGGACAGATGTGCTGCATTTCTCTAGCAACTTTCACTAATTCAGATGATCCCCAACCTGATTTTGCAGCCAATGAAGCAACTCCTTACAGTGTTTTCATAGTTGTCATGTCAGAAACGAGGCATTCAATTTGCGCGCAGTAAGCTCTCACTGGACTCAGAATTAAACTCGGTCACATCGGAAATACTCTTTGGACTTTTTCTTCTCGGACTCTTTGCTCCTGTTCAACTCCCTGTTCCTTTCGCACACTTGTCAGTGGCTTGTTAATTGAACCATGATATTTGCACCTAACTTTCAGGTTGCCCAACCAATTGGAGCAGGTGGGTGTGATGAGCTCCACCATTTAAAGGGAGCCTGCAAGGCTCTGAATGAAAGCATTCTAGAAATGCCAGAACCGAGCCACCAACTGGACAAATGGAAAGCCCATATGCAAAGGCTGCACCACGGTTCTCAAATGTGACCCTGGACATCTTGCTGCAGGCTGTAAGGACCTGCAGGAAGGCTCTGTGTAATGCAGGCAGTAGAAAGAAGGGAGCCTCAGAGAGCAAGCAGATGTGGCTGGAAGTGGCAGAGGGGGTCAGCACCAGAAGTTGGTACCTCACTCCTGAATATGGTGCCGAAGGAGGTTTAATGATCTGATCAGGACAGGAAACGTGAGTGGCATTCCACATTCAGATGCAAACCCCCTCACTTTGCCTTTCACAGCCTTCTTCTGTACATCATTCCTCAGACTCAACAAACATTGCAGGTGCATCCATCCATCTCTCTCAATTAAGCCATCTTCTGATATTCCCATCTGACCAGTCGCCTCTGACACTCACCCTCATCTTATTGCAAAGTCACACCAATCCCTCACAGTGACCATCTACAAATGCTGCCCTTCCATCCTCTCAAAACATTTTCACAGTTTTTACTCATAGGTCTCTTCTTTCTCTTCTCGCAGAAGAAGAGAGCACAGAACACCAGGGAGAGGCAGAGAACAGGAGGTGGCCCTCCAGTCATTTCCATCTTGACAGCTGTGCAGGGAGACAATGGAGGTAAGCCAGGTTTCAGCATACCCCAGATACATGGTGACAGAATTAAAGATAACACAGCCACATAGCATTGTAACATGCACTCATGTAAATGTGATGTCAACAGCCATTGAAATAAGATAATCTTGCACAATGATGGCTTAGAATCCTCTCACCTTCAGTTCTAATTCATGTTTTTCATCACCCACAGGTCCCATAAGCATCCCTGAGCCATTGCTACCAGAGGTTGAAGATTCCTGTGAGTCACTCACTGTGAGGATGCACCGTAGCAAGACTCATGCGCATCCTCCACCTGCTCAGATATGCACACCTCCATGGGCCGCCCAACAGGTATTTGGGTGGTCTAATGGTGAAGCATCCATCACAAGTGAGCACAAGCAGGTGGTGGAGACAGGAACAGCATTGGAGAGTTCCCATTGGAGAGCACAGGGTTCCCCAAGCTCAGCTCAGCTGGATGCAGATGCTGAACCTCAGGGCTCCCTGGTGTCCTGTGCTCTCTTCTTCTGCAAGAAGAGAAAGAAGAGACCTATGAGTAAAAACTGTGAAAATGTTTTGAGAAGATGGAAGGACAACATTTGTGGATGGTCACTGTGAGGGATGGGTGTGACTTTGTAATAAGATGAGGGTGAGTGTCAGAGGTGACTGGTTAGATGGGAATATGAGAATATAGCTTAATTGAAAGAGATGGATGGGTGGATGGGTGCACCTGCAATGTTTGTTGAGTCTGCGGAATGATGTACAGGAGAAGGCTGTGAAAGGCAAAGTGAGGGGGTTTGCATTTGAATGTGAAATGCCACTCACCTTTCCTCTCCTGATGAAGAGAACTAATCTGGAGCAGAAAATATGTGGGGTTCTGTCGGAATTTCCAGGCACACTGCATATGAATGGAGAGAGATTGGAGGAATCAGTCTCTAACATGAGTGCCATGATTTCGCAGGCCTTTGCACTGATATCTGCATCCATGGAAAATGTGCCTCCTAAGAGGAGTAACAGGGTTGACAGTCCACCAAGTGCGTGCTAGCCATCATCAATGGCTGCACTCAGACTGCCATCTAAGCGTGATGGAGGAAAGTCTCACCTTGACCTTCTCTGAAGTGTAACAAAATGCTCTCCAACTCCTGATTAGTAGGGAAGTGTGTGTGGGCCATGAGAGGGTAGATGCTTGATAGACACCCCATCTACCACCTTAAACGTTCACTTCCTCTATCACTAGCACACACTGGGAGCACAAGATGCATTGCATCGAACTCGCCAAGTCTCCTTCAACAGCACCTTCTAAGCCCACGGCTTCTACCACCTAGAAGGACAAGGGAAACAGACACATGGAAACACCACCACCTGCAACTTCCCCTCCAAGCCACACACCATCCTGACTTTGACCTATATTGCCATTCCTTCACTGTCACAGGGCCAAAAAACCTGGATTTCCCTCACAGCACTGTTGATGTGCCTACAGATGGACTCAGTGGTTCAGGAAAGCGGTTCCCCATCACCTTCTCAAGGGCAGTTAGGAATGGGCAACAAATTTTGGCTTTGTTGGCAGCACTCAGATCCCATGAAAGAATAAAGGAAAGTGGGGAATCTGCTCAAAGCATTTCCACTCCACACCTTTGCCCGCCCCCCCACCCCCCCCAACCCCCCCACACCCATCCCCCGCCACCCACCCCCCCTCCCTCTCAGTCAAAGTTCTAAATGCTGCTTCCTTTTCCAATGATTGAGTCTGCTCCTCACGGGTGTAGGTGGGCCAATCTTTGGCAGGGTCCTTATGGCTCCAAAGGATTTCAGACAAAAACATCTGAGCAGTCAGAGCAGGGATCTGAGTGGCCTACCTCTACCTCTGTTGAAGCCACGTGGGTTGTACTAAGAGTATAGGAGAGGAAGAAAATGAATTATACTTGTACAGGGATATTCACTTGGGTTCTTAAGACTGCGTTAAGTCATCACATTTCTCTTCCTATGAATTATAAACTTTATTTCGAAGCTCCTTTCATTGCCCCACCTTCCCATTTTTGACTGCAGCTGCTAAATGGCTTTCTGCCTTGTGAAGAATGATATGACAAAAGTAAAAAATGAGCAGTGAGTGGCTGTAAGAGGAATGAATTGTTGCTTCATGCTGGGCGGGGGCCACATTGGGTTCAGAATTGGTGTGCCAAATGTCGGCACTGTCTCCAATTAACTGAGTCAGTCTTGCCGCAGTCAGTCCGTCCCAGGCATCCCTGGCAGCTGGAAGCGGCTACAAGTGTCCTCACCATTTCAGGTTCCTCCTCCACCTCCTGCTCTTCCCTTAACTCTCCATCCAAAGATGCAGAGCGGTCATCGCCTTCCTCCTCCTGCAGTTGCAGTCCTCGCTTCTGCACAAAGTTTGGCACACCACTATCATTCTAGAAACCCTTGCTGGTGCACACTGAAAGGCACTCCTGGATTATGCCGGCATCTGAACCACGTCTTCAGCATTCTGATAGCCTGCTCAATGACACTACTTTTGCTCAGATGGCTTTGGTTGTATCTTTCCTAGGAATCAGTCGTAGGGCTCCTCACAGGTGGCATCAGCAACATTCATAGAGGGTAACCCTTCTCTCCAAGGATCAATCCACCAACTCTGTTTGCAGTTACAAAATGAAGGCATTCTGACAGTTCCCTGGGCATCTTGCACCGACGTATACAGTGATCATTCTCTCTGTTACACACTAGCTGGACATTAATAAAGTGGAATTCCTTTCAGTTATTAAATACTTCTGGGTGATCCAGGGGGGCACATGATTGGCACGTGTGTGAAATCTATGATTTCCTGTGCCTATGGGAGTCCAGCCAGTGCAGCAAATCTGAGGAATCACTCATTCTGACTGGCCTCATCTGTTTGCCCTGACAAACATGTCACTGTTCACCTGGAATTTCACTTGTGGACCTCAGATTATGAGATTCTACAAACATCTCCTGCAGATTATTGCAAGGCTGATGGCAGAGAAGCACAGATCCAAGCCAAAAAAACTCCAAGGCAGCAGAAATAACCTTCAAAATCTAGGAAATCAGCTCCAAAACAGTGAAAGCACACTCTCAGAAGAAAAGGCCTTCAACTTAGGCAAGGATGCAGCTGTCATATCCCAGCATTTAAAGGCTTTCTGTCAATTGTACAGCCTCGGCAACTTCCATTGTCTTCCCATCTTATTCAACCTGATGAATTCCAGGAAGGCCTGGAAACCTAGATGCTTAGGGTTAAAGACAGAATCCAAATTTAAAACTGCAGCTAATTAGCATGCAACATTTGCAAATGTCAGTTTCCAAAGCTCTAACAAACATGCTCGAGTTAAACGGAAGTCAGTGGGTTCTTGCTGCCTTCTCGATACAATGACAGTTTCTTGTGTTGTAACCTGTCATCTACACAGAAGCCCACCCATCCCAGCAGGTTAAAATTCAGCTCACTTGCAGGTAGTCTGGCAGATCCCTCGTCCTTTGTAGAAATCATCCAGTCATTCAGTCCATTGAACTTAACAAAATGAGAATCAGGCAATTGCTATAAAGGGTGGGTGATCCTTGCTATCAGATTACCATCCCTTGTTGCCAACACCATATTGGGTGACAAAGACAAAACTCTACCCCAAAGTACTGAGATTTGTGTACCTCCATCGAGGTGGTTTCAGTCAACTTTCAAGTGATTGAAAGTCTTAAACAAAACCAGTTTGCACATATATTTTCAACCTGTCTGTAATAATTACTTGCATATCAATATTTTCCATCACATTGACTTGGATATCAAATTGTATTGCTTTTGAGGTTTTCACGTTACTTCATATTGAAATAAGATCACAACAGATTGGCTACTGGGATGAATATCTATACTGAAAATAATTATTCTAAAATGAAGATACTGGCATTTCAAACATCACTTCTTTTCCATGTCTAATTTCCCCCTTGCCCTCTTGTTCAATTTTCCTCTCCTGAAGGCTCAGCCTGGGATGTGGTTTCACAGACACTGTGGGCATTATTCATTCATGGTCCTGGACAGTGAGTGTTGAAAGCTATATGATTGCGTCAGGGATGGTGTCAGGGAGGTAGCCTCACACCTGAGCCTGAGCCTATTCCTGTCCTCACCCAAGATCCACACCAGTGCATTTTCAACTGGAATCATTGGACAGTGATCAGATTGAGGGAGAAATGTTTGGGCAGAATGGGGAGCTCAATGCTCTTCTTTATGGTACATTTGAAATTCACCAGAAGAAGCAAATGGAAACCTGGGGCTGAATTTTCTGGTTGGTGGGGGGGCAGAGCGGGTGCAGGCGGGCGCGGACCATTCACCATTTTACGCGGGTCAGGCCAATTAAGGCCCGCCCAGCGTACTTCACAACTCCAGTGCACAGCGGGAGTGGGCGGGTGGCGGCGGGCATGCTCAGGCCGCCGGGTCCAATGGCGACCCAGTGGCCGCCATAAAGGAAAGCCCAGGCAGCCTCGGAAAGGCTGCACTCAATGGCTGGACGAAGGCTGTGCAGAGGGGCAATGAAGTTCATGCAACTCCGGAGGGTAGGACATCGGGGCAGGCCAGACCAGAAGGTAGGGCGAGGGGCCAGTGTGCCCCTCATTTCTCGGATGACTACCTTGCTGCCCTCCTCGAGGAGATGGCAGCATGGTGGGAGGTGCTGGTTCCCCAGGATCGGAGGAGGAGGCCCCCCCATATGACAAAACGTGCCTGGGAGGAGGTAGCGGAAGTGGTGAGCTCTTGCAACGTGGTATAGCGCACCTGGATCCAGTGTCGCAAGCGCTTGTTGCGCTCTGGCAGGGTGAGTACCATGTTGGCATTGGTCATTTAACCCAACAGGTTGGCTTACCCCACTGCTGCACCCCTCCCCACCACAAGTCTGAGTGTAGGGACTTTATTGAATCATTGACGGCGTGTGTCCTTTGCTGGGTGGGCCAGCAGATATTGCCCATACTGAGATCAGACTGAGAGATGATGAAGAGATGTGTTTTTCCCCCGCAGCATGTGTTACACTGAGTCCCACATGACTGTTTTGGGGGCAACCTGGAGGAGCTGCACCTAAGCGCTTTACTTGAACTGCAGGACATGTCCAAGTCAGGGTGATGACATGATGGGAGGGGAGCTTCAAGGTGGCGTGGCAACGAACCATTTGCTGCGCTCTGTGCTCCATGTGCTTGCGCCTCCTTGCTATGGAAGGATATACCATGTGGTGCCTAATGTGATGTAGGCAGTATGTGTCCAAGGGGGGCTGTGGGAGGGTGGAGAACTGGCCTCGTATCTTCGTGTGTGTTCAGCAGCAGCGGGGTGAGGAGACTGTGGAGCCCTGATATGTCCCACTCTGGTTGGGGTGGGCCGTGCGCGAAGAGAGTCCATGTGCAATTTTCACTAATCAATGCTCGTCTCTCATTCTCAGGAGAAGAATGCTCATAGCGTGGCAGAGCGTGTGAGGACTGGCGGTGGGGGCAGGCGCAGATCACCATTCTTAGCCGCTTCGAGCAGGAGGCCCTGGATCTGGAGAGGCACCATGCGCCCAGGTCCACTGGTGTCAGTGAGGCTGGGGTGCCATGGCCAGGTATTTATACCCAACAGTGAGGTCAACATTGTTCTCCCAACAGCCATAGCAGTGCTGAATGTTAATTGATTTAATTTTGCAACATGGCTTGACCATTGGTTATGGAAGGATGAGCACATAATGATCCGGGGGACAGGGATGCACTTTGACATTGTCGCCACGTTAACTGATCCACTGTCCTTGTTCTTCCTTTCAGCATCATCGGAGCAGGGCCGGGAGGAGGAGCAGCAGAGGCCCCCTCTCACACCTGAGGGGGCTGAAGTCTCACCAGTGTCACACCATCTCTGCAAGGCAGGCACCAGCGCAGATACAAGCACCTCGGTGGGAATTCGAACATCGGCTAGTGTCCCGGGGCATAGTGGTGAGGGCACTTCACAGTCACTGGAGGAGCTGGCAAGGTCAGAGAGTACACGTGGCACCAGCAGTCGGAGGACTTCAGGGGACCAGGCACATGCTCTGTTGGTGCCTGATGATGTGCCTCTGGAGTCGAACACGATGCAGCAGGTGCAGGAAATGCGGCCGGATGAGCAGAAGCATTTGTGGTAGATACATGAGACTACGCTTGGCTTGGTCTCTGTGATGGAGGAGTCTACGTGGATGATCGCCGAAGCAACAAGCCACATGTCCGAGCGCCATGCGTCCTCCATGGAGAGAGTGGCAACTCTCCTCCAGGAGACCCATCAGGGCTTCCTGGGGATGCGCTCTGACCAGCAAGCCCTCACATCGGCATTGACCTCAGCTGGTCAGTGCCAGTGTGGGAGATGGTCTGGGCACCAAGTTTCCCAACTCGGTGCTCATCCATCCACCGGTGAGCAGGAAGTCCAAAGTGACCTCACGTCGACGCAGCATCTGCTTGTCGTCTCTGTGGGCACCTCTCACGGTGCTCCGGATGAGGGCGGCAGCTCCTCCATCCAGTGAGGCTGCGACGATTGGGGTGATGCCAGCTGTGGAACTGGCAGCTCCTCCTAGGCGGGGCCAGCACAGGCTCCACAGGCCAGAGGGTGACCGCCAAGGTCATTGAGGCCAACAGGACAGCAGAGTCACCAGGCTGTCTCAGATGCCACTCCCAGCGATGGGGCAGCACCAAGACGTAGCACCTGGAAACATAAACATAAGGCACCTTAGGCACACCACGGGTTTATCGCTGGTGCTTTTGTGTTGGCCCAAGTTGAGGTCTTTATGATTTGCTTTGAATTGGAACACCATTGTCAGTTTTTTGGATTAAGTTTCTTTGCTTGCGATATTAAATTCAGACATGTGACCATGGCTGAGGGTGCCTCTTTTCTTCTGCATGTGTATGGTTTCCAAAAATGTTAGGCGTGCTTTGTGGGACATTCAGCTTTATTAACAAGGCCCTTAGTTACTGTTCATAGCCAGGCAGATTTGGCACTTAGGTATCGAATATGGAGCCTACAGCCCAGGCTTGTCCTGGAGGTCATATGTGGTGTGCTGGCTGAAGGCTCATTGGATTAAAGCCTCCTGGGTGTCCCTGCCTCCCTGCAGGATGTCAGTGTCTACCCCCTCAGCATTTCCCTCAATGTTCAACCGTGGACACACTGCTGGACTCATCGTGTGCAGCCGCAGCCACTGCATCGACGTCTTCATCGCCCACTGCGTCCCCCCTTTCCAGCGCAAGATTGTAGAGAGTGCAGCATGCAACCACTATCACCGAGACACGATCTGGGGGGTACTGGAGTGCGCCTCCTGAGCGGTCCAGGCATCAGAAGCACATCTTGAGAGGACCGATGGTTCTCTCCACCACAGCCCTTGTGGAGGCGTGGCTCCTATTGTATTGCTGCTCAGTCTCTGTTCTTGGATGGCGGAGAGGTGTCATGAGACACCTTCTGTCACCCAGCAGCCAACCATCCAGCCGAGCCGGAGCACTGGAGAGCCCCTGCACCTGGGAGTGTCTGAGGGTGTAGGCTTTGTGCGAGCTGCCTGGGTACCTTGCACAGACTTGTAGAATCAGCATCCTGTGATCACACACTATCTGCACGTTCATGGAGTGGAAGCCCTTCCTGTTGATGAAGGCACTGGGCTCACCTGCTGGTGCCTTGATGGCCACATGTGTACAGTCTATTGCGCCCTGGACGCGGGGGAAGCCAGCAATGGCTGCGAAGCCTCTGGCTCAGTGTGTCTGACTTACCTGGTCCGAATGGAAGTGGATGAGGGTCAATGCACAGCTGAACGGAGCGTCAGTAACGTGCTTGACACAAGTGTGGACAGCTGATTGGGAGACACTGCAAAGATCACCCACCAAGCCCTGGAAGGAGCCAGAGGCATAGAAGCTGAGAGCAGCTGTGACCTTCAGAGCCACTGGCATGGGATGTCCACCCAACAGTTAGCGGAGATCTCAGGCCCAATCATCTGACAGATATAGTTGACTGTCTCCCTTGAGAAATGGAGCTTCCTTTGGCACTGCACCTCAGCCATATTGAGGTAGTTGCTTCGCTGCCTGTTAATCAGGGCAGCTGGATAGTGGCGTCTTCTGCGGCCCCTTCAGCCTTGGTCCATCTCTTGGCCCTGCACTCCTTGTGCCTGCACCTGTCCTCCAAAAGGTGGCTCCCCTGGAGGCTGATTGTCCATTCCTGGCCTCCTCCCCCTTCTAGCCCTCCCTTCCCCCTCAGAGGAGCTGCCTCCAGTGGACAGTTCAGCTCCCTTTCCCAGGCTAAGGGAAGGCTTCCTGAGACCTGCAGGCCCAGAAAAGACTACTCACTGCAGAGTGCTGACCTGAAGGTTAAGAATTCAGACAAAGCAGCTGGAATGCAATTTGAAGTACTGCAGATCACACAGGCAAGTTTCAATAACTTTGAAAAATAAATGCTTGACAGTGCACACTCGCGACCCCAGTGAGCCCTCTTACCACCCCACCCCGCCCCCCGCCGGATGAGGTTTATACAAATGTCTCCTATCCGTCTGCCCATTGTGCCTATGCGCTGACCCGAAGATTGCATGGGCGCCGTAAAATTGGCGTCGATTGGAGAGTCAAAGGCCTTAAGTGGCCCATTAATTAATAGCAGGCGCACTTCAGACATCATCACGCGCCCGCCCAATGAAATATTACGATGACGCGCGGTGACGTCGGGACGCTCGCCCGACGTCACCGTGCGTCATTTTACACGTGGACAGGCCCCGCACGCCAAAGGGAAAATTCTGCCCTGGTTTAACACCTGATCCTAAGGACACCATATTTGATGATGCTGCACACCTTCAGTATCACAATGATAGTTGTTCAAGTCCTAGAGTGGTCTTGACCCAGTTCATTCTGTCTCAGAGTTGTGAGTGTTACGACTTGAGCCAAAACTCTTGAAATCTGAAATAAAAGCAGAAAATGCTGGAAATACCCACTATGTCAGGCAGCACCTGTGGAGTGAGTAGTAGAGTTAACGCTTAAGGCTGTTAATCTTTCACCAGAGCCTATAGTCAGCCTCTATCCAGTACAACTTTTGCTGAAATACATTTTTGATTCCAGACCAATTTACCCAGATAGTTCATACAATGACTGTGTTTCTCGTGCAGCTGTTACCTATGTAAACTGTGAAATACTGACAATCTCCTGTATTTATTCATGGAGCACAGAAAACACAAGTCAAGGTATTGCCTTGAAATATTTTTGAGCAGTTTGCCCTGACAAATAATTGAATTGACATAAAACAAGACTGTTATTTAACTAGAAAAGCAGATTTTATCCATCATTTTCCTGAATCTACCTCCCCACTTCACCCCATTAAGAGGTTTGGCATCTTCCTACTCCAGTCAGTGCTAGTCACATATCCGGATAAAACTACTGCCTAGTCAAAAACTGTTAAAAGTTGCCAACACACGAATAGCTAAAATTATGCTTGAGGTCTCTGTCAACCTATCTGAGATCAAGAAGGTGAAAAATCTATTGCATAATATCACAGTGTAGCTCACTTACTCTTGCTGGAAGCTACTTACATTCATAGGCAAGGAGCTGTCCTCTGCAGGCAAAAGGAATTTGTCCAGGCATTGCACCATTTTTGAATTGAACAAAAGCATGGGGGACAAAAGTTCCCTGGTGCATTCTCTATGCCAATGCCTTGACCCCTCAGATCTGACTTGGCAACCAATCAGCACCCTTTTCTCATGCAGTGTAAATTGTTGCTCCCTTTGAAATTTAGCTTTCTTCAACACCATGTCTCTTTTTTCAGCAATAGGAATTGTTATGTTTGCAAATGCAGCAACTGGCAAATTCTGCACCAGCAGAATCACACAAAAAATTCCGTTAATTTTTTTTGGGTGGCGTTCATGGGAGATATTGGCCAGCATCAGCGAGAACCATTTGCTTTCTTTTAAATTGTGCCTTGGATCTTTAATAGCAATTTGAACTACTGGAACAGCTAAATGGAGATTTGGATTAATGTCCCATTCAAAGCATGGTCCCTCCAGTAATGCTACACTCTACTAATACTACCTTAAAGTGGCAACAATAGAAACATTGTGACATAAACCTATCTTAAGATGCCCCAATTTTATGATATGTGCAGGTAATACTTTTTGCTTTTGATGAAAGTCACTCTGGAGAGGGAAGATTTTTTTTCGTTCATTCACGGGATGTTGACAGAGCACAAGCAATCTGCCATCACCTTCTTACGTACTGTATTGTAGGGCTCCAACAGACCGGCCCAGGTACCAGAACCTCATTTTCAACATTCCGATGATTTAATCCACCAAAATACAAGTTGCAGCATGAGCCTTGTTGTACCTTCTCTCTGCTACACTCTGAGGCTGCCGCACAGGCAATCATTAGCCACGTCCTCTGCGGGTAGCCCTTGTTCCTGAGGAGCCAACCCTGCAGCCTTTCTGGACCCTGGAAGGCATCAGGAATCTGAGACCAGTGAGAATGTAGGAGCCATGGGCACTCGCTGGGAACTGTGCGCAGACCTGCAGGACGCATTTGTGGTGGTCGAACACCAGTTGAACATTCAGCAAGTGGAAGACCTTGCTGTTGATGTAGTTGACTGCTTGTTGCCACGGAGATCTGAGCGCCACATGAGTGCAGTCGATGGCACCCTGCATCTGTGGGAAACCTGAGAACTGTGCAAATCCCAGTGCTCTCGCTTCCTGGCTTTCCTGATCCTAGGCAAAAAGCACAAAGTTGTGCATCCGCACGAAGGTGGCGTCCGTGACTTCCTGGATGCATCTATGTGTGGGGGGCTGTGATATCCCACAGAGGTGACCTGTGGAGCCCTGGAAGAAGCCACTGGTGTAAAAATTGAGTGCTGTGGTCACTTTCATGGCCACTGGCAGTGGATGCCCTCCATGTCCCTGTGGCAGCACATCCTGCAGCAGGTGGCAGATATGACTGACCAGTTCCCGGGGCATGTGTAGTCTTCGATGACACTGGTTCTCAGCCATCTGCAGGAATGGCAAGCACCATCGATAGACCCTGGGTCTAGCTAGACACCGAACAGCTCACTGTGGATCTTCAGCACCGTGCGCAGGAGCCCCAGCTGCCCCTTCCTCTTGAGGGTGCTGCTCCTCCCTTTGTCCAGCCAGGCGCCTCCGTTACTCTCTTCTCCTTCGTCTCTGCTCCCTGTAAGCCATGAGGCATACAGCTAGTGCACCAGGCTCCATGTTCCTGAGTGGTTTAGCATGGGTGTACTAAGAACCTCTCTTGGTTAATTGTGAAGGCAGGCCCCTTCATGCGTCCCAGAGAGTGCTGGCCATTACTTGGATGGTCAGACTTCAATACGCTGCATGGCTACCCGAAACACCAACCACATCCACCCCACTCAATCTGACTGATTGGCGAAAGCTTCACCCACTGGACTGTGTGCTGTGCTCTGAACTCAGGTCCAGCCATTCTCCTAGCCTGCACTGCAAGGCTGCATTGTTAGCTTGAACCATGGGGGAGAGTGGTTCAAATCTGAATGATGACATTGCAAGGGGCTGTGAGCACTTCCACCAGTGACTGCTCCATGGCCAGCTTTTGCAAGGAGGCTGTATACCTTGCCCAGTCATCCAATTGTTCTGCAGTCCACTAAAACGCTCATTAGCTTGTAGTCTGTACCCAAGGGGTGAAAAGCTCTGCAGCATTTGATGGCACATTCATGCCTCTGTGTCACTTTTGTGGGCAGATAAGCTAGAAGCCCAACTCCAAGCATATCAATGTGGCTGCATCTGAACTGTCTCAGCTGCGGAGGAATGGTCACTTTATACCAGGGATCCCTAATGCATGGCCGCTTCCCTCCACACTGCCCCCTCCTCCGGATGTGCTTGTGCACTGCCATCAGACCAGGCTGCCTTGCCCCTCCAACTCACTTCAGATGCTGTGCAGCCCTTGCACCTCCCAATTTGCCTCACAGCATGCTGCCTTGCCCCCAACTCACCCAAACCACAGTACAGCCCTCTCCCTGGCACCACGCTGTCAGCCAGCCGGGAGAAAGCGACTTGCCTGTGCTCTCACCTGAATGCACGGCGCCTCAACCTTGAAATCCAACGGGCAACTCTTGCAAGTGCTGTGCAGCATTGGTGTGCACTCACCTCTGAGTTCCCCTCAAAGTTCAGCTCATCAAATGTACATCTTTTAAATGCTGTTGTGAAATACGTCGGCATGCCCAGATGATCTAGCATGGGGGGGATGATTCCAGCAAGCAGGGCTTATAATGATATGCAGATGCATTAGAATGACATTCCTGACGTCCGGCAGTGGGAATCGCAGCCCACCACTGATGGGTGGAGCAGATCATCACAAACTGGTTTCACCAACGGCATGAAACCAATTTTTGGCCTTCCCGCAATATTGTCCACTCATGCTCGCTATGACACCTGACGCCAATGGGGATGGAAAATTCCGGCCAGTGTATCAACAGCCTTTCTTCCAAGGATAACCCGACAATGGAACAAACAGCCCCATCACTTGGTGTCTTCAAGACCCATCTTTAGATTATTTCCATTTAAAAGTTGTCATTATCAGGACTACCATCTCAGCAGGTCATGCCTGGTTTAGCTAGTTCCCCATAAAAATGTTAGTGGAATATGGATATTAGTCTGTGACGGTGACACCATTAAAGCAGAAGCAAAAGCATAACTAGCAAGACATTGACTTGATATGTTCAGGTTGATGGCTGCTATTGAACTTCAGTGGGGACCTACATCATAGACCATTCATAGTTGTTTAGAACTTATGGAATGGGTCAAGCCATTCCGTTCAGTCCTGGATGAGCTGCAATTTCCTACAATTATGCATTGGGAAGACCAAAGCCATTGTCTTTGGCCCCCACCACCAATTCTGTTCCTTATCCACCAATTCTGTCCCATTATAATAAAAACAGAAAATGCTGGAAAAACTCAGCAGGTCTTGCAGCATCGACGGAGAGAGAAACAGAGTTAACATTTCAAATCCGTATGACTCTTCTTCAGCTTCTGTCCCTCTCCCTGGCCACTGTCTCAGGCTGAACCAAACTATTTACAACCTTGGCATCCTATTTAATCCTGAGGTGAGCTTCTCGCCTCGTATCCTCTCCATCATAAACTCCATCATCTACTTCCAGCTCTGTATAATCACCGGTTTCCACCCCTGCCTCGACTATTCCAATGCTCTGCTGGCCAACTTCCCATCTTCACTCTCCATAAACCTGAGCTCATCCAAAAAGCTACTGCTCATGTCATAGCCCACACCAGGTCCCATTTGCTCATCAATTTTGTGCTAACTGACCTACATTGATCCTGGTAAAATTAATTTCTGCATACCATTGCCTAAGCACTCACGAGTTCATTGGCGCATTACAGTAATAGAAATTACAGGGATGTCCCTGAAAGATTGCAGCAGCGCTTCATAATGGTTTGCACTCCCGAGGCTACTCAAAATGTTCTGAGAGTTAATAAATACTCAGTAGTTTTCTAATATCGCTGTTTTGCAATATTCATTAACAGAAATATTTTTGTTAATGTTACACACCTGTAAAAATAGAAGCTTAGAAAATACTATTGGTGATATTCCTGTACAGATGCTTATGGTGCACCCAATTTCATTCATGCATTACACCTCTGCTTGCTGACTTAACATTGGTTTCTGCTTTACCAGTTCCTCAATTTTAAACTTCTCATCCCAGTGTTCAAATTCCTCAATGGCCTCACTCACCTTATATCTGTAAGGACCTCCAAACCTACAACCCTCTCTGTTCCTCTAACTTAGGCCCCTCATGCATGCCATACTCCTTTAACTTCACCACTGGTAGCCGTTCCTTCAGCTGCATAGGCCCTAAGCTCTGAAATTCCCTCCCTAAACCTCTCTGCCTCACTGTCTCTCTATCCCTTTTTAACACCCTCCTTAAAACCAAGTCACTCATCCTAACATTTCTTCTTTGGTCATTGCCAAATTTTTTCTGATTACGCTCATGGCCGTGGGATGTTTTCTTACATTAAAGGCACTAATATGAGGTAGTTAGCAAGAAATACAATAAGGAATTCGAATGGTGAGAACGTGGGACTTGACACACATGGGGCGAAATTTTACGGCAGCGGGATTTTACGTTCCCGCCGAAGCCAATGAGGTTTAGAATGTCTCGCCGCATTTTACGGCCCCGTCCCCGCCGAAACGAGGCCGTAAAATTCTGCCCCATGGTGTGGTTGAAGCGAATATTATGGATACATTTAAGGGGACGCTATGCAAGCATATGAGGGAGAAAGGAATAGAAGATTATGATGATAGATTTAGATGAGGAAAAAAGGGAAAAGGCTTAAGTGAAGCATAAACACTGGCATGGACTGGATTGGCCAAATGGGCCTGTTTCTGTGCTGTACATGCTATGTAAGTATAAATGCAAATTGTTGTTTTCTTTAGATATCTCAAATGCTGTTTATTGCCCTAAAGGGATATTTTCTTTACCATACGTTCCTTGTGTCAAACTTGTAGATTCAGTTTTTTTTGTGGATCCATGAGATCTTGCACTTGCGATTCACAACAACAACAATAACATGTATTTATAAAGTGCCTTTAAGTTAGTGAAACGTCCCAAGGTACAAAGTAAATTTTCCAATTTGAAAGTCATGTATCTTTTATTCAGTTATTGTATGTTTCTGAACAAAAATGAATGACAATTTAAAAGCACAGAACAGCCGAAGTACTGCCCATTTTGCCCATGTTTTTCATTAAATTCAACAAGGTATCTTATACATTTTGTAAGATACATGTCTATGTCCATGCACTGTATTTGCCATGCCATTTGCAAAATTTCATTTGCATCTTAAACATTTTTGATGATGAATGTTATGTTATTAATATATCATGATATTATTCTTTTATTATATAATATTATGTTATGAATATTTTAATACTGGCTCAGGATTTGCTATTCTGGGAAATCCAGGGGCAACTCCATAAAAAAATTATCACTAAAATTGACAAAGCTTTCTTTTTATAAGTTCAGGGGATTTTGGTGCCGCTGGCAGGGCCAGGAGGATATGCAGCCTCTGACTTGCTATTCCAGCCACAGTATTTATATGGCCGGTCCAGTTAAGCTTTTGGTCAATGGTAGCCCTCAGGATGTCAATTGTGGGAGGTTCAGCGATGGAATGCCATTGAACGTTAAGGGGAATTGGTGAGATTCTTTCTTGTTTGAGGATGCCTTCCCTGGAGTTTGTATGGCACGAATGGTATAAGCCCGAGCCTGAATGTTGTCCAGGTCTTGCTGCATGTGGACTGCCTCATGATCCAAGGAGTTGGGAACCGAACTGTACATGGTGCAATCATCGAGAACATCCTCTCTTCTGACCTTAAGATAAAGGGAAGGTAATTGATGAAGCAGCTGAAGATGGTTGGTCCTCGGACATTCCCTGAAGAACTCTTGATGCCACGTCCTGGGGCTGAGATGATTGAACTCCAATAACCACAACCACTTTCCTTTGTGCTATATGTGACTTCAACTAGTAGAGAGATATTCCTCCTGATTTCCATGGGCTTCACTTATACTTTTGCTCCTTGATGCCACATTCAGTCAAATGCTGCCTTGATGTCAATAGCAGTCACTCTCACCTCACCTCTGGAGTTCAGCAATCTTGTCTGCATGAAGGTTGTAACGAGGTCTGGAGCTGAGTGGCTTTACTGGAACCCAAACTGATCATTGGTGAGCAGGTTATTAGTGATTATGTTCTACTTGATAGAGCTGCCGATGACGCCTTCCACCACTTGTTTGATGATTGAGAGTAGACTGATAAGGTGGTAATTGGTCAGATTCGATTTGTCTGCCTTTTGTGGACACTGGAGATCATTTTATTTTCCATTGGAGACCAAAGCTGCCAGCTCTTCACAGCAAGCTAAGTGCTCTCATAAAAGTCAGGTTTCTTCCAAAATTAGTGGGACATTTTGTGGTTAATTTCTTTTGAAAGTAATAGAGATGTGGGAGAACATTTCACACAAATTATTTGTGTTATTCTTTCCTTCTCCTTTAGTCTATCAATAGTATTATACATGCAAATGCTTTAAGAGTACGCCTTATATCTCAGATGCTACATATCAAAGTTTCAGAAGTATTGAAAGGCCAGGAAGAAAGTCAGTATTTCAGACTGGGCTTTTTCTGACCCCAGTTTGAAATGTACAAGTGGTTTCCAATTTGTAATCTCCTCTCACCAAGCAGCAATAAAAAAAACCGGTCGGCCTAAAGGTCATAAGATTATAAAAAATAGGAACAAGAGTAGGCCATTTGACACTTCAAGCCTGCTCCGCTATCCAATAAGATCATGCCTGATCTGATTGTAGCCTTAATTCCATTTTCCTGCCTTACCTCCCATAACCCTTAACTCCCTTGTCGACCCAAAAGCTGTCTGATCAGCCTTGAATATATTCAGTGACCCAGCCTCCACTACTGCCTGGGGAAGAGAATTCCAAAGATTAATGGCCCTAGGAGAGAAGAAATTTCTCCTCCTCTCTGTCTTAAATGCGAGCCCATCAGACCAAAAGACCATAAAGTGTAGGAGCAGGAGTAGGCCATTCGGCCCATTGAGTCTGCTCTGCCATTCAACGAGATCATGGCTGATCTAATAATCTTCAATTCCACTCTCCTGCTTTTTCCCTATAACCTTTGATTCCCTTACTGATTAAAAATCTGTCTATTTCAGCCTTGAATATACTTAACGACCAAGCCTCAACAGCACTCTGCGCTAAAGAATTCCACCGATTCACTACCTTCTGAGAGGAGAAATTCCTCCTCATCTCTGTCTGAAATTGGTGGCCCCTTACTCTGGGATGATGCCCTGTAATCCTAGACTCTCCCACAAGGGGAAACAACCTCTCAGCATCTACCCTGTCAAGCACCCTAACAATCTTATTATGTTTCAATAAGGTCCCCTCTCATTCTTCTAAACTCCAATGAGTACCTATTCAACCTCTCCTCATAAGAAAATCCCTCCATACCCGGAATCAACCTAGTGAACCTTCTCAGGACTGCCTCCAATGCCAGTATATCTTTCCTTAGATAAGAGGACCAAAACTGTTCACAGTATCCTAGGTGCGGTCTAACTAGTGCCTTGTAGACTTTTAGCAAGACTTCCCTATTTTTATATTCCATTCCCTTTGAAATAAAGACCAACATTCCATTTGCCCTCCCTATTACCTGCTGAACTTGTATGTTAGCTTTTTGGGATTCATGCACGAGGACCCCCAAATCCCTCTGTGCTGCAGCTTTCTGTAGTCTTTCCCCATTTAAATAATATTCAGTTCCTCTATTCTTCCTGCCAAAGTGCATAACCTCACATTTTCCCACATTATATTCCATCTGCCAAGTTTTTGTCCACTCGCTTAACCTGTCTATATCCCTCTGTAGACTCTGTGTCATCCTCACCACTTGCCTTCCCACCTATTTTTGCGTCATCCGCAAACTTGGCGATCATACTTCACTTCCCTCATCCAAGTCATTAATATATATTGTAAATAATTGTGGCCCCAGCACTAATCCCTGTGGCACTCCACTAGTTACAGGTTGCCATCCTGAAAATGCCCCCCTTATCCCAACTCTCTGTCTTCTATAGTTAGCCAATCCTCTATCCACATTAATATACTACCCCAACATCATGGGCTCTTATTAAGTAGCCTTATGTGCGGTCCCTTATTGAACGTCTTTTGGAAATCCAAATATATAATATATATATATATATTACATCTACTGGTTCCCCTTTATCCTGCTTATTACCACCTCAAAGAATTCTAATAAATTTGTCAGGCATGATTTCCCCTTCATAAAGCTATGCTGACTCTGCTTGATTATATTATGTCTATCTAAATGCACTGATATTACATCCTTTATAATAGATTCTAATATTTTCCCAATGACAGATGTTAAGCTAACTGGCCTATAGTTACCTGTTTTTTATCTCCCTCCCTTTTTGAATAAGCATGTTACATTGGCAGTTTTCCAATCCTCTGGGACTTTTCCAGAATCTAAGGATTCTTGGAAGATTACTACCAGTGCATCCACTATCTCTGAAGCTGCTTCCTTTAATATTCTAAGGTGCAACCCATCAGGTCCAGGGGACTTATCGGCATTTAGCTCCAATAGTTTCCCCTAGTGCTTTTTCTCTACTGATACTTATTGTATTGATTTCCTACCTGCCCTGCACCCCGCACCCCCCACCCCCCCACCCCCCACTTTTGCCCCTTGATTATTTAGTACTTTTGGAATGCTATTAGTGTCTTCTACTGTGAAGGCTGATGCAAAGTACTTATTCAACTCCTCTGCCATTTCCTGGTTCCCCATTATTATTTCTCCAGCTTCATTCTGTAAGGGGCGCATGTTCACTTTTGCCCCTCTCTTCCTTTTTATATAGTTAAAGGTGCTCTTACTGTCCATTTTTATATTACTTGCTAGTTTACCCTCAAAGTTTATTTTCTCCCACTTTATTATTTTTTGGTCATCTTTTGTTGGTTTTTAAAACTTTCCTAATCCTCTGGTTTACCACTAATCTTTGCCACATTGTATGTTTTTTCTTTCAATTTGATACTATCCTTAATTTCCTTGGTTAGCCATGGTTGGTTTATCCCCTCCCTAGAATCCTACTTCCTCACTGAGATATATCTTTGTTGTGAGTAATGAATTATTTTCTTAAATGTTTGCCATTGTTCATCAACTGTCTTTTCTGCTAAACTCCTTTCCCAGTCCACTCCAGCCAACTCTGCCCTCATTCCTTTGTAATTACCTTTATTTAAGTTTAACACAATTGTTTCCAACCCAAGTTTCTCACTCTCAAACTAAATGCTAAATTCTACCATGTTATGGTCACTGTTTCCTAGAGGTTCTTTTATTCTGAGGACACTGGTCCCAGCATGGTTCAAGTGAAGTCCATCCCACCAGAACAGTTCCCTTCTACCCTGGCACTGGTCCCAGTGCCCCATGAACCGAAACCCATTCCTCCCACACTAGTCTTTGAGCCACGCATTTAACTCCTTGAGTTTTCCCACAGCTCAGGTAGTAATCCTGGGATTATAACCTTGGAGGTTCTGCTTTTTAATTTTGCTCCTAACTGTTCAAATTCTTCCCTCCTTTCTAATCCTATCAATGTCAGTGGTACCAACTGATGACAACTGGATCCCTCCCCCCGACTCTAGGTTATCTCCAGCCCTGAGGAGACGTCCTTAACCCTGGCACCGAGCAGGCAACAGAGCATTCAGGACTCACGCCCACGGCTGCAGAGAACAGTATCTATCCCCCTAATTATACTGTCCCCTACCACTACTACGTTCCTATGTCCTCCCCCACTTGAATGGCTCCCTGTATCACGGAATGTCAGTTCGCTCATCCTCACTGCAGTCCCCGCTCTCACCCATACAGCTTGCAAGAGCTTTGTAACTGTTGGACTATTTCAGAGGCCGAGGCTCCTCGAATGCTAGCCCCTGGGTCCCCATACCTGCCTCACCTGCAGTCACACCATCCTATCCCTGATCACAAACCAAATTTGAATTACCTAAATCTGAGGGGTGTGACCACCTCCTGGAGCAAAGTGTCCAGGTAACTTTCCCCCTCCCTGATGTGGCGCAATGTCTGCAGCTCGCACTCCAGCTCCTCAACTTGGATGAACTGCAAACACTTACTACAGATGTCTTCGCTCTGGATCACCCTGGTGTCCAGCAGATGCCACATGCTGGAGCAACAACACATCACCCGTCCCGACATCACTATCTCATTTTATTTAATTCATTAATTAATGACTCTAGTATCCCTGCTCTTTACACTTGAAGAATCCCCCGCTCTTTACACTTTATTGTAATTAATTTTTTTTACACCAGTATCAATCTTATACTTAACAAGCTATTTTTAAGAAAAAGAGAAAAAAAAACGCTAGAGATCTAAATGCAAACTAAAGACCTTATTTACTTTTACTTTAAAGATTAGAAAAACTCACCAATCCTACTCACCAATCAGCTGTTTTCCCTGCACTCACGTCATGTTGTGGTTCGTGATGTCACTCCGCCGCTGGTCTCACTGCAGGTAGGCCTCTCGATCTGCGTCTTATATCCTCTCCCACTCACCTCTCGCTCAAAATATACTATTTTGAGCCTCAGGAATAGAATAAATCTTAATCACTTACCAGATACTCGCCAATTAACCATTTAACATTTCGAGTCCGTATGACTCTTCATCAGAACTAAGGAAAAATAGAAATGAGGTTTCTGTTTCTATTTTTCCTTAGTTCTGATGAAGAGTCATACAGACTCGAAACGTTAACTGTGTTCCTCTCCGCAGATGCTGTCAGACCTGCTGAGTTTTTCCAGCTATTTTCGTTTTTGTTTCAGATTTCCAGCATCCGCAGTATTTTGCTTTCACCAATTAACCATCTTATTCTCCTGTAGCAGAGCAAGAATCAATTCCTGGAGGCTGAAAAAGTTTAGGCAAGAGCAACCAAACACCTCTTTCCCTTCTTCCACTTAACTCCCTGAAGTGCACAACTCTAGCACTCTATTGTAAATCACACTAAATGGGTGGCTACACATATAATATGCCCCTAACACAAAAGGCCTACCTGAGTCACTTAATGAGGATCCAGTTTCAGTTGCTTCTTAATTAAGCTGCTCTTTCACTGGAACCCTTGAAAAAACCCTGCTTAAGGCTGACAACTACAGAATTTAAACTGTAGATTTCAGTTTAATGCCAACTACAAACTACAAATTAAATTAGGTTTGTACAAGATAAAAATTTAGACTTTCTTACCAAACAACTGCATGCACTCAGTCCAACTTAAAGCCGCTTCATTTTGAAACTCTGTCCCTCAGCTCTATATTCCCCTCAAACTATGTTTATTTACAGAAATTAGAATTTGTGGCCTTTAAAGGATATGGCCAATTTAAATTGCAACAAGACATGAGCGACAGAATTGAGTGTTATGAGATGCAACACTTCTGTCATTGTATACAGCTTATTAGCCAATTCACCATGAACTACTCCATAGGAAACTTGCTTGCAAGGACAACTGCTATTTATATTTATGTAGCATTTTTAATTAAATGCCCCAAGGTGCTTCACAGGAGCATTATAAGACAAAATATGACACTGAGACAGATAAGGAGGCATTAGGTAAGGTGACCAAAAGTTTGATCAAAGCGGTAGGTTTTAAGGAATGTCTTAAAGGAAGTAAGTGAGCTAGAGAGGTGAAGAGTGTAGGGAGGGAACTCCAGAGCTTACAGCCCAGACAGTTGAAGGCATGGCCACCAACGGTGGAACAATTCTTTTTTTCCTTTCATGGGATGTGGGCATCGCTGGTTGGGCCAACATTTGTTGCCCATCCCTAATTGCCCTTGAGAAGGTGGTGGTGAGCTGCCTTCTTGAACCACTTCAATCCATTGGGTGTAAGTACATCCACAGTGCTATTAGAGAGGGAGTTCCAGGGTTTTTACCCAGTGACAATGAAGGAACGGCGATATATTTCCAAGTCAGGATGATGTGTGGCTTGGAGGGGAACTTGCAGGTGGTGGTGTTCCCATGCATCCGCTGCCCTTGTCCTTCTGGGTGGTAGAGGCTGTGGGTTTGGAAGGTGCTGTCAAAGTGAGTTGGTGAGTTGTTGCAGTCCATCTTGTAGTTGTTACACACTGCTGACACTGTGCATTGGTGGTGGAGGAAGTGAATGTTTAAGGTGGTGGATGGGGTGCCAAACAAGCGGGCTGCTTGATTAAAACCAGGGATACTCAAGAGGCCAAAATTAGATGAGCGCAGTTATTTTGGAAGATTATGGGAGTGGAAGAGATTAGAGAGATAAAGAGGACGGATGCCACAGAGCAATTTGAAAACAAGGATGAGAAATTTAAAGTCACAACTTTGCTTGACCAGGAGGCAATGTAGATCAGCGAGCACAGGGATGATATGTGAATGGAATTTGGTGCAAGTAAGTATTCGAGTAGCAGAGTTATGGATGACCTCAAGTTTACAGAGTGTAAAATGTGCCAGGAGTGCATTGTAATAGTCAAGTCTAAAAATTACTGCTAATATTCAATGTCAGATAAACATTCTGATAATTTAGCAACAGTGGAGGAGTCGAGTGAGGTGGTGGTGAGGTAGAGCTGAGTGTCATCAACATACATGTCAAAACCAGTGCTGTGCATTCAGACAATGTGACCAAGAGGCAGCATGTAGTTGATAAATAGAAGGGGCCAAGGTTAAACCCTTGGGGACACCAGAGGTAACGGTATGAAGTGGGAAGAGTAGTCAGTGCAAGTGATTCCCTGGCTATTGTTAAATAGATAAGAATAGAAACCAGGTGAGATGAACCAGTCCCACCCAGCTGGATAACAGTGGAGAGGCGATTTCACGCTGGCGGGCCAATTAAGGTGTGCCCAGTGTGAAACGTGGCTCCCTATAGGTCAGGAAGGGCTGAGAGGGGGCGGGGCCTGTCTGCCACCAGGTCTAATGGCGATCGTGCAACTGGTTTAAAAAATGCCACAGGCAGCCCCTGGAAGGCTGCCATGGAAGAACGTCTGTTCTGCGTTAGGAAACTCAAGTGGTGGAGTCGAGTGCGGCTGGAGATGCCAGGCAGGAGGGAAGGTCGGGTGTGCACTCAGGCCCCCGCTTTTTGGATGAGTGCCTCGCAATCCTCTTGGAGGAGGGACATCCTTGTCCCCAGAGATGGGAGGAGGAGACCACCGCACCTCACCAAGAGGGCATGGGAGGAGGTGGCAGCACTGTTTACCAGCCATGACGTGGTATGGCGCACATGGATGCAGTGCTGGAAGAAGTTCATTGACCTGCAGTGCTCAGGAAGGGTGAGTACTATGTTGGCATGGGTCAGAAGTGTTAAGGTGTGGTCATCCCCCCTTTGACCTCAGCGATGCTAGAGTCTGAATGCCAACTGTCAACAATGCTGGAGCTGCCCAAGGGGGTGAGCCCTAGCTGCTTGGACTGAGTGCCTTGTGGCTCAAGGGCCATAACTCAGATGTACCCTGCGAAGTGTTCCTCAGCTGGCGTTGGCCAGGCTGCAATGGCGCTGCAGGTAGAGACTGGACTAATCAATGCTCCTCTGTCCTTTCAGGAGAAGACAAGCCATAACCAATCAGAGAGGTCACGTACAGGCAGAGGCCCACCCAACCTCCTTCCGCTCACCAGGTTCAAGCAGGATGCACTTCAGCTGGAGAGCCGGCATGCTCCACGTGCATCCAGGCGTAGAAAGACGGGGGTGGCAAGACGAAGGTAAGAGTGAGAGTTTCGGATTGTGCAACCATTCTAGTGTAGTCTCTTCATTGATGGCAGCCTCAAACCTGGAGTCCCCATTGATCATTGAAAGATGAGGGCACCACGATGCAGGTTTCCATTGTCTCACCAGGGTACCCAGCATGCACAGTGACAGTGTGATGACTTTAACTAATGAAATGTCCTTGTTCTCCCTTTTAGCTTCACCAGCATGCACTCGCTATCTGGAGCCCAAAGGGCCAGCCCTGATGCCGGAGGACCACCGGGCTTCATTTGTGCCTGTGTCACACCCGCTCTCTGAACCAGGCACCAGTGCAGATACCAGCACCTCGGTGGGTATTAGATCAGCAGCTAGAATGCCAGTGCACATGCTTGAGGTGCAGGTGGAGGCAGAGTGCGCAGGACACCGGCGATGAGTCTCTGGAGTCGTCCGTTAGGTGGTAGGTGCTGGATGTCCAGCGGGTGTGCAGGAGGATCTGGCAGAGATCCATGAGGGGTCTGCATGTCATGGTCTCCATGTGGAGCATGAGCACTGCGTTGACCCTCATGGCCAAGCGCACTGCCTCCTCCACGGAGAGAGTGGCGACTCTCATGGAGAGGCAGCTCCAGGAACAGAATCAGGAGTTCCTGGGGTTGCACTCGGACCTGCAAGCCCTCACACAGGCAATGACCTCAGGTGATCAGTGCCAGTGTAGGAGATGGATGAGGCAACCAGTATCCCAGCTAGGTACCTGTCCATCAACAGTGAGCAGGGTGGTCCAGAATGACCTCACGTTGGCGCACGAGCTGCTTGTCGTCTCTACGAGCTCCTCTCAGGGCACTCTGGATGACGACAGCAGCTTCTCCACCCCTCTGCCAGTGACCGTGGTATCTGATGAGGCTGCGATGACTAAGGAGAGGCCAGCCGTGAACCTGGCCTATCCCTCCCAGGCGAGGCCAGCACAGGCTCCACTGGCCAGAGGACAACTGCCATGGTCATCAAGGCCAACAAGACAGCACAGTCAGCAGGCTGTCTCCAATGCCGGGGCCAGTGAGGGGGGAGGGAGGAGGGGGGCACCAAAACGTAGCACTTGGAAACGTAAGTCAAAGGCATCAGGAGCACAAGAGGGACAGTTCATGGGTGATATTCTGTTCATTTATGTTTGGTCTATATGTGGACATCAACACCATTAATGGTATTGTCATTATGCATTCAACGTGACAGTAACATTAAATTTGCTTTGGTTCTGATGGCCTGAGTATGCTTTGCCATTTTTCTTTCTGGTACAGGGTGCGCCATTATGTAATGCTGGACGTGAGTGGCCGGACATTTTATCGCACAGGCATTGAGTGGGCTTCGGGTGCAAATGAGAGGGTCATTTCAGACATACGGGATGGAGGCAGTAGCCCTGGCTTGAGGTGGAAGCAGGTCTATGGCAGCCTAGCTGAATGAGCGTTGAATCAAGGCACCCCTGGTGTCCATGCCTCCCTGGAGGTTACAGAGGTCTGCCTCCACGCCCTCAGCTTTCTCCTCACCATGGGCCTCTTCTGACTCACTACTGGAGTTGTCATCTGTGGCCTGTGCAGCTGTGTCAAGATCCTTTTCCTCCAGTGGGTCCCCTCTTGCCAGTGACAGATTATGGAGAACACAGTATGCAACCACTATCAGTGACACCCACTCTGGGGGATTTTGCAGTGCACTCCCTGAATGGTCAGGCATCGGAAGTATGTCTTGAGAAGACTTATGGTCCTCTCTACCACTGCCCTTGTGGAGGCGTGACTCCTATCATAACACTGCTCTGCCTCTGTTCTTGGGTGGCGGAGAGGCGTCATATGTCACCTTTTCATTGGATAGCCCTTGGCACCCAGCAGCCATCCATCCAGTCGGGCTGGAGCACTGAAGAGCCTCGGCACCTGGGAGTGCCTCAGGATGTAAGCGTCATGGGAGCTGCCAGGGTACCTTGCACAGACTTGCAGAATCTGCATCCTGTGGTCACACACTATCTGCACGTTCATGGAGTGGAATCCCTTCCTGTTGACGAAGGCACCCTGCTGACCCGTTGGTGCCTTGATGGCCACATGTGTGCAGTCAATGGCAGCCTGGATGCGGGGGAACCCAGCAGTCGCTGCAAAGCCTCTGGCTCACTTAGCCTGGCTGGCCTCATCCATATGGTAAAAAGTAAAGGTCAGTACCCGCCTGAACAGAGCTTCTGTCACCAGCTTTATACAACTGTGGACAGCTGATTGGGAGGTTCAACAAAGGTCCCCCAAGGACCCCTGGAAACAGCTGGAGGCATAGAAGTTGAGGGCCGCTGTGACCTTCAGAGCCGCTGGCATGGGGTGTCCATCCATATAGTCGGAGCTGATCTTAGGCCCAATCATCTGACAAATGGAGGTCACGATCTCCCTTGAGAGGCAGAGCCTCCTTCGGCATTGCACCTCGGACATATTGAGGTAGCTGCATCACCGCCTGTAAACACTGCCAGCAGGATAATGGCATCTTCTGCGGTCTCTTCCACCTTGGACAACCTGCTGGCCCTGCGCCCCTTGTGCCTGCGCCTCTCCTTCCACAGGTCTCTCCCCTGGAAGCTGTGTAGGGACACCTGGCCTCCTCTCCCTTCTGCCCCTCTCTTCCTCCTCAGAGGAGGTGCCACCAGTGGAGACCACAATCCCCATTACCAGGGTCACAGAAGGCTGTCTGATACCTGGAAGGATCCACACGGTTTGAATCCCCCGGGGGCCTTGGAGACACCACTAAGTCCTGAAATGAAGCCTGGAAATGCTAACAATGAGGCCCCAAACAGAGATGAAGCTGCCAAGTACCGATAAGCAACCAGCAGCAAATTATCTCCAAAATTCCTCACTACTCACACTGGCAATGCTGCCGACTCTTTTTATCCCACCCTTGGATGGGGTTTAGCAAATTGTTGGCTGCCCGCCTGCCCATTTTGCCCATGTGGCGTGCACGCAGTCACACGGGCAATGTAAAATCCAGCTTAATTGTCTTTTTATTGGCCTTAACTGGCCTTGTAATTGATGGCAGGCGCGGCTCTGACTCCCGAGCGCACCTGCCGACCGAAATATCGCACAAGTGTGCGATGCTGTCGGGATGCTCACCCGATGTCATCACGCACTATTTTATGCTCGAGCGGGTCGGGCGCGCACCCGCCCGCTCAGCAAAGAATTTTGCCCAATGTCTCTGATATCAGGATTACTTATCTATGTGCATTCTCCGATTATTATTACAGCCTTCAATTCTGTGTTCATCTTTCATAAGTTAATCAGCACAGCAATAATTATTTTTGCTGCAGACACTCCAAAGGCTCCGTTGGTAAAAGCACTGTCCAATGCAGTTCTCAGCCCCACAAACCCAAAAGATCCCGGGTTTCATGACTATCATTGCGAAGTTAGACTGGCGATAGGGAAGCTACAATTGGGCCTGTGCCTCTGGGCTAAGGGGAAAAACCAGCCAGGGGTTTCTGCTCCTTACTGCAATCAGCGACCCCTGCTTGAGCATGATCATCAGGTTCCTGAGATGTCCTTAGCACTGAATAGCCTGTTCAAGCTCACTAACCAGGCTCAATACTTTTCCATAGAGATAAAAACAAAAAACTACTGCGGATGCTGGAAATCCAAAAGGGTCATGAGGACTTGAAACGTCAACTCTTTTCTTCTCCGCCGATGCTGCCAGACCTGCTGAGTTTTTCCAGGTAATTCTGTTTTTGTTTTCAATACTTTTCCATATTCTGTTAACAGCATGAGTAAAATACTTATGTTGCAGGGCCACTTCAAAGAGAATACAGAAATTCAAAAGTTTAAGAAAGTTGAAATGAATCATTTCCTGAAAAGACTGTTCTGCAGATACTTTAATTGTGACAACCATAATCCAATAATACTTTTACATGTCAAAACAACTCAGGCTCCTCTGGACACTGTTATTATGGCTATAACAATACTACAAAACACCGTTTGTGCATAGCAATGTTTTTCATATGTACTCTTACTTTTAGCGGCATGAAAGACAAGGTAATAATTTATGATAATTATATGAAAAGAGATAATTAATATTCATCACCTCTCACTTCTCATCGCTTTAGATTATCAGTAATGCAGAGTGAATCTGCTGTCAGATTTCTAATTGCTTTGTAATGGGTTTGAAACATGGAAATAATTAATGGCAAACAATCTGTCACTTGTCTGTTGCATTATCTATCTATCACAGAGAGATAAAAAAGCTCATTAAAGAAATTGCTAATGAGCTACAAAAGACAGTAGTCGAAGTGCTTCTCCACTGGAACATAGCACTGAAGGCAGGGAGAATATTTTGAGATAATTCCCATCTCAATTAACAGCAAAGGTTGAGTCACAAAAATGCATGGAACAATTACACATCTTAATGATTCACTTTGCCAGTTCATTGTTTAATGCCTGTTCAGTAAAAGGCATATAAGTCTTCCAATACAAATATCAATCACACTGGAAAAAAAGTTATTTGAGGAAATGATTCAAAGGTTAGCTGGTCTTTACAGAACTGATTATCTGCAGTGTTCAAGTAACTTATTTGATCCCTATCATTTTATTTGTAAGCTTTTAGCCCACGCAGTTTCTGTCTGATTATTTCCCCTATGACTTCTGCAAATAAATGCACCTCAGTTTTCATGAACAACTTCCTGATATTCTAAGAAATTTAAAATACTAAGTTAGCTCACATACCATTGCTCATCTGTAGTTTGGAACAAGTAAACTGATGTTTTTTGCTAACCGAGCCTTTTCCTTTATAGCCCACTCACTGATGGTTAATTAACTTCTGGTTGGTGAGAGAAATTTGAAGATTGACAGGTGCATATAGATTTCAAACTTCTGGTCAGAAAAATACAGCATGGGGATAATTTGAACCAAACTGACCAAGTTTTCTCTCTATTAACCATGGTGCAACTATCCGTCCTCATCTTCTTTAACCTCTCTGCCACCTTTGATACATCAGACATCCTCTTCAATTCATTTCCTCTGTTGTGCAGTTCAGTGGGATTGGTTCAACTCCTAAATTAAGGCCCTGCTTAAAATCCACCTCTGACCAAGCTCCTAGCACCTTCTTTGTCTCAGTGTTCATTTTTATCACAATGCCACTGTGAAAAGACTCGGACGTGTTCTGATATTAAAGTCACTGCATGAATGAAGAATGATGTTATTGGATTGGGCAGTGGTGGCGGGGAACTTGATGGTCCTTATGGTCTTCTTGTATCTTTTGTGTATGTTTGTAATATGCTATGTGTAAAGTATTGCTTTTATGATGTTTTATAGCACTCAAAATGAACCGCATTTCAACACAATAGCAGTAAACTATTATCTTCATAATACTAAGCACGACATCAGTCAGTTCTGATGAAAGGTCACAGACCTGAAATATTAACTCTGTTTCTCTTTCCACAGATGCTGCCAGACCTGCAGAGAAATTCCAGCATTTTCTGTATTTCCAACATCCACAATATTTTGCTCTTGTACTATATTGAAGGTGTTTGCAATAATGATACACATCCCACAATTGAACACTACAATACCAAATCCACACTTTTGTAAACACATTCCTCCTATCAGAGATGTTTGATTGTGTCCTGTATAACGCTATAAACCTCATCGCATTTGAAAAATACTTGGATATGCACTTGAGATTCTGTTATCCACAGACTAAGAGCAGGAAACTTGGAATCGGTTGGTTTTATGTTTATCAAAAAGACTCAGAGAACAACCTTATCCCTGTATTATCTCTAACAGTATTGGTACAGTCTTTGAGCAGATCCACCATCAACTGCTACTTATAAAACTGTCATGATTTGTCTGTGCTCAGAAGTGAATGTTTAAAGCTTCTTAACAGATACCTGACCCACATAGCATAATATCTTATAAGACTATATTCTCAGAACCCTGCTGTTCAATATCTTTAGTAGTTGCCAGATACAACAATCTTGAATTATTCTGGTTGTTCACTACTTTGATATCAGGCCCAGTTACAGGCAGAAAGCATCTTTAATTTGGCCAACAAAATGTTTCCTTAACAACAACGATTGTACTTATATACCACCTTTATGGTAAATAAACTTCCTAAAGGATTGCACAAGTAGGGGTAAGGAAACAGACCAAGCAAAGAAGGGAAGGCTTTGCAGAGTGATGAAAACCTTTCTAAAAACTCAAAGATGAACAGAAAACATAGATAACAACAAGCAACCTCTAATGATTAAGTTGACACAAATTTGCAAAACATTCATTCAAATTCCTAACAGCGTGGTGTTGCACTGTACCATCCTGGATAAGAGTTTACCATGCAAATTTCTAAATTCAATGTGAAAGCTGAATTCTTACTGCAAAAAGCCAAACTGATGGCAAGACTCCTAGCTCCATCTCAATCACACTTATAATGCCTAAATCAGATTGCAGAGCTATTGCAGTGTTATCTTAGAGTCAAATAAATTAACAAGACAAATCTGAGGAACAAAATATTTCCTCCCTGAACCAAGAACTCAAGTTGTACAATACCTCTATTTTAAACAATAGCATTTAAGAGTGAACTCTCAGATTAGTCTTCAAATCCATCACAGAGAACATCTGTCCTACATTAAATTGTTCTTCAGCTTTGAGATTAGTCTACTTATGCTCTGGACATGACTTCTCTCTATTCAATGTTCTCCTGGCCAGGCTCCTATCTTCCAACCTACATAAACTTGTGCTCATCCAAAACTCTGCTGCCCATATCTTAACTCACGCCATATCTCACCCATCCATCACCCCTGTGTTGACTGATCTACACTATCTCCAGTCCAACAAAGTCTCATTTTCAAAATTTTCATCCTTGTTTTCAACTCTTTCCATGGCTGTGCCACTTTCTATCTCTATAAGCTCCATCAGTCCTACAATCCTCCAAGATTTCTGCACTCCTCCAATTCTGATGTCTTGCACAGCCCCAATTTTAATTGATCCACCATTGGAAGCCATGCCTTCATTTGCCTTGGACTAAGTTCTGGAATTGCATCCCTAAATCTCTTCACCTTTCTGTCCACTTTTTAAATGCTCCTTAAAACCTACGTGTCTGACCAAGCTTTTAATCATCTCCCTAATATCTCCTTATGTGGCACAGTCACATTTTATTAGATAATACTCCTGTGAAGCACTTTGGGAGTATATGAAAGTTGCTATTTAAATGCAATTTGTTATTGTTCTTATATTCAACGCCACATTTTATGATCATCCCTTCTGGACGTCAAGACAGCCCTCTCTACAAACAACAACTTGTATTTATATAACACCTTTAAATTAGTCAAAAAGTCACAAGATACCTCACAGGAGCATTATCAGACAAAATTTGACAGTGTGCCACATAAAGAAACACTAGAACAAGTGATCAAAGTCTTGTTCAAAGTGATAGGTTTTAAGGAGTGACTTAAAGGAGGAATCATAGAATCATTGAGTCATACAGCATGGGAGGGGGCCATTCAACCCATTGTGTCTGCGATGGCCAACAAGTAAGCCATCCAGCCATCTACACTAACCCAACATTTGAACTATATGGTAAAACTCAAACTCTTGGCAGGCAATAATATTATCTACTTGCTAATTTATACCTAACCACACAGTTTAGGTTACACAATAGCGAAGTACTCTCCTAAACATAGCCTAGGAGACCATTCGGCCCATTGTGTCCATACTGACTCTCTGCAAGTGCAATTAACTTTGTGTTACTCCCCGGCCTTTTCTTCTGCAAATTCTTCCTCTTCAGGTCCAATCACCTTTTGAAGGCCACGATTAAATCTGCCTCCACCACATTTTCAGGCAGTGCATTTTAGATTCTAACCACTTACTGAAAAATAAAATTTTTCCTCATGTCACCATTGCTTCTTTTGCCATTGGTGTCCTCTGGTTCTTGATTCTTCAACCAATAGGAAATTTTTTTCTCTGTTTCGTCCAGATCCCTCAATGCTTCAATCAAATTTCCTCTAAGCCTTCTTTTCTCCAAGGAGAACAGCTCCAGCTTCTCCAATCTACCCATGTAACTGAAGGCCCTCAACCTGGAACCATTGTCATGAATCTTTTCTACATCCTCTCTAATGCTTTCACATTCTTGCTAAAGTGTGGTGCCCAGAAATGGATACAATACTCCAGTTGAGGGAAAACCAGCATTTTATACAAGATTATCATAACTTCCTTGCTTTTGTACTCTATCCCCTTATTTATAAAGCCCAGAATCCCATATGCTTTTTTAACTGCTCTCTCAACCTGCCCTGCCACGTTCAATGATTTCTGCACATATATCCCAAGATCCCTCTGCCCATTTAGAATTGTACCCTTTATTTTATACTGCCTCTCCACATTCTTCCTGCCAAAATGAATTACTTCACACTTCTCTGCATTAAATTTCACCTTCCCCCTGCCTACTACTTTACCAACTTGTCTATGTCATTTTGAAGTTTAACACTGTCCTCCTCACAGCTCACAATACATCACAAAACAATAATAGTATTAGTGCCCCCTCCCACAACTCTTTCTCCGGTACATCGATGATTACTTCGGTGCTGCTTCATGCTCTCGTCGGGACCTGGAAAAATTTATTAATTTTGCTTCCAATCTCCACCCCTCCATCATTTTCACATGGTCCATCTCTGACACTTCTCTTCCCTTCCTTGACCTCTTTGTCTCAATTTCTGATGATAGACTGTCCACCAATATCCATTACAAGCCTACCGACTCCCACAGCTACCTCGACTACAGCTCCTCACACCCCGCTTCCTGTAAAGACTCCATCCCATTCTCTCAGTTCCTTCGCCTCCGTCGCATCTGTTCTGATGACGCTACCTTCAAAAACAGCTCCTCTGACATGTCCTCCTTCTTCCTTAACCGAGGTTTTCCATCCACGGTCGTTGACAGGGCCCTCAACCGTGTCCAGCCCATATCCCGCGCATCCTCCCTCACGCCTTCTCCTCCTTCCCAGAAACATGATAGGGTCCCCCTTGTCCTCACTTATCACCCCACCAGCCTCCGCATTCAAAGGATCATCCTCCGCCATTTCCGCCAACTCCAGCATGATGCCACCACCAAACACATCTTCCCTTCACCCCCCCTGACGGCATTTCGTAGGGATCGTTCCCTCCGGGACACCCTGGTCCACTCCTCCATCACCCCCTACTCCTCAACCCCCACCTATGGCACCTCCCCATGCCCACGCAGAAGATGCAAGACCTGCCCTTTCACTTCCTCTCTCCTCACCGTCCAAGGGCCCAAACACTCCTTTCAAGTGAAGCAGCATTTCACTTGCATTTCCCCTAACTTAGTCTACTGCATTCGTTGCTCCCAATGCGGTCTCCTCTACATTGGAGAGACCAAACGCAAACTGGGCGACCGCTTTGCAGAACACCTGCGGTCTGTCCGCAAGAAAGACCCAAACCTCCCTGTCGCTTGCCATTTTAACACTCCACCCTGTTCTCTTGCCCACATGTCTGTCCTTGGCTTGCTGCATTGTTCCAGTGAAGCCCAACGCAAACTGGAGGAACAGCACCTCATCTTCCAACTAGGCACTTTACAGCCTTCCGAGCTGAATATTGAATTCAACAACTTTAGATCTTAAACTCCCCCTCCCCCCATCCCCACCCTGTTTCTCTCCCCCCCCACCCCCTTTTTTTCAATAATTTATATAGATTCTTCTTTCCCCACCTATTTCCATTATTTTTAAATCTAAAACTAAAACCTTGTTAGTCTTTTCCACCCCACCCCCACTAGAGTTGTACTTTGAGTGTCCTGTCTTCCATTCTTAATTAGCACTTTTCTTAGACAAATATCACCACCTTCAACACCTCTTTGATCCTTTTGTCTGTGACATCTTTTGATTATCTGCTCCTATCACTGCTTATCTCCACAATCACCACACCCTCAACTTCTCTCTCCCCCCCCGCCCCGCCCCCCCCCCCCCCCCCCCACCCCACCTTAAACCAGCTTATATTTCACCCCTCTCCTAACTATGCTTCAGTTCTGCCGAAGGGCCGTGAAGGCTCGAAACGTTAACTGATTTCTTCTCCACCAATGCTGCCAGACCTGCTGAGTTTTTCCAGGTAATTCTGTTTTTGTTTTGGATTTCCAGCATCCGCAGTAGCTTTTAGCTTTTTGTTTTTAGTGTTAGCTCACTATTGTTTATCCTGAGTGTTTGTACTTAATCTTTTCCTGAGCTCAGCTGTAAACATGTCCCTTATAAACAAATCACCATGCTCATACAAATCTTCAACATTACATCTAGGATACTGTGTGTAAATAAAATACATCAAGTTGAAAAGTACAGCCTTGAGGAATACAGAAGTGACCAAGCAGTTTCAGCTTCAGCCACCGTTGCATAATCAAGGTCACTTCTGTAACTTGAGGGACAACAGTTTAGCAATGACAGCCTAAGATTGGAGTCAATACATATTATACCTTTGGGCTAAATTAAATAAAAACAGAGGGAAGTTTTCATTCATTTTGGTAAATGCTTCATCTAATATTGTCTCTGCTGTGTGATGTGAGCTGACAATGGCCTCTGTTGTGTTATGTCTGGGGGCTATACTTTTGTGTTCTTTTTTATGTGGATTTTACTGACAAAATTATTGCTTCCAAAAGTAAATTAGTAGGCAATGGTGAAAAGTGGTTGCCAACATGTAGGGTGAATTCACCAATCCCTCTCAGGGAGCATCACTTAATGGGAATGTTAGTCACAGATAAGTCCACAACACTGTAATACTGATTTGCTGGCCCAAACTCCCTCTGAGTGTGATCATTGCCTAACTCATTTTGCAACCTTTAACATTTAGGCTAGATTTTTTACACAGTTGGAGAGGCTCTCCATCTTTGCGAAAATGGCGGCAGAAGCCTGTATCTAGAAGTCCCATCCCCAAACCCAGTCCCTGCCATTTTCACGGGCTGGGGGAGAATAGGGAATAATGTACAAATCTGTGGTTTGCTGAGGCAATTGCACATGTTAAAGTGCAGCTGCCTCAGTCAGATCTGATTTTGGCTAGTGGGATGTCCAAAGCACAACTTCTGTACTTTAGACCTGGTAGGAGAAGGTCTAAAGATGCTGGAGTTCTTTGGAGAGGTAAGGTGCCCTTTGTGATTGCTAAACATAGATATGAATGTCCGTAAAAAATGTATAAACTAATTGGAACTGTCAAGCTCACTGGAACTGTGAAAGAACTGTCAAAAGAACTATCAAAAGAACTGTCAAGCTGTGAAAAAATTATCAGCAGTGTTAAAAAAAATCATTGCTTGCTATTTCCCTCTGTCTATTGACATAAGCCTGGAGGTTTTATTACAGGGTCAGTGCTTCATGATTGATTTCACAACCTATCATTATCACAGTGGGGTGCCTGTCAATTCACAGGTTAATTGACAGCTCCTAGTGGGACTATGAATACAAATGCTTGTTTTCATAAGGGATTAAAGGATGTGTGTGGAAGGGCATAGGTTGGCATGTAGGGTATGAGGGGCCGCAGGGGGTGTGGAGTGCTATAGGTTGGCATGGAGTGTATGAGGGGCCATGGGGATGGGTTGAGGGACATAGGTGGCATGGAGGGCATGAACGGCCATGGGAGTGGGTGGGGGTGTGAAGGGGTGTAAGAGGTGAGGGCTGGAGGGCTGTTTTTGGTTTTATTCATTTTTTGATATCTTTGACAAAGTGCCGGAGCACAGAGGTAGGCCTTTCACCCAGCCTGCCTCTGCACCCTGCAGCCTCCAAACTCTTTCCTGGGTCACCTGCTACGACTCTCATTTTCTCCCCCTTTTCCTCCACCTCCAACCCCCCCAACTTCACCCCAGGTCGAAAATTGGAACTTTCAGGACACTTTTTTCCTGGATTGGGTTTGCAGAGCTGGAAATTGACTCTGTCATTGACAGAGTCATTGACTCTGCCAGATGGAGGTTGGACAAAAGTGCTCAAAAATCGTAGGGGAAAAACCTACAGCCCATTCCCACTGCCAATCTAGCGACAGCACATGGAAAGGGGCCTAGCACTGGGTGGCTGGAACACCTCACTGCTCCTGGTGGTATGTCCTTTTTTATATGCAAATTGGGGTCCAATGTCATACATTGCCATTTCTGAACACAATTGGTTGGACCATGCACTGTGCACGCTCTGCCCAGCTTTACCAAGCAGTATAGCTGAACAGGGCCAAAATCAGTAAGTTCAAAATGGTTTATGTCCGCCCGGGAGGAGCTTCATCTGGTTCAACAAGAGTAATGGGAGCCACTGACACTCTGAGCTCAACACCACCTGCCAGGATTACCTCACTTCATCCCACCTGGACCTGTGAGGATGGCCGGTCACCCAATAAGGTGTTGACCAGGATCCGGCAAGTTGCCACAGAGTGCCCATTTGGTGCTGGCAGTGGCATGGTAAGAGGTCAAGTTCTCAAAATAAAATCTATTTTGGTAGAGGAAGACAAAAAACATCCTAAAGTGTAGGCAACTGGATGTGCAGGGTTTCTTGTAAACCTACAGCAAAATTGGCAGAACTATTGTTGATGTGAATAGCACAAGGATCACAACCAGCTTGTCCTTGCAGACAGGGCATAAGCTATGCGAGTAACTTGGTGACATGGTGCCTTATTAACAGCGAGTGAAGCAACTGAGGTACAACTACAACACTGTAGACTCCAATGATCTGCTTGGCACTTGGTTCTAGCAAGGCTTCAGGCCAGGAGAGGATGGACTTAGACCTTGCATTTAATGCTGAACATGTCCCACAGCAGAGGAATAAAAATGGGCACTGAAAGTGAGTAGAGGAGCTAAGAGAACTAGTCAAATACATGGTCAAGTAGCTGTATTTTGAGATGATGTTTAAAAATAGGAAAAAAGGAAGAGAGTCGGAGGGGTTTAGAGAGAGGCTTTCAGACAGTAGAGATCAAGGCTGCTAACAGCTGTGACGTTGAAACTGGAATGGAGGGAGAGAGGGAATGTACTGGAGGGCATAGGTAGAAGAAGAAATTTCTTGAGATCGGTCATTAGGATGGTGGTCACAATGTATCAAGGGGGATGAGAATTCCAAAATTGATGCATTGGTAGGCCAAGTGTGTCAAATGGGCAAAATAGAATTGTAAGAATTCAGAATAGAATTATAGCACTAGAAAGTTTGACTAAAATGAAACAAATGGAGCTCAGTGTTTGTAGAGCAAAGAGAGGTAACAATGACATGCTTATCGAAAATAGTAAAAGCATGGGTCCGGAAATTTCAGGATCTGTGCTCTGCCATTGCAAGTGGACTTTTGGCCAGTGACTCTGGAAGTTTCCTTGTTCAAAATCACAGGGAAAAGGACATTTCCATAGCCTGGATAGACAGCTTGAATCTGTAGGAGTGCTGCAAAACTTCGTGCCATCTCTTTCCCCAGATATCTCAATCCCAATAATCAATGGGATAGATTTTGACTTTGTAAAACAATGAAATAGTGAAATGGGTGATAGCAGATTTGTAGCTTGTGTTGTACCTCCCTCAATTTTTATTTCCATTGAAGTTAGTCCTCTTCCAGGTTACTTTTGCAGACATTTTACCCGCCAGCCGTAATGGTGGCTTTTCACACTGTATTATTCCAAACCAGAGGGTGGTGGGAGTCTGGAACTCACTGCCTGAAAGGGTGGTTGAGTCAGTGACTCTCATAACATTTAAGAAGTATTTAGATATTCGTTTGTGTTGCCATAGCCTCCAGGGCTATGGGCCAAGCGCTGGAAAATGGGATTAGTGTAGTCAGATCTTTGTTGACCAGCGTGGACACGATGGGCCGAATGGCCTCCTTCTGTGCTGTAAACGTCTATGAGTCTATGAGGCATTAACGAACCAGATGGTTTTTTACAACAATCCAGTAGTTTAATGGTCACCATTACTTATGCTAGCTTTTTTTCCAGTTTTATTTAATTAATTGAATTCAAATTCCCCAATTGCCATTTGAATTAGTGGGCGGAATTGCCCAGATTTGCACTAAGTGCAGTAGCGGGCGGGTAAAATGATGTTTTACCTGCCGGCTGCAATGGTGGCTTTTCATGCTGTATCATCCCAAACCCACCACATTAATTTTGCATTCCCAGGATACACGCCGTTTCGATGGCGAGTGGGCTCCGATTCACCTACCACGCCGTCAGGTTGCTGCTTCATCACACTAGGCACCACATTTAAAATATAGTCACACTCAGTGCTTCCAGCCCAGGACGGTAACAAAGAAGACAGGGCCGCAAAAGGCAAGGACACTGCAGCCCTCAAGCGACTTTTGGACCCTGTGGTGGCCCGCTGTGATGTCCCCTACCCCGCTTTGGCCGCAGAAGGGGCAGCTACATTACCACTCCAGCTTGGTAGGAGATGGCAGTGGTGATCAGCACCAACGTTACCCAGAAGAGGTTGGCCATCCAGTGCAGATAGAGGATGAATGATCTCATCCGTGCAGCCAGGTGTATGGCAACCATCTCATCATGCTAAACTCATACATTCAAGCCCATCACACATTCACTGGTGTCTCAATCTCTGCCAGCTCAAGGGGCATCCCCACCCATTCTCACACACATACCCTCACATGTCCATCTGGCCTCATCTCCTCTGGAAAACACCTCCTCAGCTCTCACCATCTTGAGGCCACTTGCACAGATCAACGTGTACCCCCCACCACCCCCACACACCCTGGGATACCCTCCCTCCCCAGTACAGCTCTCGTCCTGCAGCATCTTCCCTTGCCTAAGGCTACTTCTCATCCTCCCCCAAGAAAGACCTTGTCTTGCAGCCATTGCAAAGCCACCCACATATGGCTGATCTGGTAGGTAGAAACCTACCCATAAGCCGCCCCACTAAAAGTGATGTGGTGCTGTCTGTGAAGCCTGGCGCTGATGGCTGCGAGTGCTGACCGAAGCAAGGTAGGCAAACAAACCTCGAAATCCTGAGTGTAGTGCAGCCCACCGAGTGCATGCCTTATATATATTGTTGTAAAACACGTGGGAGTTTTTTCCCACCAATGTGAGTGGACGATCCAGTGGGGTGGGGGCTGGGGGTGCGGTTGGGGGGGGGGGGGGGGGGGGGGGGGCGTGGGGGGGAGAGAGATGGGTCCGGCGGGCTAGCCTTTTAAATGATAAGCTGATATATTACAATGAGGTTACCAACATCAGATGTCTGGGAAGACGGCCCGGAGGTGGAGCGGATCACAAACTGGTTTCACAACGTTGTGGAACCAATTTTTGGCTTTCTCGCCATATTGTCCGCTCACACCACTGAACATGCCCACGCCAGCGGGCACAGAACATCCAGCCAATATCTCCAGATCATTTGTCCAGGCTTCTGGATTACTAATCCAATAGCATTATCACTATCTGATTGCACCCTTAGCATTTTCTGTTGCCAATGCTCATTTTAAACTTAGACATAAAAATATACCTTCTACAATTGTGTCCAAGCAGTAAGCACATATTTATACTGTACAGTTGCCAGATGAGGAACATAAAATACACTGGGGCAGTGGCCTTCAATCCATCAGCATGTACTTGATATATTTGGATCAGATTATATACCATGTCAGTATAACTGTGACCTTGTCTGGATTAAAGACTTATTAAAAAGATGTTTTGCTGTACTTCATTTTTAATGGCTGAAGTTACTGAGCTGGGGACGCTCCCAATCTCAATGCTTCAGTGTTGTACTCACCATTCACTCTTCATTTTGTTGTCCTGATTCCTTGTATGCTTCTAATTCAATTTTGCCATGCCAGTTAGAATTAATAGAACCAGCCGCAATAATTTGTTATAATATGTTTATGGAACTAAGAGCAAAAAATAATTTCAGGCCTACTATAATACAATCCACGTCCTCACATTAAAATGAAGTTCCACATCTCCCAGTACTTTTCAGTAAATTGTAAACTACAGAACATGAGGTTTTACTTTTTTAGTTGATTCTTGTTCCTTACTCAATCCTTTCAGATATCTTAGTACCTGTAATATTTAAAAGGGAAGACAAGAAGTGTGTTCATTAAGAACAAAACTATCAAAAGATTCTGACTTACCTACATTAAAATTCTATGAAGTTATGTTTTCGTCTCTTTGATGTTTTCTTTCAAAGTTTTCAACTATCATCAGGGTTGTCCACTGATAAACTCTTCCACAGTGAAGCATTGGCAAGAACTAAAGCCTGGGATCTCTAGCAACAGTTGCTAGACACAAAAACCATGTGATCAAAGCACTTGTAACCAGGCATAACTCAGAGGTCAATCATTAATTGTGGAAGTCAGCAAAGAAAAAACAATCCTCCCGCCTACCAAAATAAATCTACCTAATTACTAGTAAGTATTCATTAGATTCTGTTTACATGCTTTCAGAAAAAAAATCATAACTTGAAATGTTTATGTACCTCATCTCTCTCATAACTTTAACCTTTAACTCTCCGTTATTGAAAGACTTTTAAGCTTCCAAATCTATAAGTTTAGATTTTAACTCCATCTTGTGCGCCAGTAGGTCGACAGGGAAGTGTCTGGCCTGTGAAGATTTTTATCTCCTTGGCCTCATCTGCATGAGCCCAATAATGTTCCACCAGTGGGAAGTACTAGCAGGCAGGTGAGCGGGAGCAGAATTTCGTGCCTTAAGAGGCTGTCGCCAAGGATATGGTTCTCCAGCTGTGAGATGTTCTTAAGAAAGCAGAAGGGGGAACTTGAGAGGGCATTGTGTTGGGGTAAGGAGAGGAAAGCAGACCCCACAAGGAAACAAAAAAATAAAAATGCCATAATTTGCTTAAGCCTCTTCTGCTTGGGTTTTACTGACACGTTAGGCACTGCACGATTTCTGGTTAAAGTTGTGTTGAGGTCCCATTGTGTCAGAGGACTCTGATTGTAATATATTCACGAAGCGCAATCCCCTGCCTACAGTGGGCACCTTGGCGAGCAGGAGTATCAGGAATGCAGCAGTTTGTAATCATAACCATCTATCTTCCCCATTCTCAATGGGTGGGCAGGGTTAAAATTGAGGCTATACAGTAGAAAATATCAATGGCAATATTAGCAGGCAGATGTCTGCCTCACTCATATGACACTGCTCCGTTTTATGAGTTGTTAACCCAACTTAAAACAGACAAGTAGACAAGAACTTACATTCAAACAGTGTTCACTAGTTAATTATTGCCTCATCTTAGCTCACTTAGAAAGTCACTACACTCACCCAATTGTCACATCCAGAACTTTTGCCTCTATTTCTCTATCTGTTGATCATTCTTTGCAGAAGGTGGACACCAAGCAGAAGAGGAAAGAGTAAGAGGGGAAAGAAATGGTATAATCGACACAAGGAGAGAGTCTCACCAAGACAAATAGTACCTGTTCCTTGTACACAGAGTGAACACACAGTGCCGGTACCTTACAGACGGTGCAATCGCAGATACAATGGGGTTGATTTTCAACTTATTGCACAAGTGCAAAGCAGGTGTTGCATACCAGCTGCCCATTATGGAAAATACATAATTTTCATTCCCATTTTAAATGTCAGTATTATATTGAACAGTAAGCTGAAAATCTTAGATATAAGAGGGGACAGGTATCACCTTGACAGAAGGAGATTCCTCATGTTGATGTCCATAAGCATACTAGAAAGAGGTGCAACAATTAACTTATTATCCATTGACCCCAGCCCCACATCACCGTCCCCTCACTGCCCCACTTCAGCCAGTACCCAAAACGCTGCCTCCTCTCCCAATGGCTGCGTCTGCCCTTGGCACAGGTGATGGTGCTCTGATTCCTCAAGGGCATCGGCCAAAAGTATCTCACCTGTCAAAGCCGGGATATGTGCAGCGTACCTCTACCTCTGCTGTAGGGTTTGCATCACGTGGAAGCAAAAAAAAACAGAACTGCAAAGCTTTATTGCTGCATAAGAATATGCACATGGGTGTTGGACAAAATGTTACATTGTTAAGTTTCCATGTTTAAGGAGAATCATATAATCTTTATTACTTTGCAACACTCTTCCATGTTTCTTTGTTGCTTGATGGCAACAAGCCCTTTCAGATTCTTATTGATGCTTATGCAGGCATGAATTGACAGTGGCAAAATCTTTGGCATAAGAGGGAACAGATATCAGGGATATGAGGGATTCCTCATGCTGATGTCCTAGGAGGCCAACAGAAGCATACCAGAAAGAGGTGCAACAACTAACTTCTTATCCATTGACCCCCACCCACAACAGCCCCTGCCCACCCCCGTACCCTCCAGCTTCAGGCCAACTGGAAGGAAATGACTCTATGTGATTCAAAAGTCCAATTAAATCTGCAAGCTTATCAACATAAGATGAACTAACTAGATTTCTAATATACCCCATAGACACTTCATTCAAAGCTGTTAACTTGTCAACTTTACAAGGATTCTACTCATCAACTAACTTCTTCAATTTTATGACAATCTTGGACATTGAACTTGGCATCACTTAATACTGAGTAAATCCCAGCAGATGGTGAGTTACCGTGATACACCTGAACTAAATTTTATAATCTTAAATGTATTCATTACATTCATTATACCTGCTTAAGTATTCTGCATCCTTCTGGTGTTTAGTATGACAATGCTGTTAACTGTGTTATCAGAAGTGTTAATGAAGAAATGTTAACTTGTTATTTCATTGTCTAACTTTTTCTTTGACAATTGGGCAAAAGGAGATTAACTTATTCACTCAAGATACAATATTTAGATGTATAAAGATTAATGTAATTTAGATCGGTTAATGTGAGACTGTTTATGTAAGTCAAATTTAGGCATTTAATAATTCCCTAGAATTATTTGCTACCAAGCAACAAAGAAACAGGAAAGGGTGTTGCAAAGTTACAAGCATTATGTGATTCTCCTTAAACACGGAAACTTAACAATATAACATTTTGTCCAACACCCATGTGCATATTCTAATGCAGCAATAAAGCTTTGCTCTTCTGTTTTATATTGCTCCTATGTGATGAAACCCTACAGCAGAGGTAGAGGTACGCTGCACAGATCCTGGCTCTGACTGTTGTGATGCTTTTGGCCGATGACCTTGAGGAATCAGAGCACCATTACCTGTGCAAGGGCAGACTCAGCCATTGGGAGAGGAACAGCGTTTTGGGTACTGGCTGAAGCAGGGGGGTGGAGGGTGAGGGGTTGGTTGTGGAGCAGGGGATAAGAAGTGGATGAGTAAGGGTTCCTTAACATAAGAATGGATAAGGAGTGAGAGCGCTGTGGGTGGAGCTCTTACTTCCATGTCCTCTTTAGGCATAATCGCTCATGGACTAGCTCTTCACTCCCACTGCTCTGCTGGAAAGCAGCTTGGTGCAGATCAGCGACACGCTGTAAGGCGAAGGTTAAGGCTAAGGCTTACATTAAGCTTAACCTATTTAAGGCATCCTATTTAACGCATCAGACACGTTGGCATCTAGAGTCTGTACCACTGTGGGTCAAGACCTGGAGTGATTCATTTGGTTGTTGCTAATGATGTTCTATGGAGTTGACCAAGGTATCCATGGAAAAAGAAATCACTGCAATGGCCTGTGACATGAACCAATTTAAGCTTGAGCTGGACCCCTCCCTTCTCTTAGTAATTGTGGACAATGTGTGTGGAAGGTTTTCTGCTGCCACTCAATGATTATCCGTTTCATTGACAGCCTCTGGAGTACAGCATCTGTGCCCCTCTGATAGAGACTCTCCACAGCAGCTCTTGCCACCACTGTCTGCTCTTAGTCACTTGTAAACTATGAGCCATCAGGTGAAATTCCAAATATCTGGCAAACTGGACCCACTGAAGGGCCAGTGGTGGTGGAATCAGCTCCTCTGAGGGTTCGCCAGGAAATACACTGAATGTTGCTTTATGAAAACCCTGGCAGAGAGGAAACATATGAAATCGTAGTGACGAGGTAAGAATATTTTAATGTAGCATTAGGGAGATAATCATATTTCACTCTCTGCTGAAATCAAGGGCTGCATTTTCCAAGGGACTGTTTGCCCCTCCTGGAAGGAAAGTCAGCCGGAATCTGACACGCGCCAAGGAAGGCTGCCCTGCAGCCATACCACACTGCCCTGTGCCTTGCACCTTTGTGGCAACTCCATCAGTCCCGGCACTGCCAGAGCTCAGTAGTGACCATTGCTGGGACTGCAAGAAGAAGCCCAAAGAGAATCATGGCTGCTCCGGATAGGTAAATCCTGGAGTTTTTGGGCAGGGAGTGATCCTCAAGCCCAGGGAGGGGGGATCGAGAGGTGGGGGGCTGTGTTTTGTACGGCAGGCAATGCGGAAGGGGGGTGCATCTGATGCATGCAGGGTACCCCCCCTAAATAAGGTGCCCCTCTTCCTTCCTGCATTTTCTCATGCAGGCCTTAAAAAACGGCCTGCAAACTCCCACTCCACTGTCCGCGTCAACCGGATTTTGGCATGGACAACATATTGTTCAGGTCAATGGGCTTGGAAACAAGCTTAATTGACCTTTAATTATTTATTTAAATATGGCAGGTGGGCTGCCAATTTCGGGTACCAGGTAAGGGGTGGGCAGGAAGCTGGTGGGCTAGCCACCTGACATATTTTGCATGTCCCCTCCTCCTTCTGCAGTGGCAGGTAAAATCCAGCCCCAAGTCAGCATGAGTGAGTGTTGCATTACATCCGGGTGGCTGAGATGGTCAGGATGTCAAAATGTCACGCATCTTCAAAGCTTCCTTCTCTGCAACTGTCAACTGTGAAATCTGTGGAGGAACACCTCTGGTCTTCTCCCTCTCCCTTTTGTTTCAAGCTGTCTTCTCCCACACATCTGATGGATTCCTTGGCCAGGATTTTATGGCTCCTCCCACCCAGCATGATATTATGGTCCCACTGAACTGAATGGAGATTTAAATGGCTCACCATATCTGCCAGGGGGTAGAGGTGGGGGTGGGGGGGGGGGGGGGGGGGGGGGGGGTGTAGGGAACATGCTGTGGCAAGGCCAGAAAATCCTGGCTCTTATGTTTCTTTCTCCAGTTTCACTCCTATCTCCCCTCTTGCCTCTCTGAGCTCAGCGTGTTCATGGGCCCCACCTCAACCTTATTCACACTAAATTCCTGACCACCCAAATTCCCTTCTTGGTTTCTATGGAATACTCTCCACTTGTATGGATGAGTGCAGCTCCAACAACACCCAAGAGCTTGACACCATCCAGGACAAAGCAGCCCACTTGATTGGCACCCCATCCACAATCATTACTCCCTCCACCACTGACGACAATGGCAGTAGTGTGTTCCATCCACAAGGTGCACTGCAGGAACTCACCAAGCCTCCTTAGACAGCACTTTCCAAACCCACGACCACTACCATCTAGAAGGACAAGTGCAGCAGACACATGGGTACGCCACCACCTGGAAATTCCCCCCAAGTCACTCACCATCCTGACTTGGAAATTTATCACTGTTCCTTCACTGTCGCTGGGTCAAAATCCTGGAACTGCCTCCCTAACAGCACTGTGGCAGCTCACCACCACCTTCTCAAGGGCAGTTAGGGATTGGCAATAAATGCTGGCCTAACCACATCCCATGAATGAATAAAAAAACCTCTTTATGTGGCTTATGTCATATATTGTTTTTGGACAAACGATTACATCAAAAGTGCTATATAAATACAAGCTGTCGTGGTTGTATGCAGTGCATTTGATGAGGATGACTATAGTGAAGAAGCATCAATTTTCATAAGGATGACAGTGAGTGGTAATGGTTCATGGATAGATGGGGATGAGAGGATGTGTTCAGAAAGAGAACCATGGATTTGCTTACAAGGTAAATGGTTGTGAGGAACTATGATTAAGCTTGACAAGTTGCGGGGGTTCGAGGGTGATGTGTACAACAGGATGTGGATGAATGCACAACTATACTCACCTTTCCTCATCTGATTAGGCCATTAAAGTGGTTCTTGTACTGAATCCAAAAGTGTGGTACAATGCTTCTGCTGCTGACATCCTCTGTCATCTCCGGCCATGCCTACTTTGTTGTAACAGCTACGTTCTTCCTTCCATTTCTGGATAAGAGAATCCCTCTCCCACTCCTTACTGCATCCAACAGTGCGTCAAACAATGTATCATTAAGTCAAGGGGCAGTCCTTGACTGTCCTGAATCCATAATGAAATTTCTCTTTGTGAAAACTCCTAACTCCTCCAAACTGTATCTTAACCAAATTGGATTGGTCCTTTAAATACTACAGTTGAGAGATCACATCATACAAGTCTGCACCAGACCATTGCCAAACATTCAATATCAAACCCGTAAGTTTTATTACAATAAGGTGTCTCTGTTAAACTACCACAAACTGATGCACTGAAATTTCTTCTGGGTTTCGTAAATAATCCTGCACTGATTTCATCTCCCACCCGCAATGCCCCCACCATCCCCCCTCTTCCAAATGCACCTCAGAGTTATTATTGGGATCTTTGATTCCCACAGGAACATTTTCAGGATTCAACATTGGCTAAGCCTTTGAAATCACTCCTATGCTGGCTCTACTCATATTGCTTACAACACTCCCTAAATGTTAGAACATTTTGTATCTTGACACTCACCAATGTTTTGCAGTCACTCTTTCTTGGTCTGTTTATTTTGTTCAACTGCTGACTAGAGGCAACCTGGGTACAGGTATTTCATGTAGTCTCCATCTGCTGTGACATCATAAAGTTCAGTGCTAGTGACATCATGGGTGAGAAGCAATGGCCACAACCCCCATCATAAGGTTACTGTGCTGGTAAAAAATAAATAAGATAATAAGGGAGGCTGAGAAACAGCATTAAGTATATAAATCCTGGCTCAGTTGGTGGTACTGTTAGCTCTGAGTCAAAAGATTGTGAGTTCAAGCTGCATTCCAGAGACTTGAGCACATGACATCAGAAGGTATTCAAGCAATCCCATACTATCGGAAATGTTTTTCAGATGAGACAGTAAACTGTCTGTCCTCTCAGATAGATCTAAATGATCTCTTGGCATCATTTGAACGGAAGCAGGGGGATTCTCCCAATGCCCTGGTCAACATCTATTTCTCAGTTAACACCACTGAAACAGTATATTTTGTCATTTCTTTCTTTGCTGCTTGTGGGACCTTGCTTTGTACAAATTGAATGCTAGGATTCCCTATACCACAGTGACTACACTTCTAAGGTATTTAATTGGCTGCAAGACACTTTAAGATGTCCTAAGATCGTGAAATATGCTATGTAAGTAAAAGTATTGTCTTTCTTACTTCAAAACTTGAGCACAAAATCTAAGCTGATACTTCAGCACCGTACAGAGGGAATGCTGCATTGTTGGAAGTGGCAACCATTAGTTAAGACTATAAAATGAGTCTCCAGCTGCCTATTCTTGTGAATCAGTTGGACCTGAAATATTTCTAACCTTTCTCCCTCCTCCAGAAATAACTTAAAACAAGTCTTTTATCTGATTGCTATTTTGGGGATGTTGTGTCAAAAATGTCTTGCCATTTTTGTTGTTCAACTCTAGTTGCCATTAGGTGATGGTAGATTTTTCTCCTGAACCGCTGCATTTCATGTGCTGATGGAGCATCCACAATGATGTTAGATAAGGAATCTCAGGATATCGACCTAGCATTGCTAAAGAAACAATGATATTTGTCCAAATCAAGGTGGTATGTACATTGGAGTGGAACTTTGAGTGATGTCAATCCTATGACCTTGCTGCTCTCATCTTTCTGAACAGTAGAAATTACAGGACAAGGATTTGCAGTTGAAATAAGTTTAGTGAGTTGATGCAAAGCATCCTAGAGATGCTACAAACTCAAACATATGCTAATGGCGGAAATTGAATTCAGTGGCAAGAGCAAAGATGAAGCAAATTACTCTGTACTGGGTGGTGTTGAACTTCTTGAGCATTGCCAGCTGCTCCTATTCAAGTGAGTGCAAAGTGTTCAACCTCACCCCTGATTTGAATCTTGTTGATGGTAGAGAAGCATTACAAGGGAGGTGTGTCAGCCACTCATTGCAGAAAGCCCATCTCTGCCCTGCTCTTCTTGTTGTTAAGTCTAGTCCAGTTCCCTTTGTGGTAAATGGTGATTGCTAGAATGTTGACGATGCCATTGGAGATCAGGAGCAGGCTGCTGGTTTTGTGTCACAATTATTATCTGCAACTGATTAGCTCAAGCCTGGATGTTATCCAGGTGCCACTGTAGGTTGACATGAGAAGTCCTATTATGGAAGAAGTTGCAATTGGAGCTAAACACTATAGATTTCTCAAGAGAAAAATTAAATTCCTGACATTACCCTTCTACACTGCATATTGAAATGGGATTCATCTCCTGGTTTGATTGTGATGGAGTAATAGATTTGCTGGGCCACAGGGTTACAATTTGTACTGGTATACAATTCTGCAGCTGTTGATGACCCACAAGCTTCATGGGTGCCCAATATTGGGATGCTAGATCTGGCATGAGTTCTTCTTTCACACCCTTAAAAAGTTGTACTTTAATGGGTGGCAATGAAGATATGTTGGATGGATGATCAACAGTCCCATGTAAAACAGAAAGATGCTGGAATGCACTGCTGCACTTTTAATTTATATAATGCAGTATCAGTTCAAACAAAAAAAATCACAGCTGTGGATACAGGAGTGAAGACATTTTGGCCAAGTTGCAAAAGATAAACACGAGAATTAAATGTACCGATTCTGGACCACAAAATGGAAAGTTAAGTACTAAAGAGCAAAATGAGCGAGGGTATATTTTTGGGCTGCCATGGTTAGTGGCTCAGGACCAGAATGCCTGATTAGTTTCGATCAAATAGGTCGCTGCTCCATCAGAAACATTTTCTACAAGGAAAACAACACCAAGACATTGTTGCGAATGACAGGATAAAGGAAGCGTTGAAGATGAGAGAAGTGGGGAAAAATCCTACAGGTGGAATCATCCCAGATTTGCACATAGTGCAGTAGCAGGTGGGAAAAAAGTTGTTTTACCTGCCGGCTGCAATGGCGGATTTTCACGCCGTATAATCCCATTCCGGCCTCATTAATTATGCAGCCAAAGGAAACACGCCGTCTCGCTGGAGGGCAGCCTCCAATTTGCCTGCCACTCCGTTACCTTGGTGCTTGCTAATGCAGGGTGCCATATGTAAACTGTAGCCACACACACACACTTCTCAATGCTTGCAGCCCAGGACTGCTCCAGCGAAGACATGACCCCAAGCGCCAAGAGTGCAGCCAGTCCCCCCCCGATTCAGTGACGGATCCTGGGATGCCTTCTGGATGCTGTGGAGGCCCGCTGTGATGTCCTCTACCCATGCTCTGGCCACAGGAGGCCCACCAGTCTCACCACTGGTTTAGGAGGCGGTGGCAGAGGTGGTCAGTGTCAATGCTGCACACAAGAGATCGGCCATCCAGTGCAGAAAACAGATTAATGATCTCACCCATGCTGCCAGGGTAAGGCCAGCATCTTATTACTCTAAACTCACACACTTAACAAGGCCATCACACATTCACCAGCATCTCACTCACTGCCAGCTCAAGGGACATCACCACTCACTCCCTCACATCTCCACCTGGCCCCATTTCCTCTGGAGACTGCCTCCTCAGCCCTCACTACCTTGAGGCCACTTGCACAAAACATATGCCCCCCACACACATCCTGGAATACCCCCTTCCCAAGTACAGCCCTCACCCTGCAGCCTCATCCCCTGCCTGAGGCCACTTCTACCCAATCCCCAAGCAAGCCCTAGCAATCCCCACTGCAGCCACTGAAAAGCAACCCCTGCCTTACAGCTGGTCTGGTAGGTAGAGACTTGCCCGTGAGCCCCCTTAAAAGTGCTGTGGTGCTGCCTGCAAAGCCTGGCGCTGATGACTGCGAGTGCTGCTCAAAGCAAGGTAGGCAAACAAACCTCGAAGTCCTGAGTGAAGTGCTTGTCGCCAGGTGAATGTTGCTTACGTACAATTGTGAAACACGTTGGCATGATTCCCGGATGATCTAGCGTGGGGGGGTGATTCCGGCTAGCAGGGCTCATAATGAGATGCTAAAGTATTGAAATTAAGCTCCCGACATGCAGCAACAGGAAACATGGCCCACCATTGATGGGCGGAGTGGATGATTGCAAACTGCTTTAACTATGTTGTTAAACCGATTTTTGGCCTTCTTGCCATATTTCCCCCCTACCTACCATGCCGCCTGTTGCCAACGGGGCCAGAAAATTCCAGCCTGTGACTTTGAAGAGTAAGACTTCTGGTGAGGCACTGGGATAAATCTTCACATTCACCACATTTTATTCTAGCAGAGCGACTCAACTGTTTATTATTAAACCTACCTGATTTTCCTTCCAAAGAAATGCATGGACTGAAAATCGAACACGTTTATGATGAACAGAAGATCTGCTCTGCCAGATTACTGAGTTTCTGGTGAAGGTTAAAATTTACCTCATTGTTCCAATTATTTTTTTTCTTGCCCTGGTTGGATCATGGACCAAATCTTATAAGTTAAATGATACCTGCAGCATCACCTAAATCCATCCTAAGAAAACAAGTCCAGGAAGGAAAAACAGAAGAGAACCACAAAAGGATAAAATGCAGCAAAACAGAAACAAAGGGGTGAGTAAAAAGGTGAGTCAAAGACAAAGAGAAGAACAACAATATGAAAAAGGCAAAATATATCTTCTAAATTACCATGAGCAACACCACATCCATTTACTTATGGTCTACAAAACTATACATACTTTCTTTTCCTATATTTTTGCCACACTTCTGTGCCAACTATTTCTGTTACAGATTCCCATGTCCACATGGAAATTGGCAATGGAGAATTTTCATAATGTACCTTCCTGCCAGTGTCTGTGCTATAGCATCTCAATTTTACACTTTCCTGCTCCTCACTCCGTGCTGTGGAGAAACATCTTTGCTCCAAATAACTGCTTATTTGATTCCCAAATTGCCTTAAGTTTTATAGTTTAACTACAAATAATATTTGCATTTATAGACACACTTTTCATGTCTTCAGGATCTTTCAAAACATTTCACTGCTTATGAAATACAAATAATAATAATCATAACAGCCTAGATTTTAATGTCAAAATAATGATGAGGCTAATGGTGGACGGCATTATTTATGCGCAAATACTACAACTTCAGACAAGGGGCATATCCGTATGTATCAAGTCCTCTAGTTATTTGTCAAAATAGTTTTCAGTGAATCAAAACATTCCTCTATGCAGTATTTTTGAATTGTTCTTTCAAAGCTATGTAATCAACTTCCTTCTCTTCATACCTCTTGACCCAAACATGTGTTTGACAGCATAGTTGGAATGAAGAGTGCTGATTTCATTACATGTACTCGTTGCAGACATTCCAAATTGCCATGCTCCTTGTTAGTATTAAGTAGCTTACCAGGAGCCACTGACAGTCTTATTTTACAAAACTTGCTACTTAAGTGGCTGTCATATGGATTTTCAAATGTTCACTTGCATAGAAAAAAAGTTACTACCTGACCCCATGATGTGATATTGAATATTGTAACAGGCATACAGGTTCCTTAGAGAAAATGACATCATATAATAAGTTAATTATCTGGTCATCCATCTTATTGTTGCTTGCAGGATCTTGCACTGTGCAAATTGGCTTCACATTAAGAGAGCAGCAACTGCATTTCAAAAGTAGTATGTGTGCCACCTGTATGTAGCTCATTTATAAACTGCTGTAAAAAACTAAGTTTCCCTTGACTGCGACACATTGTAATCCAATAGCTAGATTAGTTAGATTGGGTTGTGGGTGAAGATGAGGGGACAGAAAAGTACAAACACATTTGAAATAAGTAGATTACTGTATCCTTTAAACTGGTGGACAGAGGAATGCCATATTGTTTGATCATCATTTCAGTTTGTGAATGGTGGTATTTTTTATACATTATACAAGATGAGACGTAGATTCATACTCTGAAGAGCTTAATGCTAGAAATGTTTTTTCGATATACACCTTACACGATATACACATTCCAATTTGAGTTTTTATAGGTCAATTTTCTCAAGAATTTCACAGCAATTGATGTAAGGGAACTTTACGCTCTATGAACTAGAAGCTTATGATAATCAATCTTTGCCAACTTGCATGACTCTGAAGATTAACTTGTAGTAATCAGTTTACTGAATTAAACGTAGTTTTGTGCTATGCTACATAGTCCCTGCAAATAAGCAGATATTGCACATGACTGAAGATCTTTTCATGCTAAAGCAGCTAACAATAATATTAATTAAATGAAAATATGGGCCTGGACTTTCATCCTCAAGGTGGGTAGCAGGATTCAGAAAAATTCCCAGCTCAGCCCGCCTACCCCAGGAGAAGGTGCCTGAAAGGACGGAGTTTTCATTTTTGGGGCGGGGGTGAGGGGGGGTTGGGGGGTGGGTGCGGGGACTCTGGCCAGCTGACCCAGGAAAATGTTCAGAGGCAGCCACAGGGGCTGCCAGGTGTGGAGGAGAGCTGTTTGAAAGGCCCACGTCACTGCTGTGCAACTTCACAGTTAAGACAAAAACAAAAGGGCATCCAGCCCTCACCCCCTACATATTCCCATGCCAACTCATGCCCCCCCCCACCCACCCTTATGGCCCCTCATGCCTCCCCACACCAAGGTGTACCCCCCAAACAGCCCGATGGCTCCATATGCCAAGTTATGGCGCTTCCGTGCCCATTCACCCACTAAAGTTGTATAAAACCAATGAGCCCTATAGTGACAGTGTTATGTGTTAAAAAAAGATTTTAAAAAAGCCATTCATTGATAACTTTCCAATTTCTTTAAAAAAACTTATTTTTACTACAACCCAATAGAAGTGTTAATCATCCAGGCCCTTTCAAGTTTCAATAGCTGAAACTGCAAGCACTTGAAGCCTCTATCTTGTATAAACATTGTGAACTTGACAGCATAGATCAGCCAGCCAGCGCTGTCAATCGAGCAATGTTTTCTCTGGGGCTCAGGTGTTTTAGTGCCCTAGTGGATGTCTGGGGTCTCAGCCAAGGATATATAATGTGGCTTGGCTGAGAGCCCAGAAATCCATTAGCCTGTTGAAATACAGAGGACTAGAACAAGCCTATCCCTGCAATTGAGCCGGCCAGGTCGGGAGCATAGGGTGCAGGTTTTTGACCTGAACCAATCGCAACCTTAGAAGGCACTTCTGAAAATCAGAAACTCTGGGAATGGGTTCTAGAATCTTGGAATCGTGCCCCAGCTGCCTTTCTTAACGGGCTCCTGAGCCATCGTGACTCGGTGAAAACCCAGGCCATGAAGTACAAACCAATTTGGTAAAAACTACGGAGCATGATATAAAATTGCAGTGCCTCAGGGACTGATATCATGGGTCTGCAACCTGGGCAATCTCAAATGTTTCTATTTCTGAAAAAAACAAATAGTGGTTTTAGTTAGGCTTCAAAAACACAAAAGTCACAATCAACAATTCAAATAAATATAAAATATGACAAGAACAATTTAAAACAAGTACTGCCTGAATTTATTTTAAAGTGGCATGAGCAAAACCTATATAATTATAACAGACTTCCTTCTGTGTCATTGCGTATCTTGCAAACTATTTACCACTGACATACTATGTCTGCATTCTATACTGTTGGGGCGGGGAGGGGTTGGGGGGGGGGGGGGGGGGGGGGGGGTGGTGGGTGGCCTATCTGGGGAAAACAACAGCAGTAGCCAGAGCAGTGGCACCACGGCTGTCTCTGTTGTTCAGCAGGGGGGGTCAAAGCACAGAAGAGCAATTGTCATAGGGGACTCTATAGTCAGGGGCTCAGATAGGCGCTTCTGTGGTCGTGAAAGAGACACCAGGATGGTATGTTGGCCTCACTGGTGCCAGGGTCCAGGATGTCTCTGATCGGGTATGGGACATTCTGAAGGGGGAGGGAGAACAGCCAGAGGTCGTGGTACACATTGGTACTAGCGACATAGGCAGGAAGAGTGACGAGGTCCTGCAGCGGGAGTTCAGGGAGTTAGGCAGAAAGTTAAAAAACAGGACCTCTGGGGTTGTAATTTCAGGATTACTACCTGTGCCACGTGCCAGTGAGGCTAGAAATAGGAAGATAGTGCAGCTGAACACGTGGCTGAACAGATGGTGTAGGAGGGAGGGTTTCCGATATCTGGATCAGTGGGATCTCTTCCGGGGCAGATGGGACCTGTACAAGAAGGAAGGGTTGCATCTAAACTGAAGGGGCACCAATATCCTGGCTGCGAGGTTTGCTAGCATCACTCGCGAGGGTTTAAACTAGTATGGCAGGGGGGTGGGAACCAGAGCAATAGGTCAGCAGGTGAAATAAATGACTGGGAACCAGTGAATATGGCCAGTAGGACTAAGAGGAAGGGCAGGCAGGGAGAAATTACTGAACACAGTGGGACTGGGGGTCTGAAATGCATTTGTTTCAATGCAAGAAGTATAACAGGCAAGGCAGATGAGCTTAGAGCTTGGATTAGTACTTGGGACTATGATGTTATTGCTATTACAGAGACTTGGTTGAAGGATGGACAGGATTGGCAGATAAACGTTCCAGGATTTAGATGTTTCAGGCAGGATAGAGAGGGATGTAGAAGAGGTGCACCGCTGGTTAAGGGGAATATCACAGCTGTACGACAGGAGGACATCTCAGTGGGCTCATGCAGCGAGGCAATATGGGTAGAGCTCCGGAATAGGAAGGGTGCAGTCACAATGTTGGGGGTTTACTATAGGCCTCCCAATTGCCAGCGGGAGATTGAGGAACAGTTATGTAGGCAGATTTTGGAAAAATGTAAAAGCAATAGGGTTATTGTGGTGGGTGATTTTAACTTTCCCTATATTGACTGAGAATCACTTAGAGCTAGGGGTTTGGATGGTGCAGAATTTGTAAGGTAAATCCAGGAGGGCTTCCTGAGACAATATGTAGATAGTCCAACTAGGGAAGGGGCAATATTGGACCTGGTATTAGGGAAGGAACCCGGCCAGGTGGTCGAAGTTTCAGTAGGGGAGCATTTCGGGGAAAGTGACCATAATTCGGTAAGTTTCAAGGTACTGGTGGATAAGGATAACAGGAGTCCTCGGGTTAAGGTGCTTAATTGGGGGAAGGCTAATTATAACAATATTAGGCAGGAACTGAGGAATCTAGACTGGAGGCGGATGTTTGAGGGCAAATCAACAACTAACATGTGGGGGGCTTTCAAACGTCAGTTGATAAGAATTCAGGACCGGCATGTTCCTGCTAGGATGAAGGATAAGTATGGCAAGTTTCAGGAACCTTGGATAACGAAGGATATTGTGAGATTAGTCAAAAAGAAAAGGGAAGCATTCGTAAGGGCTATAAGGCTGGGAACAGATGAAGCCCGTGGAGAATATAAAGAAAGTAGGAAGAAACTTAAGCAAGGAGTCAGGAGGGCTGAAAGGGGTCATGAAAAGTTACTGTCAACCAGGATTAAGGAAAATCCCAAGGCCTTTTATACATATGTAAAAAGCAAGAGGGTAGCCAGGGAAAGGGTGGGCCCACTCAGGGACAGAGGTGGGAATCTGTGTGTGGAGCCAGAAGAAATGGGAGAGATACTAAATGAATACTTCGCATCAGTATTCACCAAAGAGAAGGACTTAGCGGTCGATTTGTCTAGGGAAGAGAGTGTAGATAGCCTGGGTCATGTTGAGATCAAAAAAGAGGTGTTAGGCGTCTTGAAGAATATTAAGGTGGATAAGTCCCCAGGGCCAGATGGGATCTATCCCAGAGTACTGAGGGAGGCAAGGGAGGAGATTGCTGGGGCCTTGACAGAAATCTTTGTATCCTCACTGGCTACGGGTGAGGTCCCAGAGGACTGGAGAATGGCCAAGGTTGTTCCATTGTTTAAGAAGGGTAGCAGGGATAATCCAGGAAATTACAGGCCGGTGAGCCTTACGTCAGTGGTAGGGAAATTATTGGAGAAGATTCTTCGTGACAGGATTTACTACCATTTGGAAGCAAATGGGCGTATTAGTGAGAGGCAGCATGGTTTTGTGAAGGAGAGGTCGTGTCTCACTAACTTGATCGAGTTTTTCGAGGAAGTGACAAAGATGATCGACGATGGAAGAGCAGTGGATGTTATATACATGGATTTCAGTAAGGCCTTTGACAAGGTCCCTCATGGCAGAATGGTACGGAAGGTAAAGTTGCACGGGATCAGAGGTGAGCTGGCAAGATGGATACAGAATTGGCTTGGTCATAGAAGACAGAGGGTAGCAGTGGAAGGGTGCTTTTCTGAATGGAGAGCTGTGACTAGTGGAGTTCCGCAGGGATCAGTGCTGGGACCTTTGCTGTTTGGAGTATACATAAATGATTTGGAGGAAAATGTAACTGGGCTGATTAGTAAGTTTGCAGATGAAACTAAGGTTGGAGGAGTTGCAGATAGTGAAGAGGATTGTCAAAGGATACAATGGGATATAGATCGGTTGGAGACTTGGGCGGAGAAATGGCAGATCGAGTTGAATCCGGACAAATGCGAGGTAATGCAGTTTGGAAGGTCTAATACAGGCAGGAATTATACAGTAAATGGCAGAATCCTTAAGTGCATTGACGGGCAGAGGGATCTGGGTGTACAAGTCCTCAGGTCACTGAAAGTGGCAACGCAGGTGGATAAGGTAGTCAGGAAGGCATATGGCATGCTTGCCTTCATCGGCAGGGGTATTGAGTATAAAAGCTGGGAAGTCATGCTGCAGCTGTATAGAACCTTGGTTAGGCCACAGTTGGAATATTGTGCGCAATTCTGGTCGCCACATTACCAGAAGGATATGGAGGCGTTGGAGAGGGTGCAGAGGAGGTTTACCAGGATGCTGCCTGGTCTGGAGGTTATTAACTATGAGGAGAGGTTGGAGAAACTTGGATTGTTCTCACTAGAACGACGGAGATTGAGGGGCGACTTGATAGAAGTTTACAAAATTATGAGTCTCTCCAGCAAACCGACCAATCCCATTCACCCAATCCCAACTGTCCAATCGCATGCACCCAATCCAATCCGCCCAATACCAACCGTGCAATTACAACCATCCAATCCAATCCACCCAATTCCCAATGTCCAATCCCATCCACCCAATCCCAGTTGTTTAATCTAATCTGATCAATTCCATTTGTCCAATCCCAATCTCCAAATCTCATCTACCCAATCCCAATCATCCAATTCTGACCACCCAATCCCAATTTCTTAATCTAATCCATCCAATCCCGCCTCCAAATCCCATCTGCCCAATCTTGGTAATCTAATCCCATCCACCCAATCCTATCCGTTTAATCGCATCCACTCAATCCCATCCGTCCAATCCCAGTTGTTCCACAGCGCGAGCCGCCGTCAACGTTTTTTTCTTCCTATTTTAAAAACAGAGTCCCGCGCTCAGAGGTTTCCCTTCCTGTGGCTGCCTCGTCCTAGCGAGTTGGTTCCGGAGGAGCGTCTGAAGCCCCTTCATTTGGTTCCGAGCACAACGGTGTTGGGTTTTTAAACGACTATTGCTGTTCCCCTCCCCCCCCCCCCCGGAGGCCGTGTCCGAGCCGCCCGAGGCTGGACACCGAAAGCAGAAGAAGCTTTAGAAAGAGCCGAGCTGCCGGAGGATGTTGACGAAGTATTAGCATCGGTGTGAGTAGCGGGGCGATTAGGATATAAACAGGCGGAGAACGAGCACGAATAACACATGTGCCGATCAGATAAACATCTTCGCAACCCCGAAATGTGGCCGCCCTTGTGTTTCCCCCAGTTTGAAGCGCCGCCACTCTTTTCTAACTGGGTAAACACCCAAGCCACGTAACCGTACAACTGTAAAGATTTATATAGTTACAAAATGGGCAGCATATCCATATTAAGAATGTAGTTTGATGCCTCAGCCTTATCGTCCTCACACGGTGCGAGGAGGAATTTACACAGCAGGATCAAAAAAAAAATGCGACGAGTGAGCTCTTAATCATTTAAGTAGGAGACGGGGAGAACTACCTCTTTCTCCATCGTTTGTATGGCACCATTGGATTTTGTGCATTCACCTGAGAGGACCAGCCAGGTGTTGATTTAACGCCTCACTTGAAAGACGGCACCGCCGAGAGTGCAGCACTCCCTTTGGTACTGCACCTGAAGCGTCCGCCTGGATTTTAGGCTCAAATCCTGACGTGAGATTTAATCCCACAATTTCTTCAGCAGCAAGTGTGCTGTTGTACCAAATAAAACCTTGCATTTGAAATTCTTCGTTGTGGTTATATTTTGTAATGTCAATGATTGCCATAACGGAATCCCTGGAACTCATATGTGTCTGTGTGTATGAGAAGAAAAAAATACTAAATGAATCACGACAACAGGGATAAAGGGTTAACTTGAAGACCACCTATTCTAATATAGAGTTGCAAATTATTACAGTTTAGTTATGTGGCTTGGTGTCAAACTTTGTTTGATAACACTCCCGCCTTGTGATGTTTTACTACATAAAGGGTGCTGTATAAATGTAGGTGTTGAGGAGGAGGTCTTCTAATGCAGTGGGTAGTGTCTCTGTCTCTGAGCCAGAAGCTCCAACTCAAGTGCCACCCCAGGATTTGATGGTCAAGGAAGGTGTGTTCATAACGCAGCCAAACAGGTTGAATATCAACCTGTAAATCCTTCCCACTTATGCCAAAGGCAGGCAGTAAGAGTGGGAGAGGCTCCTGCTCAGCCATGTGATGTAAAGGAAATTGGAGCCTCTGCTATCACTATCCATAGCATGTAAAAGTGTATATTGCCACAGCAACTCAGATTCCTGGAGGGGGTGGGTGTATCAGTGTGGGTCAGATTGGGGCCAACAGTACAGGGTTCAATCCCCATTCCATCTGGGGTGAATTTGGGACCTCCCTCCTTGTGGAGATCATGACACTGCAGATCAGGCCTGCCTTCATGCTGAGAAAAGTTGTTGAGGGAAATGATATAAATAAGGAGAGGAGATGTGCAGTAGCCCAATAGACATAGTGTTTAAATAGAAGCATCACTCTGTCTTGTTGCTGACAAGCTAGCTGCTTGACAGTTCTCTATTTTCCTGAGCTTTGGGTTTGAAAATGCACAATCTAACCTGATGGATCAGTCTGCATATTTTGATTCTATAGCACAGCTTAGTTGATGAACTAACTTTGTTGATGAGTAAAAGATAATTTTATTTGGCTGACTCCTACGCCTAATAGAGGCATTGCAAAACAATGCAGAGTAACACTAAATTCCTAATTTTTCCTATAACCGCCAATTGAGCTATCACTTAATAATATAGAAATAGGGGCACTAATCTGATTGAGTTGGTTAGAAGACTAGAGTGTGATGCAAAAAAATGTCAACAGACCATACTGGCTGAGGTAGTTCTTGGGGCCTTGTCCTATAGTGATATTATGGCATAAGCCATGATTAGCAACCTTTGATCGATGACACTACATAACAAGAGAATCTGTTTGAAGCTAACACTCAAATGGCTGAAAAGTGAGAGTGGAGCAGCAAGCTTATAAATCATAATATAAAGGAGAATGGAAGACTCTGGTTCTTTTTCCATTGGGACAGGCAGAAATGGCTAATTCCTTGGTTCAAGTAAACATCACCTGCTCTGTGATTCTGGTCTTTCAGCACTGTGCATAACACTGTTAATATAGAGTAGGTGGACGAGTGTGTACTAAATTTCAGGTTGCTCTGGCTGCAGATGTATGTAATTGTTAGAATTTTAGAAAATGTAAATGTTTACCTTAAGATAGATGAAGGAAGAACATCTATGAAATTGAACCTGTTTAACTCCCTTTTGTTTTCCAAGATGGATGGCAGTGATTTGATTTTTGCTTCAGATTAATAGCCTGGTTACCAGCTCAAATACTGAATGTGGGTTAGAGTTTCCAAGACTGAACGAAGGATTGAATTACAGCCTGCATCTGTCCACCCATCCTTTTAGAGTAAATGAACATGCTTAATGCAATAAGGGCATTGTTACATTAGATTATGATGGCATTGGAGCACCACAACAGTGACTATACTTCAAAAGTACTTCAGTAGTTGTACCATGCTTAGGGACATCCTGAGATTCTGAAAGGGGCTACCTAAATATAAATCTTTATTGTCACCATTTTGGATAGTTTTTGGGGAGATTACATTCCTGAAATAACCAGGAATGAGCCACTTGGAGAATTCTACTGGAACTCATTCACATTGGCCATTGAGATAAATTTGTGCTGTTGCATGAACTTTTTTTAAAAGAAGTTCTTTCTGTTCTCTATTTTTGCTGACTCTTTTCTCTTTGTAGCTCCACTGAAGATTGATGAAACATTCCTGAATGGAATTGGATCAGTAGGATAATGCTATAAGTCTCAGGCAACAAAGTAAGGTATGGTCTGATCCTTTAGTATATGATTAAAGCCCTCAGGTGTGCAGTGTTCAGAATGCTAAGTGTTGGACTTAGTGTTGCAGTTAAAAGGCTTGCAGAACCTTTAATGTGTTGCACCTGGTATCAAAATATACTATGTCGCAAAACTACAATTCTCTCCACAGATGCTGTCTGACCTATGTATTTCCAGCATTTTCTGTTTTTTATGACAATTTTTGTGCTGATTTTTAGCAGCAATCCATTCATAAAACAAGTCTTCATGTCAGAGTTGATCATGATCTTTTACTTTGGTTTACTTATATTACTTTATGTTACTCTCCTGACTTCCCCCTTATCCTAAAATTGCATTTCAATTAGAATTTCCTTTAAAACCACAACATTTAAAAAATCTGAAGTTAAAATGATTTGTATTTTTCTATGGTGTAGTTAGATTCAAATTTACAATTGCATTTAAATGTGAAATTAAGTGTGACAGTCAGTGAAGGGTGCGCAATGAGACAGGTGACAAGCTGGAATCAGACCGAGACAGAGAGTAGTGAATTAGGCTCACGTGGTAAATTCTGGTAAGCCCTTTTCAGGTTTAACCCATAGGTGAAGAATCAAGAACTGACATAAGTAAGTTAAGTTACCTTGATAAGTAGACAACTGCCTGGAGTGGCAGTTATCTGTCAATCACCTGAAAGCAGTAGGTTCAAGTGATAATTACTGTAGCAGGAAGCTAGACTAGCTAGTAACTCATCAGAGGGTCTATAAAATAGACAGGCTTCTCAAACTGCATGGTCAGTAAGGGGTGCACGAGGAGATGGGCAACTACACTGGACTGAGATGGCGACTGAATGAGTAACGAATTAGGCTCGCATTGGAATTTGGTGCTCAGGGGAAAGAGGTGTGGTATACATAGGAATTATTCTGAGTCAGGAACACGAGCAGCTGAACAGAAACGGTCCTGGGCGTAAACCTCACTTTGAGCTGAGTTTGAAAAGAAAATGAACAATGACATCACAGGAAAACTGTAAGTTTATTGGTTGGTAAGAAATAGCTGTAAATTAGAAAAGAGTATTATTTTTAAAGAAGTAGCGACTTGGATTTGAGTAAGAAGCGCTAAGATTAAGAGGAATCAGGGCCAGTAATGTAAAGTAATACAAGTAAACCAAAGTAAAATAAAGTTAAAAGCAAAATACTGCAGATGCTGGAAATCTGAAACAAAAACAAAAATTGCTTGGAAGACTCAGCAGGCCTGGCAGCATCTATGGAGAGAAAGACAGAGTTAACGTTTCGAGTCCATATGACTCTTGTTCAGAACTAAAGAGAAGTAAAAATGTGGTGAAATATATACTGTTTAAGGGGGGGTGGGACAGGTGAAGCTGACTAGAAGGTCAGTGATAGATGGAGGCAAAGGAGAGATTGCATAAGATGTCATAAACAAAAGGTCAAAGGGATGTTGATGGTGGTGATACTGGCTAATGGAGGTGCTAGTGGTGACATTAAGAGTAAAAAGCAGGATGAGCAAGTGACAGATGGCCCTAATGGGGGTGGGGTGGGGGGGAGGGGATGGTGTGGGAGAAAAGATTGAAATAGGCTAAAAGGTGGGGATAAAACAATGAATACATTTTTAAAATAATAATAATAGAAATAGGTGGGGAAAAAATATATTAAAAAAATAATATTTGAAAAAAGGAGATCAGAAAGGGGTGAGGATGGAGGAGAGAGTTCATGATCTGAAGTTGTTTAACTCAATGTTAAGTCAGGAAGGCTCTAAAGTGCCTAATCGGAAAATGAGGTGCTGTTCCTCCAGTTTGCGTTGAGCTTCACTGGAACATTGCAGCAAGCCAAGGATGGACATGTGGGCATGAGAGCAGGGTGGCGTGTTGAAATGGCAAGCGACAGGGAGGTCTGGGTCATGCTTGCAGACCGAAGGTGTTCTGCAAAGCGGTCACCCAGCCTGCGTTTGGTGTCTTCAATGTAGAGGAAACCACATTGGGAGCAGCGAATGCAGTAGACTAAATTGAGGGAAGTGCGAGTGAAATGCTGCTTCACTTGAAAGGAGTGTTTGGGCCCTTGGATGGTGAGGAGGTGGGAAGTAAAGGGGCAGGTGTTGCACCTTCTGCGATTGCATGGGAAGGTGCCGTGAGAGGGGGTTGAGGTGTAGGGAATTATGGAGGAGCGGACCAGGGTGTCCTGGAGAGAACAGTCCCTACGGAATGCCGACAGCGCTGGGTGAAGGGAAGATGTGTTTGGTGGTGGCATCATGCTGGAGTTGGCAGAAATGGCGGAGGATGATCCCTTGAATGCAGGGGCTGGTGAGGTGATAAGTGAGGACAAGGGGGACTCTATCATAGTTCTGGGAGGGAGAAGAATGTGTGAGGACAGAGGCGCGGGAGATGGGTCGGACACGGTTCAGGGTCCTGTCAACCACCGTGTTTGGAAAACCTCGGTTAAGGAAGAAGGAAGACGTCAGAAGCACTGTCATTGAAACAGATGTGATGGGGTTGAAGGAACTGAGAGAAAGGGATGGAGTTCTTACAGGAAGCAGGGTGTGAGGAGTTGTATTCGAGGTAGCTGTGGGAGTTGGTGGGCTTGTAATGAATATTGGTGGACAGTATAACACCAGAAATTGAGACAGAGAGGTCAAGGAAGGGAAGGGAAGTGTCAGTGATGGACCATGTGAAAGTGAGGGAGGGGTGGAAATTGGAAGCAAAATTAATAAATTTTTCCAGGTTCAGAGGAGAGCATGAAGCAGCACCGAAACCGTCATCGATGTACCAGAGAGAGTTGTGGGAGGGGGCCTGAGTAGGACTGGAACAAGGAATGTTCCACATACCCCATAAAGAGACTGGCATAACTGGGGCCTATGTGGGTACCCTTAGCCACACAATTTATTTGGAGGAAGTGAGACGAGTTTAAGGAGAAATTGTTCAATGAGAGAACAAATTCAGCCAATTGGAGGAGAGTGGTGGTGGATGGGGATTGTTCGGGCCTCTGTAGAAGAAAGAAGCAGAGAGCCTTCAGCCCATCCTGGTGGGGCATGGAGGTGTTGAGGGATTGGACGTCCTTGGTGAAGAGGAGGCGGTCGGGGCCAGGGAACTGGAAATTGTTGATGTGCTGTAGGGCATCAGAGGAATCGTGGATGTAGGTGGGAAGAGACCGGACAAGGGGACAGAGAACGGAGTCAAGATAGGAAGAAATGAGTTCCGTGGGGCAGGAACAGGTTGACACAATCAGTTTACCAGGACAGCCCTGTTTGTGGATTTTGGGGAGGAGATAACAAGCTGAGGTTGGAAGCTGTGGAGGGAAGATCTCCAGAGGAGATGAGGTCAGTGACTGTCCTGGAAACAATGGTTTGATGTTCGGTGGTGTGGTCATGGTCCAGGGGAGGTAGGAGGAAGTGTCTGCGAGTTGGTGCTCAGCCTCTGAGGTAGAGGTCAGTACACCAGACAACAACAGCACCACCCTTGTCGGCAAGTTTGGTAACAAATTCAAGACCTGAGAGAACGGAGTGCGGCAAGTTCAGAAGGAGACAGGTTAGGGTGGGTGAGAGGAGCAGAGAAATTGAGACGGCCAATGTCACGCCGACTGGTCTCACTGAAAAGATCAAGAGCAGTTAAGAGGTCAGAGGGAGGGGTCCAGGTGGAGGGAGAATACTGGAGGCGGGTGAAAGGATCCGTTGAATGGGGGGAGGACTCCTGCCCAAAGAAGTGAGCAGGGAGACGAAGCCGGTGAAAGAAGAGTCCAGCATCGTGCCAAGCCCGAAATTCATTGAGGTGAAGACGTAAGGGTATGAAATGGAGTCTTTTGCTGAGCACTGAACGTTCAGCATCAGAGAGGGGAAGATCAGGGAGTATGGTGAATACACGGCCATGGCTGGGATTAGAAGGTGGGTTGGAGTCAGAGGGATGGGAAGGGGTGGAGGGTCCTGGATGGGCGTTGGTATCAATGAGTTGTTGGAGCTTGTGTTCCTTAGCACCTGAAAATAAAGTTAATGTAAAGGAAGTAAAGTTAAGATCTGGCAGCCCAGCTTGGTTATGTGAAATACGTGTCCTGTAATATGTAGAGAGTTGTGGACACTACTGGTGACCTAGATGATCGCATGTGCAGGAAGTGCTGCCAGCTGCGAAAACTTGAGTTCCAGGTTTCTGAGCTTGAGTGGCGGCTGGATATACCATGGCACATCTGTGAGACTGAGAGCTACATGGATAGCATATTCAGAGAGGTGGTCCTAACACCACAGGTTAGGAGCATGGAAGCAGAAAAGGAATGTGTGACCGCCAGGCAGTCCAAGAGAACCAGGCAGGTCCCCTGGGGCCCTGCTCTCTATAATTGGTTATATGCTTTGGATACTGGTGAGGGTGTTGGTTCCTCAGAAGAGTGCAGTCAGGGCCAAGTTAGTGGCACCATGAGCGGCTTGGCTGTACAGGAGGGGAGGAAGAAGAAAGGAAGAGCAATAGTGATAGGGGATTCATTAATTAGGGGAACAGGCAGGTGTTCCTGTGGCCGTAGATGTGACTCCAGGATGGTATGTTGCATCCCTGGTGCCAGGGAATATCCTGCAACTGCAGGACATTCTTGTGGGGGGGTGTGAATAGCAGAGATCGTGGTCCACGTTGGCACCAATGACTTGGGTAGGAAGAGGGATATGGTCCTGCAGACAATTCAGGGAACCAGGTGGAAAATTAGGAAGCAGGACCTCAAAAGTAGTAATTTCCAGATTACTCTCAGTGCCATGTGGAAGTAAGTATAGAAATGGGAGGATAAAGCAGATGAATGCATGATTGGAAAGATCGTGCAGGAGGAAGAGCTTCAGATTCCTGGGACTGGCTCTGGGGGAAATGGCACCTTCACTAGGGTGGTGGTGTAGTGGTATTGTCACTGAACTAGTCATCCAGAGACCCAGGCTAATGCCCTGAGGACCCGGGTTCGAACCAAGGCAGATGGTTTGAATTCAGTAAAAATCTGGAATTAAAAAGTTTCATGATGACCATGAAACCATTGTCAATTGTTGTAAAACCCCACCTGGTTCACTAATGTCCTTTAGGGAAGGAAAGCTGTCGTCACTAGGTCTGGCCTACACGTGACTCCAAACCCACAGCACAGAATCTGGTTGATTCTTAAATGCACTCTGAAATGGCCTAGCAAGCTATTCAGTTGTAACAAGCCACTACAAAGCCTAAAAGGAATGAAACCAGATGGACCACTTGGCATCGACTTGGGCGTCAGAAACGACAATGGCAAACTCAGCCCTGTTAACCCTGCAAAGTCCTACTTACTGACTTCTGAGGGCTTTTGCTGAAACTGGGAGAACTGTCTCAGACTAGTCAAGCAACAGCCTGACATAGACACACTCTCAGGATCATACCTTACAGAGAATGTCCCAGGCACCACCATCACCATCCCTAGCAAAACTGGAGTCAATGGGAATCGTGGGGTGGGGGTTGGGCGGGGGGAGGTGTGAAATCTCTGCTGACTGAAGTCGTACCTAGCACAAAGGAAAATGGCTGTGGTTGTTGGTCAATCATCTCAGTTCTAGGACATCACTGCAGGAGTTCCTCAGGGTAGTGGCCTCGGCCCAACCATCTTCAGCTGCTTCATCAATGGCCTTCCTTCCATCATAAGATCCGAAGTGGGGATGTTCGCTGATGATTCACAACATTCAGCACCATTCGCGACGACTTAGTTACTGAAGCTGTCCATGTCCAAATGCAGCAAGACCTGGACAATATCCAGGCTTGGGCTGACAAGTGGTAAGTAGCATTTGTACCACACAAGTGCCAGGCAATGACCATCGCCAACTAGAGCGAACCTAACCATCACCCCATGACATTCAGTGGCATTACCATCACAGAATCCCCCACAAGCAACATCCTGGGGGTTACCGTTGACCTGAAACTGAACTGCACTAGCCATATAAATACTATGGCTACAAGAGCAGGTCAGAGGCTAGGAATCCTACAGTGGGTAATTCACTTCCTGACTCCCCAAAGTCTACAAGGCACATGGGGAGGCAGTGGCATTGTGATATTGTCAGTAACACCCACATCCCATGAATGAATAGAAAGAAAAACAAGCCGAATGGGTTGCACAACAGAGCTGGGACTGAGTCCCTTGCCGGCAATTTTGCTGGTGCTGTTGTGGGGGGGGGGGCGGGGTGGGGGGGGGCTTTAAACTAATTCGGTAACCAGGAGATAATATTAGCAAGTAACATGAAGGTGCACAAAATACTGGGAGAGACCAATAGCACTAAAATAGAGAATAGTAAGTTAATAGGCGGAGTCTGAGTAAGGGAGAAAGTAATGAAATCGAAATCAAGATTATACTGCATGTATGTGAATGCATGGAGGAGAGGTGATAAAGCAAATAAGAGAAGTGAAGAGGGATTATGAGAAAAGATTGGCAGTCAACATAAAGGGGTATCCCAAAGTATTTTGTAGACAAATAAATAGTAAAAGGGTGGTAAAAGGAGGAGTAGGGCTGATTGGGGACCAAAAAGGAGTTTTATACCTGGAGGTAGGGGGCATGGCTGAGGTGTTAAATGAATACTTTGCATCTGTCTTTACCAAGGAAACAGATGCTACCCAGACCATGGTGACAGGTGAGGAAACTCTGTCACTCGAAGGGATAAAAATTGATAAGGAGGAGGTATTGGATGAACTGTCAGTACTTAAAGCTGACAAGGCACCAGGACAGATGAAATGCATCCAAAGATATTGAAGGAAATGAGAGTGGAAGTTGCCAGGGGCACTGGCCATAATCTTTCAGTTGTCCTTAGATTCGGGGGAGGTGCCAGAGGACTGGAGACTTGCAAACATTATGCCCTTGTTCAAAAATGGTTGTAAAGATAAGCCCAGCAATTACAGACCAGTCAGTTTAACTTCAGTGGTGGGGGAGCTTCTAGAAACAATTATTCAGGACAGAATTAATAGCCACGTGGAAAATGTGGGTTGATTAGGAAGAGCCAGCCTGGATTTCTAAAGGGGAAATTGTGTTTTCATTAACTTGCTGAAGTTTTTGGAAGAGGTAACAATGAGCGTTGATGAGGGTAATGCTATGGGGAAAGGTCGCTGTCTAAGACCTTTCTGCCGTAGTGCACCGAGGGGCTGGGAAAGATATAGACCCCTCGGGCTGTAAGGCTCGCAATGAATGTATGCATTGAATACTAACTGTATTATGATTGTATTGAAGCACCTCAGAGTGTAACATGATGTATGCTGATAACTCCAATACCATTGCACTGTCTGTAATGACCATATTGAAATGATTGTAATATTCGTTGATTGTATTGAAGCACCTTGTGATTCACGTGTAAAAGTTGAATATGATTGCACTTTTTGTGATGGCAATTTAGAAATGTTTTATAATGTTCTTTCAGATATTTTATGAATAAAGTATATTTTATGAATAAGAAAAAAACAGCGAGCATTGATGATGGTAATGCTTTGATGTGGTGTACATGGACTTCCAAAAGGCATTTGATACAGTGCCACACAACAGACTTGTGAGAAAACTTATAGCGTTTGGAATAGAAGGCTACAGTAGCAATGTGGATACAAAATTGGCTGAGTAGTAGGAAACCATCAGTAATGGTTAATAGATATTTTTTGGGCTGAAGGAGGGTGTGTAGTGGAGTTCCCCACGAGTCAGTATTGGGACGCTTGCTTTCCCTGATATATGTTAATGGTCTAGATCTTGGTGTGCAGGGGACACTTTCAAAGTTTGTGGACGATACAAAACTTGGAAGCATTGTAAACCGTGAGGAGGACGTTGTAGAACTTCAAAAGGACATAGGCAAGTTAGTGGAGTGGGCAGATAGGTGGCAGATGAAGTTCAGTGCAGAGAAGTGAGGTTATTTGTTTTGGTAGAAAGAACATGGAGAGACAATATAAAATAAGGGGTACAACTCTAAATGGTGTACAGGAGCAGAGGGACCTGCATGTATATGTGTATATCTGCATGAGTCATTAAAGGTGACAGGCCAGGTGGAGAGAGCAGTTAATAAAGCATACAGTATCCTCGGCTTTATTAATAGAGGCACTGAGTAAGAACAAGGTGTTTATACAAATTCAGCATAGGATTCTAGTTAGGCCTTAGCTGGAATATTGTGTACAGTTCTGGGTGCCACACTTTAGGAAGGATGTGAATGCATTGGAGAGAGTACAGAAGTAGTTTATAAAAATGCCTCCAGGGATGAGAAACTTCAGTATTAAGTTAGATTGGAGAAGTTGGGACTGTTCTCCTTGGAGAGGAGAAGGTTAACGGGAGATTTGATATAGGTGTTAAAAACCATGAGGGAGCTGGGCAGAATAGGTGGGGAGAAACTGTTCCTGAACAAGAGGGCACAGATTTAAAGTGATTTGCAAAAGATGCAAAGTGAGAAAAAACTTCTTCACACGGCGAGTGGTTTGGGCCTGGAATGCACTGCCTGGAAGTTTGGTGGAGGCAGGTTTAATTGAGGCATTCAAAAGGGCATTAGATAATTATTTGAATAGAAACAATCTGCGGGGAAAAGGCAGGAGAATGGCACTGAGTCATAATGCTCATTCAGAGAGCCAATGCAAACACGGTGGGCCAAATGGCCTCCTCATGCACTATAACAATTCTGTGATGAGATTCAGCAATTCTAAACCTGACATTGTGTACACTGAAATTAGTCCTGGTATATACCTCGCATGTTTGTGACCAGTGACTAATATGTTCACAATGTCAATCGGAGTGAGGAAATAAAAACAGGAAATGCTGGAAAAACTCAGCACGTCTGACTGTATCTGTAGGGAAAGAAACAGAGTTAACATTTCGAGTCCGTATGACTGAGTGCGGAAACATCGGTTGATATTGGTTGGAACTGTGTAACCTCTGTGTTGTAACAATTTATAGGAAATATAAAAATTCATACAATAAAGACTGCTGTCTGACAAACATACATACCAACTAGGCGCAGGAGTAGCTCACATGGCCCTTCAAACCTGCTTCGCCATTCGATAAGATCATGGCTGATCTGATTGTAACCTCCTGCTTACCGCCAATAACCTTTCACCCCCTTATTAATCAAGAACCTATCTAGCTCTGCCTCAAATTTATTCAAAGATCCTGCTTCCACGGCCTTTTGAGAAAGAGTTTCAAAAACCCATGACCCTCTGAGGGGAAAACATTTCTCATCTGGCCTAAATGAGCAACCCATTATTTTTAAACCGTGACCGCTCGTTCTAGTTTCTTCCACAAGAGGAAACATCCACTCTGTCGAGGCCCCTCAGGATCTTAACTGTACTGTCTAGGTTAGATGAATGATTGGTCTGAGTTTTGAGGAAAGACTGGAACAATTACGTTTGCGTTCCCACAAACTGTTAAAATTGAGTGTGCAATTTGATGAGGTGTTCAGAACAATAAAATAATTAAACATGTTAAAGTACAAGATTTGTACTGATAGATAAATCAAAGACCAGGTGCTATAATCTTGAGAGACATTTCAGAATACATAATGGAGATTAGAAGAAATGTTTTCACAACTGAATATGGAGTAAATTATCACATTGTGATTGATACTTAATTGATCACGGCGTTCAAAGTGGTAATGGTTACAATGAAGAATGATGTAAAAGGACACCAGACAAAAGCAGGAGAGAATGGGACTTGGTAAAATCAGCCCCCAAGAAGGACCGAATGGAGTACATAGCACATCGACGTAGAAATAAGCCATTTCACCCAACCAGTACATGTTGGTGTTTAAGGTCTGCACAAGCCTCCTTCCATTTTTTCTCATTTATTTCCTTCTTCCTTTTTTTGCTTTATAGCTCCCTCTTAAATGCATCAATACTGTTCACTTCAGTGGCCTTAGCCTCCAGCAACAAAATTTGTATGATTTTCTATGCATGATTTGGTAATATAGATAGTTTAATGAGAAATTGAAGAAGAATGAGCAAGTGGTGAAATTGATACAGTTCATATGCTAAATCCTGGTACCCATTAGGGATTCCAATTCTGCAGGAAAAGCATTGTTAACACCTGGAAAAACTTTCCTCCCTTCAATTATTGCAGCATTCTGAAATGATAAAAGTCCTTTATTTTTTCCTTTTTATTTTGCTTATTGTCATTCTGCTTTGTATCATCCATTTTTAAGTATGTTCATTGCCTGTATTGTCAGCTGCAGAATTAAATGCAGAGTCAAAATCAATTACCGGCATGTTTGTTTTCCTTTAAAGCATAGATTCCAACAAGACGCATGTGAAAAACAGCTGTCGAATGACTTCTGAAAATATCCTTGAGAAGGACTGGTACGAAATTCTGGGTGCAAGCCCATCAGACAGTCTGCAGGAGCTCAGACAGAGTTATCAGAGACTGGCCCTATTGGTGAGTCCTTTTTGGTGGAGAGGGAACGAATGTTGAAAAGCAGCGCTACTCTTTATTTTTGAACGTAAGCAGATGAACAGCAGTAATGTGGTAAATGCGCAATAAAACAACAAAAGATTGAGAAGAAATTGAAACTTAAAAATTAATTGCAATGAACAGATCTGAAAAATTTATATCAAAGAGAAGGAAAGTAGCGCACGTGAGACTATTTATAAATGAGAAACAGAGTTAATCACTTACAAATTAAATAATTGAGCTACTTCTGTATACTCTGTTAGACAAACTAATACCAAAAAAGACTCAGTGGCAGCAGCTGAAGAGGATAGTGAAAGGCTGTGCAGGCGAGAAATGACAGCAAGCTAAACAAATGTCCTGGTAAATGCTGTACAGAAGAAATGATGTCAGATTTAAACGGACTGTATGAAGATCATCCTGGTTTGGAACAATATGGGACTAAAGAGCTGGAGAGAGAATTGGAGCAATTGGACGTTTATTATGGCCCGTTGTGTAAATTCTGAGGAAGGTGCTAAGTCTTCCACACTTAATTTGGTTTAATTCTAGAATTAGAAGAAATTCCATTCTTCCACAGCAGACTAGATGCGTCATGAGAAACCAAGTTCACTTGCTCCTTTTGAAAGTTCAAAAAAATTAATGTTACTTGTCATCACAAGTTTGGGGACTTGGGCATTAATTCTTTTGGATATTATAATAGTGCTAATCATTTTCCTCGAAGAGGTCAGAGTTAGATTTAGGGATGTGTTTGTACTTCCCATTAGCTACCTGCATGACAGCATAAACCAAAGGTGCATATTTAAGCCTCTCACATATGTAGTTCTTCAAAGGTGGCGTGAGAAAATGCCTGATGGGGCGAGGCCTGGATATGAATTGGCCAGATGCTTTATTTCGCAGCAAGTGAGCGTACAACGAGCAATTTTAACCTTCAGCACATCTTGTCTTTGCAAGATAATACAAAATAATGAACGTACCAAGCTAACCCACACCAAGATATCGTCTTATTTAATTCAAATAAAATAATTCCTAATGACACTTCTTATGTTATTAAGGATATTTTACATAAACATACGAATTAGGAGTAGGCCGCTTAGCCTTTCGAGCCTGCTCTGCCATTCAATCAGATCATAACTGATCTGATTGTAACCCCAATCCCACATTTCTGCCTGACCATGATAACCTTTCACCCCCTTGTTAATCGAGAATCTATCTAGCTCTGCCTTAAAAGTATTAAAAGACTCTGCTTACACTGCCTTTTGAGGAAGAGAGTTCCAAAGTCTCATGACCCTCTGAGAGAATTTCTCCTCATTTCTGTCTTAAATGAATGAAAATAAGAGACGGATAACATTTAAAGAGAAATTTGAACTTCCAGTTAATAGCTGAAAGAATGATACATTAAGGTTTCACGTTTTAAAACTTTTACAGTAACAAATGATTAAAAGCAATATTGACTAAATACTTTTTTCCTTTTGTAGGCAACTTATACTTTAAACTACAGAGAGGAACATTCCCCTTTTATACTTATCACCCATTGCACTCTCTTCAGAATTACAGTCCTTTTAAGCAAACAGTTCACAATTACTCCCAGATTCCAGTTGGTTCCGATATCCCCGTTTCGCCAAATGATAACTTCAAGGGACTGTCTCTAGCTTTCCTCAATTTTCGGAGAGTTCCTTAAATCCTCCACTAGCAGTAATGCCTGTTCTGATGATTCTTCTATCTCCTGGCCATGCCAAGACAAATCTCCTGGAATCCTTAGATGGCTGCAGGATACATCTCTTTGACTAAAGATTATCTCCCTCCTACATCCAGCTATGGTAGCTCACCAAGCCAAGCAGTCTCTTCTCTTAACTGACTACACAGAACTGCTGAATGTCTGTCATATTTATTTATTTGTAGAGAGGTCTGTAATCTGATCTCAAAATGGCTTCCTCTGCCGCCTTCCCATAGCAGAGTGAAACAGATTAACCTTGAATCAAGGTAAAAATGCTAATTGGCTATCCTATCCTTAACCTCAACTTCCTTTCATCTTAGATGTAAATGGATAATTTACAGCATAAACTGTTGACAACCCAATGCCTGCAACACCTTTCTGGGACTTTAGGAGACTCAGGGTCCACTCATAATAAACTCAGAAACTGGTGCCATTGTCTCCAAGCATAAAAACCATACACCTTCTTCTCAGTAAAACAATCTAAGCCGTTCTTTGATCTCTAACAATCAAAGCTACTGACGGCAGATTGCAGAAGAGGTCACATGACCCCCTTGCCTAAATTTAAAACTACAGTCCCAAAATTCGTCACTCTTATAAACCTCACAGTTGTAACACTTAAACCAAATTAATAATAAAATTAGTGCCAGTGATTGAGATGATAAAACACTTCTCATTGATTTAAGCCTCTGTGTTTTGATGCTACTTGCAGTTGCATAGTCATGTGTGAAGAACGTGAAATAGAATATGTTTGATTATGAATCTACATTGTAGGAAGCTGTTTGTTTAGTTACAATAAACTGGACTGGCCTCTATAATTAAGGTATTACTGCCTGCCTCCATGGCCGGAACCTAGGTACTCTAGGTAGCCCTGTGTAAGATTATTGTTTAAAAGCATTCATAGATATTATTAGTCACTATTGTAAGAAACCTTTTTGTTTGTTTCATAGCTGTCATTGTGCAGTTGGTCCCTGTAAGGTCTATTTTCACTGTCTATCCTCCTGTGAGAATGGATGTTTTTTTAAAAAATATTTTTGGAGAATATTGTGTTATTCTGTAAAGAAGTGTGTATGTGCGTGCTTGTCAAACATACATGGTCGCCTTTAGGTAATATAGCTTGCAGTGACTTGAACATGTTATCACCTGGTCAGTTATGGGGCCTGTAGGAGCAGGAAATGTGATGGACTTAATTAGATGGCAGCCAAAATTGTGGTTTCCCCATGGTGGGTTGGGATGCAGAGATTTAGTCTGATGCATGGCAGTGGCGGGTCAGGCCTCACAATGTCCCATAGCGGATTCCTACTTCTAATACATTTACATGCCATGAATACTCATTATATTAAAACTTTCTGTAATTATGTGCTACCTTCAAAGTTAAGTCAGCGGTGCACGAGAATCTCGTAGCACCCAGTTCAACTTTGTTTAAAGGTGGCATACAACAGCTGGCTTTGTACTGTTGTGTCTGAGGTCAACCATTTCCTTTGAACTCTGCAGGAGAAGGGAGAGGAGCAGGAGAATGGCAACTGCCATGGAAGCTTCAGACCAGCAAAGGTGAGACGAGACGGGGCAGGGGAGGGGGCATGAGAAGTGGAAGAGGGATCCAGAGGAGCACAGGGTAGGGTCAGGGGCATGGAGAGGATGCAACAAAGGAGGGCTCTTGACAGTCAACAATGGAGGCCCGCAATGCCAGTAGCAGGCAGCACCAGAGTGGGAGACTGGTCAGGAGCAGCCATTCAGGGAGGGCATTGTAAAAGATGAGCACTGGCGTGTCGTTGCATCCTCAGGACAAGAACTAACTACCGGCAGGTGTCGGAGAGGCAATACCAGAGACGACTGAGGTTGTCCCAAGAAGTGATCACTGATATATGTGGGATTGTGCTGCAAGACCTGCAGCCATTTGGATTTGGTCGGAAGCTCATGTCAGTGGCCCTCAAGGTTACTGCGATGCTTAGTTTTTTTCACCACCAGTGCTTTCCAGGGCACCACAGGTGACATACATGGCATATCACAGGCTGTGGGAGCCGGCTCCTGACACTAGAGCAGAGGTGTCACCTACTTCCAATCCTGCCATCAGGAATGGCGCACCACAGGTAACATACTGCCCTACATCGCTATCAACTGGTGTTCAATTATGCAGAGAGACTAGAGAAGCTGGGATTGTTCTCCTTAGAGCAGAATAGGTTAAAGTGAGATTTCGTAGAGATTATTCAAACAATGAAGGGTTTTGTTAGACCAAACAAGGAGAATCCGTTTTCACTGCCAAATGGGCTGATAACCAATGGACACAGATTTAAAGCCAAGGACAAAGGAACCAGAGGGGAGGTGGGGAGGAATTTTTTTTTAACAGTTTTAACAACCTGGAATGCATTGTCTGACAAAGTGGTAGAAGCAGATTCAAAAGCAACCTCTAGAAGAAAATATGTACTTGAAAAGAAAAGAATTGCAGGGTTTTGGGGAAAAAGTAGAGGACTGGGATGAATGGAGCCAGCACAGGCAGAGTAGCTGAATGGCCTTCAGTGCTGATTCTATATCTCTTTCCAAACCAGTGCACCTATGTGCACTTCATCTGTCACAGTTAAAGGGATGTTTGTTCTAGACAAATCCCTTGAAGCTGATTTCCAACAATCTTTTGAAAAGAAAGCTGGTCATTGATTGACAGGTCTTTTTCTCTTGCATTGCAAATGTGAAACACCTCAGCAAAACCAGTATCCTATAACTTCAAAAGTAATCTTAGTTACACTTTTATTAAGTAAAATAAAAAGCAATCCAGGCATTTCTCTGCAGTTCTGACCTGCAGCCTGAAGAGAAAATAAACATAAAAACGTAAGGAACAAGAGCAGGGTTAGGCAATACAGCCCCTGCTTCACTAAGGTCATGGCTGGAGTTCGACATCAATTTTGCCACATCCCCATATCCTTTGATTCCCTTAGTTCTCGAAAATTTATCGATCTAACACTTGAGTGTACTCAGTGACTGAATATCCACAGTCCTCTGAGGGTAGAAAATCCCAAAGATTTCTAATCTTCTTAGGTTTTTTTTTTATTCATTCATGGGATGTGGGTGTCGCTGGCTAGACCAGCATTTATTGCCCTTGAGAAGGTGGAGGTGAGCTGCCTTCTTGAATTGCTGTAGACCATGTGCTGTTAGGGAGGGAGTTCCAGGATTTTGACCCAGCGACAGTGAAGGAACGACGATATAGTTCCAAGTCAGGATGGTGAGTGGCTTGGAGGGGAACTTCCAGGTGGGAGTGTTCCCATGCATCAACTGCTCTTGTCCTTCTAGATGGTAGTGGTTGTGGGTTTGGAGGAGCTGGCTAAGGAGGCTTGATGAGTTCCTGTAGTGCAGTGAAGAAATTTCTCCTTGCCTCAATCCTAAATGTCCAACTCATACTAAACCTATGACTCGGGAATCGGGGAAAACTCTCCACTGGTTGGAGTCATACCTAGCACAAAGGAAGATGGTTGTGATTGTTGGAGGTCAGCCATCTCAACTCCAGGACATCGCTGCAAAAGTTCCTCAGGGCCCTAGGCCCAACCACCTTCAGCTGTTTCATCAGTGACTTTCCTTCCATCTTAAGGTCAGAAGGGGGAATGTTCGCTGATGATTGCACAGTGTTCAGCACCATTCATGACTCCTCAGATACTGAAGCAGTTCATGTCCAAATGCAGCAAGACCTGGACAATATCCAGGCTTGAGCAGACAAGTGGCAAGTAACATTCGTGCCACCCAAGTGCCAGACAATGACCATCTCCAGCAAGAGAGAATCCAACCATCACCCCTTGATGTTCAATGGCATTACCATCACGGAATCCCCCACTATCAACATCCTGGGCATTACCATTGACCAGAAACTGAACTGGGCTAACCATATATATACTGTGGCTACAAGAGAAGGCCAGAGGCTGGGAATCGTGTGATGAATAACTCACCTGCTGATTCCCCAAAGCCTGTCCACCACCTACAAGGCACAAGTCAGGAGTGTGATGGAATACTCTCCACTTGCCTGGATGAGTGCAGCTCCAACAACACTCAAGAAGCTTGACACCATCCAGGACAAAGCAGCATGCTTGATTGGCACCACATCCACAAACATTCACTCTCTCCACCACTGACGCACAGTAGCAGCAGTGTGTACCATCTATAAGATGCCCTGCAGGAATTCACCAAGGCTTCTTAGACAGCACCTTCCAAACCCACGACCACTACCGCCTAGAAGGACAAGGGCAGCAGATGGGAACACCACCACCTGGAGGTTCCCCTCCAAGTAATTCACCATCCTGGCTTGGAAATATATCTCCGTTCCTTCACTGTTGCTGGGTCAAAATCCTGGGACTCCCTAACAGCACTGTGGGTGTACCTACATCACAAGGACTGCAGCAGTTCAAGAAGGCAGCTCACTACCACCTTCTCAAGAGCAACTAGGGATGGGCAATAAATGCTGGCCCAGCCAGCGTAGCCCACATCCTGTGAATGAATTTAAAAAAATTCTCTGACTAGCGAAAACCACCTCTCAGCATGTATCCTGCTTAAGCCCACTCAGTATTTTATACATTTTTAATGAGATCATCTTTCATTCATCTCAACTTCAGAGAATATAGGTCCACTCTACTCTATTTACTCTACTCTATCTATTGACTTCTCCTCAGCAGTTCGTCCACCAAACAATTAATTTCCACCTCCCATCTAGGCTGTTACTTATTAGCAATTGGAGAAACTGCTGCACGTCCCAAACTGTTGAAAGCAGCCTTGTCTGTACTCATATGGAAGAACAAAAGCGCCTTAATGCAGATATTGAAAACCTGAAATAAAAAGCTGGAAATACACAGCAAGTCGCAAATCTGAAACGTTAACTCTGGGTGGTATTTTAGCTGTGACACATTGTTCCCAACAGCGGAACCAGAAGTGGGTGGCACTTCCGCTTACATGTTGGGAGGCGCAACGCACGCAATTACAATGCAAATTTTAAGTGCGGGCAGCAGACACATCCCATGTACAACAATGTAGCAAGGGATCGCTCTCTTAACTGCCTGCCTCCTTATCAGCTGCTGATGTCAGGGTTGCAACAAGGCTTAGTGGCTGTAAAAGAAAAATTAAGTATTGAGGCTACAATGGTGGCACTGTACATTTCATATAGATATCACAATGTATTTTGTTCACTTGACTTCTGTGCAAAATGTGCCTTTGTTGGGACATCCTCCTTTGGAGGGCATATTGCGCTGTCATGCTTCATGTTTGACAGTTGTTGTTGAATGAAGGGGACTGAAGGACATCTCACCTATGTAGGCATCAATGAGGCAGTGTGTTGGATATCAATGATGTGTGGCGTGATTTGTACTCTCGAGGCAATGTGACTTGGCTGCAGATGCAGCATCTGCTGGCTTCCCCATAAACCTGCCAAGCAGATTGGCCAAGGTCACTGACTAGCGCAAGAAGTGATGTGCTGCTCATGCAGTCGTAGCCTTGACAGTGTGGGCAAGGAACAGGGAGATGGCTCATGATGGCTTAATTGACTTGAATGTCAGTGCAAAGCCGGTACCCTCGGAGGGGGCGGGGGGGATGGGCTCATCTCTTTTCATACAGCTTGAGAATGTTCCACCTCCCTTGGTCTACTAGGGGGTAGAGGATGTGTGTAGTGAGGTAGCTCCGGATGGAGTCTGGCAGAGGTGGACGCAGAAATGGAGCAGGGAAAGGTTTGCAGCAAGGAAACGGTAGGTGCATCACTCTGGCTCAAAATTATTGAGGATGAGGTTGTCTCTGATAGCCCTGACATGTTTCTGCATGGTCCTGGCAGTTGGGAGAGCTGCCTCAAGATCTCTGTCGTTCTCCTCATATTCTTCTCCATCATCCTCATCTGAGGAGGTTAGTAGTTCCTCCATGTCTTCAATTGGCAATTCTGTCCTTTGCAGTGCCATGTTATGCAAGGCAAGCAAGCGACGACAATCCTGGAGAACCTCTGTGGCGAATATTGTAAAGCTCTGCTGGACTACTCAAGGCATCAAACTCATTTTGGACGATTGCCATTGTAAGATTGCCCTTTTTGTGCAGTGTTGTAACGATGTTCTGTAGGGATGATGCACTGGTGTCATAAGCCACGTTCTGAGGGCATAGCCCTTGTCACCCAGGATCCAGTCCTGCACTTGGGCAGGGGCCTCAAATAGCTGTGGCAGCTGGGAATTCCTTAAGATGTATGTGTCATGAGAGCTCCCTGGGAAACAACACACACCTGTGTCCTGTTATAGTACCTGGCCACGATTGCATGAGCATCACTTCTCGCGTTAGTCAGTGATCTTGGCCAATCTGCTTGGCAAGTTTATTATAAATCTTTAAAGACATATTTTAAAAAAGTACATTTTTAAAAATAAATAAAACTGGAACTTCAGATGGCTCCTCAGAGTCACTAAGCAGTTTTGTAGATTAAACCATCTTGTATCTCAAGAGGAAAAAGATACCTTTTCTGATATTGACTCAGTGGTTACAGCCGGAGATAAACAAAACTCCATCGACACCAGGTGGGAGAAGACTTCAGACTTAATTACAATATCTGATACTGATGTGAGGTCACATGATACAATGTGATAAAGACATAGCATAAAATTCAAACTTCTTTTCAGAGATCTCTTCAGAGATGCAGACAGAATTCCATGGGAGAGAGAAAGGGGTCTGATGGGAAAAGCCATCGACCGTTGCAGCCAGTTAAGCAGCAAAGTAAAACTCTACAATACCTTGAAAGAGAAACTAAGCCTCTTTCCTCTAACCTGTTCCATTTTCAAGCCTACCAATGAAAACAACCTCTAGGCAGATCAACTCTAGGAACCATCCCAGCTATTGAGAAATCTCTACATTTTCAAGACGTGCACTTCGGCTAAAGTAACATCTTGACTATGAAACATGCACTGAAATAGAGACCGAGTTAAATTCCATTTTTATAATTACTGTTTCACCATCAACTGTACCTAGTTTTTGTGTGTGTGATAGTGTGGGTAAGGTGTGTGAGTGAGACGTCATATTTTCATTAACCTCTAGGGTTGTGTGAGAAATGAACTAACCTTCTTCATTGTTAAAATAATCCAGCAGCAAGCTTTTATGTTGTAAGTTGACTCAGTCAATCAGGGTAAGAAAATACACACATCCGCATACCTTTTATTTCCCATGATCAATATATTTGTAACACCTTAAAATTGTCCATGACACCTGCATTTTTTTTCTGGTGTTCACCAGCAGTTTGAATATTAATGGAGTGAGACCCCTCCTTATTTACAAATGTAGCTGGATGTTTCCAGTGAGCTCTAATGCCACGTGTGTGCAGTCGATTACACCCTGTACCTGTGGGAACCACCCAATGGCGTCGAAGCCAACTGCTCCAGTGGCCTGACTCAGAGCATCTGATGAATTTGTTGGCCCTCCTGAACAGGGCATTTGTCACCTCCTGTGTTGAGGGTAACTGGCATGGGATCCCTTCCAAAGTCACAGGGCTGCAGGTCTTGTTGTCGGAGTATGTACAGATCAGTAAACCCCTCCCGAGAAAGAGGCAATGTCGGAGACGGCTAAGGCACCTGGAAGTAGTTGATGCTCCACTGCTGTTCAGGGAAGAAGATGGCCCTGGCTGGGTTCTCCCTGATCTCCCTCCCTCTCGGCTGGTGCCTGCTGATGACCTTGCAGCCTATGTTGCAGTGCAACCAAGATCACCCTCTGCCGAATCGTCTCCCCTACTGTCTAAGTTTACCAAAAGATTGGGTGTATGAGACCCATTGCAAATCTACAAAATGGACTGTGTAAAGAAGGCAGACAGTGATATGAGCACCTCTGTTGACATGGCTTTCATTCCTAGAGCAACTGCAGTTGACCAATGGGAATGCTTAACCCTCCCATGGGCCACACCCAGCACTCCTCCCATCCCACAGTTGCAGCCTCCCCACAACAACTTGATCTATGAGATAAAGGTTTCTTAGCAGTACCTGATCTCCAGAAGGTAGTGGTCTCTTAGCAGTCATGTCAAAGGACAGTAACATTGCGACCCTGCAGTTGCCCTATTCAAAATCAAGGTCCCTTCCCTGACTGTTCAGCATGTGTGTTGCAGCTGCATCCCTTGGACACACGGGACAAGACCACTGCAACGGAGGACCCCACCCTATAGGCCGGAACCTGTGTTCGTTCAGACACCTCCTCTTCCTCCCCCCCCACCCCAAAATGTACCAATGCCTTGCTGTGCTGCCGCTTGAGGATCTGAACACCACAGTCTCCAACCCCACCTTGTCTTTTCTGCTATCTTCCACTGGTAAAGTCTCTTGTGCTGCTGAATTAGACAGAGAAAAAAACTTCACCTCAGAAACATCACCTGTTGTACGCCATCTTTAAGCTACCGGGAAACAGCAGGCACAAGCTTGCCATGAACCACTGACTTAGCCTTGAAGGTAAGACTGGATTTGGTGTGCTTCCCAATTAATGAGTATTCATGGTATGCAAATGAATGGTATATAGGTTCCCGCCACCTGGCAGCTTGTTGGCTGCTCCACGGCTGACACACCGCCCACTTCCTCTCTCAAACTCAACTCAACGTTGGGAAACCGAGCTTTCAGCTCCTACCTAATTAAGTCCCCTTGTCTGTCATGTTTTCCTGCTCTTATAGGTCCCATTAAATACCACCCCATTTCTCTCTCCACAAATGCTGCCAGACCGGCTGACTATTTCCAATGCTTTCTGTTTTTATTTTGGATGAGAAAGAACTTTGAGGTATAACTGCTGAACAAAATTCTTCCTTCTGGTAGTCACCTCTTGCATAGCTTGCAGCAAAGTACTTGCTATACACTTAGGAAAGAGTGCAGTAATTATAAAGGGCTGAGAACTACTTTTTAAACCTTGTACCTTGACTTTGTGGCCTTAAATGTACACAGCTCCAACCTAACATCGAATATGACATTGTACATTACATGTTGTAATGCTCCCCCTTGTTTCATTCAACTCAACATGAAAAACATTCCTGGACTCCCTAAGCTTGTTATAAAGTGACAAAAAAAATAGAGGGAGTGAAATTGAATAGAAAGGCAAGGTGTTGCAAAGTATTTACGGTACAATCTTTTTAGACCACATCTCTGCTTCTTCTGTTCGTGTTTGGAGTAGACCAGGATTGTTAGTTGTCCCCAGATGCAAGAGAGGAGGATTGGGCTGGTGAAGAAGAGAACAAAATGGTTGATGCTGGGCCAATGAAGAAGTGTGAACATATTGCTACAGTAGAATGAGAAGAAAGCTGGATGGTTACATAAATTACAAAATTTTCAGACAAAACAACTTAAATGATCTTTACAGTAGCATTTTGTGTTTGAAATATCTGTCTACAAGGTCCTGTCTCCTGTCTCCTCTACCCTCACCTCTAACAATAAGTGTGAAAAACTATTGAAGTTCTTTGTAACTAGCCAATCAGCTGTTTCTGCTGTGTCCCTCCCTTCCACTAGCCCACTGGGTCAAAATTTCTCAAATTCCCCCTGCCCTAGCCCTGAACTCACATCTTTCTCTAATTTCTCTCCGATCTCCCCTTTCCAAGCTCATCTTGTTATGAGACCCAACTCCTGTTTCCTCAACCCTATTCCTACTAGCTTCTGACCATCCAACTTCTGCTCCTGGTCACCTTGTTAGTCAATATTGTTAATAGTTCTCTCTTGAGGAATTGTCCCTCTCACTTTTTAATCTACCGTCATCATCCGTCTGCTCAAAAGGACCAACCCTTGACCCTGCTGTCCTTGCAAACTACCGTCCTTTCCTCTCCAAAGTCCTTGAAGGTGTTGTTGCTTCCCAAACCTGTGCCCATCTTTCCAGGAGCTCCATGTTTGAATCACTCCAAACAGGTGTCTGCCCCTACCACAATACCAAAACAACTCTTATCAAAGTCACAAACTATACCCTATCTGATATGACAGATAAACTACCATCCTTGCTCTCCTTGATCTGGATCTGTCTGCAGATCCTCCTCCAAATGTGTTCTACTATAGTCTAGTTGGGTGGGACTGCTCTCACCTGGTTCAATTCTATCTGTCTAATCCTAGACAGGGTATCAATTGGATTGGCTTACCTTCCCAATCCCACACAGTTACTTCTGGTGTCCCCCAAGAACCTATCCTTAGCCCTCTCCTATTTCTCATCTATGTGCCACCCTCGACAACATTAGCTGAAAGCACAGCGTTGGTTTTCATGTGTATGGTGATGACACGCAGATCTATCTCACCACCAACTCTTTTCCTGCATTGTTGCTAAATTATCAGATTACTCATGTGACATCAGATACTGGATGAGCAGAAATTTCCCCCAATTAAATATTGGGAGGAGTGAGGCCATTGTTTTTGATCCCTGCTCCAAACTCTATTTCCTAGCTACTGACTGCATCCCTCTCCTTGGTAATAGTCTGAGACTAAACCAGTCTGTTTGGAATATTGGTGTCATATTTGAAATTGAGATGAGCTTCTGACCACATATAGGCACCATCACTAAGACCACCTATCTCCACCAATGAAATATTTTCCAACTTCTCCCCTGTATCGACTCATATGTTGATGAAATTCTCATTCATGCGTTTATTACCCTTGACTATTCCAATGCGTTCCTGCCTGGTCTCCTGCATTCTATCCTTATTAAGTTTGAGATCATACAAAACTCTGCTGCCTTTCACGAATCGCAACAACTCTCATTCCCCTATTACCCTTGTGCTCGCTGACTTACATTGGTTCCCAGTTAAGCAACAGCTTTCAGAATTCTCATTATTGTCTTCAAATCCCTCCATGGTTTTTGCCCCTCCCCATCTCTTTAATTACCGTCAGTCCCACAACGCTCTGAAATATCTGCACTCATCTAATCCGGATACTTGAGCACCCCTGGTTTAAATTGCTCCACCATTGGAGGCTGTGCAGTCAGTTAGGTGGGCCCTTAGGTCTGGAATACCCTCCCTACACCTCTCCACCTCTTTACCTCACCTTCCTCCTTTAAAAAGCTCCTTAACTCTTGACCAAATTTTTGGTCATTGGTCCTAATATCTCCTTATGTGGCTCAGTGTCATATTTTGTTTCATAAAAATCCTGTGAAGTACCTTGGAATGTTTATTACATTAAAGGCACTATATAAATATAAGTTGTTGTTGACACCTGCCACTCAAGTGCTGGGATTTGAGATCATGTGGCTTTCCAAATTTGTTTGTCTGCTTAAAAAAAAGAGTTTGAACGAGGTAGCAGACCTCATTTTCTAGCCAGTACTTGTGTCTCTAACTCAGTTATTTTGATTTCTCGTTACAAATATGGTTGAGGAGGGCTTTCCTTATCCACAAGTGCATTCCATCCGGACAATCAAGCAAACTCAAACACCATGTCATTATCAATAACCCAGTGAACCCTCGCCTACTTTCTATTACTTGAGATGTCCTCCACACAAGAATCTGTCCAGCTTCCATTCGTGAAACTGCAATGAACCTATACTTAACATTTGCTGCGTAAGTCTTTTCAGAGTCATCAGCCTCTGGAATATAAATACTTTCTGGTATCTAGCCAGCTATTAGCTTTAATATTTTATATTTATGCCCAGTAGTTCTTCCATGCCTACCCAGCTCAAATAACCTAGCACAAAAACAAAAATACCTGGAAAAACTCAGCAAGTCTGACAGCATCTACGGAGAGGGATTCAGTTTTTGTTTCGAGTCCGTATGACCCTTCATCCGAAGTTCTGATGAAGGGTCATACGGACACAACGTCAACTGAATCCCTCTCCGCAGATGCTGTCAGACCTGCTGAGTTTTTCCAGGTATTTTTGCTTTTGTTCTAGATTTCCAGCATCCACAGTATTTTGCTTTTATCTTAGCAAATACCCTAGCAACTTGGATGGAATGTATTCCTTTGACAGTGTGCAAGATTATGGATAGCTCAGGACCAGGGAACTATTCTTGAAGTATCAAGAATATGAATCATAAACCTTTGAGCATTTTGTGGTGCCATTTCTGATGGACAAAGCTGTGTAAAAAGTATAAAAATACTTGAAACCTCCAGTATGTCATTGGGATTTGCTAACAGTTAACAATACCACTAGTTACTCTTACTTGCAAGGTGGTGCTATAATCTCAGTCTGCAACCACCTATTGAAAAAATAACCACCTATTGTTTGTTCTTGTTCCATAGATGGCACTGTAGCCTATCTCAGCCAGTTACAACAAATGCACACTAGATGTACCATTCCCTCTCACCTGAGCAAGGCCATAGGAGAATCACTGGCACTTCAAATGTATACACACACAAGGGTTTTTATTGAAACAATTTATGTTGGTTTAACCATGTATTCCTTTATTGTTCCTGAGATACATCTCTCCCATTCTCCTCAACTGCTTTCTTAAATATGAACTCGTTTGATTTTTGCTACCAAAGCCCTGGGGCAGAATTTTCCCACCATTGGGAGGAAGTTTAAGAGCGGGCGTGCGGAGGTGTGCCTCTGATTGGTGCCCCCAGTCGGAGGCGCACCGCCATTTTACGTGGGCGGGCCAATTAAGGTCCATCCAGGGTGATGTCTGCATGGAAGCGCTATGCGCTCCCTGTATGGACGGGGTTGGGGGGTGTTGTTCCCTGAGCACGAAAGAGTGCACTCATCTCCCTGGGGCTAAGTGCTGCCTCAGGGAGATCGGCTGTGCAATAAAATATCTGAAAAATAGAAAAAGAAATTCCCTGACATGTCCCCTCATGTGACACTGTCACATGAGTTGGGACATGTCCATAACTTTTAAATACACTTTAATTGCATTTTTAAAAACCTACATGAAACCTCATCCCGCCCGTGGATGAGGTTTCATGCTTTCCCTGAAGCCCGCCAGGGCTCCTGGCCTGCCCGCCAACCTTAAGGTTGCATGGGCAGGTCCATTAATTAGTTCAATGACTCTCTCAATGGCCTCAATTGGCCGTTGACAGGTTGGTGGGTGCACAGCTGATTCTGCTGAGCCCCCCGCCTACCTGAAAATTTAAAAGGGGCAGGGTGATGTTGGGAGTTCTGCCTGATATCATCCCGCGTCATTTTACGTGTCGACGAGCAGGCCCCGTCCCCCACTCGCCGACCAGAAAATCCTGGCCCTGGAGTTAGATGTTGTCTTATTCATTGCTCTGTAAAACTGATCAGCAATTGCCACTTTGCGTCCATCCCTACGTCACTCTGCTACTCGAGCACATTGGGGAATTTAACTTTGTTAAAGATGCTATATATCTGGTGGCTATTGTTCAAATGAATTATAAACCCACATGGTCCAGAGGCACCCATAGTCTCCTTTCATTGCCCCTCAATCCCCCACATTCTAGAGCTGCCCTCTTTCTCCAAGTTATATGTTGTGACTTATTATTCATGCAGTTATTGTAGGCTGAGTGAAACACATCTCCACAAACATCTTTTAAAATTATTTTAATCAGCTGCATACTCCATTCATCAGCAGCGGGAAGGAAAAGAAAGAACTTTCATTTATTTGGTGCTTTTTATAAGCTCATAATGCCCCATTGTGCTTTTGAAGTGTAGTCACTGTTGTAATGTAGGAAATTTGTCAGCTAATTTGTGCACAGCAAGCTCCCACCCAACAGTGTTGAGGTAACAACCAGAGCATCTGCTTTTTTAGCGATGTTAGTTTATGACTAAATATTGTTCAGGAGACTTCCCCTGCTCTTCAAAATATTGTCATAGGACCTTTTATATCCACCTGGGAGGGCAGATGTTTAACATTTCATCCATAAGGCAGTACTGCACTGGAGTGTCAGCCTAGATTTCAAGCTCAAGTCTTTGGATGGGACTTGAACCCACAACCTGAGGCTCAAGCAGGGATGCTACAAATTTTGTTTGATAACATTCCCATGAAGCGCCTTGGGACGTTTTCTGTATTAAAGGCACTAAAAAGTTGGTGGTGTTCTACAATTACTTGTCTTGTAAAATACTTAAGAGAAAATTTAAGTTGTTGTTATTCCATATTGAATTTATATAAGTAAGCAAATATGTAATCAGTTTGTACATTTAAAAAAAAATAACTGCTCCAGAATGCTTAACCAAACACGCCAGGCATGGAATAAGTTCACACCTAGTGAGAGCATGATATATTATTTAAATATCTGTGATCTTGACTGCAGGCAGTATTGTCTGTTGACAGATTAGCAAGCCTACACTATATGTGTCCATGTGTTAATTGGCCTAAGCACTATAGTAGTGTCTGAATTATGGTGTTTTGTTCAAGCAAATGGTCCAAATGTAAACAGTGGTTAATGATCACAGGTTTGATGAATGTCTTTCTGCCTTTTTAATAATTTTAGACCAATTTCCCTGTGCATAGCACATAACATTACTGCATACTATAGAAATTGCTGCTAGAGGGCAGAATTCGATTGATTTAGCGATGGTTTAGCAGCTGTACCTCAACCTTTATTCTTACCTAGTTAAGAATAGGCTGTTTTAAACCTTTGAAGGCTGAAGCAGTATTTCTGATTCCAAATAAGATTTTTAAATGTTTACATCTTAGAATGCAATCTGGATAATTTTCACTCGTGTAATGTTATCTATCACAACTTATTCCTCTACTTCTTCTACCTCATGTAACTGAGCATTAAAAATCTACACCTCTTTTTCTAACCATTTAAAGAGCTTGCATTTTTGATATACCTTCTCCAGACTTTCTGCTTGACATCCTATGATTTACTGTGGGTCCTGTCAGCAAACACAACCATTTTGTAACTAGCAAGGAACCATGGACAACGATGAGTTGTCAAACTAGTTAATCTTTCTTTTTGGTGGTGGGTGTTGAGGCAGGAATGTTGTGCAGGGCACCAGGAAAGCTCCCCGCTCCTCTTTGAATGCTACACGGGATCATTTTAATGTCCACCTAAACAAGCCGGTAGGACCTGAATTTAATTGATCATGTGAAAGGAAAAAAGAACTTGCATTTATATGGCTCCTTTCACAGCCTTGTCAGCCAATGAAATACTTTTTAAAGTTTTGTTGCTGTTTTAATCTAGGAAAACGTGGCAACATTCTTTAAGAATTCTGTATTAAAAACAATTAAGATTTGTATTTCCATAGCACTTTTTACTATCACCAGACATCTCGAGGTGCTTTATGGCCAATAAAGTACTTTTTGAAATATAGTCACTGTTATAATGCAGGAAATGTGGTAGCCAGTTTGCGCACAGCAAACTTCCACAAACAACAATGTAATAATGACCGAATAATCTGTTTTTTTTTCATGGTGTTGATTGAGGGATAAAAGAGGACCAGAACACTGGGGATAACACCCCTGCTTTTCTTGGGAATGGTGTCATGCAATTTTTACATCCACCTGAGAGGGTAGGCAAGACTGCAGTTTAAAGTCTCATCTGAAAAATGGCACCTTCCACAGTGCAGCACACCCTCATTGCTGCATTGGAGAGTCAGCCTTGATTTTTGTGCTTGAGACCTGGGTTACAAGATAATTCAAAGCAGCATTCTGATACAAATAGCACAATAGTGGACATTGTAGTAGTAGAGTGAAACCTCTAATCTAAGGGCCTGGCATCAAATGTCCTTTATTTTAGAAGGTCATCTTCTTTTCAAAGTGGCCATTGTATTAGAACTGGACTTGGAAGACTCCGCATTTTTTTTTGCCTATTCTTTCAAAGGATGTGGGTGTCACTAGCAAGGCCAGCATTTGTTGCCCATTCCTATTTGCTCTTGAACTGAGTGGCTTGCTAGGCCATTGCAGAGGGTAGTTAAGAGTCAACCACATAGTTGTGCATTTGTACTTGCACGTAGGCCAGGCCGGGTAAGGATGGCAGGTTTCCTTCCCTAAAGATGGGATTTCTAGAGACGCATGAGGCAGATGAAGCACATGTTTACGCCTGTTTTCTGTAGCTTGATTTTCATGGAACAGGTCACTAGCCTGAAGCTAAAGGCTATAGCTTGGGGGATGCCACTCCGCATCAAGCATGGTTGACCAAGAGTTTCTTCTGCTCTTACCTCCTGTCATAGACGTGTTCGAAGGATTTGCAGGTTGACAATCAACCTGTTTGGTCACGTGATGAATGCTCCTTCTGCGGACGTCCCGGAGTGGGACTTGAACCCGGACTTTCTGGCTCAGAGTTAGGGCACTACCCACTGCACCACAAGACCTCCTACTGACCATTGTCTGTATTGTTTTTTAAAAATTCCCAGCAATCTTGAAGAACCGGCCACGGTTACGATCAGCACCAACAACTGCAACAATGCTAAGAATTTGGAAGCGATTTCTAACAGCAAAACTGATGTGCCATTTGTACAGTGGAAGCTGTTTCTAAAGACAGTCTCAGGTGGCAGACAACTGTGGTTGGTGTTGGATGTGTATACATCTTCTGGGTCCCCATGGCGTTGGGTGTGTGTCTCTCTTCTGGGCCCTCATGGTGTCTGGTGCGTGCGTGCCTTCTGGGTCTGCATGGTGTCAGCTGTGTACACATCTTCTAATGTGCATTTTCAAGCAAATTGCTTTTAGAAGCAGGGACCATGGCTGCAGATCTGATTTCTAACTCTGATATCTGCATGGACAAAAAAGAATCAAGTAACAACCCATTGGTCATTCGCAATCTTCAGATTAAGATGAGTACATTGACGTCTTACAATGTGACGTATGGCTGTGTTCCATGTTCTAAGTTGTAAATGGGGTTTGATGCATTGAAGGCTGTCTATAGTTCATAATTTGTGAGTGTATGTGGTTTCAGAGTATATGTTTATTTTACAATTTTTACAATATTTGGAACTTTTTTTAGTCAATAACGAGGAACTTTAATGCCCTGCATTGCAAAATAATTAAAAATCTAATGCTATGTTTTGCAACTAGAAGAGTAAATACTTTAGTGTTAATTGCAGTATTTCAATAAACTAGGAATAATCACTATCTTGAAGAAAGCAACCATTTGTTGAAAAAACTTGCTGTAATCCTGGGGAGTTTTGGGAGCAAGGTGGCCAGTGCAACGGCCTTCGTGTCTTTTAATGATTGGTACTGTAATTAGCATAGTAGCCAGAGGGGAAGGCTCAAACATGTATGGATTAATCTAGATGGATAATAAAGAAGCTTCACCGTCTTTAAAAACAACTGTTTCCTTCACAGTACAATGATGCAGGCCTATTTTATCTTAGGGTATAAGGTTTCAGAAGTGCTTTCTTGCTTTTCACAGGCATTAGGTGGCAGTAGTGTGATATTGTTGGATTCTGTATCATCTCCGGTTTCTGCTTTTCTACTCTTGGTAAAATGTCATCATCCGGGTGAATCAAGATTATAATTTATTAACTATCTTGGATTAGGAATGAAAGAAGCCGCCTACTATGGTTGGTGTACATGCCAAATATTAGATATGCCCCCTTCTGATGCAGGTTACAGGCTCTGATCAGTTGGTGGTTTGTTTCGTGATTATCTTGGCATTTCTTTGTGTTTTGAAATGAACTGTGCATGACAGCAGTTTAATTCTGGTGTAGAGAGGTTATCAATGTATAAAGACATTTTATCACCAGATCTAAACTCTGAGAGGATATCCTTGGGCTTCAGAGTCTACATCAGCCCAATGACAGTACGTTAAGTTGTGCATTAACCTTGCTGTTGATTTTAATGTAAGACTACAGCCTCCTGTTGCAAATTAGGATCTACTCTAAAGGCGGTATAGTATAAGGCAGGTAGTTATTGAAATGAGCTTTATAAAGGCCTAAATAGACATTAAACTAATTTAGTAACCGCTTCATGAAGCTTTTTACTCTTCCAATTTTTCTCTGTTTTAAGTTCCATTATGTTTCACACTGTAATCTACTTTTACTATTATTGCTGTTAGATTATCTGCAGGGAAATGAGAGATGGTCTGAAGGTGTCCTTCAATTTGCTTTCTTTCCTCTTCCTTCCCAAGGAGAACTGCACAGCTTGTTTTCTCTTTTTCACCCTCTCAGAAAAAGCACAGCATGTTTAGTTTAGGGATTCACCGTGTGAGCAATGTTGAGTGGTTTTTAACTATTGTATTGGCATTGTCATGTCAATTTTCAAATGTTTAGCACGACTTGTATTTTGAGGGCAAGTGACTACTTTTAAGGCTAAAGCTTAAAATTCGCTTAAACAGCTATTGTTTAATTTGCCTTTTAGTTAGCTGGTTGCCTTAATCATGGTGATGTGTTTCCATTCATTTAAGTGTCTCCAAAATAAACTTAAAAGCAGCATACCGTTTGCCTGATTATGGAGTGCACACTTCCCTTTTCCCCCTTCCCAATATGAAAAACATGCCTTGCACTACAGAGAACTTGTGTTGAGATTGGTCAGAGGTGAAGCATAGGATCTCCAAAGCTTGTGTGGGATACTGTTGGAGTTTAGCTGGCTAGAACCAGATAGCTTACAAGCACAGAGCTGAATTTGACTGCCTTTGGGGTCAGAGAGGAATTTTCCAATGTTTTGTTGTCTTATAAACAGAAAATGCTGGAAATACTCAGCAGATCAGGCAACACCTGTGGAGAGAGAAACACAGTTAACGTTTCAGGCGGATGACCTTTCATTAGAGCTACAAAAGTGGGTAGTATGGGACAAGTAAAGAAACAAAAGATGGGCCTGTAGGAGGTGGAAATGTGAAAAATAGGATCATTACCAGCATTTTCTGTTCAAAAACAAAAAAGAAACACAAAGAAAAAAAGGGTGCAGAGCTTATGATCTGGTATAGTTGAACTCAGTGAGTCCAAAAAGAAGTAAAGATATGTATCAAATGATGAGTTGCTGTTGCATTAGTTCACATTGAGCTTCATTGGAACATTGTAGGGGCCCAAGGACAGAGGTCAGGGTAGGAGTGCAACACAAAATTAAAATGAGAAGTGACCGGGAAGCTCAGGGCTATGCTTGGAAACTGAATGGAGGTGTTCCGCAAAGCGGTCACCCAATCTGTATTTGTTCTCCCCAGCGTAGAACAGACCACATTGTGAGCAGCAATACACTATGGCCTGTAACTTGCGCTCCCCAGTGTTGGATTTGGGGGTACCTCAAAGATGCACTGGGGAGTCCCTCTGGGAAGTTCCCAGGTAAGGGTCTGCATGGCAATTGCCCAAAAGTGCATACTTCATCTGCGCTGGGAACTGTCCATAAATGTGATTTAAATTGCAAACTTTGGATGGCTCCGCCAGGGTTATACCAAGTTACCCAGAGCAGATTAGAAGAATTAAAGCCTCTTCTAACTTCTAGCTAACTATTGTCAAGACCCAGACTGATCCCACAGGACTCCCAGACCCCTGACACCCCCCTGACCTCCAACACCCCTAGGACTCCGACTCCCACCCACCCCTCCCGGACCTCCGACCAATCTCCACCCCTGATCTCTGATCCACCTCTGACCCACTCCCCCGGACGCCTCCAACCCCCAAATCCTATGCACTCGCCTTAGACACTTGCCTTCCTTTGGCCTGTCAATTTCCCTGGCCCTTTAAACTTACCTGCTTTGTGGAAGCTAGTGCTGTAAAAAAAAGGAGTGGCCTCATTGAATCCTTGAATATGCTGGAGCAAGACTTCGCTTGGGCCATCGAGGAGCCTTTCAATGCAGGCCCCAAGCAATTCCGGCAAATAGAAGTGGCAATGTAATTTTCAAGACCAGTTAAGTAGGTATTTCTTCTAATTTCTGCGAGCCAGCATTTTCTGACACCAGTCAGAGGTTACGCCCCAATATTAAATTGTAAGAGGTACAAGTAAATCACTATTTCACCTGGAAGGAGTGTTTTGGGGCCTTGGATTGTGTGAAGGGAGGAAATAAAAGAGCACATGTTACCTCTCCTGTACTTGGAAGGAAAAACACTTTGGGGAAATGAGGGACTGTTGGGAGTGATTAAGCAGCAGACCAGGATGTTGTAGAAGAAGCAGTCTCTCTGAAATACTGAAAGGGGAGGAGAAGATGTGTTTGGCATCACGCGGGAGATAGCAGATGATTATGCATTGAATGTGGAGGCAGGTGTGTGGAAGGGGATGTGAAGGGGCACATTATTCTGGGCTGAGATGAGGGGAGTGATGGGAAATGTAATTGACATGGCTGAGGGCCCTTTTAACCACGCTGGAGGGAAACCCTCTGTTGAGGAAGAAGGAAAACCTATTGAAAACACTGGTGTGGGAGGTTGCATTGTGAGAACAAATGCATAATTACAGACAAACTAGAGAATGAAATTGAGCCGTTATAGGAAGTGGGGTTTAAGGATGTGCAATCAAAGTAACTGTGGAAGAAGGTGGGCTTATTGTGGACATTGACTCAGAGTCTATCCCCACAAATGGAGACATGAAAATTGAAGAAAGGAAGAGTCAGAGGTGGACCATGTGAAGGTGAGGGAATTGGAAGCAAAGTTGGTGAAATTTTTGAGTTTGGGACGAAAGCAAGAAACAGCACCGATACAGTCATCAGTGCATTGGAAAAAGAGGTGAGTGAGAGATCTGATTGGGGAATAGGACTGGAAAAACGAATGGTCCACACATCCCAAATAAAGGCAAAAATAACTAGGATCTATATGATTCCCATGGCAACACCTTTTGAAGCTCATGGAATTGAAGGCAAATTATTGACCTTGGCTGAGCAGGTATTCTAATTGGCAGGATATGACTAGTGGTGTCCCACAAGGATCTGTGTTGGTGTCTCAACTATTCACTGTATTCATTAATGACTTAGATGATGAGATAGAAATTCATATCCAAATTTGCCATTGACAGGTTAGGCAATATTGTAAGCAGTAAGCATAAAATTATGAAGATATGTCAGTAGTTTTAGTAAATGGTTAAAACTGACAAATGGATTCTATTGTAGGCAAATGTGAGATCATCCACTTTGGACCTAAACATGATGCTTTTTAAGTGGTGAAGCTAAAAATAGTGGAAGTCCAAAGAGATTTGGGAGCCAGGTACGTGGACCATTAAAATGTCACGCATAAACACAGAAAATAATGAAAAAGACTAATGGAATGTTGGCCTATATATCTAAAGGAATAAAATACAAGGGGGTAGAAGTCATGCTTCAGTCATACACAGCCTGGTTAGACGACATCTGGAGTGTTGCAAGCAATTCTGGTCCACACATTAGGAGTGTGGTGTAGATTTACTAGAATGATACCTGGACTCCAAGGGTTAAATTACAAGGAGACATTATGTAATTTAGGGTTGTGTTCCCTGTAATTTAGATGGTTAAGGGGTGATTTGATTGAAGTTTTCAAAATATTATAAGGGGAACAGACAGGGTAGATAGAGAGCAAGGCCTGGACTTCCGTGGAGTTAGGCCGACTCCGAAGGCCTTTAAAAATGGTGAGTGGGATCCAATTGCAGTAGTTCAGCCTTCGTTTCTGACAGATTCCATTTTTACTGGCAGGGGGAAGGGGGCGGGACATGAATCACACAGGTGGAAAACTCGAACTTAGCAGGGCCATTTGAAATTAGTGCTGAGTTCATACAAACCCCATTTTGCTGTTCAAGACCCTTATCCCGAGTGTGCGAGTCACAAATTTATGGAGTAGCCCAAAATGCTCTTAAAGGCCGAGAAAGATCTATTTAAGTGTCATGATCTGAAGTTATTTAAATATATAGTTCTTAAAGCATGACAAAACAGGCTGAAGCCATCAATGTTTTAACAAAATACTCTACTGGACTGCTTTGATTGACAGGCCATCTGGTGTAGGCACAAGACCTATTACCATCTGTTCCTGCAGTTTCAAAAGATTTCTTAGACATTTCCCAGGGACTGTTATTACAGCTGAGGACATTGAATTCATGGCTGAGTTTCAAAAGCTACAAAAACACTTATCTTAGCAGGGGGCAAGGTTAGCTGTCTTTTATGTGGTTACTGAATAGAAGTTTGTTTGTTTTTATAATGGATTGAACACTTGAGATTTAAAATCTTTGAATAGGTTTCATGAATGAGAGTTTTTTTCAGTGTCAAGTGTGTGAATGAGAGCTCTATTAGATAGTTAGTTCTTTTTTCATCTCCATATGGTTCCTCAGGTCTGCCCATGATAAATATTGGATGAGTGGCTATGGAGGTTGCATGAGGGGACATGGGGATATGAGGGGGCATGGAATGTGGGTAGAAGTGCAGGACAGCAGGCTGAACAGCTTCTAAAACAACTGGGCCAATGTCCCAGAAAACCGAGGTGGGCCTTCTAAATGACGACCATGTCACTCGCCAGGCCCTGAGGCTGCCTCTGATCTGCTTCTGGGGTCGGGGGGCTCGACTCTATCCCGCCCCCGCCTCTATCCTGCCCCTGCCTCCCCATAGGGAAAATTTGCTGCATTAGAAATTTCCTGACTTTAGCTACCCACCTTCGTAGCAAAAATCCAACCGCTAGCATTGTTGCAAATTAGGAAGTCTAGAACTAGGGGGCTCAGTCTTTCATGAGTGAAATTAGGAAGCATTCTTCATGCAAAAGGGTGGTAGAAGTTTTGAAACTCTTTTCCACAAACAGAAATTGATGCTAGATCAATTGCTAATTTTAAAACTGAGATTGTTAGATTTTTGTTAGCTAGAAGTATTAAGGAATAAGGGGCAAGGTGGGCATAGATTGCTGATCAGCCATGATCTAAATGAATGGTGGAATAGGCTTATTCTACTTCTGTCCCAATGTTTTATTTGGAAGAAATGTATAGAGTTAAAGGAGCAGTTGATCAGTGCGAAAACAAGTTCAACCATACATAGAAGGGTGGTGATGAGTGAGGACTGGATGGGCCTCTGTTCAAGGAAGAAATGGAGAGTCCTCAGATCATTTAGTAAAGGAAGGAGGTGTAGAGAGATTGGACATCCATGGTGAAGACTGGGAACTGTTAAAGTGGAGGACGTGGCTGTAAGTGGAAAGAGACTGAACAAGGAGAGGGAAAAATAGAGCCAAGATAAGAAGAAATCTTGTGGGGTAAGTACAGGCTGAAATGATGAAGCCACCAGGAGAGCCCATAGCAAAACTCTATTGCCATGTCTTAACTCACAGTAAGTCCTATTACCCTATCACCACTGTCCTTGCTGACCTACATTGGCTCCCATAAAGTCAGTGTCTTGACTTCAAAATTCTTGTGCTTGTTTTCAAATCCCTCCATGGTCTTGCCCCTCTCTATCTCTGTAATCTCTTCCAGGCCCACAACTCTCCATGATATTTGCACTCCTGCAATTCTGGCCTCTTATACATCCTCAGCTTTAATTGTGCCACCATTATTGCCCGTGTCTTCAGTTGCCTAGTCCTCAAGCTCTGGAATTACCCCCCCCCCCCCACCCCTACATTTCTTTGCCTTTCTACCTCGCTTTCCTCCTTTAAGATGCCCCTTAAAACCTGCCTCTGACCAAGCTTTTGGTTATCTGGCTATTTGGTTATCATCTTATATGACTCAGTGTCATACTTTGTTTTATAATGCTCCTGTGAAGCACCTTGGGATGTTTCATTATGTTAAAGGTGCTATATAAATATAAGCTGTCATTGTCTCTTTTTCTTTCTCTTTTCCCTGCCCTTTATTGATCTGAGGAAGGTAGAAATAGGCTCTTCGAAGTTGGGGCACTACAAGTTGGAGATTGAAGAGAAGATCTTCAGAGGAAATAAGGTCAATCATTTTCTTGGAAACGATGGATTGATGTTTGGTGGGGCCATGGTCTGGGGGAGCTACAGGGAGGTGCCAGAGAGTTAGCATTCAGCCTCTTCTAGGTACAAATCGGTTATACAAACATACGAATTAGGAACGGGAGTAGGCCACTTGATCCCTCTAGCCTGCTCCGCCATTCAATAAGATCATGGCTGATTTAATTTTAACCTCAACTTCACATTCCTGCCTATCCCTGATAACCTTTCACCCCTTGCTTATCAAGAATCTATCTACTTCCGTTTTAAAGATAGTCAAAGACTCTGCCTCAACCACCTTTTGAGGAAGAGAATTCCAAAGTTTCACAACCCTCTGAGAGAAATGTTTTTTCCTCATCTCTATCTTAAACGGGTGACCCCTTATTTTTAAACAGTGACCCTGAGTTCTAGATTCTCCCACAAGAGGAAACATCCTTTCCACATCCACCTGTCAACTCCCTCAGGATCTTATATGTTTCAATCAAGTCTCCTCTTACTCTTCTAAACTCCAGCAGATACAAGCCTAGCCTGCCTAGCCTTCCTTCATAAGACCGCGTGCCCAGTCCAAGTTTAATCTAGTAAACCTTCTCTGAACTGCTTCCAGTGCATTTACATCTTTCCTTAAATAAGGAGACCAATACTGTACATAGTACTCCAGATGTGGTCTCACCAATGCCCTGTATAACTTAATCTCCCTACTCTTATATTCAATTCCCCTTGCAATAAACAATAACATTCTATTAGCTTTGCTAATTACTTGCTGCACCTGCACACTAACCTTTTGTGATTCATGCACTAGGACACCCAGATCCTTCTGCATCTCAGATAATATGCTTTTTTATTCGTCCTGCCAAAATGGACAACCTCACATTTTCTCACGTTATACTCCATTTGCCAGATCTTTGTCCACTCATCTAACCTATCTATATCCTTTTGTAGCCTCCTTATGTCCTCTTCACAACTTACTTTCCTACCTATCTTTGTGTCATCAGCAAATTTAGCAACCATACCATCAGTCCCTTCATCCAAATTATTTATATAAATTGTAGAGTTGAAGCCCCAGCGCTGATCCCTGTGGCACATCACTTGTCACATCCTGCCAATCAGAAAATGACCCATTTATGTCTACGCTGTTTCCTGTCAGCTAGCCAATCTTCTGTCTAGTTTGTTGCAGAGTGCATTAGTTCAGGAAAACAGCATCACCACCTTGTCATCAAACCTGTTGATGATGTTGGGGTTGAACCAGAGAGAACAGAGTGCTGCAGGTTCAGAGAGGGATAGCTAGAGTGAGTGAGGAAAGCAGAGAAATTGGGATGGCTAATGTCAATGAAAAGATATAGAGAAGATAAGAGGCAGAGGTCCAGGTCAAACGAGAATTCTGAAGATGGACGAAAGGGCCTGCTGTGTGATGGCAAGGCTCCTGACAAAAGAAGTGGGCACAGAGCCGAATGCCATGGGGAAAAAAGCTCAACATCGTGCTGAGCTTGAAATTCATTGAAGTGGGGTGTATAGGAATGAAGCCAAGATCTTTGCTGAGGGCTGATTGGTCAGGGTCAGAGATGGAATGTCCAATGGATGGTAAAAACACAGCAAGAGGTGAAATTGAAAGAACAGATGGGGTCATAGGGAAGTGAAGGAGAAGAAGCATCAGGAGGGACATTGGTATTCTAGAGTGCTGTTGGAAACTTGCAACTTTTGATACCTGAAAGGAAGAAAAAACGTTTTTAAGACAGCAGACGAGGCGAAGCATGAAATGCAACTGCAGACCAGGACAGCTTTGAGATAGTGAGTTGGTGCTGCTGAAGGGAGATCGCAAGACAATTAATGTGGCGACGCATGACATGGATGCATGAGCGTGGATCTCAGGATGCAGCAAGAACATTGGCTCAAGGAGCGCTGAATGTCTAAGTATGTGATTGTGGGTGGATGTGAAATATGAAGGGTGGAATTTCAGTTGGAACCCACATGGAATAATTTGGAGCTGGACACAGTTGCTGAGGAGAGAGATGTGGCTGTGAAAGTAAGTTGTGGTAGAAATGTTAACTTTGTTTCTGTCTCCACAGATGCTGACAGACCTGTTGCATATTTCTATCATTTTCTGTTTTCTTTTTCAGATTTCCAGCATCCACAGTATATATTTTTTTTTGTTTTGTTTTGTTAAGTTGGAGTGCAGTTTTTTTTCCTGTTTGTTTACCTCTCCATGTCTAGGGGGTGGCTGGCACTGAGTGTACAGAATTACACCTTGGCAGTATATGACATTTTCCATGGACCACATTGGCAATACCTATCCTTTTTCATATTGTTTGTATGACATATGAAAAATAATTATTTGAACATATTTTGTAAACCATACATTGACACTAGCTTTTAAGAGAAAGAATTAAGGAGAACCAGATCTTCCTCTCGGCTCTTCTTAGCATGTGTTCATCATAAAATTGGCATTCACGATAACTCCTTGGTACCATTTAGGAATCAACATTTGGGGCAGGTACTACTGATAGATTCCAGTCACTGTCTTCAAGTTCTGTGACATGTGGCTTTTTCTATTGAGAGAATTATTAGACCAGTTTTTACAGTATTTTCATGTCCATTTCACTGGTAGTTTGAACAGTCTATGTTTCCACTTTTGTTCAAACCTGTAAAATTAGCAAACCCAAGATTGTATAACTGGAAAATTTATGATTGACATTCCCAGCACAATAATACAAATAATCAATTTAAATCTGAGGAGTCTCTGCATTTGACACCATGCTTATCTTTTTCTGCAGTTAACCCATAGACTAATAAATATAGACTTTCAGCTTTGGCATGCTAGTAGATAATTTGTATAGTTTTGCAATGACAGCACATTTCAACTATTATAAAGGTTCTGATTTTTTAGCCTTTATTATCAGAGTGGGGATTTGTTGGGCAGAATAATTTCTGAAACAAGATATTCCCATAAACTGTATTTTTAAAATATTCATTCTTAGAATGTGGAAGGTGCTCACAAAGTCGGCATCTATTTCCCATTTTTAGTTGCCTGTAGAAGGCTGCTTGCTGCAATGCATACATTTAAGGTTTCTACTGTTGCAGTTTCATATAACTGATTGGTTTTCTAGGTCTTTTCAGGGGACAGTTGAGTCAACCACGTGGTCATGGCGCCTCCACAAAGAGTATATTGACATCCCTTGTGTAAGAGATAATTTCTAGGAGCATGGTAAGAAAGTAGTGAATGGGTCACCAGAATCCAGCTTGCTCTGATTAATATAACAGCATTCTAAAACTCCCTGTTAATGTTGTTCAGTGTTTTAATTACGTATGCACTTCCATGTATGTACTTCATGGTTCTCGATGTAAAGCTTCTGGCTGGTGCAGCTGACTCTCCTAAACGTGAACCCCATTTAATGGGTAGACAATTAAGTAATTAATTTTATAGTTCAGAGCATGGAATACAATATCTAACAATGAATGCAAAAGTGTAACTGTCTTTTTTATTCATGGGACATGGATGTTGTTGGCAAGACCAGCATTTATTGCCTTTGAGAAGGTGGTGGTGAGCTGCTGTCTTGAACTTTAGCCGTCATTGTGGTTAAGTTAATTCCACCAGTGCTACTGGGTAGGGAGTTCCAGGCAATAGTTCAAGCCTAGCGACGATGATAAAATGGCAATATATTTCCAAGTCAGGATGGTGTGTAACTTGGAGGGGAACTTGCAAGTGGTAGTGTTTCCATGTCCTTGCCCTTCCAGGTGGTAGAGGTCACGAGTTTGGGAGGTGCTGTGGAACCATAGAACTATTGGAAGAAGAGAACAGTACTTTTGATGTCTTGGCTAACATTCCTCCCTCAACCACACTGCTAAAATTTGGTCAACTGGTCAGTCATCTCTTTTGCTCTGTGGGGCCTTGCCAGAATGGCTACATATATGTCAATGGTTGCATCTCAAAAGTAATTTGGTGGTACAGTGCTCCAAGATATAAATACAATATCTCATTTATAAATAGATCAAGGAGTTGCACACATCCGTTTGGCTGTAGAAGGAAGTAGTACAAGTAATTAAGGTTTTTTGTAATGCTTCTTCTAATCTTGGACAGGTATTGTCACCTTGGGACCTTATGATAGTTTATTCTTTCAGCAGATAACATACAACATTGCTTTGGGAATACTGGAGCAGCGCTGCGGTGTTATTAATTTGATGGAATAATAAATTAATGAAAGAAAAGCATGAAAGTGTTGACAGGACATTGTTTCTAATTGGGGCTAGGTGAACCAGTGCCCACAGAGCAAGATGCAGAGAGATGCTTGGTGCAACTGACTTACCTCCACATTCCTATTTTTACACTATGTATTTAACTCACTATTTCAGAATTGCATAGCTAATAAATATAATTTCTTTAATGTTCTTTTGAGTCTCACCATTTCTGTGGTTGTACAGTATGATGAGTTTTGCTTGGTGCACTCGCTAATGACTCATCACATATTGTAACAAGATAAAGGTGTCTTCAGATTATATGAGACCTGTGCCAGTGCAGCTCGAAGTTTCGACAAAGGGTTGCAGGCTGCAAGCAAAATTGGTTTAAAAACTCACCAACAGTGATGACCTGAGATTTTTTTCTTAAAACTTAGGAACCAATAACTTTTCTATATTTACCCTATTATGACTGGCTGGGGAGTCCAGGACTACGGAATGTGGCCTTAAAATTAGAGCCAAGCTTTAAGGAGTCAAGTTAGGAGGCATTTTTGAACTTTGGAAATTTAGAACTCTATTCCGAAAATGAATGTTTGGTCAATTGTTAATTTTAAATCTGAAATTGATAGATTTTTGTTAACCAAAGGTGTTGAGGGATATGGGGCAAAGGCAAGTATATGGATTTAGGTCACAGATCAAGCATAGTTTTATTGAATGGTGGAAGAGGCTCTAGGGACTGAAGGGCCTACTCCTGATCCTATGTTTTTATGCATCATATGTATCCATGTAGCCAGTTTGTTGCAAGGGTGCATTAGTGCATGTGATTCTTCAGCTGTCTAAACGTGTAAAAATTCACAATTAAGATACAAATTTTTAGCAATGAATAATGTAACTAAATGTAAACATCCCGGTTCTGGAGATAGAGATGTAATGCACCCCAGGTGATGATGACTAATGTTTAATTTGGAAAAATGTACAGATATTGGGCAGGATATTCCTTGTGGGTTTCCGTACCCCACCGTTGGGCTGAAATATGGGTCAGGAGCTCTCACTGTGTTGGAAACAGCCACTCGGTATAATTTTCCCCGGGGTGGCTAATTAATGGCTAGAGGGCAGGTTCATGGTCCAATTAGGATGGCAGGTGGGCTCTTGAAGCTGGAGGGGCCAGCCAGAAGCCTTCCAGCTTGAAAGGAGTAGCAGGCCACAATGGAAGCTAAGTAAGGGGGAGAGTGCTTCAAAATGGAGGCGCCCTCTACAACTTCTTTAAGTTTAAACTTTAAAAATGGCATTTTGCAACCAGGCCACTGTTGGGGGCTGGTGTGGAGCCCCTCTACAGGACGGCCTGTGGTTGTTTTAGCATCCAGGCAGGGAGAGTTTTTAGGCGTGCCTGGAGCATTGGCTCCCAGGTCTGCTGCCAGGAGGCTGCCTCCAGACAATTAAACTGGCCCCCACCGCCTATCAGAACCTGAAGGCCAATTGGAAAATCTCAGTTGACCTCCGTTTAATGGCCTTAAGTGGCCATTAAGTTGTCGGCTGCCAGGTGCGTGTAGGCGGGCAGTTATTCTGCCCCCTTGCCTCCAGGGGCTTTATGGAGCCAGGGAACTGGCAGGTAGGCCAACTATTTTTAGCCCTGCCTGCCTCCCCAGTGGGGCTTAAAAGTCAAACCCATGGTGTCTACAGATAATACAAACAACTTCTAGTGCTTGCAGATGTTTTGGTTTGGAAAGGGATTATTTGTTGGGATATGTTTTTTTTTAATCTTCAAACTTATCTTTTGGAAGCTTTTTTATTGCATTGATGTTTTTCAATTTCTCCCACTGGTTACTAAGTCATCATCGTGGATATCAATTGAACAAAGGATGAGGCTATTAGCAAATCGAGGCAGAAATGGCATAAATAAATAGATGACAGTGTAGAATAGGTAGTGTAATGGGATACCTCCTGAAGAGTTTAAACTTGCCAAAATATGGCTAAATGATCTTGAAATTGAGGAACCAATATCAAAATTTTCCAACTTACCAGAGGTGCTGGCACAGTGGTATACGGTCGGAAGGGAGTTGCGCTGGGAGTCCTCAACATTGACTCCGGATCCCATTATATCTCATGGTATTAAGTCAACCAGGGGCAAGGAAACCTCCTGCTGATTATCCTCTATCCCCCCTCAACTGATGAATCAGTACTTGTCCATGTTGAACATCAATTGGAAGTAGCACAGAGGGTGGTAAGGGCACAGAATGTACTCTGGGTGGGAACTTCATTGTCCATCAACAAAGGTGGATTGGTAGCACCACTCCTGACTGAGCTGGCCGAGTCCTAAAGGGGTTGGCTGTGAGACTGGATCTGCTGCAGGTGACGGTATTGGTAGGAGTGACCACCACACAGTCCTTGTGGAGACAAAGTCCCGCCTTCACATTGTGGTGCCCTCCATTGTGTTGTGGGGCACAACCAAAGTGCTAACTGAGATAGATTTCAGACAGATCTAGCAACTTAAACCTGGGCATCTATGAAACACTGTGAGCCATCAGCAGCAGCAGAATTGTATTCAACCACAATCTGTAACCTCCTTGCCCAGCATAGCCCCCACTCTACCATTACCACCAAGCCAGAGGATCAACCCAGGTTCAATGAAGAGTGCAGGAGGGAATGCCAGGACCAGAAGCAGGCATACCTAAAAATGAGTAGTCAACCTGGTGAGGCAACAACAGAGAACTATTTGCATGCCACACAGCGGAAGCAGCATGCGATAGTCAGAGCTAGGCAATCCCACAACCAGCAGGTCAGATCTAAGCTCTGCAGTCCTGCCACATCCAGTCAAGAATGGTGGTGGACAATTAAACAAATAACTGGAAGAAGAGGCTCCACAAATATTTCCATCAATAATGGGGGAGCCTGGCATATCTGTGCAAAAGACAAGGCTGAAACATTTGCAACCATCTTTAGTCAGAAGTGCCAAGTGGGCGATCCATCTCTGCCTCCTCCTGAGGTCCCCAGCGTCACAGATGCCAGCCTTCAGCCAATTCGATTCACTCCACGTGATATGAAGAAATGACTGAAGGCACTGGATACTGCAAAGGCTGTGGCCCCTGACAATATTCCGGCTATGGCACTGAAGACTTGTGCTCCAGAACTTGCTGCGCCAAACTGCTCCAGCACAGATACAACACTGGCATCTACCTGGCAATTGGAAAATTGCCCAGGAATGTGTAGTCCACAAAAGGCAGGATAAATCCACCCAGTCAATTACCACCCCATCAGCACACCCATGATCATCAGCAAAGTGATGGAAGAAGTCGTCAACAGTGCTATCAGGCGGCACTTACTCAGCAATAACCTGCACACTAATGCTTGGTTTGGGTTCCACTAGGGCCACTCAGTTCCTAACCTCATTACACCCTTGGTCCAGACATGGACATAAGGACTCATAAGGACATAAGGACTCAAGAGGCAAGGTGAGAATGACTGCCCTTGCCATCAAGGCAGCATTCGACAGTGTGACATCAAGGGGCCCTAGCAAAATTGAAGTCCATGGGGAATCAGGGGGAAAGGTCTCTACTAACTGAAGTCATACCCAGGAAGATGGTTGTGGTTGTTGGAGGTCAATCATCACTGCATAAGTTCCTCAGGGTAGAGTCTTAGGCCCAAACATCTTCGGCTGGTTCATCATAGACCTTCCCTCCATCATAAGGTCAGAAATTGGGATGTTAGCTGATGATTGCACAATGTTCAGCACCATTTGTGACTCGGATACTAGCAGTCCCTGTCCATATGCAGTAATACCTGGACACTATTCAGGCTTGGGGTGATAAGTGGTAACATTCGTGCCACACAAGTGCCAGGCAATGACCATAAGAGAGAATCTAACCATCTCCTCTTGACATTCAGTGGCATTACTATCATTGAATCCCCCACTAACAACATTCTGGAGGTTCCTATTGACCAGAAACTGAACTGGACCAGCCATATAAATATTGTGGCTACAACAGCAGGTCAGAGGCTGGGGTGTCTGCAGTGAGTAATTTCCCTCCTGACTCCTTAAAGCCTTATTACAAGGCACAAGTCAGGAGTATGATGGAATGCTCTCTACTTGCCTGGATGAGTGCAGCTCCAACAACACTCAAGAAGCTTGACACCATCCAGGACAAGGCAGCCTGGTTGATTGGCACCCAATCCACCACCTTAACCATTCACTTCCTCCACCACCGACACATAGAGGCAGCAGTGTGTACCATCTACAAGATGCACCAAAGCTCCTTTGACAGCAGCTTCCAAGCCTGTGACCTCTATCAACTAGAAGAACAAAGGCAACAGATGCATGGGAACACCACCACCTGCAAGTTCCCCTCCAAGCTACACACCATCTTGACTTGGAACTTTATCAGGGTTCCTTCACTGTTGCTGGGTTAAAACCCTGGAACTCCCTCCCTAATGGCATTGTAGGTGTGCCTACATCACATGGGCTGGAGCGATTCAATAAGGCAGCTCAGCACCAGCTTCTCAAGGGAAGTTAAGGATGGGCAATAAATGCTGACCTAGCCAGTGACTCCCATATCCCATGAACGAATAAATAAAAATTGGTGGGAGTGGAGGGTACAGCAAATTGCAACAGAGAGCTCAAGACTGCAAGAGCACTTGGGTCAGTATCATGAACAGATAGCTGGCAGATGCTATTCAATGTAGAAAAAAGTGCAATAATGCACTTTGGAAATAAGGAAAAGGAATGAATTTTAGCATTTTAAATTGGGTAGAGTGGCAGAGGGTCCTCACTGTGTAGATACTGAGCTCATTAAGGGTAACAGCTCATTAAAGGTAGCAGCAAAAGTGGTAGCTACATTTTATTAAAAAGTGAACGGTTTCTTTAGTTTTGCATCTAAAGGCATAAAGTACAAAAACAAGCAAATTATGTTGAACTTGTACTAATCCTTGGGTCTTGTGTATTGTTTTAGACTTCCCATTAGCCAAAAGAAATAAAAAGCAATAGAAAAGTTGTGGTATATATTCACCTAGGATAAAGCCAAGAATGCAAGGTTACAGTTAAGAGGACTTTTTCACTTGATCTTGGGTTAAGACATGGCTTGACAGAAGTCTCAAGATTATGAAAGGTGCAATAAGGAAAACTCTGTTGAATTGTTTTCTCGATTTGCCAAGATGATAACGGACTATAAATTTAAAATGATCACAGAGAATTAAAACAAACTTTGGGGGCAAAAAGTCCTGCATGCTAAGAATGTGGAATTCTCTGCCATGAACCATGGCTGAAATAGAATTCAAAGGTGCTTTAAATGTGAATTAAATAGTGTTTGAAAAAGGGGAATATTAAAAAGGTATTGATGCAAGGAAGAGAAGATATAGGTAGCTCATGTGACAAAAGCCAAGATTTGTTGGGCCAAAATGCCCATTTTCTGTCCTGTAACATTCTAGGCTTATGATTCTATCTTGATCAAACAAGTTTTCCTCAGAAATTTTCCAGTTCATTCATTAGTTTCAGCCAGGTGTGATGCACTAATTACGTCATAACATTACTGGTGTAATATAAATCATGCACCATAATCATAGGCATTTAGTTCAATGGCTTGAATGTTGTAGCCTTAAAGGGACTCTCCTATACATAGGATATCCGACTGGACTGATAGTTTTATGAAAAATTAATTGCAGTAATTTGGGGCACTGCTGAGCCCATGAATTGCGAAGATAGTAAAGTGCATCATACGATTCACAGTCAGCAGGGAGTATTAGTACACTGATGCTGAACTAGTGAATGCAGTGGTGATTATTGTGAAGACTTGACATATCTGTGGGACTCGTGGAGAGATGTTGTGATGAAATTCGGATTAAGATCACCATTTACATTGTGGCATCCCACGATATAAGCAGATTGAAGGACCAGGTAGTTGTGATGGATGTGTTCAAGGGCAGCAGATGCAAGTCCTATTGGTCCAGAGACTGGGTGAATGTGGCCTTGGTTCAGGGTTATGGTGTGGTTTCATGATTTGAATCAAGTTCAAGGAAATGGATGGCTGCTATTTGCATTTAAGGTTATTGTGATGTAAGTTTAAGAGTAAAGTTATGAGGACTGATTGCATAAACTTAGTTTGCATTCCATTGGGTCTAGAAAATGAGGTGCTTAAGATGATTAAAGAATTTAACAAGGCAGATAGATAGAAACTATTCCACCTGGTGGGAGAATGCAGAACAGGGGGGCATAATTTTAAAATTAGAGCTAGACCATTTAGGAGCAAATGGAAGAACTTTTCCACACACAAGATAGTGTAAATCTCTGTTTGACCATCAGGGCATGAAAGGTATGTCCCTTTTAACTTCATTTGTCCACCTTTTTGCTGCATATGATGCCTTTATTTAATAATTTATCAATTCCAGTCTTTAAGAGGTTAAAATTGGCCCTTTTAGGTTTGTTTCACTTGAGTTGAAAAACCAATCTTTTGGTAAGCTGAGAAAATAATGAATTTATTTTGAAGTTTGAATGGCACTTTGCCTAGCATTCTTTTCTAAACCTCTCTACCCCCTTTCCCCATCCTACTGGCTGCCATAATCTGGAACTGCTTCCTCCCAATGATGCACAAAAAGACAGATTTGGGGAACACAATTTGGGAATGGTGTTTTCTCGACTTTCCTTGTGCTCTTGTGGTTGGTCAGCTTTCAATACTTGGAAATTGTGTCGTTCCACTAGTATGGGCCAACAAAATGACTAAGTGCATTAAGAATATGACCACTCTATGAATATTAAGGGAAGCATGCATTCTAAAATTCTATTGTTAATTTGGGTTAACTGGCTTTTTCCCTGTATTGAAACAAGTCGTTATTGTTTGCAATTGAGAGAGTCAGGATCTACATAAGCATAAAGTAGAATAGTGCTCGGAAATGTAACATGGTTTTTCTGCACAAAAAGGTATCGTGTCATTGACCATAAAGCCCCTTACATGTATGCACTGCACTGTTAATGAGAGCTCCGTGGCTTACAAGACAAATCCTGTCACTATGGGGTTAACTGATACCATTATAGAGTTTTGGGTTTTCTTTTTAATGTAACATGTGAAAACCAAATCAAGTGCTAATTAGGACTGGCAGATGAAACTCCCATTGCTCATCTGAGGTTTCTTAAAATTGGGCAAAATGTGATTAAAGCATTTCATTATTGTAATGTGTGGGTGCTGTGAGAAGACAGTTACTGTCCCTGACAGCTGAGATAGTAAAATTGCATAGAAAAAGGAATGTAATCATATAGTAAGAACTCAAATGGGTTTGTTGAGTTCAAAGGTAATACTGTTTTTAAAAATCCTGACACTTGTGCTTTGTGTTATGAAACTCAGTCTGCACTTTTTATGAATCAATATAATCCTGCTTACATGAAATCTGTGTATTTAGTCTCACATACAGTGCTCAATACCTTTCAGTAAATTGAATCCTTACCTTGATCACAAAAGAAGTGTTTAGTGGATTACAGAAGCTTAAACGTTTACTAGCAGATGTGCTCTTGTTTTAATTAAATGCTACATAGGTACTTCCACAATAAAAGAGGACAAAGAACCATGAGTTAAATGTCAAATGAGAGGTGCTTCCAGACAGCAACCTGTTTGTATTAAACCTTTTTTATTATTACATTTGAAAGGACTGAAATGCTCTTTGGAGAAGAGAAAGTCAAGCACCATTTACGTTGTCTAATACTACATTTTAAAGTGCCTAAAGTACAGCTGGTAATTAATTTAGTGGGATGTAGATAAGGGGACCACACTCTGTTTTAATTAGTGGTGTTCTCTCAAATGTAATACAGTACGTGGAGGGTTTTATCATTGCAGTGGCAAGACAGATTCTTCATATGGTTTCACCCCGCTAATGTCAGACCCCATCAGGAGCTATAAGATGTGACATTAATAGGGCCAAAGACAAAATAGGCTGGACGACTTATTTATTGCTATGAAATTAATTGTAAACTGACAGTTAAAACATCTCCCTGTGTAGGATTTTCAGCCCAATATAACAGGCTAGGATTTCTTTATGACCACCTTTGTATTTACAATTAATTTTCTGCATTAATTAAACAAGATCCATTCTTGCATTGGGTATAATTGCTGTCCGAATGAACTTAGTTGCTGACAGTTACTAGTTGAAGTTGTATTCAACCATATTAACTCAATTTTTAAAATATATTGTGTTTTCCTTGTAAATTTTTGAATAGCTGCACGTTTGACTTGTGTATTATGATTTTTTTTCTCTCATTCACACATCCCCTGCCCCCTTTTCTGTTTCACATTCTTCCTGTTCACAACATCTCATGGTAAATTGTCCATAATGCCAACAGCGCCAACAGCAAATTATCCAGAAAATGCTGTCGGAGCAGGTTGTGACATCGATGTCTGTGACTCCTGTGGTTTAATTAACCTGGCTGCAGTCTCTCGGGCCCAACAGTCTTGACTCGTATTCCTGATCACCTCTCTCTCTGCTGCCCCCCCCCCCCCCAAAACAAAATCTGAGCTATAGTATTGATTTTTTTTCACACTCAACTTTTTTTTTCTCTCCATTCTCTTCCCTCACCACCACCCCCCAACTCCTTTCTGATTGGCAGTATCACCCGGACAAACAGAGTGCAGATGTGCCAGTGGGAGAACTTGAGGAGTGCGTACAGAGGTTCATCGAAGTTGATCAGGCGTGGAAAATACTAGGGAATGAAGAGACAAAGAGAGAGTATGACCTGCAGCGTCGTGGTAGGTTCTGCCGAGGAGCTTTGTGAAGGCAGCGGCTTTCTATCACTTGAATTAAAAGAAGCTTCTCGAATAGATAAAATCAATAAATTATTTATGTGTAACTATGATATGAAAACCTTCTTTCTGCATTCTTTTACTGAACCGCTATATGTGTTTATTTTTATGCATGTGTTCTCTCTCCGCTAACCCCGAATTCAGTATATAACCTAATTTGCAAACGCCTAAATCCATGCTACGTTTTTGTGTATTCTTCAAATGAAATGGAATTCAACATTATCTTTGGATAATGGTTTTGAATAATATTGTTGTACTGAGAATCCTAAATGAAAGAACAAAATATTTTCTTTATTATTCAGGTTATTTGCTGGAACCTTGGTGATCAGTGGCTATGAGGGAGGTTAAATCTGGATTCACTAAAGACATTAACTAGGCATGCCCAGCATGCACTTCCTTTCTGCTTATAATAAAATGTCTTTTTAAAGCATAGGCAGACAGTTGCGAGCAAGAGGAAGGAAAATGTAGGTCAGGTCTGTCACAGATGGGCTGCCATTACATGATGTGATAGCTTGTCTTCTCTTCTGGCCCCAGGACAGGAGACCCTCAGATTTCCATTATAGCCTTCAATAAATGTATATCTACCCTACACAGCTAATGGGGGAGGGGGGAGAAAAAAAGTCAATAGTTGTGTACTGCCTGTGGGGAAAACACTCAGCCATTCTCTGCAACACACTCTCGTCCAAAATTGATGTGTAGACACCATCATTTTTTAATGTGCCTGATGAAGACACGCTGCATCTGCATCCAGTTAGTGACTCCTGTTATTCTGGGATGGCATTGTAGCAAATCTTTCCCTATTGCAATGATTTTTAGGTCCCTGCTGTTATAGTTACCGTTTTCTGGTTTTGTTCTCTTTGGTGCTATTAGATGCAGTACATGTTTTCTAAGAGTTATGCATCAGCTTCGATCTATTTTAAAGAGTAATTTATTAATAAACCTGTTTTAAAACAAATCAGCAAGCACTGGAATTGTTTTTTTCCTTAGGAAACTTTGGGGTAGAAGTTATTAATGTATTTGGATCAATCTTGTAAGATTATTTTAGCTCCTTTTCCAATCCCAAAGTTTGGAAATATCATTTGATTGGATTAAATTGATTAAAGCAGCATCTTTTTGACATTAGCTCAGCTAAGAACTTCCCAAATTAAAGGATGATCAGATTCTGAGACCTTCATTGAATCCTATTGCTGGATCACCCTAATTAAGTATCTTATTTCTACTTCAAATGAAACACCTTAATATAAAACTCAATAAGTTTATGTGCAGATACCTCCCTTCTCCAAATTACGATTCAATCAATGCTACCAAATCGACCTGTACCATTAATGACCTTCCTTTTGATATGCCTGTTTAGAATTTAAAAAACCTGATACTTGTAGTACTTGTAGTTCTGTATAGTGATTGATGGTATAAACAGTTGTCTTTTATCAAAAATAACCAGCATAATGTTAATCCCCCACTGACTGCTTGTTGGCACCTTGTGATTTTTCTAACTTTAAAAAAAAATTAAACATTCAGTTTGAGTGTATACCTTAATCCAGTTTCCATAGTTTCAGGGGAATGTACATTAATTGCCTGAATGTAAACAAGCTATAACTCAAGTGTTTCCATGGATTTTGAGAGCAAGTCATACCCTTGTCTCTTTTCTACGCACTAGTCTTCTGTAAGACCATACAGTTATCAGACCTGCTACTTTAAATCATAAAATATAAGTGCTTTAGAGTAAAGATGTGCGGGAACATGTGCATGTATACTGACCAGAATACTGAATGCTTGGACTGTTGGAACTGTTTATCTATTTGATTATTAACTAACGATTGCCAGAGTAACTGGAATGTTGTTGTAAAGTTAGGGGTGCATGTGATAATACTGTGGACTGGTTATACCTTCACAGGAACAGTGTTGCACACTATTATCTGGTCCTAAAACTGGAACAGGTCCATTTACCATTAAGATTGTAACTAAAATGACACAAAAAATGGATGGAAATATTGCTGACTTCATTGATGCAAATCAAGCAGTTTGCAGTCTTTAAAAAAAAAAGTGGCCAGTATTTCTGTTGTTTCCGCAATGGCTACTTATCAGTAGCAGAGAAAGAATTTGGAACTACCTTGCTTTTCCTTGGAGTAATGGGGGGAGAATGTGAAGCTTGAACAACAATGTCCTGATGAAGTTCTATTGTCTACTCTGCTTTCAGACTGGGAAGGGCTAGTCAGGAATGCTGTCCACTCTCCTGTTCATTTTGGCATTTAAACCAGTGACTGTCATTTGATCCTCGCTCACCATCTGTCATTGGTTGAGAATTAAGAATGCCATCCAAACTCTCTGCATGTGCCAGTGATGTCTTGCTTATGAGCTCCCATGAAACAATTCACTATTGTTGGTTCATTCCGGTTTTCAGATAAGCTGGGGTGGGAGAACTGTAGTAACAATAATGTGGAAAGATCTTTTCCATAGACGTGCCTGACTTGAGTTACTATGAAATTGGAAGATGTGCGCATGGGTAAAATGGCAATGCTATTGCAAAATATCTGTGATTTGCAGGCAGCTTTACAGACTAAGTACAAACAGATGGTAAATACCTTTACAAGATTATCTCTGATGGGACATGCTATGTACTTGCCTGTGAATGCTGCAACATAAAATCGCTTAAAACAAAACTAGGCTGTGGACTGTGTGTCTGATGGGATTGCTAACAATGAAGGAGAGATATCCATATCTCATTTTATGACCATTTTAGCTAAAAAAAAAACTGTTCCAATTTGAGAGAATGTATTCTGATCCTATTACTTTTCAAATCATCTTGACCACCCCCCCCACCCAACTCCCCTCCCCAAACTAGTGGTTATGGCACATCTGATGTCTATTGGAACCAACATATTGACGGCAATAGATAAGTGCAGGTCTTTATCGCAAGATTCTCCTCCGATCATATAAGAAACATCTATTTATAAGTGTCAGAAGCTGATGTGTGACCAAGTTTCTCTGTCAAGCATGCCTTTCAAGATAAATCATTTATTTTCAGGAATTTTCATTCCTCATACCAATCATCAGCCACATTATTTAACCTCTGGCTTGTTGATGAAGAAGAATTTCTTCAGTGTATTTTTACAATCGGACACAACATATGGATATGCACTTTCCAGGGAGGGCGTTTCAAACAGATACTTATGCTGTAGGGAAAGTATGTTTTAAAACTCAGACATGCTTACAAAGCTGTTCTCAAAGTATTGGTATTTCATTATTGTATGTGTTCTTTAAAAGTTGGACAGAACATTAAAGCTTGAGAATTATTTTAAGATGTAGTTTATGGGTAACCCTCAATAAATGAAGTAGCGCAGCTGGAAGAGAACATGTGCACTCCTGGAATTGTGAATGCCCCAGCAAGAGCCACAGTAAAGCATTATTGAGCCAAGCCTCTAATAGTTATTTAATGTTATTCTCCAGTCTAAAAGGATCTCAATAGATTTTGCTTTTAATCCCCTTCAATTGCAGCCCCATAAACCTTAATGATGAGCCTTAACAGTGTTTTCTCTGATCTGACAGTTGAGACAATGGAGCTGCACAATCGCTCCACCTCTCTTTGTCAGATCAAACCCAGCAGGACAGGAGGTCACAGAGGCTTGTCCTTTTTGACTATTTCTGGACTCTCTCAACAGCTTTCATCGGCTGTCGCATGAGAACGCAGTGGTTTAAAGCTATCTTTATTTGGACCTTTTTATTTGGACAGTTTTAAGAATGCATCAGTAAGGAAAGCAATTTTTTATTTTAAGATTTACACCAGCATTCGATAATGTGATTCAAAGAGCCAACTTATCCTTGTACAGATTCAAGGGCATTTCAACAGGTGATGAGTTATATAAATGCAGAGAGTTGAAACAATTAATTGCAGTATAACTGATTATTTAAATGTAGATTGGAATTAGATTTTTAAATTCTGTGTTACTAAAGCTGCATAACCACTTGTTCAGTTTGGCATTTTCTTTATTGAGACGGCATACACATTTTTCCTCCCTCATTTTAATATGACAAACCCTATTCTGAACTTTCATTTGGACCCCAATGTCAAGTAACATCTCTGTAGATGCAAGGGTGGGCAGAGGCCAACTCTGGCAATTTTTCACTGTTTTTCTTGGGCTTGCTGCTCGGAGTCATTTGAGAGTTGCTTGAGCAAACTTTTCTTTTGCCAATCTCTCCATCACCCCCACATTTCCCTGACGGTACACTTGAGATCAGGAACTTGTAGCTTTTGGAGAATTTCAAAAGAAAAGTGGAGTCCAGCCATTCCTCTTAGCCACTTGCTGCAAAACTAATCACCTAGGCTCAGAAAAAGGATCACGTTGAATGAAATCGATATGGTCACTGTCATTGGTTTAATTGTGATTTATGAAAAGGAGTAATTCACTGTCGGTAACGGGGCACTTTTTTGATTTTATTTGAATTCAGTTTAGGAAAATCATTCTTAGATCCCATTGCCCATCCAACCAGTGGGAATTCTGGAATGGGTTAAGCTTAAGGATATTTGGTTGTAGTGGGAGGGCTCCAGCTTATTTAGGGCTCAGTGTTTGTGCTTTCTTTAGAGGAGAGGTGACTAACCTACAACTCTCGAGCCCTGGCAGTTGGCCCTGAAGTGCTATCAGCTTAGTCCAATTTGCCTTTATTTCTTAAAAACAAAAAACTACTGCGGATGCTGGAAATCCAAAACAAAAACAGAATTACCTGGAAAAACTCAGCAGGTCTGGCAGCATCGGCGGAGAAGAAAAGAGTTGATGTTTCGAGTCCTCATGACCCTTCAACAGAACTGTTGAAGTTCTGTTGAAGGGTCATGAGGACTCGAAACATCAACTCTTTTCTTCTCCGCCGATGCTGCCAGACCTGCTGAGTCTTTCCAGGTAATTCTGTTTTTGTTTTGCCTTTATTTCTTATTTGGCGGCTTCTCTAGCTTGAATTTTGTGGATCTAGAAGTATGGATAGCGGTGCTGCCTCACTGATGGATAAATCCTATATTGGAGCATTTCCGTCTGTTAGATCACCATCTCGAGCTGTGTGCAATTAATGGGGACATTCATTTAAATTTATACCTGGTCTATGAGGCTCCATTGTATGCAGCTAAGTGGTTCACAACGTGAAAAGTTTGGAGGCTCCTACTTTATTTTAGAATGTTCACTCGGTAGATGTCTGTCTCTGCTTTAGTCTTTGTCAAGTAGTGTCAGTTTTTGTTACTTTTTATATTTTAAGTTTTCAAAATGAAAAATAATTTCTGTTGTCATGAGACACTGCTGGTCAGGTATTATTGTTTTGACATATAACTCCTACTGAAAGTTCAATAATGGATAAAGAGGATCTCTGAATAAACTCTTCTAATGTCACATCTAACCTCTTTAATGTTTACCGTAAGTATGACATTCAGCTCCTCTCCCTTTGTGCCCTCTCCATCTGCATAAGACCCAGCTTCGGCTTCCTTGACCCCATTCCAAACTAAACTACTGACTACCTGACTTCCCTAACTGATTGCCATACCAACTGATTTTGTAAATGATTCCCTCATCTCCAGGCTTTGTTTCTTCCCTTTTCAAAATCATCATCATTACCCCTTTTCCCAATTCTGCCGTTGCACATTATTGTTCATTCTCCAGGCAACCTTTTCCCTTGCAAGCCCTGGAATGTGTTGTTGCACCCTAAATTTATGCATATCTTTCATGCAACACCACGTGCTGCCATTTGAAAGAATGCTAATCAAATTCTCAAATGACATCCTATATGACTGACCGTGACCATGGTGCACTATTCCGTTGCGTCTTACTCATCAACTTTTCAGCAATTGACCTGACCACTCTCCTCCAACATTACTACTCCATTATCCAGCTCAGAATCTGTACTTTTAGTTACAGTTTCACCTAGCTAGCCTTAGCCAAAGCACCTCCAGTAATCACTGCAAGAGTTCCTCAGGGCAGTGTCCTGTGCCCAATCTTATTCAGCTGCTTCATCAACAACCGTGCATCCATCCTAAAGTAGGAAGCGGGGATGCTCGCTGATAATTGCACAATTAAGTATCACATGAATCTATTCAGATACTGAAGCAGTCCGTGCTCACTGCATCAAGACCCAAACAACATTCAGACTTGGGCTGATGAGTGACAAGTGATATTTGTACCACACAAATGCGAGGTAATGACCATCTCCAACAAGAGAGAATCTAACCATCTCCCCATGACATTCAATGGCATTACCATTGCTGAATCCCCCAACATCAACATCCTGATGGTCACCATTGAACAGAAACTGAACTGGGCCAGCCATATAAATACTGTGGCTACAGGAGCAGGTTAGAGGCTGGGAATTCTGCAGCAAGTAACTCAGATCCTGATTCTCCAAAGCCTGTTAACCATCTACAAGGCACCACTCTTCTCTTTCCTAGATAAATACAGCTCCAACAACATTCAAGAAGCTTAACATCATCCACTTGCCAAGGCTCCTTTGACAGCACCTTCCAAACCCCTGACCTCTACCACCTAGAAAACAAGCGCAGCAGGCACATTTGAACGCTACCACCTGCAAGTTCCTGCCTGAGTCACACACCATCCTGACTTGGAACTATATCGCAATTCCTTCACTGTTGTTGGATCAAATCCTGGAACTCTCTTCCTAACAGCTACGCTACATGGACTGGAACAGTTCAAGAAGGCAGCCACCAGGGCAGTTAGAGATGGGCAATAAATGCAGGCCTTTCCAGTGATGCTCACATCCCAAGAATGAATAAATTAAACAAAACAATGCACCATTATCTCTGGAATTTTCCAAAGATCTATCCTTGGTCACCCCTACTGATACCGAATTCTTTGGTTTAGTATCAATTTACCTTGCAACATTTTGTTTCTATATTGAAGATGTCTTCATAAAGTTGTTAACATTACTTTTAAAACTTGCATGAACCTTGGGAATTGATAGAGGAATTCAGTGTTTCAGCTCAGCTGTACTGGCTGTAGTTCACTTTCAGTATTAGTTCTCCCTTACACACTTTCTTTTATTTCAGCCACAGTAGACTTTTTAATTGAATTACTTGCTATCACCAGACATGTTGTAGTTCACTTTACTCTAGCTCTTAAATGCAGTGCTCTTTAAAAATTAGAATTTTTAAATTATTAACTATAATTTTGTCGAAGCGCATTACAAAATATACTGAGGGTTATTTGATATGAAATTATTCCATTAAGGCATGGCAAGGATAATTTTCAATTAATGGCATTGCTATCATTGCACATACAATTTAAAACATGTCAATCCTTCTCTTTTGTTGATGAGGTAAATATGCACTGCACCTTTTTAAATATAAACTGCCCGACTGAAACTAATGAGATAAAATCAAGTTATATGCTGAATGTAAAAACACAAAATGCTGGAAAAACTCAGCAGGTCTGACGGCATCTGTGGAGAGGGAAACAGAGTTAACATTTCAAGTCTGTATGACCCTTCTTTAGAGCTGAATATGTTCATGCCGTATTCTGATTGTTTTAAATGAGTTGTTGACCATTTTTAAAATAAATTGGTTAATTTTGTTCAACTGATGATCAAAAGAATTTCATGCAAATGCATTAAATTGTTGTCATCAATATTTTACAACAAGGCTAAAATGTGTCTTTTGCTATGGTTGAGTAAAATACCAAGAAGCAATAGGATGTTCTGTCGTCCACTCCTCCATCCCACCATTTGCAAAAAGAAAATTGAAACAAAATTTAAAAATCTGTAATGATCTGATCTTGAAAGATTTCCAGAAGAGATTGAGTGCTGGTTCACACAGATAGTGCTGACATTAATTCAGCCTGCTAATTACTGGCTCAGTGATCAGGAGAATTAGTTTTCTAGAATGTGCACTTATGTCCAATGTAAACACATTGTACACGGACAGTCCTTCATCAAGAAATGTTTCTCCACCAGATTCATAAATGCAACTTGCCTCTCGATTCACTAAGTTTGGAATAGTATCTGCTAAAACCATGCAACATCACAGTTGACGGTGATGAGTTCAAAATCCCTCCATAACATTCATCGTAGTTGTAGCAAAGGCCAAGAATATCCTGCTGTAATTTTATAAGACTTCATTTTGGAATATAAAGAATATGCATTTATATAGTACCTCACAAGCCCACTTAGAATATCTCAAAGTTCTTCACAGCTAATTAAATACTTTTTGAAGAATAATCACCATTGTAAAGTGGTGGACCTGCCATATAAATACTGTGGCCACAAGAGCAAGTTAGAGGCTGGGAATTCTACAGCGAGGAACTCACCCCCTGACTCCCCAAAGCCTGTCTGTCATCCACAAGGCACAAGTCAGGAAGTGATGGAATACTCTCCACTTGCAGCTCCAACAACACTCAAGAAGCTCAACACCACCCAGGAAAATGCAGCCCGTTTGATTGGCACCCCGTCCACCACCTTTAAACATTCACTCCCTCCGCCACTGATACACAGTGATAGCAGTGTGTACTAACCACAAGGAACTCACGAAGGCTTCTTCAACAGCACCTTCCAAATCAATGACCTCTACCACCTAGAAGGACAAGGGCAATAGGTGCATGGGAACACTACCACCTACAAGTTCCTCTCCAAGCCACTCACCAGCCTGACTTGGAAATTTTACCAGCACTCCTTCACTGTCGCTTCAGGAATTCAGGGGAACTCTTCTTTGCAAATAATACCTAGGAATCTTTTTAAGTCCACCTGAGAAGACAGACAGGGCCTCCTCCGTTTAATATTTTGTGTAAGGGCTGGCACCTCCGACAGCCCAGCACTGCAGAACTGTCAATCTAGATTACACGTTCAAATGTCTGGTGAGGCATTTGACCCCACAACCTTATAATTGATCATATGTAGTCAGATTAGTGTAACCTGTGACTCAGTAAAATTAAAATCAAAGATTGGAATGTTCAGATCCTTAAAGTCAGAATTGTAATGTCTAACTATCTGTTTCTTATCCTTGTGCATCATTTAAAAATCTATATTTTGGAGAGATTTTGTTATTTTTTTAAACAAAGAATGCTATTGAACTACCAAAATCCTTAAGCCTACATCAACAATGGCGACTAATGGCGTGCTCACAACGTTGGGCATCACACTGATGCTGAGGTGTAGCATATATCCAGGGCACGATCAGATCTGATTACAGAGTGAACCTAGGTGGGACTCCTTTTGCATAAGTGTGAACTGAAATCACTTTGCAATTTTTGTACATCTGGCCCAGACATGTAACATGTGCATTCAAATCAAAAGTTGAAGAATGAAAATATTTTCTAGTTTTATAATTGTTTCAATGTGGCTCCTATCTTTGGTGTTGTGAGTAATACAGTCAGTTGGGCATCTGTTTGTTGCCCAGAATATTTTTTCAGAAATATGCTATTATCTTGTGAAAATGGCGCTCCCTGCGGTTAAGAAGCAGTTTCAGTACTTCCCTGTCTCCTGGGTATATGTGACAAGGATCTTCTTGGAAAATTACTTTTTGAACCATCACATCATAACAGGGGGCAGTCACAAGGAGGTCAATCTTGCAAAGATTACAGCTAATTAATGGTTTCTTTATAAAAATAGCATCAGCCTTCACATTTACTTGACAATTGCACCTATTTTTCTCTCTCTACTGTATTAGGGTGTTCCAGTTATGCTGGCAGCCTCATTTCACATCAGGACGAGTTCAGTAGTTAAATATTTTAAAAATAACCATTTCAGGAATGATCCAGTAAAATTTTTAAATATCTAAGGATTTCTAAAATCTGAACATGTAGTCTGAGCGGTGACTTGTTAGAGAGTTTTAACATTATGAAAGGTTATGATAGGATAAATGGAGTAAAGCATATGTACAGCATCATTTAGGAACAGGTTGAAGTCCCAGTAGACACCTGTCTGTTAATGCGCAAAGAGTGGTAATCTTGGATTGATTGCTTGTGAAGGTAGAATCTGTTACTATCAACCTGACAACTCTCCCTATGTAGCAAGCTAGGATACCATGGTATTTTGTACGTCTGGCAGGTTGTTTGTGCCTCCTGCTGCCTGACCTGGGGTGAGATGGGTAAAAATGCATTACTCTGTGCTAGCACCTCCAGCAAAAAAGCTTTGCATTAAAGAGGTGCTGACGTGTTGGGGTCAAAAAGCTAATTTTAATTATCTAGACAAATCGTGTTTACAGCTTATTAAAAAATATAGAGAATCATAGAATTTTACAGCACAAGAGGTGGTCATTTGGCCCATTGTGTTTGTACCAGCTTTTTGAAATCTATTCATTTGTGTATTTTGTAAGTAAATGCTCTTTTTTTTGAGATTTTGTGATCCCTGTGGAGATCAACAAACCAAAAAGAAACAAATTTACTGAACAACCCTGATGAAAACAACCAATGAACCTTTCACCTTTTTAGAACTTTCACTTTAACAATCAAATCAAAATAAGAAATAGGGACAAGAGTGGACCATTCGGCCCCTTGAGCCTGCTCCTCCATTCAATAAGATCATGGCTGATCATCTTGTGTTTCGATTTTCAGATCCCATCTAACCCCGATAACCTTTGATTCCCTTGCCTAACAAGAATTTATCTACCTCTCCCTTAAAAATATTCAATGACCCTGCCTCCACCAGCTTCTGAGCAGAGAATTCCAAAGTCGCACAACCCTCAGAGAAAAAAATTCTCCTCATCTCTGTCCTAAAAGGGCGACCCCTCATTTTAAAACAGTGCCCCCTAGTTCTGGACTCGCCCACAAGAGAAAACATCCTTTCGATGTCCACCTTGTCAAGGCCATTCAGGATCTTGTATACTTCAATCAAATCACCCCTCAGCCTTCTAAACTCCAGTGGAAACAAGCCCAGTGTGTCCAATCTTTCCTCATAAGACAACCCACTCATTCGAGGTATCAATCCAGTAAACCTCGCTTGAACCGCCTCCAATGCATTTACATCCTTCCTTAAATAAAGAGACCAAAACTGCACACAGTATTCGAGGTACAGTCTCACCAATGCCCTGTATAGCTGAAGCATAACATCCTTACTTTATGTTCAATCCCTCTCATAATAAAGGTTAGCATTTCATTAGACTTCTTAATTACTTGCTGTCCTTGCATACTAACTTTTTGTGACTCATGTACTAGAACACCTAGATCTCTCTGCACCTCCGAATTATGTAGCCGTTCTCCACTTAAGTAACACTCTGCTTTTTTGTTCTCCTTGCCAAAGTGAACAACTTCACATTTCCCACATTAAACTCCATTTGCCAGATCTTTGCCCACTCACTCAGCCTATCTATATCCATCTGCAACCTCCTCATGTCCTCTTCACAACATACTTTCCTACCTATCTTTGTGTCCCCTGCAAATTTAGCTACCATGTCTTCATTCCCCTCATCTAAGTCATTGATGTAAATTGTAAAAAGTTGAGGCCACACTCGTCACACCCTGTCAATCAGAAAAAGACCCATTTATGCATACTCTCTGCCAGCCTGCCAATCTTTTATCCATGCTAATATGTTACCCATGACATCCAAAATCAACAAAATTAAACATGAATTAACGGGCAAATGACAGTCAATATAAATTATAAATTAAGCATTAAATAGATAAATCTCATAGATTTATTAGGCAGCCTACTCAACGTACATGGCTCCAATTTCTGCCACAAAACCCTGATCTTCCTCGGGTGAAATTCTAGTTCCTTTCCTTCACAGATTTTGCCACCAATTCTCATCCAACAGTGGCTCAACTGAGTTCCATGGCCACAATCTTCAACAAAATGGTGCACTTCTCCAGACCCTTCTCAACTCTACTCATGTCAATATGTTTTGGTGTAGATCCACCATTATTACCTTTATCCAAACTGTCAGTGACAACCCTGAGCACTGTGTGGCTGGTTCTGGTCAATCAGCTCCTTTAAAGTAGCTGAAAAAAATGGGTAGCAACCTTATTTTCCTTTTCCCTGCTCCTGCATCTAGCCTTCATGTTCTCCTTCTTTCAACTGCACCACTGCCACCTTCCCCTTGCATGTGGGCCTGTTTTCCCACTGCACTCCCCCCGCCCCCTCCAAACAATGTCGTGTGGGCCTGTTTTCGTGCCCTTTCATTTCATCAGGTAACTCTTTCTGCTCTCCTCCTTGCCTTTGCATTCATTCTCTTGAGGTCTGTGTGAAAATGAGGACACATTCGCAGCTGTAATCTATTAGATAGCTGTGTGTGTGGGGCAGCTCTGCTTTCTTGTCAGCTCTGCACTCAATCTACTTCCTGTTTGGTTACCATTGCTCCACTCGGACTCCACAAACTGCAGAATCCATCACACCTTGAATTATTGATTCTGGCAATTAGGAAGAAAAGAAGTGAGTTGTGAAGGTGACTAGGTCACTGAAGCTTGGGAGACCAGAGTTCAAGTCCCAGCCTCGACCACCATTTGATCCTGAACAGCGTATTCTCCACTCCATCCTGCAGGGCAGAATTTTACGGCTCCTCCCGCCGATGGGATTTTCATGTTCCGCCAAAGTCAATGGACTTTGAATGGCTCTCCACATTTTCTGGCCCCGCCCCCACCACAATGGGGCTGGAAAACTCCGCCCATTATTGCAGGGTGTGGACTGTCCAGCAGGGCTCAACCATGGCCCTGACCTCTCCTCCACCCCCTGCAAGTCAGTTCAAGGGAGTACAGCCAAAGTTGTTCATCACAGATCCTTAGGGTAGAGCAACTGCCTAGCCCAGCTGAGTAGAAAAGCAAGGAAGTGAAGGAGTTAATCAAGAGTTTTGATGTGGAGAAATTGCATAATTGAAGCAAATTTTCTATCCAAAGCAACAATTAACTCCTTTTCAAGCAAAGTAAGGGTCATGCACTTCTTCAGTGTTGAAGACACTATATCAAGACGTCCGGCTAATTTCCAAGTTATATGCCAAGTCCCCTGGTGGCTGAAGTTTGTTAGTGGGATTAGTCACCACTACAAACTGAAGTTCGAATTTGAAAGCATTCTGTTTTGAAGATAATGGCCGGGATTTTCCCTGCCCGCTGGCGTCGGGCATGTTTGGTGGCCTGAGCAGGCAATATGGCACGATTGGTTTCACGATGGCGTGAAACCAGTTTGCGATCATTCGCTCAGCCCGTCAATGGTGGGCTGTGTTTCCCGCCATCGGACATCATGAACCTCATTGTAATACATCCACATATCAATATTAGGCCAGCCTGCTGGAATTGTTTCTCCACCCGCTGGCCCAACTGCTGGATCGTCTGGCAATGTCGGCGAGAAAGCACGCTGACATGTTTCACAACGGCATATAAAACGTGTGCAGTTGGCGGGCTGCACTCTGAGGGGAACTTGGAGGTGAGTACAGGGCAATGATGTGCAGCACTCACCGGGGTTGCCTGTTGGACTTCAAGCTTGAGCGCATTGGGGCGGGCGGAAGGGCTGCCTTGCGGCTGAATATAGCGCACAAGCATTCGGGGTGGGGGCTACTGTGGGCGAAGGAAGTGGTCACTTATTAGAGACACCTTATATAAAGTGACCATTCCTCTATTCCTCTGCAACTGAGACAGATCAAGCGCAGCCAGTGATATGATTGGAGTTGCGCTTCTGGCTTCCCCCACCCCCGGCACAGACTGCAAAGTATGAGTGTTTTAGTGGACTACAGAACAGTTGTACAACTGCACACATTGTACAGTCTCCTTGCTAAAGCTGGCCGTGGAGCAGTCACTGGTGGAGGCGATCACAGTCCCTTGCAATGTCAGCATCCCGGTTTGGACCAGTCTCCCTGATGGTTCAAGCTAACAGTGCTGCACTGCAGTGCGGGTTAGGAGAATGCCTGAGCCTGTGTTGAGAGCACAGCATGCAGTCCAGTGGGCAAAGCTGCAGCTAATCAGTCAGGTGGAGTGGGGAGAAGGTGGGTGGGGTCTCAGGCAGCCATGCAGCGCACTAATCTCTGGCCATCCAAGTGGTGGCCAGCACACTCCGGGAAGCGTTAAGGGGCCTTCAGACTTAACGAGGACAGGTTCTTAGTACACCAACATGTCTCTCTCTTTCATCCTGCAGGAGCAGTACATCAGGAACATGGAGCCTGGTGAATTAGTTGTATGCCTGATGGCCTACAGAGAGAGAAGGCGACGGAGGAGAAAGCGACTGAGACGCCTCGCTGCGCAGAGGGAGGAGCAGTACTGTCTGCAAGAAGGGGCGGCTGGGGCTCCAGCACACGTCGCTGAAGAGCCACAGTGAGCCGTCGTTGGTTGGCGCCTAGCAACACCCAGGGTCTATAAATGATGCCTTTCATTCCTGAAGATGACTGAGAACCGGTGTAGCCGAAGATTGCGCATGCCCAGGGAGCTGGTCGATCACATCTGCCACCTGCTGTAGGATTTGGTGCCATGGAGGGCATCCACTGCCAGTGGCTGTGAAAGTGACAGCGGCACTCAATATCTGCATCAGTGGCTTCTTTCAGGGCTCCACAGGTGATCTCTGTGGGATCCCATAAGCCTCCATCCACAAATGCATCCATGAAGTCACAGATGCCACGTTTGCGAGGGCACACATCTTTGCGCATTTCACACAGGACTAGGACAGCCAGGATGCAAGAGTGATTGGATTCACCCAGATCTCGGGTTTCCCTCAGGTGCAGGGTGCGATCAACTGCACTCACGTGGCACTCAGGTCTCCGTCGCAACACATGGTGGACTGCATCAACCGCAAGGGATTACATTCGCTGGATGTGCAGTTGGCGTGTGACCACCAGAAATGCATCCTATAGGTATGCGCACTGTTTCCAGGGACTGTGCACGACTGCTACATCCTCAGTCGATCACAGATCCCTGAAGTCCACAGAAGATGCGGGGATGGCTCCATGAGGACAAGGGCTACCCGCAGAGGCCGTGGCTGATGACACCCGTGTGGTGGCCTCAGACTGCAGCAGAGCGGAGGTATAATGAGGTTCATGTTGCAATTCGCAACTTGGTGGAGCAGACCATCGGGATGCTGAAAATGAGGTTCCGCTGCCTGGACCGGTCTGGTGGCACCCTGCAGAGGGTGTCACGCATAGTCATCGTCTGCTGTGCCCTTTACAACCTGGCGCTGCAACGGAGAGAGGAGGAGATGGAGGAGTTGGAGGTCTCCTCCAATGACGAGTCCGCCGATGAGGATGAAGGTGAGGAGGTCCTCTTAAGGCGACGATGACTAGGATGAGGCCGTTGCACTGGCCAGATGAGGCAGGCGCGCTCGGGAGGCCCTCATGACTGCTAGATTTGTGGAGGATGATGACAACATGCTGTGAGAAGACCCTATAGATCCTCACATTGCAACTGTGAACGTTTGACTCCAGTTTGGCTTATGGCAGCGTGCGTACCTTCTGTGTTAATGCTTCTGTCATGGAGATGCAGTGGAGATCCTAATAGCCGCTCGATTGCAGGAGGATGGTGACGACATGCAGTGAGGACACTCCATAGATCTTCACATAGCCTCTGAGAACGTCTGACTCCTGTCTTGCCGAGGGCAGCTTGCTTGCGCTCTGAGATCAGGGTCATATCATATAGAAGCAGCCATGAAACTTTAGATGCATCTGACCCTTTGTCCGCCTTCAGCACCTGAGCCTTTCAGGAGCAATGGTCACAGATGCTGCAGAGATGGGGGCCAACCCCTCTTTAAAGGTGCTAAGAGCAAAAGAGAATGATGGAACTCTGTGACACCTGCCCACCACATTCTAGCAGCAATGCCAAGCACCGTCCGGGTGCAGGCATCAGTAATGTTTCCAGGGAGTGTGAAGCCAGACCATCACTTTGGTCTGAAGGCTGCACAAAGCACAGGGAAGAGGTCCTGGACTGAGACACCTGCCTTTATCTTGTGCAGAAAGGTTTCACATTTGAGTGACAGGAACACTGTTCATCAGAACAAGGAGTCACAGGCAGGAAGACATTCATGGGAGTTTATTGACAATAGTGAACAGAATGTACAAGTGATTAACACCCGTGCCCAGGCTGTGCAAATAATTTGTCTTGACTTTTCTAACCCTGTCACTACATCTTGGTGCTCCCTGGACATCCACAGCAGAGGTGGATGCAAGGTGATGACCCTGGCGGGCATCTTCTGGAGGGCTGAGGCCTGGAGGGTCCCGGCCCCCTTTCAGGGTCCTGCTGTGTGGTAGTGGCACCCTCCTCGGCCTGTGGAGCTGGAGCTGCTGAGGTCATAAGAAGAGGGGATTCAGATGGGCTGGACACTCCCGGAGTCACCTGGATGGATGGGCCCCGGGCCTGTGCCTGCTCCTCCTCCGCCCTATGGGTGCTCAAGGGCGCCAGGCTGACTCCTTGAGAAGTGGTCTCTGGAGTGAGATTGAGCTGCCAGGTACCCCTCTCCTGGAGACCAACTGTGGCATCAGCGATGGAGTTGAGCCCGCACAGCAGTGCAGGAGCGACGTCCTGGACCAAGGCCTCCATGGCAGCTGCCATCCTACCAATGTTGACCTTGGTGCGTTGGCATGCTGGCATTATCACCCCAATGAAGGCGGATGGAGTCCTCTATCGTGCCTTACAATCTGAGGAGTGCAGCGGACATCCCTTCCTGATGTTCTCGAGCTTGCCTTTGCAGCTCCAGCAACTGTGACATGACCGTTCCAGAGGCTTATCATCTGACTCGGACTCAACAGATTTCTGGCCTCCTGCAGTCCTCTGAGTGCCATAAACCTGGGAAGTTCCTGCCGTCGCCTGCTGTGGATCAGACAGTGCAATGTGCTCACCAGATTGTGATCCTGAGGCAATTCTAAAGCTTTGTGCTACTGAGGTGTGTGTCTCTGTGCTGGTGGAGGATGTGGGTGGGTGCTGTGATGGAGTTTCAAGGAGGTTGTCTCCAGATTCCTCTTCAGAGGTTTCTTCGGGGCCTTAATTGGGTCATGGACTCTGTCGGCTGTTTCCCAGATGTGCCTGCAGAAGCAAGGGAGAAAATTAGTGCATGGCAATGTCCTGTGAAACAGGACACATCACTCACAGCATGGTTGTCTGATTGATGTTGCAGTACTGGACCCTCACTTGGTAGAGCACCACTGACATCACCGTCAGCACAGGAACGGTCCAGGTCCTCGCCGGCCAGCTGGATGGCTCTGTTTTCAAAGTCTGTGATTTCAGGCATCCCTCCACTTGTCTGCGACCTCTCCCTTTTGTGTGCCAGCTTGTCCTGCATGAATAGAGATGGAGAGAGTATAAGCAACACGCCTGCCAGGCCAGATGATAAGTATGTGTGGGTGGTGAGTGGTCCCATGGATGGGATGAGGACAATGAAGGTGTGTATGAGAGAGAATGAATGGCGATGTCCCTTGAACTGATGGTGAGTGAGATCCCTGTGAATGTGCGATGGGTTTGTGAGTGTGAGAGTTGAGAGTGATGAGATGAATGACCTACCTGGCAGAACGGAGATCATTCATGCTTTTGCGGCACTGGGTGGCTGTTCCCCTTTGAAGGGCGCTGGTGCTGAACCACCACTGCCGCCTCCTCCCAAGCCTGGTTGATCATGCCTCTGCCCATCCTGTGGCCAGGTGAGGGTAGAGGACATCCTGGCAGGGCACCACGGCATCCAAAAGGCGTTCCAATGGCGTGTCGCTAAACCTGAGGTCTGCAGTTGCCTTGCCTTTCGTGGACATCTTCCCTGCAGCAGTCGTGGGCTAGAAGCAATGAGATGTGATGTGTGTGGCTGGACTTTAAATATGGCACCTGACGTGATGAAGCGGCAAGGTGATGGCGGGTGGGAGAATGAAAGCCCGCCCATCATCGCAACAGCATGTTTCCCAGGAATGCATGAATAATGGGCCCGCTACTACACTTAGTGCAAATCTGGGATGATTCCACCCTATAAATTTTGTTTAAATTGAAGGAACTTTGTGCTTAGTTTACATCATCTATACCTTAATTATCCAAACAATCTTTCTCATGTATTAATGCAGGTTAATGCCTACCTCATTCAGTTGGATGTTCAAAAAAATCAAGAGCATGTGTATCATCATGTAAAATATTGTCTCTGTTGAGTTAAATACATAAGTCAATCTCTTCTATTCAACAAACCAATAGTCCAGCCCAATTGATCCTTGCCACCCAATTCAACTTTAAAGTGACAGACAGCAAGGACTGGGTTAATAAATGATGAACAGCAGCAGATTGTCATGGCTATATTGCTGTTTCCCAAGGTCCTATGGGACTTTGCTTGTAAAGCCTGTTGATTGGCTGGAAGCTTTCACTGTCAGTCTCTCCCCTTGTGGCCCTTTGCTTTGGATTAATCTAAAGGGAAATAATTTGTTTCCATCAACAGCCATGGTACTTGTGACAGATCAAACACATCTCCCTCAGCAACTTTGATCTGTGCTTGTTCCTACTCCACTAACATCTGGGTGCAATTTGTCAGGTAGCAATAGATGAATGCTAGTCAAAGGAGTTAATTAATGGAGTGTGTGCTGTTTGTAAGCTTTATGTGAAAGAGGAGGTGCGGCTTGGAAATACAACCACCCACACCTTCAGATGTACCCACAATAAGAACACATTTCAATTAGAGGAAGAAAATCATTTGCAGAGTTTAAGACTGCTGCTGTCTCCTTAATGTTTCATTATATTAAATAAGATACAAACAATTCAAAAGACTGAAATTTAGGATCTTTTGTTAATCACTCCTGTGAACTAAGAGCAGTGGAAATAAATGTAACATTAAACTTTCTCTTGTCTATTTTATCAAATTATGTACCATAAATTTATATTAAAGACATTGGATTCTGGTAACCAGCTGCCAAATGAATAATGCACTGATGATATGACGAGGGATTAATACTCTTGTCTGAATGTCATTGCACATTAAGGACATGATGTGCAGGATCAGCCATCACTTATACTGCTGAGAGAGGGGAAATATTCCCACAGTCCAAGATAACGTTATGGCGTAACAGATTGTCAAGTAGTGAGTTATGAGCCAGTGATCCAATCAAGGGAATAATTTGACATTTATAAACTGCTTGCCTTTTGCTTCTATTGTTTATAATGTCATCTGAACTCCCTGCTTAAATTAGTCCTGTAACTCGGCCCCAACTATCCATTCATGTCGTGTGATTGCTGCCGTAAGTCAAAATCATCAGAGACTAAAACTAATTCAGTGGCACCTGTTGTAGGGTCTTGGTTACAGTTCAGTAGGCCTGAAGAAGTCTTTGTAGCCATACATAGGTTAACTGTAAGTCTTTAACTCTTAGAACTGATTGCAAACCTATGGCAAAGGGTACAAGCTAGGATTGGTCTCCATGCTTGCTGGTACACACTGCTCTGTCCAACATGACTGACCCTGGGTGTGGGTCATGTGTTCTCTTACATCACTGTGTGGGCGGTACTGTACTCAATCCTGCATTAACCCTATGCCTGTCAGATCCTTATACTACATCTCCCCCCAAATCTTTATCCAATGTATTTTAAGTGATTATAGTTTACCCTATGCCATACATTGTTATTACTATCATACATTTGCATTGTCATTACTACATTATCACTACCCTCATCTTCCCCCCTTCAAGTCCTTGAATTCAAAGGTTCAGGTAACCGGGAGACCTCCTATACTGTTGGAGGAGTGGTAGGCTCTGTCACTGCTGGTTCTTCCTGTAGGTTTGGAGGTTGCTCTGGCATCTCCATATGTTTTCATCCTTTTCTTCCATTCTTTTATGTTAAACCGCACTTCGTCGATTTGGCTGTTGCACCGGTCGGTGTTTACTACACTTAACTAGTTTCTTGCGGGGTAGATGAACATTGTATTTATTTCCTTATCATTTCTCTCGCTTCTTCCGTCATCATGTGGGTCATTGCGATGTCCTCTGTGGCGGAGGTGAGCACTCCTGTGATTAGAATGAGGTTTAGTGGTACACTCACCTCTACATTTCGCTGTTGGCAATGAGTGGCTACTACCAGGCTCCAGCATCTTCTGTGGCATTAGCGTGCTGACTGGGACTTGCAGTGTATGTTCGGTGGTTGCAGAGTTGACCTGCTGTACCGTTGCCTTAGCCAGAGGTTGAGGCTGGTCGCTTTCTTCTATATCTTTCACTGGAGGCATTGTGGTTACCTCCTGGGTGGTTGGCTGGTCTGACCATTTAATATTTTCTGCCACCTGTAATGAAAATGGACAAACTTGCTCCACAAAGAGAGAAGACAACTTGGAGCTGAAGTCCAAGTCAGGATACTAGTTTATTTTTGTTTGAGTACTCAGGAACTTGCAGTTCTGTATGATTAATGGCAGTGGTTGTCTTGACATTTTCTGCCGTGTTGAGGAGATCCAGGGCTACACAGGCACCTTTGCTCAAGAGAGAGAGGCTGGTTACGGATGACGTACATTAGCTCGAAGATTAGTTTGCCGCCATACCTTACTGGTTGCAGGATCATGCCTATGACTGGAAATCGGATTCCTCTGGGTGGTATGTTTGTTGTTTGAAGCTAGAGGTCTTAGAGCCACTGTTCTTTGTCTAACAGGACTGCTGGCCTCTGTGTCTAATTTAAAATTTGTTAAATGGCTATTGACTGAAAGGTCCACAATTTAAAATGAGAAACCAAGATCTTTGACCTAACCCAGGAAGTATGGCTGAGTGTTTTCCAGGCTTGCAGTCTTGATATTGTAGATGATCTTTGGGCCTTCTGTGCATTTCAGAGTTTTTGTCCTGCAGTTTGTCGTAGTGTCCAATCCTGTTGCACTGAAAGCAGTACATTGATCTTGCCAAAACAGAATTACCTGGAAAAACTCAGCAGGTCTGGCAGCATCGGTGGAGAAGAAATCAGTTAACGTTTCGAGTCTTCACGAACTGTTCTGCCGAAGGGTCGTGAAGACTCGAAACGTTAACTGATTTCTTCTCCACCGATGCTGCCAGACCTGCTGAGTTTTTCCAGGTAATTCTGTTTTTGTTTTGGATTTCCAGCATCCGCAGTAGCTTTTAGCTTTTTGTTTTTATCTCATTGATCTTGCCTATTGTTTTGGAGCATTTTGCTCCACAGCGTTGGCATGGGCTGCTCTGCTGGCTGGTTGGGGTATTGTTTTCTCTGCCCTGGAGTGTCCCTGTGTCTTTGTTGTGAAACTAGCTGAACTGTGGCTTGGCCTCTGTGCCATGGTTTATTTTCTCCCCTTAAAATGGTTCTGTGCTACTCACAAAGTTCTGACTGCTCACTATCTGGATTGTCTTTTCCAGGCTTAGATCTTCCTTTGCTTGTTTGAGGTCAAAGAGCGTGTCACCTGCTATCCCTAACACTGTTCTGTCTCTGAGTTCAGATTTTAAGTCTCCTTGTTCACAACTTTCTGCTATCCTGTACAGATTATCGATGAATGAATCGACAGGTTCTCCTGGCTGCTGGCTCACTTGATAAACTTAGGGCTTTCGAGTTTTTTTATTGCTTCTTAGATTGAAATAAACATTGAATGATTTTAGTATTTCTTCAAATTTGGCAGATAATTTATTTGATTCATTCCCTGTCTGGCAATAATGTCGTCAACAGTCGGGCTTACTGAATAAAGCAGTGTGTTAACCTCTGCTTTTGATTTTTTTGCCTAAACCTGAAGAAATGCTGTACTTGAAGAATATGTTCCTTCAAAGTACCCCATTATGTGATTGATCTGGGTCTTGGATTGGTCCGAATTGACTTGAAGTGTGGAATTCTGATCCAAAGTTCAATTTTTAAAAGTGTAGGTTCTGCTTTAAGAGCTTTCTGAATTTAAAGATAACATCGCCATTCACTTGAAGACAAAGGGATTTCCCACGCTTGCCGGTTTTGGCGGGCTGCGCTACAATGGCGATCGCGCTCAGCTTGAAAAGAATTTTTCAGCAATGACTGCCTGGAACTGCTGTCTGCAAAGTCCTCTTGCTCAGTCAGCGTTTAAGTTTAAAGTCACAAATTCATCAAATCCTGGTTTTTGCTTGCCTTTAGCTGGGTTTACAGAGTTGCGATTCCCCTGGAGTATACAATTAATTATTTATAAACCTTTTTGGAGTGAGCCGGGATGCCAAATGACAAGGCGCTGGCTCGGGATTGGGTTTTTAGCTATGGATTTTTTTCAAACTTCACTTCTGACTCTAAAATTTTTAAAGATTTGTCAGGACTTGCTGTATTTATGCTGTATTTGCCTGGAATTTTAAAGGATTTAGCTCACCCTTGCTAGGTCTGCTGGGTCAGTGCCCTGGGATTAGAAGCTGGACTTCCAAAGGAGATTCAGTGGGGTTTTCTGCTGCAGTAAGGAATTGTAAATTTCTGCCTCCAGCTTCCCAGCCTTTTTTTAAAAAGCTTTTTGCTGGTAATTTTTTTCCCTCTGCGCCTCTGCCTCTGGAACTTCTTTTCAGGTCAGGCCATTGTGCTGAATATTTTTTTCAACCGTTCAGCGTTTTAGTTTGTCTTAGCATTTTCTGCAAGATCTTGCATTATTCCACAAGCTGCCACCTAGTTTTAGGGCGTTGGTTACAGTTCGGTAGGTCTAAAGAAGTCTTCATAGTCATATGCAGTTTAACTGTAAGTCTTTATTGACTCTTAGAACTATTTACAAATCTGCAGTAAAGGGTACAAGCTAGGAGCTGTCTCCATACTTGCTGGTACACACTGCTCTGTCCAACACAAGACTGACCCTGGGTGTGGATCATGTGCTCTCATATATCACTCTGTGGGCGCTACTGTACTCAGCCCCACATTAACCCTATATATGCCAAATCCTTGTACTACAGCACCATTGTGAAAATTATTGTTTTTGTTACTATTTAACATGCATGAATGGGTTGTGATACTTAATGATATCCTAGTGATCGATGTTACATATAAGTTGCAGTAGATTATCAGACCAGCAGATCTCTGCCATTGTTTATGCTCCACACAAGCTTCCTCCCCTCCTACTTTTAGAAACCTTCTATTCCTTTCTACCTCATATACTTACCTAGTCTCCCCTTAAGTAAATATATGATTATTGCTGAAAAAGAGACATGTCAAAGCTTCCCATCTTGCACTCATCAGGACACTTTGCAAGAATACCAATATAATGGGAAAACAACAATTTATACTGTAGGTGAAGAGAATGCTGATTGGTGGGAAAGTGGACTCTGATTGGTAGAGGCATTGCCATGGAGAATGCACCAGTGATGGTGACTGACAGTTAACTGCCAAGCAGGATAATAGCTACCCTGATCAGATCATTTTACGCTGTATATCACACAAACTCATGAACGGGCCTAAGGCTATCACTTTCGGCCCTGAAAAGTGTCCAGTCTACCTCAGATTACCCTGGAAGGGCAAGGTATCTCAAAGATTTAAGCAACAGGTGAAGCTAGCTGCTTCAGGCTAGTATGCAGAAGCAACACGCTGCCGTCAAGCCAAAAAGTCATTGTTCTGCCTATCGCACAAATGAGTAATGTGGTATATGAATGTCAGTGCCAGTGTGATGCTAGGCCGTACCTCCCAACAACTGGTGGATCGTATCAAACAGTGTGTTGTAACCGCTGTTCACAAAGGGCAGGGTACACACTGCACCCAACCAACCTATGCTTGCAAAACTCAAAACACAGTGTCCAACATTAGATGTGATTCCGCGATTGCTCAACATTTGCTAAATAATCCTCAGTGCGCTAAGAATTACGCTGACAACCAATTTAAGATTGTCAGTTGGGCTTGCAAAGTGGCACATTTGCTTGTACTGAAAGTTACATATATTAATACGCAGGGCCCTGATTTTTGCAGACAGAAGGAATTTGTACACACATTGCGCCTGTTTCATCTAAATAAAATAAATGACAGCCATTTGCTGACTCATTCCTCAGGGCAATGCCTTGACCAATCAGGGTCAAGCTGCCTGGTTTAAGTTTCAGTCAATGCTTGGCAGTTAACTGTCAGCCATCACCACTGATGCATTCTCCATGGCAACACCACTACCAATCAGAGTCCACTTGCCAACCAATCAGCACTGTCTTCACATACAGTATAGTTTTCCCCTTATATTGGTATTCTTGCAAATTGTCTTGAGAAGTGCAAAACGAAAAGCTTCGACGTGTCTCTTTTTTTCAGCAATATTCAAACTGCTATTAAATCTTTGATATTCACTTCTCCATGTGGTAGCAAGTTCCACATTCCCCACTCAATTCATGGATTTTTCTCCTGAATCCCTATTTGATTTATTAGTGACTATCTTGCTCCCCTAGAAATGGAAGCATCTTTTGCAGATCTTCCCGATCAAACCCTTTCATAATTTTAAAGATGTGTATCTGGTTCTGGATGAGGAGTAAGGTGGAAAAGGAGTTTTTGCAGGGGTAGTGGGGAGGAAGAGGGACAGGAGTTTGTGTTGGAATGTGGTTTTACCAGATTACAACCTCCTAAGGACACCCTAAATTCTAGCCAGAGGGGTGGAGGCATGTCTGGGAAATTGTTGGGAGTCCCTCCACTTGTAGCCCCACTAGCTGGAGCTGACAGCTTAGCAAGACTTGCGTTCAGGATCTAAGAAACACTCCAAAGTTTGACGAAGGAAAAAATAATTCAGAAGGGAATCAAATTTTAAATCAAACCCTCTGCTCATTTTTGGAGTTGAATTTGAGAAACAAATGCCTTTTTACATCTTTAGCCCAGGCAATCTCTGTGGAGTGCCTATGAGCACATAGAGGGCATGCAAACAAAAATAAGTGCCTCTGATATGTGTTTGTAGGCTTGAACTGGCCACTCCAATGGGCTGATGTGCTGAATTTTGGTAAGCGCCATGGGTAGACAAGAGTTCTGCTTTGCCGCACTTCCACTAATAGACTCAAAGCAACCCCATTTCTCGTATTGCCTCACAGACCACAAGTGAAAGGAAGTTTGCCCGTAATTTGGGATTGTGTTACTATTATCTTTTTAGGCAGTGGTGATGGAAACAAATTTGATCTCCACTGCCCAATAGAATGTGCAGAGCATATTTCAGTAGAGGTGGCATGAAAACACTTCATTCTGCATGGCCCTTATTGTACATAAAATGCATATACCAGAGTGTAATGTTGCAGAGGAGCTGAATGTAAACAATTCACATTCAGGACTGGGGTGTTAGCTCCAGTCTGCATTTAATTGCGGATCAGAAAGCTGGGAGCATAGCTGATCTAAAGAATCGATGGGTTCTGACACCAACATTTGCTCAATGAATTACTCTCCAAATAGAATGATTTGAGGCGAATAGCATAGTTGCATTTAAGGGGAAGTTAGATAAGTACAGATAAAGGAATATACTGATAGTGAGATGAAAGAAATAGAATGGGAGGAGGGTCCTTTTGTGTACATTGAACAGGGTTTTCACTGCAGTGCCAGTGAAGTTATGGTGACAGAGCAGGAGTGGCTCTGAGGGAATTCCTGGTTAAGGTATTCAAATGAAGAAATTTATCCATCAGTGAAACGATAGCTCTTTCCAAATCTCCAAGCTTATGGGCTGGAATTTTACATGTCCTCTACCCCCACCCATCCCCGCCACCCCCCGCTACCATTGATTGTGTTGGCAGGTGGTGGAGGTAGGGAAATAAAATTGAGCACCATGAAAACAGTGCTATGCATGTCAGCTACCTGCTGCAGCTGGAATTTTACCTGCAGAGGGGCAAGCATCAGGTGGCCCAATCAATTAATAGCTACTTGAGGGCCTCCTGCCACCCTGCTAGCATTTTACCCATGGTGGCAGGTGCCAGGCCTCATTGTGGTAGGCAGGAATATCCCGGAGGTTCCTTCTGATTGGGCACCCTATGCCCAAGGGCACTATTCCCTCCCACGCTCTGACAAACCTGCCCCCCCCCCCCCCCCCCCCAGCTTGCGCGACCCCACAACATACCCTTCTGGTCCCAGTGAAACCCCAGACATACCTTTAAGCCTGTGTCCATGGTGTTTCTTCCAGGTGTGGTCTCACCAAGGCCCTGTATAACTGCAGCAAGACACCCCTGCTCCTGCACTCGAATCCTCTTGCTATGAAGGCCAACATACTATTAGCCTTCTTTACCACCTGCTGCACCTGCATGCTTACCTTCAGCGACTGGTGTACAAGGACACCCAGGTCTCGTTGCACATTCCCCTCTCTCAATTTATAGCCATACAGATAATAATCTGCCTTCCTGTTTTTGCTACCAAAGTGGATAACCTCACATTTATCCACATTATACTGCATCTGCCATGCACTTGCCCACTCACTCAGCTTATCCATATCACACTGAAGAATCTCTGCATCCTCCTCACAGCTCACCCAGCTTTTTGTCATATGCAAATTTGGAGATATTACAGTTAGTTCCCTCATCTAAATCATTAATATACATTGTGAATAGCTAGAATTCCCAATTGCTCCTGAAGCAAAAACTCTACCCTATTTATGTTATTAACTATAATTTATATTCATGTTCTAATTTGAAATATTTGAAGTCTGAGAAAATCCAAATGTCACTGGGGATTACCTGTGGTAGGTCCAACAGTGGCCACCTCTCCCGGTGGCACAGCTGAACTGGAGAGCTGCCAGCCATCTGATTGGCGGACAGCTCTCAGAATTGGGACTTCTTCCCCGATGGAGGACCTGAATCAATTAGCTCCCTTTGGAGCAACCCAGCCAAGCAGAGGCAGGCTCACCTCCAACTTTTCAACTGGGGGCCAGGTAGTCCCTGTGTAAAATTCCAGCAATGAAATTTAGATGGGAGAGACCAGTAAATTTGAGCACTAAAGAGATTTTATTGATTGGGTTTTGTGGGCTGTTCTATAGTGTGATGGTCAAGCAGTGAACAATGTAAATATAGCTTTATTCAACGTTTTATTCAAAGATATTTTATTCCAGGAAGTCTCCAATTAACTCGTTCTAGAAAATCTCCAATAACTTGTTCATAATAACTATTTGCCACCATGGTACTTGGTAACATAACTACATATCACTTTAGCTCGAGTTGTGCTGCGTAAGATGATGGATATGTGGAGACTGTTTTTGTTATGTTGTTCCTTCGCACTCCAACAAATTCCTAATCAGTTTGAAGTATCAAAACTTGTTTTTCTTGTTTGACTTCTGTGTAATTTTAACATTTTCTGATTTTTGTCTCCAATTTCCACCATTTGCAGTGTGTGTTGCCTTTTATTAATGCACCATGTTCAGGTTTCATTATGCAAGAATTTTTTTCATGTAATAGACTGTCATGTAGAGAGAATAGGTAGGAGTGTACTTCAGATTAACAATACAACTAATTATTTTATGACTGCTTTCAGAGTGGTGATAAGGAGTGCAGTATCTCACTGTTGAATTGTGGTGCATTAGTAAGTCAATTCAGGTGCACTAGAAGAGTTTGAGACATGTCAAAAATCAGTTCAGTTATTAAAGTGCTCTGGAGAGTCACTCTAACATTTGTCAAATTAATAATTGCGCCTCTTAAAATATTGAGACACATTGGAATGATCTTAACTGATCGTGCACATTCCAGGAAGCCTTCAATTATTGAACCTACCTTCTGGATTAATTCTTGACTGACCAGAAACAATGTGATGTGTTAATCAGAAGATTGTGAGCTCAGGCCCCACTCCAAAGACTTGCAGTACTGAGGGAGTGGTGCACTGTTGGAGGTGCCATCTTTTGTGTGATATTTTAAACCAAGGTTCCATCCGTTCCCTGAGTTGGGCGTGAAAGATCCCAAGGCACTACTTTGAAGAAGACCAGGGGAGTTTTCCCTGCCAATATTTATTTATCATCCTTCAACCAACACCACTAAAACAGATTATCTTGTTATTCTCACATTGCAGTTTATGGGAGTTTGCTGTGTACAAATTGGTTGTCAAATTCCTACATCACAGCAGTGACAGCATTCAAAAGCACTTAATTTGCTGTAAAGCACTTCTGGATGCCCTGAGGTTGTGAAAGACACCATATAAATGCAACTATTTCTTTCTTTAATATAATAACCTGATGAAAAGACTCTCGAGCTTTGCTCTTGCAGAGGAGTGTCTAGAGTGTGTTCAAGAAAATTTTCTACATCACTGTGTTTCCAGTCCAACAAGCAGAGAGGCATTATTGGATCTCATTCTGGTGAATGACATGGGATAAGTGCATCAAGTGTTAGTAGGGGAACATTTAGGGGACAGTGATCATGGCTAACCTGAACCTTACGGTACTATAAAAAAGACAAGAAGCAATCCAGAGTAAAAATAATTAATTGGGGGAGGGCTAATTTCAGTGGGGTGAGAATGTATCTGACTCAGGTAAATTGGAATCAAAGATTGGCAGGCAACCTGTAAATAACCTGTAAATAAACAATGGGCTGACTTAAAGAGGAGAGAGTTAATTTGCACTCCTGGGGGAAAGGTCGGTCAACCAAAGCCTGAGCTCCATGGATGATGAATAAGAGTGTGTGAGATAGATGCCAGGTTGATAATATATTCTAGTTCTGTTGAAGAGTCATACGGACTCGAAACGTTAACTGTGTTCCTCTCCGCAGATGCTGTCAGACCTGCTGAGTTTTTCCAGGTATTTTTATTTTTGTTTTTGTTTTAGATTTCCAGTATCCGCAGTTTTTTGCTTTTATGATAATATATTCTGTTCCTTCACTGTTGCTGGGCCAAAATCCTGGAACTCCCTTCCTAGCGGCACTGTGGGTGTACCTACACCACATGGACTGCAGCAGTTCAAGGAGGCGGCTCACCACCACCTTCTCAAGGGCATAATGGTGAACGTTTGTTTTCTGGAATGGAGGAAGGTATATAGTGGGGTTTCACAGGGGTCAGCATTAGGACCACTACTTTTCTTGATCTATATTAATGACCTAGACTTGGATGTACAAGGCACAACTTCAAAATTTGCGGATGACACAAAATTGGAACTGTGGGGAGGACGAAGAGCCAATGGCATCCAGAATTGCTGAGAACACCAAGGATGATGGTGTGTTACTGACTTATGACCCTTCTCAACCTCATCTTGCTGTCAGGCATGATGAGAAAGCTGCAGATGGTGTCAACATGGACCTCTTGCTTTCCACCCTACTCCCCTTCTTAGTTCCTACTTTCAGACACCCAAGAACTGTTCCTTCCTCGACCACAACAGCCCAAGAAGGAAAGAGAGAGGGAGCAACATAACATCAGCGATGAAGCGGCCACACCACTTAATTTGACACTCTGATACTGAACCACCAGCTCGGTTAGTGGCACTGCATGTACCTTAAAAGCTGGTAAAAGAGTCAGGATCTGCAAGTGGTGAGTCACTGAGTACAAGTGACTGAGCCATGTCAGTGAGAAAGGATGGTTCTTGCGCCAATTCAGCAGACAGCAAGGTCACAGATGAGTCCTGCAGCAGGCAACTTGGATGGGGTGGCATACAGAAGAGTGCTGATGGGCATGTGCGAGACACTGGGTGAATGCATCAGAAAACCTGTCAGACAGCTTGCTGTCACCCTCAAGGAGCAAGGAGGAGTTTGGTTCCAATTAGGCAGAGGCATCGAGGACAACGCAACTGCAGCCCCCATACCTGTTGCATCCTTTGTGCGATCAGATCACCAAATTCTCTGCCCTCCCTGTGAGGATGCAACCATGCTCCCTGCCAGATCCAAGAACTCCACACAACATGTCCAAAAACACTCAGAGATGTTACAATAGTGGCAGTTGTTCAAAATTACCTTATCTGCAAGTTGGGTGCCTGATCCTTTAAATAATGCAAGTGCTGGTCCCCTCTTGCAGTTGAGTGCTTCTTCATTTGTGAGTGACAAGTGTATTTGCTCCAAATTTGGAAGTTGGGTGTCACAGCAGCTGGTGGGGCTGAGTGGCGTCATGGTAGCACGACTTTACATGCTTCTGGTGCTTACAGGTTTGCCCACAAAAATACCCTCCTCATCACGGAGCACTGTAGGGAGAGTTATTTAGCTACTCTGGTCAAATAAATAGTGTAAAGGCAGCCCACACTTTGCCAGCATGTCAGATCTGTGGCTTGGAATTTGCACCTTTTGCAGGGAATGCAGAACCTGGAAAGCTAATCTTGGATTTGAGTCTGAACTGGTTAATCCTTTTACAAAACACTATCAAACAAATTGAGGATCTAGATTGCCATGTGCAAAAGACCATGGATGCAGAATCAACTGAAGTATTGATGAGGGAAATGGTACCCAGGGAAGTGATATTGAGAAAAGACAGCAAATTGGAAATAAAATGATGCGGCTGACAAACTGCCTACTCCATTGTTTATTTGGAAGATTACACCCAGGAACATTCCTATTTAACCACCATCCCTTCCAATTTAAGTCTCTCTAAGATTAATCATTTGTTGAAGAATTTCACAAGCAGGGAGAATAAAAAAGCAGAGTATTAATAAACAGAGAATAGCTGCAGAATTCCGAGGTGCAGAGCGATCCAGGTGTTCTAGTGCATGAGTCACAAAAAGTTAGTAGGCAGGTGCAGCAAGTAATTAAGGCTAATGGAGTGTTATCCTTTATTACGAGAGGAATTGAACAGAAAAGTAAGGATGTTATGCTTCAGTTATACAGGGCATTGGTGAGACCACTTCTCGAATACTGTGTGCAGTTTTGGTCTCCTTATTTAAGGAAGGATGTCAATGCATTGGAGGTGGTTCAAAGGATGCTTACTAGATTGATACCTGAAATGAGTGGGTTGTCTTATGAGGAAAGGTTAGACAGACTGGGATGTTTCCACTGGAGTTTAGAAGTGCGGGGGTGACTTGATTGAAGTATATAAGACCCTGAATGGTATTGACAAGGTGGACGTGGAAAGGATGCTTCCCCTTGTGGGTGAGTCCAGATCTGTGGGGGCACTGTTTTAAAATTAGGGGTTGTCCTTTTGGGACAGAGATGCGGAGAATTTTTTTCTGAGGGTTGTGCGACTTTGGACTTTGTGCCTCTGAAGGTGGTGGAGGCGGGGTCATTGAATATTTTAACATTTTTACAGCAGAGGGAGATAGATTCTTGTTAGGCAAGGGGATCAAAGGTTATTGGAGGTTGATGGGAATGTGAAATTTGAAACACAAACCGATCAGCCATGATTTTGTTGAATGGCAGAGCAGGCTCAAGGGGCTGAATGGCCCACTTCTGCTGCCATTCCTTATGTTTGCAAGTTTCTTCACTGAATTGCCTGAGTAATTTTAAAATCTTGCAAGTTCCATTTAATCCCTGTTTATCCTTCATGAGGCTCCTATGAATTTAGTCAAAACACTTGTATAGTTTTGTTAACAAAAAGCTTTGTTGTTTGCATATTGTGGATATTGTAGAATACAATTAGCAAAAAGAACCAAAGGGGAAATGAGGAGACAGGTTTTTTTTACACATGGAGTTATGATGATCAGAAATGATGCTACCTGGATGGGTGGTAAAAGCAGATTCAAGAGTGACTTTCAAAGGGGAGTTGGATAAATACTTGAAGGAGAAAAATATTCATGGCTGTGGGGAGTTGCAGGGAAGTGGAACTAATTGGGTAGCTTTTACAAAAAGCAGGCATGATGGGCTGAATGACCTGCTTCTGTGTTGTATGATTCTCTGAGCATCTATATTAATTGTAATGTTTAATAGGTTTTGAACATGACCTTAAATGTGACTTTTTTTTAAAAAAATGCAAAACAGATCATTGCTTTGTTCGTTTAATTTGCTGGTCGCCTTTTAAACTGGGGAAGGAAGCTTGACTTTCACATTCTAATGCTAGGTTTTTGGCTGCACTGCATACTGAACCTCGGGCTATATCATTTGTGTGTCACTAGAGATTAATGATAACAAGTCATTGTCGTACTTGTGGCCCTGGATTTTCCTTCAGGACTTTTGACCAGAGGTACATCAATACCTTGCTATTTTTCTTCAAAGACTCCAGTTACTCAAATTAGATGTGTACAAGCGGATAAAAGTGTTCTCTAGTGGTTTTAAAATATGTTCGTAAAGCTATATACCCAGTCTCTTATGTGGGATGAATCCATGATCAGGCACTCCCAGCCAGGAAGCATTTTTCTTGGGAAGCACATTTTTGCACATTTTAGTGAGTGGGAGGGAAATTGCAGGTGTGCAGCTAGTGAATTTCTGTTCCATTAATTTCAGCGGACAGGAATTCTTGGGCCATGCACTTGTGATTTCTTTTTTTGAGGGAAACTTCCTGCAGATGCTTCAGCGTGAAATTTTCAATTGAATCCCCAGCTTTTTGGGGGAAAAGAGTTCCAGATTACCACTGCCCCCTGTGAGGAAATGCCTATATGTCTCGGTTGGGTCCTTCGGCAATTGGCTGCTTTGAGATCCAGGAAAGCAATTTGAGCCCTTCCCCTCCATCCTATTTCTCCACGCAGGAAGCAGGGGTTAGGGGGTGGGGGAGAGGAAGCCACTGGCCGTCCTGTTCCTGGTGCCGGGTCACAGCATGGCTGAACTCAGGCAAACAACTGATGTGCAACTTTGTTACTCCATGGGGTATAGCTCCTTGGGACAATGATGCTGTGGGCCTGTGTTTTCCAGTACTTTTTAAAATTTTTGGTCTAAGGTGACTGTCAGGTGCCCTGTTTTTTTTCAAACTTATTTCCAGGTGCTTCCTCAGCATGTTGCTACCATAGTCTCATTCTATTATCCCACAGTCCCCTTGTCAGGTGTAGTTTTTCAACTATTCAACGTGGAAAATTTGTTCAAAGCCACAAACGGGGCTGCACCCTACCGTCTCCCATATTTCCCCCTTGATAAAGAAGCATAGGCCCAGATTTCCGTCCGCTGGTTGGGTGTGCAGAGTTGGGAGAACTCCCAGCTCCGTGAACCCCACCTTTAGAAATGGCTGCCCAGACATCGGATTTTTAGTCCAGGGAAGGCGGGCTGGATTCTGGGCGACCACGGAAGAACTGAGGAGGCTGGCAGGTGCGGAGGTGGGATAGGCGGAAGGCCTACCTCGGAGATCCAACACTGTATCCGAAATTTAAAAATAAAACATGAAACACCCCTTCAGCCTTCATCCATCACCCTCCTTCATGCTCCCTATTGCCATATCCATGCCAATCCATGCCACCTCATGTCTTCTACCCCCCTATAACCCTTCATATTCCTCATGCCAACTTATGCCCCTGCACCACCCCCCATGCCCCCTCATGCCCTCCATGCTAACCTGTGCACCCCCGCCCAAGCCCCATGGCCATTTATAGCCCCTATGTCAACTCATGCCAACCACCAACCCGTGCCTCCCACCAACCACCTTTTGCTCTTACTGTGCCAACTCACCCAGTATCCACCATGGGCAGAGCTCAGGACCCATGCAGAGATGAGATAAAATAAAGTTCCAAGTGTCTATTGTAGACTTCACTATATTGAAAATACTTTCATTCATAAAAACCCATTTACTACATTTAGATTCCTTCAGCTAAATAAAGCATTATGACAACAAACATTTTATTCAAATGCATAGTCCTTTATAACAATATGCATTGGAATTCATAGTCCAACATCACAGAGTATATAACCACCTGTAGCTGTCAATCAAACTGAAATGCCAGGCACCCTACCATGATAATGCATGGTTATGAAATTAGTCATGGAGCAATGATCCAGTAATGGATGTCCTCGGCTTTTGTCCACAGACAGTGAAATAGCAAGTATATATTTTTTAACATTCCAGGTATTTTTTCCCCCCAAAGATTTAAAGGGCAGGACTTTTAAATGCCTTGACACTTTTGACAGGTGCTTCTGACAGCTTTGACAGTTGATATTGACTGGTCTGTTGACCGTTTCAATGAGCTTGGCAGTAATGCTCTTTTTATGCACATTTATGCCTACCTTTAACAATTCCAAAGGGCACCTTATTTCCCCCAAAGATGCCCTGGGACCAGATCCAAAGGGGTACCTTACCTCTCCAAAGGGGTACCCTGGCTATCAAAACAAATCCATAAATTTCAGATCTGCTCTTACCAGGTCTAATCTGCACACTTTGGGTTTCACACTCCAAGGCTACCAAAATCCCACTTGAGTGGAAGCCCCTGAGGATTTAAATGGCCAGCTGCCTCCGTAAAACCTGCATGCGTGACAAGCAGCCCGCCCCTGCAAAAATGGGAATTGTCGTGTTTAGGGTTGGGACTTAAGATTTTTGGCCACTTCTGCCATTTTTACCATGAGAGGCTCTCTGTTGTGGCAAAAGCCTGGGCCACAGTTACTGCAAGTTGACTGTATTTCAAAATGGTTGCTACTATTCGAAGTCCTGCTCGGGGGACATTTGCAAACCTTAAGAGTGACATCGCACGAATGATGTAACGTCTGTGTCCAAGCATTAATGACGGATATATGTGCTAGATCTGAACCTGTTCTTTTTGGATCCTAGGCATAACTGAGTAAGGCTAAACACCTTACCCTGCAATTTTATGCTTCCGTTTTTTGGCATTTGAAACTTCAAATGTAGTTTGGAAAATTCCCACTGCATAACTGCCTCCAACTTCATATAAAAATTTCTAGGCTAGTTATGTTCAATGTATGACCTGTGAAAGATTAATACAGAAGCCATGTATTAAAGCAACATTGACTTTCTGCTCTTAAGAAGAGTCATACGGACTCGAAACGTTAACTCTGTTTTTCTCTCCACAGATGCTGTTAGACCTGCTGAGTTTATCCAGCATTTTCTGTTTTTGTTAACTTTCAGCTCTCTGTCTGTTGAAATTGTGTTTTGCTATAATTTAATACTGTCTGATAAAAATTACTAATAAAGGGGAAATTATTCTGAGCAATTGCTTACTTCCCCCATGTCTCTGAGGTATAGCATCTGTTTAAAATGTTGAATGGAGGGCAACCAACTCTGCACAAAAAGAGAACATTCTGGAAAAATGCTGCACGTCAGTCAGCATAAAAAGAAAAAGCAAGTTATGCTATTTCAAGTCTGAAAGGTATGCACCCAAAACACCAGAGCCTTCCCTATTCTCTTTACAGATGCTGACTAACCATCATTTTCTGGTCTTATTTCACATTTCCAATTTTCCCTTCATATTTGTTAGTGTGACCTTTCATGGCATAGAACCAGTTATCTTGGCGTCCAGTGTGCAGTAGAGGGTTAACTTTGCTGACAATTTGCAAGTACGAGGTTCAAAATCTAAATCTGGGGAAAAGGTGCTGTTTATCACCATTTATTTAGGCCTATAAATGCATAATATATGAACAAAAACTGTAGCACTTAGTGCCAGCACCAATTGTGTACAGTTAGTTGAACTGTCAATTCTGTTGCATAATGATCTCCAAAATACAGTCTGCATTCAACAGGAATAGTTGCAAAGGGAACTAGATTATATAGAATTTTAGTTTTGTAAATATTTCTGAGCAAAGTCTCAGCTGTCAAAGAATGTTAGGGCGGAATTGTTCCAGAAATCAGCAAAGTCGGATACCGGGTGGGGAAATCGACATGTGATCCGCCGACGGCAGTGGCGGCTTTTTCCACCGTATCGTGCACCACCTTGTTTAAAAAATTGAGGGGCATGGGTTTTACCTCAGATCGCTGGTGGGGCTGCCTCTGCTTCCCTTGCCCCGCTGTGACCTCCGGTCTTCAGTTAGCTGGGCGCCGTATTTAAAGGCTGCCCCTGCACAGAGCTAGCACTCTTCAAGGGATAAGAAGCTGCTGGGAACTGATGCCTGCCAAAGGGAGGAAACATGTGCCCCCAGATTTATCAACGGTTCCCTCGAGCTCCCACTGGATGCAGTGGAGACCCGCAGCGAAGTCCTCTATCCTTGCTCTGGGAGAAGAACCTCATCCAAGGTGACAAATCCAGCGTAGGAAGCAGTGGCAGTGGTGGTCAGCACCAATGTCCTCCAAAAGAGGGCAGCCACCGAGTGCTGAAAGAGGATGAATGATCTCCATTCCGCCAGGTTAAGTCATTCTTCTCATCACTCTCAACTCTCTCACTCACAAACCCATCACATTCACAGGGATCTCACTCACTGCCAGTTCAAGGGACATCACCAGTCACTCTCTCACGCCCTGCATTTGCCCTGCAGATCATGTTCTCATCCCGTCCTTGGCACCACTCAGCACCCACACATGCCAGGCATCCTTCTCAGCTGGCTGACAGGCATCCTGCTTACACTCTTTCCATCTGTATTCATGCAGGGCAAACTGGCACACAACAAAAGGGAGAGGTCGCAGACTGGTGGAGGAATGCCTGACATCAAGGTCCTCACAGACTTTGAAAATAAAGCCATCCAGCAGGCTGACGACGATGTGGACTGTTCTGTGGTGACTGTGAAGTCGGTGGCACTCAACCATGTGAGGATCCAGCAGTGCAACATCCATCTGGAAAGCATGTTGTGAGTGTTCCCCTGTTCCACAGTCCCCGCCATGCACTAATTATCTCTCCTTGCTTTTGCAGGCACATCTGGGAAGCAGCCGAGGGGGTCCACAAGCCAGGCCCTTGACTACAGCCCAAGAGAGAGGAATCGACAGACACCGAAACTGAAGACCCATCACAGTGCTCATCCACACCCTTCACCAGTGCAGAGTCACACACCATGGTGGGACCTAGTTCTAGAGTAGCCTTAGGGTCACAATCTGGTGAGCAAATTGCACTGTCTGATCCACAGCAGGTGGAGACAGGTACTTCCCAGGTTGCTGGCACTCGGAGGACTACTGGAGGCCTGAAATCTGCTCAGTCTGAGTCAGATGAGGACCCTCTGGATTTGGTCATACCTCAATTGTTGGAGCTGCAAAGGCAAGCTCGGGAACATTGGGAAGGGATGTCTGCTGCACCCCTTGGATTGCAAGTCATGATGGAGGAGTCCATTCTCCTTCAGTCGGAGATGATAGTGCCAGCATGCCAATGCACCGAGGTCAACGCTGGTAGGATGGTGGCTGCCATGGAGACATTGGTCCAGGATATTGGTCCTGCACTGCTGCATGAGCTGCACTGCAACACTGAGGCACTTGCAGGCATCCATCAGTATCAATTGCAGAGGGGGGAGCGGGGCATCTGGAGCTCACTCCAGCCGCCCCATCCGTATCCCCTTTTTCTGTGACCCCAGCACCTCCAGCTCCACGGGCTGAGAATGGCGCCACAGCCACAGAGCAGGTCGCCGAAAGCAGACCGGGGCCCTTCAGGGCTTGGCCTCCAGAGGATGCCCAGCAAGGTCATCACAGACAACACGGCGTAGCAGTCAGCAGGCCACCTCCACCTCCACTGTGGATGTAGGGGAAGCACCAAGACATAGGGTTAATAAGGTCAAAAAGACCTTTTGATTCAACAAAATAAACTAAATTAACAAAATCAGGGACAAAGTAAAAGGCAGCCCCTTAAAAGGAAACTGCAAAAACAAAAGATAAGTTGCAAAGGAAACTTACCGACATTAAATCAAACTGTGATTAAAGGGGTCAGTAAAACACCCCAGTCCCCGCAGTGCCCATTGAGCATGGAAGGCCTCGACGGTGCCAGCAGACCTCTCGTGCACCCTCTCCAGGGACACCCGGCTGCAAACATAGCCACGGAAGAGGGGCAGACAGTCGGGTCAGACAACCCCCTCGATCGCCCGCTGTCTAGACCTGCTAATGGCCAACTTGGCCAGGCCCAGGAGCAGGTTCACGAGGAGGTCCTCCTCCCTCCCAGCCCCCCTCCGCACCGGGTGCCTGTAGGTCAGGAGTGTGGGGCTGAAGTGCAAACAAAACAACAGTACAAGATTTTTCAAGAAACTAAAAACGGGGTGCAGCCTGCAACAATCAACATACATGTGGTCCACGGACTCCACAAGGACGCAAAAGATGCAGGAATCTTGGGAGTCCATGAACTGACACAACCTATGGTTGTATGGGACTGCTGCATGTAACACTCCACCCCAGGTCCCCGATGGAAAGTGGGAGGACATCCCCGTAGAGGGCCCCCCACTGGGGACCTCCACCACTGGACGGCAACATGGCACGTGCCTGGGCGGTGGGCAAGGAAGTGAAGGGTGTGCAGCAGCAGCCCATACAGGAAACCCCTCTGCGCCATACTAAAGGCCATGGAGGGCATTGCCGCGAGGCGACTCAGGTTGCAGGGCACCGGCTCCCAAGGGAAGGTTCGGGGCTTGGGGGCCAATGTGAAATTCCATCCGAATGGGTACTCAAAAAAGATGTAACTCTTTCGAGTTATCAACAGATCGCATGTAACTCTTTTGAGTACATTCACAGTTCTTGGTTTCCGGGAGTGGGACATGAACCCACAATCTTCTGACTCAAAGGTGAGGGTGCTATGAACTGAGCCACAGCTGACACCTCTCAAAAAAGATGTAGTTGCATACCATGGACACAGGTGATAATCACACATACTTAATATTGACCATTGTAAATACGCTCCCAAGAATGTCTTCTTGTCTATGGCTCCTTGTTATGATGAGCAGTGTTCATGTCAATCAGATGGGAAATCTTGCTTTCTGCACGAAATTAAGGCCAATGTTGCAATCCAGGACCTCTCCTCTGTGCAGTGTGTAACCTTTAGAGCACAGAGATTGTCCAGCTTCAAAGTCACTCTCCAGATTAGTGATGCATGCACCTCCATGTGGCTTTTTGTTTGCTGCAAGAATCTCATACCCAAGAATCACTGGGTTTCATGATGTTCTCTGTGTGCTCTCAGCACCTTAGAGGCGGGACGCGCCCCCCCCCCCCCCCCCCCCCCCCCACCATCTCATCACCATTCCTGACAGGTGAAGGTGTGGTGCTGAACGGAACAGGTGATGAAGTCTGCCCAACAATCAAGTTGTCTGAAAGTCCATGTGCCTGCTGTATCTCAGCAGCATCTCCAGGATAAGAGCTTCTTCACAGAGCGTATATGCGCTGCCCTCAGCCAGACAGGTGCCAGACGTTCCCAGATGCAATGTGAAGATCTCAGGATGTCCTCACAGCATCTCGTCAACATCCTCCTGGAACCTTGTGGCAATGAGGTCCTCACGAATACACCTGCCTCGTCTGGACAGTGCAATGGCCTCAGCGCCTGCACCATTGCTTTCCAGGACCTCATTTCCTTTGGCTTCCTCCTCATCGGTGGAAGACGTGCAGCTCTTGCATCTCCTCATCATCCAGGTCCTGCCCTCTCTGCATCACCAGGTTGTGTAGCACGCATCAAACCACTATGAAGCATGACATTCTCTGGGGAGTGTACTGCAGTGCTCCACCAAATCTGTCCAAGCACAGGAACCTCATTTTCAGGATGCCTTTGATGTGCTCAACCAAACTCCAGGTTGTGACATGAACCTCGTTATACCTCCTCTCACCAGGAGTCTGAGGCCACCGCACAGGCGTCATCAGCCACGTCCTTTGTGGGTGACCCTTGTCCCCGAGGAGCCAACCCTGAATCCTGGGGTGTGGTCCCTGGACAATGTCAGATATCTGACACCTGCTGAGAATGTACAAGTCGTGGATGCTTTTGGGGTATCTTGCACACATCTGCATGATCTGTTTGTTATGGTTGCAGACCAGCTGAACATTAAGAAAGTGGAAGCTTTTGCGGTTCACATACTAGATTGCTCATTGCCAGGGATATTTAAGAGTCATGTGAGTGCAGTCAGTGACACCCTGCACCGGTGGGAATCCGGAAATCTCAGCAAATCCCAGCGCTTTTGCTTCCTGGCTTGCCTGATCACTGTCGAAGTTGACAAAGTTATGTTCCTTGGCAAAGAGGGCGTCCGTGACCTCCTGGATACATTTGTGGGTGGAGGCTTGTGAGATCCTGCAAATGTCCTCAGTGGACTCCTGGAAGGACCCACTGCTGTAGAAATCGATCGTGGTGGTAACTTTAATGGCCACTGGCAGTGGATGCCCTCTGAGTCCCTGTGGTGCCAAATCCTGCAGAAGGTGGCAAATGTGTTTGACCAGTTCCCTTGACATGTGCATGCATCAGCAACGTTGTTTCTTGGTCATTTGCAGGTAGCACATGCACCATCCATAGACCCTGGGTCTGGAGATGCACCTACGAGCGATGGCTCTGTGGGGTTCATCCTCTGCGCATGGCGGGGGCCAAGCCATCCCTTGGTCTTCAGGGTTCTGCTCCTCCCTTTGGTGAGCCAGATGCCTCCGTCACATTCTTCTCCTTCTCTCCTCTCTATGAGCAATGAGGCAGACAGCAAGATCACCAAACCCCATGTTCCTGATGATCTCCTCACTGCAGTGTCAAAGAGAGAGACTTGAGGGTCACCAATTGTCTCCTAAGGACCACTCTTGGTCAAGTCATTACCTGCTGCTGTCTCTTAAGGCCCCTTATTGCATGCTAGAGAGTCCGGGCCACCACGTGGATGCCCAGTGTTTAGTGCGCATGATGGATCACCATGCCCCCAACCAGCATCGCCCCACACCACATGACCAAGTGTCGATAGCTTTGGCCACTCTACTGCATCCTGAACTCTCATCCCAGGCTCAGGCATTGTCCTCACCTGCACTCCAAGGCTTTGCAGTTTGCTTGGAGCATGAGGCTGACTTTTCAATGTCTACTTAAACATAATGCAAGGGACTAGGAGCGCAACACTCTGTCAGTGTTCAATAGCCACCTTTCCCAAGAGGATCCTCAAGCTTGCCCAGTTGCCGAATGGTTCTGCAGCGCATAGCACTCATTCAAGTTTGAAGTGTGCGTGCGAGGGGTTAATATTAGAGGAGCAATCATTGGCACTGTCAGGTTAGTGCTACTTTGAGTGGGTACAATTGCTTGACTAGCCTGACTCCAAGCATGTCAATTGAGCTCAAGCTAAACACTCTCAGCTGTGTTTTGACATGTTTTGGCATTTACCCGGCCATTTTCTGCCCCCCGGCATGTGTTTATGTTCAAACTTCAGTCTCTGCTGCCTCCCCCTTGCACTGTTACCCTTGCCCTGAGGTTCCCTTCTCCCCCTTCCCCATCTTGTGCTGTCGCCTTTGCCCCGGCACCACAATTGAGCCACAAGAAGCCGCTGTGGAGACTTCCTGGGTGCCTCCCTCATCCCGCCCCCGGCCCCCGAATTTGCAGAGCCACTTCCTTGCATTGGGATCATTGCAAGCGCTGTGCAAAGTTGTGTGCGCTCACCTCCAAGTTTCCCTCGAAATTCAGGTTGCCGGGATTTAAAGGCGGTTATAACTCATACAGTCGTAAAATCACGCCGACGTGGGTTTTAAATTTGACGTGGGAGGATGATTCCAGTGTGTGGCACAATAATGAGATGCAAATACATTCAAATTAAGTTCCTGACGTTTGAAGGCAGGAAACGTGGCTGGCCATTGATGGGGAAGGGGACAATCGCTTCCTAGACTCACGTCGCCGAGGGCCTTCTCGCGAAATTCTACAATCTCGCACCAATCATGCCCATCACGATCGGGTATGGAAAACCCCAGCCATACATTTAAATGCCAAAATTGCAAATTATTTGTTCCAATTCCAGCTTATTTGGCATTGCTGTTGTCTGGAGTTTTTAAAAATTTGTTCATGAGATGTGGGCTTCACTGGCAAAGCCAGCATTTATTGCCCATCCCAAATTGTTCTTGAGAAACTAGTGGTGAGCCACCCTGAGCTGCTGTAATCCATGTGGTGCAGTTACATCCACAGTGCTGTTTGGGAGGGAGTTCCAGGATTATGATCCAGTGACAGTGAAGGAACAGTGATGTATTTCCAAGTCAGGATGGTGAGTTAATTGGAGTGGAACTTGCAAGTGGTGATGTTCCCATGTGGCTGCTTCCCTTGTTCTTGGTGGTAAGGTTTGTCGGTTTGGAAGATGCTGTCAAAGGAAGCAGTGATGCCAGGACCATTCTGTTACCTAATTCATGGACATTACTTTATGCTGGAGTTGTGCCTTGGATTTTAGAGCTTTAGAGATTATAAATTTTCTGCATATCTTGATGGAGCTGCCTGCTCTTTGAGAGTCTAGTCTCTTACGTGCCCTAATGCCTTACTGTTCTGCCGTTGGTGAGATACTCCTGAGACTCCAAACTCAAAGGAGCAGAGAGTTCCTTAAATTATTTATGAACAGTAACATTTTCAGAATTTGTCTTCTACTGCTAACCTCAACTTTTTATATATATGGGAAAAAATTGAAGCTTTGCTATTGAAATGGCATCTGTGTGTTGCAAATGAACGGAAGACTTGGCCTGTTATACTCAAACTGTGGATTCCTTTCAGGAGTGTGGGTAGGATGCAGACGTTAAATGATTTGCGAATTATATTATACACAGCAGCAACTTAGAAATATCCCTTATTGAAACTATAAAATATTTTAACCAACACTGAATAATGAAATAGAAAATAACTGGAAATGGGTAGAGGTTGTTAAGCGTGATTTGGGTACAACCTTTGTCAATGTTTTCTGTTTTGTTTTATTTGATTCACAATTTTCTTTGTACCTTCCATGTTTGTAACAGCTGATTCACTGTTTCTAAATTTCTACAGCTTACAGGCAACAACTAACCCAACTTTTGAATCTCCATTTGAGACCAGTTCAGTAGGTCAGCTGGTGCTAACTGACTATCTTCACTGGTGAAAGCAAAATTGGAAGTGTTGTAACAGTTAGGATAAATGTGAAGCATTGCCTTAGATTGGAAATAGAATGTTGGGATTTCTTTTTTTTCACAACCAGTGACCCTAATGAGCTAAGCAATGACAACAAAGTGCAGGTATAATATGAAAGTGCTGAGAAGTGACAGCAACTTTGTTTTGTGTCAGTTCTTAAAAAAAATTCACTGTGAATACACGTTCCCTCAGACACATTCCAGGTGTTGTCAGCCATCAAATGATCATGCGCTATTTCTTACATTACAACAATGAATACACTTCATACAGTACTTCATTGGCTGTAAAACACTTTGAGACGCCCTGTGGTTGTGAAAAGCATAATATAAATGCAAATCTTCCTTCTTTTCATTTGTGTGGCTACCAGTTACAATTATGATGTGCCTTTTAAAAATAATTCCACAATGCCAAGCACAGCGATTGAGCAGCAAAGGGAAGAGTCAGGGAAGGGTAGCTCAATGCATGTCCAAGAAGAAGCAGACTTTGAGGAGATTTTTGACAATGGGAGAGAAATAGCAATGTGTGTGGAGTGGTTTAGGTTAGGTCTACCGTTCCAAGCTGTGCCTGTTTCTGACCTTTCAACAGTACATGTTGACATCCCTACAAGCAGAGTGCACAATTCATAATTGGAGAATTTGAAACTCAACCTGTGTCAGTAACTTGGTTTGGACACTTCTAAAAAAAAAAATGCTTTCCCCTGCTCCCCTCCACCCCGAGGAAAGCAGTAGTTCAAACTTGTCAATACACATTCCAGGAACAGCACCTCATCTTTCAGTTAGGCACTTTACAGCCTTCTGGACTCCACATAGAGTCAACAATTTTAGACTGTAATCTGCCTCCATTTTGTTTCCTTTTCTTTGCATTTTTCAGTCCTCTTTCTTTTCACTTGTTTTTGCTTTTAGACGACAGCTGTTCACTAGTCTGCCATTCACATCTCCTCTGTTCCATCTTTTGTTTCTTTCCATGTCATTCCCTTTGACTCTGCCCCACCAATTCTTTTGTCATTTAATGTCTCCTGCCTTCTGCCCTATCGCAAACCTTACCTATTGTTCTTTTTCTACCCTCCCCATTTGACGGACTTAAAAATTTCACTTCATTACTCCTCCAGATCTTAGGAAAGGTCATCGCTCTGAAAAATTAACTCCATTTTTCTCTCTCCACAGATGCTGCCAAGACCTGCTGAGTATTTCCAGCATTTTCTGTTTTTATTTGAGCTCCAATTTGTCCCTTATGCTTCAGTATGGAGCCACAATCACTGAAGCCTTTGTAGCCAAAGGAATGTGGTGGAGGGCTTGATGCAAATAAGGCCCGTGTAGAATGAACAGGTGATGCTTGCTTGATATGTATCAAAGAGTACATCATCCTTTAGATAAAGTTGTTGCTGCTATTTATTGCTCTTCACAATCTGAACCGCTCAGCAGCCCAGCCGCCGCCTCGTGTTTTTAAACATTAAATCATTGTTTCTAGCCTCTGCAACAAATGTAGAAACTTCCTTTTGATTCACCAGAATAAAGCTTGAAGAACGTTTTTTCCCAGTTGTTGAAAGAAATGACCAGAAAAGGATTGTAATTTTACACTAGTAATGTAACAAAGTATTGATAGCGCAATGGTTTGATGTGAAATACACCATTGGACAAGTAATGCCGTTTTCACGATGCTGAGAATAACAGGTGTCAGACAGATCAGAAAGGTGGAATACAAGACGGCTCACATCACAAAACCATGTCTACCATGCCTGATCGTATTATGATTCTCTTAAATCCTGCTACTCCCTCCTTAATAATGGATTCCAGCATTTTCCCAATGGCAAATATTGGGTTAACCGGCCTATAGTTTCCTGCTCTCTGTCTCCCCCCTTTCTTGAATAATGGTGTTACATTTTGGTTTTCCAATCTACTGGGACATTTCCAGAATCTAGGGAATTTGGAAGATTGGAGCCAATGCATCTGCAGTCACTTCCTTTAAGGCCCTTGAATGGTGTTGAGCTTCTTGAGTTGCACTTATCCAGGCAAGTGGAGAGTATTTTATCACACTCCTGACTTGTACTTTTTGGGTGATGAAAAGGCTTTAGGAAGTCAGGAGGAGTTACTTGCTGCAGAATTCCCAGCCTCTGACCTAACTTTGTAGTCACAGTGTTTATGTGGCTAGTTCAGTTCAGTTTCTGGTCAGTGGTGACCCCCAGGATATTGATGGTAGGGGTTTAAGCAGCTCACCACCACCTTCTCAAGGGCAACTAGGGATAGGCAATAAATGCTGGCCCAGCCAGCGAAGCCCACACCCCATTAATGAATAAAAAATAAATAAAATAATGCCGTTGAATATCAAGAGAAAATGATTAGATTCTCTCTTGTTGGAGATGGTCATGGCCTTACACTTGCTTGGCATGAATGTCACTTGCCACTTAGCAGTCAAGTCTGAATGCTGTCTTGCTGCATGTGGAATGGAGTGCTTCAGTATCTGAGGAGTTGTGAATGGTACTGAACATTGTGCAATCATCAGTGAACGTCGCCACCTCTGACTTTATCATGGAGGAAAGGTCATTGATGAAGTAGCTGAAGATGGTTGAGCCTAGGATACTACCTTGAGGAACTCCTGCAGAGATGTCCTGATGTTGAGATGATTGGCCTCCAGCAACCAAACCTTTGTGTTACGTATGACTCCAAACAGTGAGAGTTTCCCCCTGATTCCTATTAACCAGTTTTGCTCGAGTTCCTTCACACCAGACTCAGTCGAATGCTGCCTTGATGTCAAGGGCCATCACTCTCAGCTCACCTCAAGGAATTTGGCCTACTGCGGCATAACCAATTTGTGACTCTTTCACTTTCAGGGGGATTTGAGTCAGTTTTGAGGCCCGACATTGTACCAATGGCAGTTTGCAGTACAATTAATGTCTGTCCTGGTGATGCCGAAATTCTCCTGTTGATCTCTTAAGATAGAACTATTTTGATATCATTGGTGTTTTTAAAACCAATAAAATTACAAAGCGTAATGCAGTTAAAACAACACCCTTGGCCAGACTGTTCCTCCGCTGTACGATGTATTCTAAAATATTCATTTCTCTCTCTCTCTCTCCTGTTCTGAAATCATTAACCTTTAAGCTAGCCTAATATTAACACTTGCAGCAGGAAGTGATCTTATCGAATTAAACTCTAGGGAGGTTACAACATTAGGAATGTACAAATTCACACCTTTGCATTAATTAACAGTTTCCAATCTAGACCCTGTTCCACATTTACTAAGAAGAATTTGAGTGCTTGCCTAAGTGCTCACTGTATGATTAATATGCACATTTAAAGACTGATAAAATATACAATAAAATCTTAGCAAATGTTAGCATACCTAATGTGTAATTTGTGAAGATCAGCTAATTGATTTGAAGGACTTTAAGTAGGAAATATGTTATAAGATGTCTGATTTTAGAGAAACCTTATTTAAAATCCATGTGGATGTTTCATTTCTAGGTAGTGCAGGCAGGATAGATAGCCTATTGTTTAATTCCATTTGTGATAAATATAAGTTAATTAGCACACGGAAAAGCTCCTTCTTCTTGAAGATCAAGTACAATAACAGGCAATAGTGAGCTCTAGTCTATCCTTCATTCAGCTGATCCATATTGAACATGCCAATCTGTGTAATGGCACATAGTGCTAGTCTACTTTTAATTAGATTGAACAGGCTTAGGTTTTTTCTCTAGAAAATGGAAGGCTGAGGGGGTGACCTGATAGAGGAAAGGGTTTGCTAGGGTAGATGTAGAAAAGATGTTTCCACTTGTAGGGGAACCAAAACTAGAAGTCATACATATAAAATATCCACAAATAAATCCAATAGGGAATTCAGAAGAAACTTCTTTGCCCAGAGAGTGGTTAGCGTGTGGAACACCGTACCACTAGAGGTAGTTGAGATGAATGGCATAGATACATTTAAGTGGAAGCTACATGAATACATGAGGGACAAAGAAGAAGTAGGACATGTTGAGAGGATTGAAGGGGCTCATGTGGAGCATAAATTTTGACATGGACCAGTGAGCTGAGTGGCCTGTTTTTGGGCTGTGCATTCTATGCAATGAGGAAAAATATCTTAGGAACTTAGGGAAAATTAATTATTTGAAAATGTGGATTGGCACCATTTCTGCAAAATTAACCATTACTGGCCCTTGATAAAATGAACTGCTCTTTGTTGTTATGTTTCAGAAGTGGCCATGACACAGAATTGGCCAGTTGATGCTCAAGTCCCTTTGGAAGACATGAATTGGATTGAAGGTAAGGATTAATGCCAGTGTATCTAGAATAATAACTGAAGGTAGAAAGGTTCTGAAACTATTTGCATAGGTGGCAATGGATTTCAGTTTTATCAGTCAGTAGCACTGTTGCTCCTGGGTCAGGTTTGTGAGTTGCAGATTGAGTGCACAATCTAGGCTGACAGTTCAGTGCAGTACTGAGGAAGTGCTGCGTTGTCTGAGGTGCCTTTCCTTAAGATGGGACATGCTGATGGTTCAGGTGGGCTTTTTAAGATTCATTGCTAGAGGAGTAAGTTGTCTGTGTCCTGGTTAATGTTCTTGGACTCAAACAACAACAAAAAGAGCAGATTAACTGATTGCTTATTTCATGACTGTTGTGGCTTCTTGATAGCTGAAAAATGGCTGCTACACAAACAGCAATAACTATACAAAATCAGCAGTTCAATGGGGTGCGGGCTTTCGGAAGTTTTAGGGATGTTTAAAAAGGACACTCTAAAAACAAGTTACTCTGTGGATGTTTGTGTGATGCAATATTTTAAAAGCAACTGGACTTGATTGCTTAAACACAATCCAAGAGGAGGGCATGGGAAGGGGAGGTGGTTTTGATGGCAAAGTGGGTTGGATACTGGCTTTGTATCTACCTCTGTGAAAGTTCCCTCTGCTGACTGTAAGGGTTCAATGTGAAATGGGTTTGGCCAGTATCTGTTTACTTGTCTGCAGCAACAACTTGTATTTATATAGTTAGTGCTCTAAAAAATGAAAAATAGGAAAAGAGTTGCACTTATACAGCACTTTTCACAATCTCAAGACATCTCAAAATGCTTTACAGCTAATGAAGTACTTTTGAAGTGTAGTCATTATTGTAATGCAGGAAAACATCCCAAGGTGTTTTACAGGAACATTATTAAACAAAATGTGACACCAAGCCACATGAAATAGTAGGATGGGTGACCAAAGGTTTGGTCAAAGAGGTGTGTGGAAGAGATAGACAGCACAAAACTGCTTGTAGTTCAGCACTAATGCTCCTCAGATTAGGCTACATGTGATTGGTATAGGAAATGCAGAAATGCCACAGTGCCATGGAGAGAGCTGTACTGAAATTAGGGTTGGACCAACCTTCCGTCTAGTCTGTGCTCTACCTGACCGAGTGTTTGGGCTGATGTTGGCTATTCCAATGCCTAGCACGGACATCTCTCATTGCGATGAGCAGAAAAAATGCAGGGATAAATTTAATGGACAGCGAATATGTATTGTGGAATGAGACTGCCTTTTTTGGTTTCTTGTGCCACTAATTCAACCCCTGTGTATGGTGTGGTCCTAAAATTTGCCGATGCTGCACTGAATAAGTTCATAAGAGCATTACAAGTTCACTAGTCTTCCACTTGTCACTCTCTGTCACATTAACTGTGCTCACCATAATTCAACCTGGAACTCGTTATGTAATAATTCAGGGGTGGAGAAGGTGCCAACTTTTAGCAGAGAGGTTTATTTGTATTGGAGTGTGTTACTCCAAAAGCTTACATTAATAAAGCACCTTTTAATATTCAAAATATCCCAAGACCCTTTAATAAGAGCCAGAGAAACAATAACCCAGTGTACACATGACCAAAAGCGTGGGCAAAAGGATATGTTTTGGGCATGTTTTGTAAGGTGGAGAGGCTTGGGGCATGTTTTGTAGGGTGGAGAGGCTTGAGGAGGAAGTTTTAGAAAGTAAATCCAAGATGCTGATGATGAGATGGAGAGGTGGATTGCACAGAAGATCGATCAGAGAATTGAAGGATGGGGGAAGGAGATTACGGATATAGGGTACAGCGAGGCCATTTATTTCATTTGGTGTGTAGGTTATCGCTTATTTGACTGTGCTTTGGAAAGTAAACAAAAGAACTGAACTGCATTCATTATTCCTAATAGTAATGTTAGTTTGAAAGGCACAAAGGTTTTGCATTATCAATATTCTCTTCCAACAATGCAAAGTTTGCTTGCATTGGTTTCTTGGGTTATTGATGTTGGAAATGCAGAGATCTGAGAAGTAATTTTTGATCTTTTTACTTGAGTTAGTGAAAACACTACTCCCTCTTTAGCAGTCCCTTGAAGTGAGGAGGATGCTTGCCACGGAGCCCGTTTCAAGGTCTTGTGTGGGGAGTCATTTAATGTGGGCATGCTGTTGCACAGCAACTGCCATAGTTCTGGCTGACCAGGAAACTCTCCTATTCTTACTGCCTACCATAGGCGTATCAGAAGAATGTGCAGGTTGACTATCAACATGCTTGGTCATGCCATGCACACACCTTCCATGGCAATCAAGTCCTGGGGTGGGACTCAAACCCAGAGCTTCTAGCTCAGAGGTAGGGATACTATCCACTGCGCCACAAGACTTCCCTGTAAACACCATTAGGTACTTTTAAATTAGAATTGTTTAATGGTTCGTTAGAAGAGAGGATATAACATTAGCAACGATCCCATCTGCAACTTTAATTATGGCATGGCCCCAAACTGTAAAGATAACTTCAACACTAGTGATACCACAACAACGTTTTGCAGACCATTTATTCAGTACCTACGTAATAAATGTCCTGTGGCACTTCAGAAAGTGGTTTATGGAAGGCAGGACGCCAAGTCAAGCCAGGAAAGCAGAGATTAGGGGAGGGATAAATGAAAGTTTGGTCAAAGAGAATTTGAGGAGGTTTTTTAAATGAGAAAGCTAGAAAGGTTTGGGAGAGAACTCTGGAGAGTAGCGTCTGGGTGGCTGAATGCTGATCACTAATGATGAGGGAGGAGGAGGTGCACAAAAGAGTGGAGTCAGATGAACAAAATGTTGGGGAAACAGTGGGTACAAGACTGGAGGAGGCTGTGGAGATGCAAGACTAAAGATTGTGATAGATCTGTGGGACTTAGGGCAGCAGCGTTTTAGACAAGGTTTTTATTTCATTCTCGGATGTGGACATATACTTGCCCTGTGAATTTGGAGTTTATGGATGTTGGACACCAGCAACAAGAGCTTTGGAGTAGTCAAGTCTGAAGGTTACACTGGCAGAGGGACCGGGGTCAGAGCAGAGGTTGGCACTTTGCAGAGATGGAACTAAGTGATCTTGGTGATGGAGAGGTTATGGGGTCTGAAGCTCAGCTCCATAATAAACAACACACTAAGGCTATAAACAGGCTGGTTTAATCTTAGCAGTTAATGTCATAATGAAGCTTGTGCATCGTTAATAACACTCCACCATTTCAATTAAAATCATTAAAAATGTACATCTTTTTAACAGCATAACTCAGATACATTGATACATATATTATGATATAATAATGTCAAAACATTACAAGAGGTTTATTGATTGATTTGTGAAAACAGAAATGCTAATTGGTTAATTTTTTTTTACAAGCTGACCAGTGCTACACATATGGTTGTCGATGCGGTGGTGAATATGTTCTTTCCAGAGAGGAGGCAGAAGAAAATGTGTTTCTCCTCTGCTGCAACACTTGCTCTCTCAGCATAGAGATCTTGAAGAGAAGTTGAAGTATTTCAGTTGTGTTTCCTTTAATTTTTCATTTAGAAGGTATCGGCCACAGTACAGAATGAAAACTAGAAATGCCGACTGCGATGAATTACTGACACTTGCAGCTGCCTAGCTGAGATGTATTTTAAATGGCTGCATCACTCGGATTAAAACCAACAATCAGAGTGTAAGTTTCAGTAAGTTGGGGGCCTAACTTTTCAGTAGAGGGGTTCTACAGTGAACATGCCTCCCAGCACTCATTTTGTACAGATGCTCAGCAACAAGATCTATCCTATCAAGCAGCACAGAGAATTAATGATGGGAAAAGTTTACATGCAATGCTTTCAATTGTAGTATACAGTACAGACAGCAAGCATGCACCCATGACGTGGCTTTGGAGCAGCAGTTCAGAACAAGCGCATGAGCTCTTGAAGGCAGAGAAGATGGTGTCTCTCTGCCCCAGAGTTAACGTTTGAGCTCTGATACCTTGTGTCCTACTGTGAATATGGAAGTTGTTGCAATTAATAAAGGTTGGATAATCTTGTTTATCTAAATTGTTGTAATTTATGCTTTATGGTCTTATAAATGTTGATTTTATGGATATTCACTGGACATTAATGGCATTTATCCATTAATTTAAAAACGGTCATGTTATTGATTTTTGACCCGACATGCTAAATCCAACATAATCTGTAAATTTTTTTGTGCTTTTCCTGTTTAAAATCTCTCACTGGAGCTTTCTAGCTGATTTATTGTAGGTTCAAGGCTGTCTCTTGTCCACTTGTCAGATTTCTTTTTAAATGTTTATGATCTGTAACAGGATCATAACACTATTTAAATACAACGTGGAAGTTTTGCTGACTAAATTTAATATAAAGTCTGTCACTGTTAGACAGAATATGATCATCTTTCTTACTCGATCAATTGTAGCTAGTGAGATAACACATTCATTTGAATATAACAAATATTTTATTGTAGAAGAGCAACACAATTTTCTACAATTCGGTTTCTAAATCTACAAAAGTCAATGCAGAAATTTAAAATGTTTTCTGACACCAAAGAAAAACCACAAGCTAACAGGAGTTTACAGGACAGAAGGAGGTCATTTAGTACATTGTGTCTATGTTGGTTCTTTACCAGCTTAATCCCACAATCACAAGTATAGTCATTCGTAAATGAGAAAAACTGGTTGACATTGACTATGTTATAGCACCTTTTTGGTATCTGAAGTTAACATTCAACTAAGCAGATTTGGCACTTTGAGGTATGTAGGCAGTATGAGATGTGGTTTGCAAGAGTGCCTGCAATCCTTTAATCACTTGAATGCTGCAAACCACTTCATATGGAAGAAAATATCATTAGAGACAACATTTGTTCTACGAGGTTACCTATTCTAGCAAGAACAATCAGAGGTTAGTGACAGAGCAAAGGTAGTGATGGCAGGCCCAGTGCTAGCAGATATAAACAGTTGCTGTCACTGGCATTTTGGTGGGTTCACTGGTTTGGGGGTGGGAATGAGCCAGCCCATTCAGTCCAGTAATATGCTGTCTATATAGGATTTTGTCGGTACCTGGACAGGTTCCAGCCAGACAGATGAAGTCCAGCTTGGAGCAATACGTTATCTATTATTGCTGATTTCAACTCCATTTTGGCATTATAAACATGGCAGATTATATTCCAATGGATAGGGTTCTGTAACAAAAAACAAGAGGCCCACAACGGAAGAAATCAAAACTCAAAACCCTGAAGGAATTTGAAATTATGGGGATTACTCAGTGTAGAAGCACAGAAACATGAGATAAGGCATCCCGAGGTCTCAGTCCTCCCATAACATGCAGAATTTGAGTACCAGAGCCAAATACTGAGCCAAAAACATTGTCATATATTTTCTGGTTAGGGACTAATCTTCAGGATCTGCCCAGCACTAATCCTGAGCAATGATTAATTTAAACCTAAACCTGAATAACTTTCATCCCTGATGATTTCCTGTGATCTCGGACAACAGCAGCACATGCGGAATGTGGGGGTTGGGGGGGGCGGTGACAGTAGCCTAGCGGTTATGTTACAGGATGAGCAGTCCATAGGCCTGAGCTAATAATTCAGAGAATAGGAATTCAAATCCCACCACAACAGTTAGAGAATTTGAATTCAGTTTAAAAAGATAATTCTATAAACAAAAAGTTTATATGTAAAAATGAACATAAAGCTGTCAAATTGTCATAAAAACCCAACTGGTTTGCTAATACCCTTATCCTGTATGGGACTCTAGTCCCAGAGCAATGTGGTTGACTCTTAACAGTACTTTTTACAGGGCAGATGACCTACTGCCTGTTCTTGACTTCACTTTCGCCCTGTAAATGTGGGGAGAAGAGGTATACAAAAGCTGTTTCATTGTCAACTGTGGATCCTCAGCTTCTGTCCCTAAGTTGTCTCCTGACTAGAAAATAGTTGACAAAAATAATTTTGGCTTTCTACTCAGTCAGATAGTCAGACAGAGGGAGCACAAAAGTACATACTCCAGGTATTGGGTCATCTAGAAGATCTTTTATAGTCCATAATTGGTTTTCAAACATCAACTGCATTTGAAATTTTAATTTAATAGTAGATCATATCTGCATGTTATTTCAGGCAGTGTGGACATATGAAACTAGGCATGGGCCTTCAATTGTGCGAACAGCAAACCTGCACCTTCTCCCACCACTAGTCATCAGATGCTCTAGGCATCATTGCGGTCCCAGCTGCTGGAACATGACTCCTTTCTTTGTGATCGTCTGCAATCAGCCACAGCCTGTCTGAGATACCCTCAATCGTTTTCAGAAAACGACCAACCTTTATTCTTTCATCCCAATCCTTCCTGAGAACTTCACTGTCCACGACTTTCCGACACCTCCTGTGTGCCTCACATTCCCTTCTGTAGCATGTATTTATCCTTATTATTGTACACAGTTCTGATTACAGGACATTGCTTTCAAAAATCACCACCAGTGATTTATTGATTGCTTGTGAAGTCTTTGGTCTTTGAGTTGTATTTAAATAAAAAATACTCTGACTGAGAATGAAACCGTTGCCATATCTTTAATTCATCGTGGGAAAGTGCTATTGGGGCTTTCTTTCAGGAAACCAAATTCATGTGGCGGCCAGATCTATAAAATACAAATCAACATTAGTATAATCACCTACATCCTTGTTATTCACCTGCTTAATGTCACTCCTTCACTATAATCAGTATATCTTTGACAAGTCTTATGCAATTTTTTTCAGTGACGTAATGTAAAGGATAATTCAAGTTATCCTTTCATAAGTAATGGTCTTGAACTGCTGCTATTGTTTACCTTAAAGCATGCTCGACTCCGAATCAATGCATAAGGAACGGGCCCGTAATTCCTGGAATCCGTGGAGTTATGTAGATTGTCACCTTCTAACCAAACATGACCTTTTGGTACCTAAAGAAAAAAATTTGAAAAAATGATTTGAGTGTTTTAAGATGGACAAATACAACTGAAAAAAAAACACGTAAATAAAACTTTGCTTAATTTTTAATCAGTATGTTATAACACTGGAGGTCTTGTGATGCAGTGAGTCCCTGCCTCTGAGCTGGAAGCTCTGGGACTTGATGGCCACGGAAGGTGTGTTCATAAGGTGGCCAAACAGGTGGATTGCCAACCTGCAAATCCTTCCAACATGCCTATGGCAGGCAGTAAGAGAGGTAGACTCCTGGTCAGCCATGCTTGATGCAGAGTGGTGCCTCTCAAGCTATAGCCACTGGCTTCATGCTGGAAGAACATTCCAGGAAAAACAAGCTATGGAAAACAGATGTAAGCATATGCTTTGTCCGCCTCATGCATTTCTAGACGCAAGAAGTCTTCTAAGTCTGTTATATCACTGTATTAGCATTAAACTATTGCTTCACAAGCAACTTGTATATTCATAGAGTTAGTTGGCTGTGGCATTTTCAAATTAGTTGCACAGATTGGTGGTGCCTGCAGCATCAGCACCAGGCTCGGTCCTCAACTCGCAATTGTTAGATTGCAAAATAACAATCTCGGAGGCTGATAAAACAGAAGGACTGTACCTGATGAATCTGCTGCTGAACATGTCAGGGATGTGACCTTGAAGGCCATTTAATTTTCATGAAGCTTCTGCCCTTTTTTAAATGAGAATAAAATCTTTTGGGTTACTACTGGGGAAGGTGTTTCATTTACAGGCCACTTGGCTATGAGGTATTGACAAACTAACTGTTGTTATCAGGTGTTATTCTTCCACACCCAGGAAGGATTTAGCATTGAAGTGTCTTGTTTAAAAATTGCTCAAGTTTCTTAAAATGACCAAGGGATAGTTGCACAAGGACAAGAGCATGCCTGCATGTTAAATTTGATTTGATTTACATGTGTTTGCTGTAATCATGCATTCCCCTTGTTTTTAAATAATACAGTAAATTCTGGTTTCAGTGGCCAAGTATAGTATAGACAGTTGACACCAGAAAATTGTCGCTTTTAATATTTTGGCTACAGCTCATTCACCATCTTAAGTTCAGATCATCTGAACCCCCATGTTCAGAATACAGCCTTGTATTTCAGTCCGACAGTTGGAAAAGTTGGAAAAGGAATTCCTGTCGTTTGCATACTGACTTATGTTAGTAGCTTTGCACCTTCTTTGCAGTGGAGTAAGTTACTGATGAATTAGTTAACTCAATTGCAGCTGTGACAGACAGCGCTGATCTGCTAAATTTTCACATGAAGGGTGTCACTTTGTACAAATATATTAGGGAAAAATATGCATTAAACAAGTTTGTTCTGTGAGCCCAGATATCTCAGTTCTATTTGCACTTTAATTTTTTTTTGGTCACAGGATTCCCTGTTTGAATTTCATGTGCATCAAGGCTTGGATTGGGATGTTGCCTCAGGGAAGGATAAATCAGGACATAAACATCTGTTAGTACTGGCAATTTGAGATGTCTCCAAATTAATGGGAATATTGACTTAAACCTTTGTACCTGGCTCCTGAGGCTCCATGATACAGGCCCTATTCAGCTCACAAAGACAAAAGGTTTGATACTCCTGCATTAAAAACTATATTACTGCTCTGTCCAGAGCTTTTTAAAGTGGAATACAATCTTATGTTTTGTGCCCAGTCTGGAAATACCATATAGTGCAATAGTCTGATTATAAATACCCCTTGTGGAAGCTATGATAGGTCAAATTGCAAACTGATTTAAAAATCAAGATTACTTAATATTAAAGATGATAGACATCAATTTTTTTGGAGGGCAGTTAAAAGTTTACATCTTAAACTTACACTGGAATGCTGATGAATAAAATCATTATCTGGCTCAGAAGGGTTTTTAAAAAAGTAAATCAAACATGTTTTCGTACAAAGGTTAAAATTTACTAGTGGGTATAAAATGTTCAATGCAGCCAAATTGAACAGTGAAGGACCATGAGGGGATTGTTAACAGTAGTAAACCTAAAATAAATGTGCCTTGGGTGTTGCAGTGTGTTGGTGCATTAACAAGCTGCTGCTTGGGCTGTTTGATCCGAGCTCTCAGTAACAGACAGTCCCATTTTCACCTGGGATGCCTGGGAAAGATACCACGCAGAAGTCAATAAGTCAACCCACAATATTTTTGCTTAACAGGTGGTCCAAAGTATGGTAATGGGTCACCTGATTGTCTCGTCAGTCAAGGAGTTGTTCGTTTAAAAGGAAGAACTCGGGAAGGAGGGAGAAAACAATTAGAAAAAAGATCATCATACAAGTAGAGTTGCTAACCCATCAGTTGGTAACAAGAACGTGTGGTATAAAGACAGAATGAGCTTGATTGAGTAATATTTAAACAAGTTTTCTAAGATAGTGTCCATGGCTGTTCATTTTACATAGGCATTATTTTTAATGGGTTAATGGCTCCAGTAAAATAGCAAACAAAGCAATATATACAAATACATTAAGAGTCCAGCTGCTATTGCCAGCAACAATAATCTCTATCTTCATTTTTTTATGGTTTCAAGAACAAAATATTTGAAATGCTAGTTAAAGGTTATGTTTCAGCATGAACTTCCTTCAAGAGCTCAGTTCTGCAGATCTTTTGTTATAAGAACCGGGATTGTAGCCATATCCCTTCCTGTCCCTCAAATCAGCATGTCCTCATCCAGTGGCTGGATTTTGTGGAGGCGACAGGTTTCCCACTGCCAGAGATGAGAGAGCTGGGGGGGTGACCCCGCTTTAGTGAGCATTCAGGGCCATATTTTGCCTGCAGCAGTCAATTAAGTAACTGCCACCAGGGCTGCAGTCCTTATTTGAGGACAGCGGCCCAGCTCCAAGAGCTGCCAGCTGAATCAGAGAGCTGGCGGCTCAGCAGCACCACCACTAACAGTGGCCAATGCTAGGGCTGCAGCTAGCGGATGAGGGGATATCAATAGCTTTATGCCCTTCGTGGGGTCTGGGGGTCAATCAGGCCAGGCCCAACAAGGTGTGGGGGGTAGGCCGTTGAGAGCAGGTGCTGCGGGGTTGGCCACTGCCTTCAGGGGGCCCCTCCTTGGGTCAAAGAGTGCCTAAAAAGTACCTGCCTGGAGCCTGCTGGGAAGCTATCAGGGTTTACCTGGCGGTCTCCACACTTGGCAGTGGACATCCCACCTACTGGTGAAATGGTAATGTATGCGGGAAGAGGCCCTTAGTTGGCTACTTAAGTCACTCAATTGGCTATGGGCAGGTAAACTTTCTGATACGTTTTCTGCTGCTGGCAAAGTGGCAGGGCAGCAGGAAGGCGTTGGGTAGGGCACCCACCATCTTCCCGCACCATTTGCCAACCTTCCTGCTTCCCAAAAGGCTAGTAAAATTCAACTCAAATAATTTCCTGCCTTGTCTCTGAGTTGCTACTGGCCTGACAACAGTGATAGTTCACTAACTAACAAGATGGATTGGGAGATGGATTCCTACTCAAATAATACTTTTAAGTTGTACTGAAATTTTTCAACTTTTTGATATTTATGATATCTGCAAATTAAGTAGAAATATTTTGAATTTGAAACTCACCGATCCAGGATCAGCATGGAATGCAAAGACAACCCCCATTACCAACCATCTCCTTAAACCCTCACCTCTGCCTCCTCCATTTTCAGCTCCAAGGAGCTCAAGGACTCCTTTATCATTAAAACTGGTACCATCCCTTCTGCTGCCTCTTCCATATCACTCACTTCCTCTCGCCCACCAAGCCAGGCTTCCCACAAGGGAACCCACATCCCCCTGAACCCACATCTTATTCTAGTTTCTCTCCTATCTCCCCTTGTGCTTCCCCCATCACATCTTGTTCTTGAGATCCACCCTGTATCTCTCAATTCTATTCCCACTAAACTGCTGATGACTCTAGGCCACCAAGATAGCTGACATTGTAAACGGTTTTGATGAAAACTCAGCTGAAACTTTAACTGTTTCTCTCTCCACAGTTGCCTTCTGACCTGCTGAGTATTTCCCGCACTTTGTTATTTGTTTCAGATTACAGCAGCCATAAGAACATGAGAAATAGGTAGACCGTATGACCTATCGAACCTGCTGCACCATGCAATATGATCACGGCTGTTCTTTGGCTTCAATTCCACTTTCCTACCCTCTTCCTCGTATTCCTCAATTCCCGAGGCACCAAAAATCTGCCTATCTCAGCCTTAAATATATTCCGTAATGGAGCATCCACAACCCTCTGGGGTAAAGAATTCCAAAGATTCACAATCCTTTGAATGGGGAAATTTCTCCTCATCTCAGTCCTAAATGATTATTCCCTCATCCTGAGACTATGCCACCATGTTCTAGATTTCCCAGCCAGGGGAAACAACCCCTCAGCATCTACCCTGTCAAGGTCCTTCAGAATCTTGTATATTTCAATAAGGTGACTTCTGATTCTTATCTCCAGAAAATATAAACCCAGTTTACTCAGCCTCTTGTCATGGGACAACCTTTGCATCCCAGGGACCAATCTAATGAATCTGCCCCCAATGCAAGTACACCCTTCCTTAAATATGGAGACCATAACTGCTAATTTCCAATTTGCTGGGATCATTCCAGAATATAGGGAATTTTGGAAAATAATAGCCAGCGCAATCACTATCCCTGCAGCTATCTCTATTAGAATCCTTGGATGTAGGCCATCATGTCCTGGGGATTAAACGGATTTTAGTCCCTTAAATTTTTCCAGAGTATTTTGTCTCTGCTGTTATTAATTACCTTAACTTCCTCACTCTTATTAACCCCTAGGTTACCCTCTATTCCTGGTATGTAACTTGGATCTTCTACTGTGAAGACGGACACAAAATATTTGTTCAATCTATCTACCATTTCCTCATTCCCCATGATAATTTCCCGTCTTTGTTTCTAAGGGACTGACATTTATTTTAGTGTCATGTCCAGTTATATCCTATCCATAACTTTCAAAACATGAACTATAATCAGTTTTGAATCTTCAGGGACTAACTTTTCTTCTAAAAATGGTCATTAAATGCTGCAAAAGATAGCCATCGAGAGTTGCCTGACTTAATCTTTGGATTCAAACTGCCACACTGTCTTGAAAGGACAAAAGGACACATTCCAAACTAAGAAGTCTCAATACTCATCTCCTGAACTCATCCAAAAGGTGTTTCCTGACTTGAATGGGTCTTTTCAGAAGAAAGACAGTGATTATCTCAGACCCACATGGTAAATGTCTACACACAAAGACCAAGGTTGTGGCTAATTTCCATTTGGACGGGGGCTTTTTAAGGACCACATGATAAGGCAGCCATCTTGGCCTCCTTTTAAAAAAAGGGTTTTAAGTTGTGTTTGCAAGACACAGGACAGCGAGAGAAAGCAGCAGCAGAAACGGCAGCAACATCTGCATCTTAAGCATGCAGGTGCAGCAGGCGGTAAAGAAGGCAAATGGTATGTTGGCCTTCATAGCCAGAGGATTTGAGTGCAGGAACAGGGATGTCTTGCTGCAATTGTACAGGGCCTTGGTGAGGCCACACCTGGAATATTGTGTGCAGTTTTGGTCTCCTTATCTGAGGAAGGATGTACTTGCTATAGAGGGAGTGCAGCGAAGGTTTACCCGACTGATTCCTGGGATGGCGGGACTGACATATGAGGAGAGATTGAGTCGATTAGGACTATATTCACTGGAGTTCAGAAGAATGAGGAGGGATCTCATAGAAACCTATAAAATTCTAACAGGACTAGTCAGGGTAGATGCAGGAAGGATGTTCCCAATGATGGGGGAGTCCAGAACCAGGGGTCACAGTCTGAGGATATGGGGTAGACCATTTAGGACTGAGATGAGGAGAAATTTCTTCACCCAGAGAGTGGTGAGCCTGTGGAATTTGTTACCACAGAAAGTAGTTGAGACCAAAACATTGTATGTTTTCAAGAAGGAGTTAGTTTTGCTCTTGGGGCGAAAGGGATCAAAGGGTATGGGGAGAAAGCGGGAGCAGGCTATTGAGTTGGATAATCATAATGAATGGCGGAGCAGGCTCAAAAGATGTGCTGGCCCTGGAGAGGGTCCAGAGGAGATTCACGAGAACGATCCCAGGAATGAAAGGCTTAACATATGAGGAACGTTTGAGGACTCTGGGTCTATACTCGATGGAGTTTAGAAGGATGAGGGGGGATCTGATTGAAACTTACAGAATACTGAAAGGCCTGGATTGAGTGGACATGGAGAAGATGTTTCCATTAGTAGGAGAGACTAGGACCCGAGGGCACAGCCTCAGAGTAAAGGGAAGACCTTTTAGAACAGAGATGAGGAGAAACTTCTTTAGCCAGAGAGTGGTGAATTTATGGAATTCATTGCCACAGAAGGCTGTGGAGGCCAGGTCACTGAGTGTATTTAAGACCGAGATAGATAGATTCTTTACTGGTAAGGGGATCAAAGGTTACGGGGAGAAGGCGGGAGAATGGGTTGAGAAACTTATCAGCCATAATTGAATGGCGGAGCAGACTCAATGGGCCGAATGGCCTAACTTCTGCTCCTATGTCTTATGGTCTTATGATCTCAAAGGGCTGAATGGCCTACTCCTGCTCCTAGTTTCTATGTTTCTCTGTTTAAACTTTGGGACTGCAACATCATAGGGTCTGCAAGCCTGTTCCTTTTCAATTTCATCAGTACAGAAAACCAACCTCCTGGTAACGAAACTATAAGTGACTAACTTTGTGACCTTCTCAAAATTCATCTCTTCAAAGGAATCCTGCAATAATCCTGACACACGATTTCAGCTATTGAATCCCCCTAGACTACCCTTCGGGAGCGAAAATTCCTTCTTCACTGGGTCTGCAACTCATGCTTTTTTTGAAGTCGAGCAAATCGTGTAAATTACGAACTATTCTTTTTGCCTATAACTTGCGAAATTGCACTATTCTTTTTAACTGTATTTTCCTCGTGTGAGTGTATGTCTGAGTGGTGAGTGATTAACATAGTGTTAGATTTTCAGGGTAAACGTGAATACATAATCCTTTTTTATTTAAACCCACAAAAAATTTGCTACTGGTTATTCAAATTGACCACACACTCAGGGGTTAAATAACACACACGTTACAGGCAATAAGGAAAGGGAAAAGGAATTGCAGTAGTTGCCGTCTTTCATCTCTGAAACATTAACTACTCTCTTCCTTTCTTTATATTTGTAGAAACTCTTACTGTCTATTTTAATATTCCTGGCTAATTTACTCTCATCTTCTATTTTTTTCCCATTTTATCAACTTTTTGGTACTTTGTTTTTGGAAATGGTTCCTCCCCCTCAGGACAGGTGACCAAAAGCTTGGTAAAGAGTTTTAAGGAGTGCCTTAAATGAAGAGAGGTGTAGGGAGAGAAATGCAGAGCTTAGGACCTAGGCAGCTGAAGGCACAGCCATCAATTATGGAACAATTAAAATTGGGGATGCGCAATAGGCCAGGATTAGAGAAGCGCAGAGATCTCAAAGGGTTGTTGGACTGAAAGAGGTTACAGAGATGGGGAGGAGCGAGGCCATGGAGTGATTTGAAAAAAATGAGAATTTGAAAATTGAGGCACTGCTGGGCTAGGTGCCAATGTAGTGAGCACAGGGAATCATGGGTGAACAGGACTTTAAGGCCATCTGTAACCTATCAGTTTGTGGGGGCTACATTGCTCTCTTTGAAGCTGTGATCAGTTTTTATTGGATTTCTTAGGTTGCCATGTATGCAGCAGGATGCAAAGCAACTTTATTCCCTACACTGCCAAACTCAGATCAAACTGACTGCAGAATGCACTGCACAATAAAACTGGCAGTGGCATTATTAAACACACATGCAAACTCACCTCTCCAATCATGAAAAGGAAAAACAATGGATTGAGCATTTGATATACTTGTCTCAGAGTAATGAGACACCAGTACAGTGACTTAATCCTCTGGCTTCCACACCTACCTTAGTGGAACTAGATATAAGAAGTAGGAGGGCTGCAGTCATTATAGGTCGTGGTGCTTCTCTTGGTGCTTGGCTTGAGAATACCAGAATTAGGGATTTGGATGTGTCCAAAAACGAAGGGTACAGGAAATGATCTGCACCTCGATCTGTCACTTCCCTCCCCTCACCATCCTATCTACATCCATGGGGTTGGAAGGGCTGTCCCATCATCATACTGAGCCATTACTCCCTTGGAATATCCCTCATTACTGGCTGTTGATCACGTATTTCCTGTGAAGCTATGGCCATGGAGTGGGATCAGCCACAAGGAAACTCACTGTATCTGTCTTTTTTATTGGCAGATGCAGGGCACCCTGTACCTAGTGGAGGAGCTGAGTTACGAGAAGGATGCTGTTTTCAGCTCTGAAGATGAGTTCCGTGAGGAAGAATTTTAAAAAGCGATGGATTCTTGGGTGATCAATATATCAGAATATGTGCTGCCATCTTGAGCTTCAATTTCAGTGCTCTCGTATTCAAGTCAGTTGTATAAAATTACAGCTTTCAATAGGTGTTATTGACACACCCAGAAAAGCAGAGATATCAAGCTACAGAGATATAACTACAAGAATATTTGCAGACTGCAGCAACTGTCACGTGACTGAAAGTCATTTGACTGAATGGCATGTGACTGAATTCCAGAAATAGGTCCAACCAAACTTGACAATCCGAACTATTGTCTGCAGAAGGTTTTAGGGTAGATTTTCCTTCTCATATCAGCACTAAAGTTTTTGGCAGGAAGTCTATAAATGGAAAATAAGGCACAAGCTGATCACAAATTTCTCTTTATTCATCTTGACAGGTCAAGAAATCAAGAACAGTTTGGGCCTGATTTTGCAATGAAAGCTTCCACCCACCAAGGTTTGCTCTGGAAAAGCAAATGTGTTCCATACTTTTTTCAAACAATGTAGAGGCAGCCAAAAAAACTCATGTTCTGATGAATGTGGATACCTAATTGATGTACTTCTTTTGGTTTAGAAATGCCTCTACCGATTCCCTTTTTGTCGATCTTTATTACCTCGTCAGCTATTTGCACATCCCTCCAATTTGTGCAGGGAAGGTACAGTCTTGTGCAACATGTTTTCTCCCTGTCATGCTAATTGTATAGCAACAAAACAGTTAGAAGGGTAAAGATTATTTGACGCAAGCACAACTGCAAACTGCTTGCACTTTAAAAATATTAGAAATTAACAAAGAATAAACGTACTCCCAAACTAAGAACATAAGCGCTCTTTATTTTTTTTAAATTACATCTCTCGGGAAACACCTCCTATCATTCAGCTGGATGGGAATGCTCTCGCGTGGCTCCATTCTTATCTATCTAATCCTTGTCAGAGAATCACTTGCAATGCCTTGCCTTCCTGCTCCCTCAAGGATCAATCTTTGGTTCCCTCCTATTTCTTATCTGCATGCTGCCCCTTGGTAACATCATCCGAAGGCAAGGGTGCTAATTTTCACATGTACGATGACACCACCCAGCTCTCTTTCACCACAACCTCTCTCAACTCCTCCACCATTGCTAAATTATCAGACCGCTTACACGACATCCAGTACTGGATAAGCAGAAGTTTCCTGCAAATAAATATTGGGAAGACTGAAACTATTGTTTTTGGTCCCCACTTCAAACTCCATTACCTATCCACAATACATCCCTCGCCCTGCCAACAGGCTAAGCCAGTCTGTTTGCAATCTTGTGTGACATTTGATTACAGAATGTTACGGCGCAGAAGGAGGCCATTCAGCCCATCGAGTCTGCACCTAATCTCTGAATGAGCATTATGACTTAGTGCCTTTCTCCTGCCTTTTCCCCATACCCTTGCACATTGTTTCTATTCAAATAATCATCTAATGGCCTCTTGAATGCCTCAATTGAACCCACCTCCACCACACTTCCAGATGTGCATTCCAGACTCGAACCACTCGCTGCGTGAAAAAGTTTTTTCTCACATAATATTTGCTTCTTTTGCAAATTACTTAAAATCTGTGCCCCCTCGTTCTCAATCCCTTGACAAGCGGGAAGTTTCTCCCTATCTATTCTATCCAGCCCCCTCATGATCTCCTCTTAGCCTTCTCCTCTCCAAGGACAACAGTCCCAACCTCTCCAATCTATCTTCATAATTGAAGTTTCTCATCCCTGAAACCATTCTTGTAAACCTCTTCTGCACTCTCTCCAATGCGTTCACATCCTTCCTATGGTGTGGTGCCCAGAACTGTACACAATACTCCAGCTAACTAGTGTTTTATATAAGCTCAGCATAATCTCCCTCCTCTTGAACTCTATGCCTCTTAAAAAAGCCCAGGATGCTGTGTGCTTTATTAACCGCTCTCTCCACCTGTCCTGCCACCTTCAATGATCTATGCACATATACACCCAAGTCCCTCTGCTCCTGCACCCCCTTAAGAATTGTACCCCTTGTTTTATATTGTCACTCCATGTTCTTCCTACCAAGATGCATCACCTCAAACTTCTCCGTGTTGAACTTCATCTGCCACCTATCTGCCCACTACACCAGCTTGTCTATGTCCTTTCGAAGTTCCTCACAGCTTACAATGCTTCCAAGTTTCGTATCATTCACTAATTTTGAAATTGTCCCCTGCACCCCAAGACCTAGATCATTAATATATATCAGGAAAAGCAAGGGTCCCAAGGCATCTCCACTACAAACCTTCCTTCAGCCCAAAAAATATCCATTGACCATTACTCTCTGCTTCCTATTTTTCAGTCAATTTTGTATCCATGTTGCTACTGTCCCTTTTATTCCATGAACTATAACTTTTCTCATAGGGCAGAATTTTCCGCTGTTGGTGGGGGGAAGAGTGGGTGCAGGCGCAGGCGCCGGCGGGCGCGGACCCAATCAGCGCCCGCGATCGGATCTGTGCTGCCATTTTACGTGGGCGGGCCAATTAAGGCTCACCCAGTGTATTTGCCGACTCCCGTGGATGGCGGGAGTGTGCGGGCTGCGGCGGGCGTGCACAGACTGCCGGGTCCAATGGCGACCCAGTAGTCTATTTAAAAGAAGTCCTGGCAGCCTCCTGGAGGCTGGTGAAAATGGCCAATTTGAGGGCACACCACAGGGAGTCGGCTGAGCAGCCCAGGCTGGAGGGAAGGGCAGAGGAGTAGGCCAGGCTGCAGGGTCTGCCACAGGAGCAGGGCAGGCTGCAGAGTAAGTCAGTGTGGGGCCAATGCGCCCCTCGCTTTTCAGATGAATGCCTTGCTGCCCTCTTCGAGGAGGTGGCAGCACGGCGGGAGGTGGTCCCCCAGGATGGGAGCAGGAGGCCCCCCCACATGACCAAACGGCCTGGGAGGAGGTGGCGGAGGTGGTGAGCTCCCGCGACGTGGTGCGGCGCACCTGGATCCAGTGCCATAAGCGCTTCAATGATTTGTTGCGCTCTGGAAGGGCGAGTACCATGTTGACATTGGGCATTTAACCCAGCAGGTAGCCTTAGCCTTTGAGGCTGCGCGGGTCAAACACATACCTAACTCTCCAAACCAGCCAACATCCTGGTAAACTTCCTCTGCACTCTCTCTCCACTGCAATCACATCTCTCCCATAAAATGCATTTCAGAATTGCACACAGAATTATAGCTGTGGCCTAAGCAGTGTTTTCTGCAGTTGGAACATTACCTCTCTGCTCCTATATTCTATGCCTCAGCTAATAAAGGCAAGTATGGCATATGCCTTCTCAAACACCTTATGTACCTGTCCCGCTACCTTAAGGGTAGTCGACATGCACACCAAGGTTCCTCTGATCCTTATTATTTCCCACAGTCCTACCATTCATCAGGTAATCCTGTGCCTTGTTTGTCCTGCCCAGGTGCATCACCTCACACCTATCCACATTACATTCCATTTGGCATTCATCAGCCCATCTGACTAGCCCGTCTATATCTGCCTGTAATGTAAGGCTATCCCCCTCACCATTTACCACCCCACCAATGTTTGTGTCCATTGGTTCTGGGAGGTTGAACGCATAATGAGCCAGGGGGAAAGGGATGAAGTGTGTCACTGTATGCACACTAACTGATCCACTGTCCTTGTTGGTCATTTCAGCATCGTCAGAGCATGGCCGCCAGGAGGAGCTGCAGATGCCCCCTCTCACACCTGAGGGCCTTAAGTGTCATCTGCATCACACCATTTTTGCGAGGCAGGCACCAGCGCAGATACTAGCACCTTGGTGGGAATTGGAACATCGACTAGTGTCCCGGGGCACAGTGGAGAGGGCACTTTACAATCACCAGAGGAGCTGGCAGAGACAGAGAGTGCCGATGGCGCCAGCAGTCGGAGAACTGCAGGGGACCGGGCACATGCTGAGTCAGTGAGTGATGATGTGCCTCTGGAGTCGTTCGCGATGCAGCAGCTGCAGGAAATGCGGCCGGGTGTGCGGGAGCAGCTGGGAGTGTTACATGAGGCTGTGCTTTTCTTGATGTCCGTGGTGGAGGAGTCCATGCAGAGCATCACTGATGCAATGAGCCTCATGGCAGAGCGTCATGCTTCCTCCATGGAGAGAGTGGCGACTCTCTTGGAAAGGCGCCTTCAGGAGAACAATCAGGTCCTCCTGGGGTTACGCTCGGACCTGCAAGCCCTCACGGCGGCATTGGCCACAGCTGGTCAGTGCCAATGTGGGGGTTAGTGTGGGCTTCAAGCTTCCCAGCTCATTGCCCATCCATCCACGGTGAGCAGGGAGGTCCGAGGCGACCTCACGTCGGCGCAGCAGCTGCCTGTCGTACCTGCGGGCTCCTTTCACGGCGCTCCAGATGAGGGTACCAGCTCCTCTGCCCCTCTCTCAGTGACCGCTTCATCGGGTGAGGCTGTGATGACTGGGGAGATGCCAGCTGTGCGACTGGCAGATCCCTCCCAGGCGGGCCCAGCACAGGCTTCATGGGCCAGAGGACGACCGCCAAGGTCATCGAGGCCAATAGGACAGCAGAGTCAGCAGGCTGTCTCAGATGCCACTCCGAGCGATGGGGCGGCACCAAGACGTAGCACCCGCAAATGGAAAAGTAAGGCACATTAGGCACACCATGGGTTTCTCACTGGTGCTTTTGTGTTGGCCCGAGATTAGGTCCTTATAATGTATTTTTGCTTGCGTACAGTTTTATTTTGCAATTGGGAGAACATCTAATGTTAAAATTAAAATTCAGATGCGTGACCATGTCTGAGGGTGGCTCGTTTGTTCTGCATGTGTATGTTTAAGAAAAATGTCATGAGTGTTTGTTTGGACATTCAAATTTATGTCAAAGGCCCTTAGTTTCTGCTGATGACCTGGCAGATTTTGCACTTAGGTGCCGAGTATGGATACGCCAGGCAAGGCCGGTCCAGCTGATCCATTTGTGTTGTGCTAGCTGAAGGTTTGTTGGATTAAAGCCTCCCGGGTTTCCTTGCCTCCTTGGTGTAGTCCCAGGTCAGCGTCTACCCCCTCAACATTCCCCTGTGCATGCTCATCCTCAGAATCAGTGCTGGACTCACTGTGTGCAGCTGCAGACACTGCGTCGACGTCTTAATCATCCACTGCTTCCCCCTTTCCAGCGCAAGATTGTGTAGAGCGCAGCAAGCAACCACTATTAGCAACACACGATCTGGGGGATACTGGAGCGCACCCCCTGTGCGGTCCAGGCATCGGAAGCAAATCTTGAGAAGACAGATGGCTTTCTCCACCACAGCCCTTGTGGAGCCGTGACTCCTATTGTACCGCTGCTCAGTTTCTGATATTGGATGGTGGAGAGGCGTCATGAGCCACATTCTGAGGGGATAGGCTTTGTCACTCACCAGCCAACCATCCAGCCGGGCTGGAGCACTGAAGATCGCCGGGACCTGGGAGTGTCTGAGGATGTAGGCATCGTGGGAGCTGCCTGGGTACCTTGCACAGACTTGTAGAATCAGCATCCTGTGATCACACACTATCTGCACGTTCATGGAGTGGAAGCCCTTCCTGTTGACGAAGGCACCGGGCTCACCTGCTGGCGCCTTGATGGCCACATGTGTACAGTCTATAGCACCCTGGACATGGGGGAAGCCAGCAATGGCTGCGAAACCTCTGGCTCGCTGTGCCTGGCTAGCCTGGTCACAGCAGAAGTGGATGAAGGTCAATGCACGCCTGAACAGAGCATCTGTAACCTGCTTGACAGCTGTGTGGACAGCTGATTGGGAGACACCGCAAAGATCACCCACCGAGCCCTGGAAGGAGCCAGAGGCATAGAAGTTGAGGGCAGCTGTGACCTTCAGAGCCGCTGGCATGGGGTGTCCACCCATACAGTTAGGGGAGATCTCAGGGCCAATCTGACAGATGTAGTTGACTGTCTCCCTTGACAGTCAGAGCCTCCTTCGGCACTGCACCTCAGACACGTTGAGGTAGCTGCTTTGCCGCCTGTATACCCTGGCAGCAGGATAGTGGCGTGTTCTGTGGCCCCTTCCACCTTGGACTGCCTCTTGGCCCTGCGCCTTTTGTGCCTGCGCCTGTACTCCCAAAGGTGGCTCCCCTGGAGGCTGATTGTGCACTCCTGGCCTCCTCCTCCTTCTGGCCCTCCCTTCCTCCTCAGAGGAGCTGCCTCCAGTGGACATGTCAGATCCCATACCCAGGCTAAGGGGAGGCCTCCGGAAAGCTGCAGGCCCGCTAAAGATTCCTGACTGCAGAGAGCTGAGCTGAAGGTTCAAAGTACACAGAAAGCTGCTGGAATTCGTTCTGAACTACTGCAGCTCACACAGGCAAGTTTAAAATACCTTCTCCAATAAATACTCCACAAAGCAGATTGACGACCCCACTGAGCCCTCTTATCCATCCTGCGGATGAGGTTCATAAAAAAGTCTCTTACCTGCCTGCCTGTTGCGCTTGTGCGCCGACCTGAAGATCACATGGGCGCCTAAAAATCGTCATCGATTGATGACTAAAAGGTCTTAACTGGCTTGTTAATTAATGGCGGGCACGCGTCAGATTTCATTGCGTGCCCGCCCAGCGAAATATCGCGATGGCGCGCGGTGATGTTGGGACGCTCGCCCAATGTCACCGCGCATCATTTTACGCGTGGCCGTGCGGGGTCCACCCCCCGCACGTCAAACTGAAAATTCTGCCCATAAGTCTGTTGTGTGGCACTATATCAAATGCCTTTTGAAAGTCCATGTACACCACATCAACAGCATTACCTCAACAACCCTCTCGGCACCTCCGATTGGGTGTGTGCTGCCAATTTACGTGGGCGCGCCAATTAAGGTCCGTCCAGCGTGATGCACACCCGGAAGTGCTGTGCGCTCCCTGAGCAGACGGGGGCGGGGGGGTATTCCCTGAGTCGGGGCCTGTGCTGTTTCACGTATGCTTGCGAAAGAGCACAGAAATCTCCAAGGCACAAAGGTGCCTCAGGGAGATTAGTTTAAGTTCTGGGAAATTTAGTAAAGGTGAAAAAAATTTTTAAGCACATGAAACTGTCACATGAGCTGGACATGTCCAATCATTTTTTCAAAAATATTTAATTAATAAACCCTTCATGAAACCTCATCCTACCTTAAGGTTGGACGGGCAGAATTCTTAACAACTTTAATTACTTTCTTAATGGCCTTAATAGGCCTTTGACAGTTCGGCAGGCGCGCAGCCGACAGGGCTGTGTCTGCCAAACTGACAATCTAAGTGACGCGCGGTAACGTCGGGACACCCGCCCGACGTCAACACGTGTCATTTTACGATCGGCGAACAGGCCCCGCCCCCGCGGGCCGATGGAAAAATTCTTCCCCTGCAAGTTAGTTAAACACGATATCCCCTTTAGAAATCCATGCTGGCTCTTCCTAATCAACCCACATTTTTCCATGTGGCTGTTAATTCTATCCTGAATAATTGTTTCAAGAAGCTTCCCCACCACTGAAGTTCCGAGCTTATCCTTACAACCTTTTTTGAACAAGGGCATAATATTTGCAATTCTCCAGTCCTCTGGCACCTCCCCTGGGTCTAGGAAAGACTGAAAGATTATGGCCAGTGCCCTCTGCAACTTCCACTCTTACGTCCTTCAATATCCTTGGATGTATCTCATCAGTCCCAGTGCCCTGTCAACTTTAAGTACCAACAGTTTATCCAACACTTGTCCTTATCAATTTTGAACCCTTCTAGTGACAGAGTTGCCTCTTCTCTCACTGTGGCCTCAGTGGCAGCTTCTTCCTTGGTAAAGACAGATGCAAAGCGTTCATTTAACACCTCAGCCATGCCTCCTGCCTCCATGTGTAAATCCCCTGTTTGGTCACTAATTGGCCCTACTCCTCCTTTTACCACCCTCTTACTATTTGTGTGCCAATAGAAGACTTTGGGATTCCCCTTTATGTTGGCTTCCTGTCTTTTCTCATAATCTCTCTTTACTTCTTTTATTTGCTTTTTCACCTCCCCTCTAAACTTCTGTATTCCGCTTGGTTCTCAATTGTATTTTCTACCTGACACCTGTCATAAGCACACTTCTTCTTCTTTCTCGAGATGAGCTTCCAACCTCATATTCATGCCATCTCGAAGACGATCTTATTCCACCTCCATAACATCAATCAACTTAGCTCCTGTCTCAGCTCATCTGCTGCTGAAACCCTCATCTATGCCTTCATTACCTAGACTTGACTATTCCAATGTACTCCTGACTGGTCTTCCACATTCTACCCTCTGTAAACTTAAGTTTATCCAAAACTTTGATGCCCTTGTCTTAACTCGAAATAAGCCCTGTTGCCCTATCACCCTGTGTTCTCTGAGATACATTGGCTCCCAGTCAAACAACATCTTGATTTTAAAATTCTCATCCCTGTTTTGAAGCATCTCCATCACCTTGCCCCCTCCTATCTCTATACTCTCCTCCAGCTACAGAATTCTTCACAATATCTGCACTCCTCTAGTTCTAGCCTCTTATGCATTCCTAATCATAATTGCTCCACCATTGATGGTTGTGCCTTCAGTTACCTAGGACTGAAGCTCTGGAATTCTCTCCTTACACATCTCCACCTCGCTTTCTTCCTTTAAAACACTTCTTAGAAAATACCTCCTTGACCAAGCTTTTGGTCATCTGCCCTAATATCTCCTTCGTGGCTCACTGTCACAATTTATGATCCTGCAAAATGCCTTGGGATGTTTCTTTACATTAAAGGTGCTATACAAGTATAAGTTGTTGTTATTGTTGAAAACTGTAACAAATGCCATTGCATTCCAAAATGAACTGCAATGTTTCTCTATTGTTGTCAGGCCAGATTTTATTGATAATTTATGCCTGTGAAAGTGGGAAGGCTGAGTCTCATTTTACAGTTAATGTACACTGGCAGTCTTCTGATGCGTTAGGTGCAAAGCGAATTACACATGTTACAGCTTTTACAGTCTGAACAGAAACAAAATAATCAGTCCATTAATAAATCAGAGACAAATTCATTTACTTGAGGAAGGATCAACGAGTTTGATCACAGGCATAAATTATCAATAAAATCTGGCCTGCAGATATCTTGGCAAGTTTCTATGTAACCACTATCAATAGTGACCACAATAGAGAAACATTGCAGTTCATTTTGGAATGCAATGGCATTTGTTGCAGTTTCCAACAACAACAACAACTTATATTTGTATAGCGCCGTTAATGTAAAGAAACATCCCAAGGAATTTCACAGGATCATTATAAAACAAAGTATGACACTCAGCCACAAAGGAAATATTAAGGCAGATGACCAAAAGCTAAGTCAAAGAGGTAGGTTCTAAGAAGTGTCTTAAAGGAAGAAAGCGAGTTTGGACGCTTTCAGTTGGTAGTAGTCATTTACAAAAATTTCAGGAGCGTACGAGGGATTGAGAATCAATGTTTGCATTATTGTTCAATGTTGCAGCACACCATTGTGATGTTATTTAATGTTGCAAACTGTGACTAAACAAGAACCGCGGGGATGCAATTCTGAATTGCGTGCCGCATAGCGTTCTACAGTAGCACTGTTGGACTCTCGATGGTAAAAGACATGGGCAATTGTCCCATTTGAAACTTTAAGCAGTTTACATTCTTTTAGAATACTGGAACACTGCATGTTTGAATCAACATTACAGTGCTGTTAAATTAATTACATAAAATTGTGCTGGTGTTTATGATCCTTCTGAGCCTCCACCCACCCTACTTCAAACAATCCTGTCAGCATATTCTTCTATTCCTTTCTCCTTCAGATGTTTATCCAGCTTCCCCTTAAAAATGCGCCATGCCGTTTGACTCAACTGTTTCATGTGGTAGTGAATTCCACATTCTAGCCACACTCTGGGTAAAGAAGTTTCTCCTGAATTCCTTAGTGGCTGTTATATTTGTGATCCCTAGTTGAAGACTGTCCCACAAGTGGGAATGTTTCCTTTACATGTACCCAAAATGCTTGATGCAATTTAAGTTCATAAGTATTCACGAGTTGACCCCAGTATTTGCACAGCTAAATTCTCCAGGCAGTACGTATGGGTGTACCAGCCTGCTACCATGATAAGGGAGCTGGATTTAGTCAATGTTAGGAGTCAGCTCATGGATGCTGGTCTCCCAGGGTCCAATTAGAACAAGGCCAATATTAAAAGGGCCTTTGAGTGCTTTCTCAGTTACTTAAACCTCCCATATCAAATTCCTGTCCCTGTTTATTAACAATTAGCAGTCAACAGCAGTACAGCATAGGCTACGACAATGAGAATATGTCACGTCTGCTTGTTCTGTCCTCTATTTTGCAAAAAGCTAGTTAATGATAAAAAAATGTTTCTAAGATGAAGCTGCAAGGGTTAGAGTAAGATGACAAGGTCATTAATTTATTAGACTTCAAAAGGGGTCATTAGAATTTTCATGAAAGATCTGGCCTGCTGTCACAGGCTCAGCATGAACAGGGCGGCCACACAATGATCAGTGTCCTGGGGCCTGCACCAAGGCTAGACTTGCCAGTAGGCCTGTGAAGAACCAAATGGTAATTGATTGTGACATCAATTATGAATAATCTCATCACTTTATCAGAGTGGGCTTGTCACAGCTCTAATTAAGTCCACAGTTCTCTATATATGAATGCTGGAACTACACATTATATTCTAATAATGGACATCAAGAACCAGCTAAAGTCTCTTTTCATGTTCTGCAACTTAATGATCTAGACCTACAAATGACAAGGACCTCTAATTATCTATATGTGATGTGCATTATCATTGCTACAAATCAGAAGTTAAATACTGGAAAAAAATTGAGCGATGAATTAGGTCCAAAGGGTAGCACACCGTCAGTGGCCTCAGGCTCAGGAATAAGCACAGTACACGGTTTCTTAATGGGCATGTAGTGGGTAAAATGTTTCCTTTATCCAATCATTCCTATTAAGCAAACAACATTAATAGTGCCTGTATTGATTGGCAGTAATGTACACTAAATACTTGAGAAATCAAGTCATTGGCCCACCTTTGGCATTAAGTTTTCATTAGGTGATAAATGGATGCACATTGGCCTATTGAGCTCCTTAGGACAGGGATCTACTGGTAATGAAAGAGTAAGAACATTCTGTTCAATCATACTAACTATGATTCCTTTCCTCATGGCAAATCTAATCAGAACTGATCATGAAGGTTGCACTTAGGTTAACTATAAGTGTGTGTATATGAAATCGTTACTGGAGAACACACATTTCGTATAGATTGATAGATCAATTCTGTATTATACATAAGTGGGAGCAGAAAGGCTTCAGACCTACTCATACATGTTGCAGTAGTTTCTTCATTTGAATGGACAAGAAATGCATACCTGAATAATAACTCCTAATAACAAAACCTATGGTATTATCATGTCACATGTTGGCAACACACTTTTTGACTGGCTCAAAGATGAAACCCGAATTCTGCAACTATTTTTTAAATTAATTCACAGTATGTGGACTTTGCTGGCAAGGCTGGCATTTATTGCCTATCCCTAGTTGCCTTGTACAACTTTGTGGCTTATTAGGATAGGTCACGGGTCAACCGCATTGATGTAGTATCGGAATCATACATAGGCCAGACTGGCTAAGGATGGCCAGTTTCCCCCTCTAAAAGATGAGTGACCAATTGGGGTTTTATAACAATCCAACAGATTCATGGTCACTTTGACCCTTGACTCTCAGCAGCCCTGCTGTCCTCTGTTGCCATTATGCCCCTCATAGTTTTCTAATTCGCAGTCTTTCCTCTTGTTCTGCACCATTTCCTGGATTCCTTTGCCAGTACTTCCAGCTGTGTTCTGTACCGTGGCCTTTCACACCTGGTATACTGTAATTTCCAGCTCCTATCATCACTACCAGCACCCATCCTCAATGTGCACTTCTCCTTACTCCCTCACCCCACTTTGTGCCTTACTCTGAAGCCCTTTCCGGCTGCACTCCACCCTCTGGCTCCTTTGTCCCTTCCTCCTCTCCCCCAACTATGCTTCAATCCAGATGACCCTTGTTAAATGGCTCTGTATGAGACTGTGGTAAACAGCAAAACTGCACTCCAGGCCTCAGATTACTCAAGACCAATGCTTTCGGAGATCATCTGTTATAATCCCAATTATTATAAGATATGTGATTGGCATGGTTGACTGATATAGATTTATTTACATATAACTGAGGTGGATAAGTGGCTCAGTTTCATTTATTTTGGTAGTTAATTATGAGCAACTCCACAGGAAATTTATTATACAATAACGGTTGTTAGATAATTTCTTCTGTGGTAAAAATCAAAAATGTGTTTATGTAAAGAAAATTGTTCATGATTTTTCTAGCCTTGATCCATGGTGGAAATCGTCCCCCTTGCTATGTTACTGGGTACAGCTAAATAATTGGAAATTGTACATTTTACACATGTCTTGTGGCACAACCAATATGCACATCACATTTGGGTGATTGGTTCGAATGTCACATGCATTAAAAAATACTGCTAATTGAACAATGCTGATTACATATTTCAAGACAGATAGAAATACTACAAATAGCAAGGAGCAAGTGGGAATAAAAACCACTAAAGAAGGATCACTTAAGAATGATCATACAATGAAAAAATGAATCAACGAAATTGTTCAAATAATTTCAGCCACCATTTTCCTTCTTTACTCACGTCAGTGAATTCAATTGGCAATAACATTTAGAAGATAACAAAGATATAACACAGCATCAAAAAATCCAAACTTAAATAGCAATTTCACAGCTACTCATAATGGAATGTTTTCCAACCTGCCAGAGGATTTCTGCTCTGAGGGACATTGAAAGTGCACTTCACTTTGCAGCTATTCCCAATGGGACAACACAGAGAGCAACACACAGGTGTTTGATGGCTCTCTTTGTTAAAAGCAGTTCGCGATGCTCTGCAGATAACATCAACACTGTAGCAGGATTGATGGAAGGCCAGCTAGGAACTGTCTGATTAAAGTAACAGCCATGCCCACTAAAAAGCCACTTTGTTAACTGAAAAAGCTTGATATGGTTTGTGAATTTAATAGTAATTAAAAGTAATCAGTTCTCTTTTTATATGCAGAGCTAACAGTGCTATTTTTGACGACCAATAACCCAAGTATTGTATTTTCATTCAAAAAATAGTTATTGCTTTCATCCCCAAATGTAATGTTTATTCACAACAGTAACAGATTTTCCTGTTCACTCCCAGCTACGTTTCTTAACATCCTCCCCATTTCTACTCATGGGCTTCAATAATTGACGTATAAAAGTATTAATAGCTTTTCACATTGTGAAGTTCGGATCACCACCTGTAACTTCTGTTTGTAAATGTGATAAAGCGGTAATTATTTTATCGGGATGACGAATGCCTATTAAGGATAATGATTTCTATTTCAACAGAAGGGCATAAATAAATCCATAACTGAGTAAGTCTAGCGTAACATTATCAGTTTAAGATAAGAAAAACTGCAAATGTTGGAATTCCAAAATTAAAATAAGTAGTGATGAAAATGTACAGCATCTGAAAAGAGGAATGACAGGCTGTGATATTTTGATTATGTACCCCTCAAGAATCAAGAACTCAAGAAATAGGAACAGGAGTAGACCACATGGCATGTCAAGACTGCTCCACCATTCATTATGATCATGGCTGATCCTGGGCTTAAAGTCCACTTTCCTGCCTACTCTCAGTATCCCTTAATTCCCTGAGAAACCAAAAATCACTATATCCCAGCCTTAAATGCATTGCAATGGTGGAGCACCCACAACTCTGTGGGATAGAGAATTCCAAACATTCACAGCCCTTTGAGTGAAGTGATTTCTCCTCATCTCAGTCCTAAATGATCCTTCTCCTGAGACTGTGCCCCCGTATTTTAGATTCCCTGACCAGTGAAACGATCTTTCAGCTGACGCTATGGAGCCCCTTCAGAATGTTGTATGTTTCAATGAGATTGTTTCTCATTCTTTGAAACTCCAGATAACGCAGGCCCAATTTACTCAGCCATTCATCATGGAAAACCCCTTCATCCTAGGGACCAATGGAGTGAACCTTCGCTGTACCACCAACAATGCAAGTATATATTTCTTTAAATATGGAGACCAAAACTGCACAGTATTCCAGGTGTGGTCTCACCAAAAGTCTGTACAATTGTGAGGGGACTTCTTTATTTCAGTACTGCAAACTCCTTGCAATAAAAGGCCAACATGCCATCTACTTTCCTGATTGTTTGCTGTACCTGCATGCTAACTTTCTGCTTTCCAATCAACTCGGTGCCAAGTCTGGTTGGATATATCCCTGTAGTTTTTAATCGCATGATCTCTTGCCTCCACCCATCCCAGTATCACATTAGTTGCCTAACACATCTATCCTGGTGACACCCTACCTTTTCAGAAGTCCAAAATTAACAAATCTTTTTTTAACAAATCTTTACAAACAACCAATGTTCCCATTTCTGATACATTTACAACTACTTTAAAAGTGCTCAAAGGAAATGAAAACAAGGTTAATTAAAAACTGCTCCATGCCCCGATTAATTTCTCTTTGCTCACTGCAGTATCTTAGAGATTACGCTTTAATTCCAAGAAACTTCAGGCCATTCCCTTTTTTTTTGTTTATTCAGGGATTCGAGCGTAATTGGCATAAAAGCTGAAGACTGGCATCTTTGATACTGGGGACCTAAGGAGGAGGCCGGGATGTATCATCCACTTGGCACTTCTGCCTGAAGGTGTAAAATGACCAAACTGATATTGGTAGGGTTTGTTTCTGACACTCCACAGGATTATTCTGCGTAGAACGCAAAAACCCTGATGATTTACCATATACTTAAAGAAAAGACCTTTATTTTATTTTTGCTTGTGATATAAGCATTAGAAATAACTAGTAGTAACAATAGAACATAAGAACATAAGAACTAGGAGCAGGAGTAGGCAATTCAGCCCCTCGAGCCTGTCCCGCCATTCATTACGATCATGGCTGATCTCATTTCGGCCTCAACTCCAATTTCACGCCCTCTCCCCATAACCTTTCAACCCACTACTAATTAAAAATCTGTCCATCTCCTCCTTAAATTTATTCAGCGCCCCGGCATCCACTGCATTCTGAGGTAGTGAATTCCACATATTCACAACCCTTTCAGAAAAGTAATTCCTCCTCATCTCTGATTTAAATCTACCACCCCTTAGCCTAAAACTATGGCCTCTCATTCTAGAATGCCGCAGAAGGGGAAACATCCGCTCCACGTCTACTTTGTCTATCCCCTTTAGCATCTTATATACCTCAATTAGATCTCCACTCATCCTTCTAAACTCTAGCGAGAATAGGCCTAAACTGCTCAATCTCTCCTCATAAGACAAGCCCCGCATCTCTGGAATCAATCTAGTGAACCTCTTCTGAAACACCTCCAGTGCAACTACACCCTTCCTCAAGTAAGGGGACCAAAACTGCACTGTACTCCAGGTGCAGTCTCACCAATGCCTTGTACAGTTTAACAACACTTCCCTATTTTTATACTCTGTTCCTTTAACAATAAATGCCAAAATTCCATTTGCCTTCCTTATTACCTGCTGTACCTGCATACGAGCTTTCAGCAATTCATGCACAAGTACACCCAAATTCCTCTGCACTGAAGCATTCTGAAGTTTCTCTCCATTTAAATAATAAGTCGCCTTTTTGTTCTCCCAACCAAAATGGATAACCTCACACTTATCCACGTTAAACTCCATCTGCCAAATTTTGGCCCATTCACCTAACCTGTCCATATCCATTTGTAAATTTCTTATTTCTTCATTGCAACTTACTTTCCCACCTATTTTGGTGTCATCTGCAAGTTTAGCTATAGTACCTTCTATCCCTGAATCCAAGTCATTAATATAGATTGTAAATAGTTGGGGCCCAGGGACCGAACCCTGTGACACCCCACTAGCTACAGCTTGCCATCCAGAAAAAGACCCATTTATCCCAACTATCTGCTTTCTGTTGGTTAGCCAATCCTCTATCCAAGCTAATATATTACCCCTAACTCCATGTAATCTTATCTTGTGTATTAATCTTTTGTGCGGCACCTTATCAAAGGCCTTCTGGAAGTCCAGATATACTACATCTACAGGATCCCCATTATCCACTTTGCTTGCCACATCTTCAAAGAACTCTAGCAAATTAGTCAAACATGAGTTACTCTTCACAAAACCATGCTGACTCTGATAGATTGCATTTTGACTTTCCAAATGCCCCACTACTACTTCCTTAATAACGGATTCCAACAATTTCCCAACGACAGATGTTAAACTAACTGGTCTACAGTTTCCCACTTTCTGCCTTTTTGAATAAGGGTGTTATATTAGCATTTTTCCAATCCACTGGAACCTTTCAATCCAGGGAATTTTGGAATATTAAAGCCAATGCATCCACTATCTCTGCTGCCACTTCCTTTAAGACCCTGGGATGTAGGCCATCAGGTCCTGGGGACTTGTCACCCTTTAATCCCAATAGCATGCTCAGTACTTTTTCTCTAGTGATGGTGATTGTTCTAAGTTCCTCCTTCTCTATACCCTCTGCACTACCTGTTACTATTGGGGTGGTACTAGAGTCCTCCACCGTGAAAACTGAGGCAAAATATTGATTAAGTGTCACTGCCGTTTCTGCCTTCCCCACTATTAACTCCCCAGTCTCGTCCTCCAAGGGACCAACATTCACTTTAGCTACTCTCTTTCCTTTTATATACTTGTAGAAGCTTTTGCTATCAATTTTTACATTTTGCGCTAGTTTTCTTTCATAATTTATCTTTGCTCTTTTTATTTTTTTAGTAATCCTTTGTTGATCTTTAAAAGTTTCCCAATATTCCAGCCTGCCACTGACCTTTGCAATTTGGTATGCCTTAGTTTTTGCCTTTAAGTTATCGTTAACTTCCTTGCTTAGCCATGGATGCTTTTTCCCCTTCTTACCATCTTTCTTCCTCATTGGGATATATTTTACTTGGGAGGAATTGAATATCTCCTTAAATATCTGCCACTGTTCATCAACGTCCGACCTTGTAGTCTTCCTGTACAGTCCACTAGAGCCAAGTCTGCCCTCATACCTATGTAGTTACCTTTGTTTAATTCCAGAACACTAGTATGGGACTCAAGTTTCTCGCTCCCAAACCGAACTTGAAATTCTATCATGCTATGATCACTCTTCCCTAGAGGATCCTTTACTATGAGATCATTAATTAATCCTATCTCATTACACAAAACCAAATCCAGAATAGCCTGTTCACTGGTTGGTTCCACAACATACTGCTCCAAGAAACAATCTCTAATACACTCTATGAACTCTCCCTCAAGGCTACCCTTGCCAATTTGATTAGTCCAGTCTATATGCATATTAAAATCATCCATGATTATTGCAGTGCCTTTCTTACATGCTCCCAGTATTTCCTGGCTTATACTGTGCCCTGCTGCTAAACTACTGTTTGGGGACCTATAGATTACTCCCACTAGGGACTTCTTTCCCTTGCTATTTCTTATTCCTACTCAGACTGACTCTACGTCTTGCTCTCCAGTACCTATATCATTCCTCTTTATGTGACAAAACCTGCCATCTTAATCACAATTCATATTACATTTTAAAAGTGGTGAACAATTTCACCTTCTTGTTGTGAACTCATTGGGATATGTACATTGTGAGCTCCAACTACACTGTAGTTCCGACAGTCAACCTGCACTGCAATATTTGATCAGAACTATTCCAGAATACATTATTTTCTATCCTCATCTCTTTAATAAAAGATGTCGTATGAAGAAGGGTAGAAGGACTCTCGTGTGGAGCGTAAACACTGCCACAGACCAGTTGGAGAGAATGGCCTGTTTTTGTGCTGTAAAGCTTTTGTGATTCTAAGTACAAATGCGTGATTATTGGGGGAATGGAGGGGACATAACAAGAAGGCATTAAGCACTGGGCAAACAGTTTTTTCTTGCACAGTTCAATGTGCAGTCAATCTCTGTCTACTCTCCCCTAACAATGTACCTTGGCTGCAACCAAGTCTGTCGAAACAGAGGAAATGTTTGAGACACACTGCAAACCCATTTAAACAAATAGAGCTGTGTTTATTTTTTAAGAGTGGAATATATCAGATATAGTTACATTTTAAACCAATACAATTGATTGTCACTTCTAATGAGTGTGACTTGACATGTTTTCTTAATCTCACAAAAACACTCCTTATGTACCAGTTTGACATTTCCATTTCTCATGCCAGGCACCTTTACAACGTTAGTGAATGATACTGCTGATTTAGAGCAAATGAAGAAAAAAATTATTGGCAGTTTTGTGACATTGTCTCACACCCACTAGGAACTGGATAGACACTTCTCAATTTTATTTCAGCCAGCAGAGATGGATTATCCAATTGCTATCAGTTTTAAGAAAAGGTGCAATGTCAGAAGATAGTGTTAATTATTGGTCCATGGTTAGCACAGGGGAGGATTAATACCCTTGCAGAAACAATTTGACGAACATTAGTGCAAATATGACAAGTAAAATCCAATTTTTAGCTGCTAAAGTCTTCTTAAGGAACTTGTCCAGCAATTGACAGCTGTGCATTCAAATAAAAAAAATTAGTGTTTTATTTCTAGTCAGACTTGGAGTTTGGGGAAGATTTTTCAACTATAAAAGCATGTGTGAAAGAAATCATAGAATCCTATAGCATAGAAGGACACCATTGCACCTTTATTGACTCTTTGAAAGAGCTATCTTAAGTTTTCTGTCTTGCTGTGGGTAATTGGCATTGGAAAGCAATTTGCAGTGGAGCAGGGGAATAGGCTGAGCTGGCAGCATAAAGATCCTTCAAGATTCACAACTTCTGGCTCTGGTGTGGGGACTGAGATTGAGAGATTCCTTCTCTGTGTCATCATGTTATATATATTGTAATTTGCATAACCAGCTACTTGTATTACTAGAATTCTCACCACTTGACTCTCGTCTACTGTACATCCACGCTCTGATCCATCACTTTGACAGCCAGATTCTTCATCAGACATGCCCTCAGAGTCTGGAATTATATTCCAAAAACCATCTGCTTTGCTATACCTCTCTCCTTTGCTGCATCTTTCCAACCTCTTTAATCGCCCTTTCAGTCACCTTCCCTCAATCTTCCCTCAAATTATGTTCGCGGTCCTTCCTCTGTTTCCTCACCAACCCCTCGCATCCTCTTTGAACATTTCAAATGACAAGACAACCTGTAACTTACATTGCACCTTTAACTTGGTAAAATCTCTGAAAGCACTTCACAGGAGCGTTATGAAACAAAAATTAAGACACCGAGCCACATAAGGAGATATTCGGACAGATGGCCAAAAGCTTGGTCTAAGGGGTAGGTTTTAAGGCGCATCTTAAAGGGTGAAAAAGAGATAGGGAGGCAGAGAAGTTTAGGGATGGAGTTCCAGAGTTTAGGACCATGGTAACTGAAGGCATAGCGGCCAATGGTGGAGCGATTAAAATTGGGGCTGCACAAGAGGCCAAAATTGTAGGAGTGCAGATAGCTCAAAGAGTTGAGGGGCTGAGGGAGACTATGACGTTGCAATACCCTGTCCCTGTCAAGGGATCTCAAAAAACAATGATGAGAATTTTAAAAGAGGTGTTGCTTAAGTGGGAGCCAAAGTCATTCAGGAGTGATGGGTGAACAAGGCTGAGTGCAAGATAGGTCAACGGAAGCTGAGTTTTGGATGACCAGAAGTTTATGGAGGATAGAAAGTGCAAGGCTGGCTTTGTGCTTTGGAATAGTTAAGTCTAGTGGTAAAAAAAGCATGAATGAGTGTTTCAGCAGCAGATGAAGTGAGGTAGAGCACAGTCAGGAGATATTAGAGAGGTGGAAATAGGTGCTCCTAATGATGGCTCAGATACATGGTTGGAAACATCTTGAGGTCGAATATGATACTAAAATTGCAAACAATATGAATCGGCCTCAGGCAGTTGCCAGGGAGAGGGATGGTGTCAGTGGCTAGAGTTCAGAGTGTGTAGGGACCGAAGAAAATGGCTTTGATCTTCCCAATATTTATTGGTGGAAGTTTTTGTGCTCCCTGTACTGAATGCCAGACAAGTAGTCTGATAATTTAGAGACAGAGGAGAGGTCGAGAGAGGTGGTTATGAGGTGGATCAGGGTGGCATCGGAGGATGTTGCCGAGGGATAGCACGTGGATGAAAAATAGGAGGGGACACCAGTGGTAACGGTGCAGAGCAGAAAGAGTAAGTAGCCTTTGCAGATGATTCTTTGGCTATGACTGGATAGGTAAGAATGGAACCAAGTGATTACAGTCCTACCAAACTGCCGTTGGAGAGGAGTTGGAGCAGGATGATGTGGTTAACTGTCTCAAAGACTTAAAAAGGGTTGAGAATAAGGAGGAATATTTTGCCTCTGTCACAGACACAAAGGATGTAACTTGAATAGGAACCATTTCAGTACTGTGGCAGAGCTGGAAATGTGATTGGAGGGATTCAAACATGGATTTTGGAGAACAGGCACAGATCTGGGGGTGGGGGCAACAACTCATTCAAGGACTTTGGAGAAGAATGAGAGGTTAAAGATGGGGGGTTAGTTTGCAAAGATAGGGCTGCTTTTTTCAGAAGAGGGGTGACGATGACAGATTTGAAAAAAAGGGCGACAGTACCTGAGGCGAGAACTGTTAACAAGGTTTGCTAACATCAGCTTTATTCACAAGATGCAGGTGCAATATAGCTGCAAATTGTTGTTACTGTTGCTGCATCCATATTAACACCTCAATGTCAGTACAGCTTTGTTTGCAAATACCTTTAGGTAATGTTTCACTTCTTATGTATATATAGGTCCTGTGCTACTGTCCTGTAGTAATACTTTTGCTCTACATGTACTTGACTTTCAAGGTCATTTTTATTGAGCCTCCAGCCAGCTCCTCCAAGTAGGTGACAATGGGTTTGCATTTTGAGATTAGTGCTTTCTGGTGCTGGTGATGTGTAAATGGAAATGTGAGAGTAAATTTACGGGATTCACTGTGGCCAAGAAGACACCGGAAAAGCAGATCCTCCCAACCAGCGGCCTTAGTAGATCCAGCAGATTTACTTTGCTATTTACATTGGAAGTCATTTGCATTTGCTAAGCACTGAACAAAATACAGATTTAACAAAATATTTGTGCTCCAGAACTTGCAGCACCCCTAGTCAAGCTGTTCCAATACAGCTACAATACTCGCATCTACCCAGCAATGTGGAAAATTGCCCAGGTATGTCCTGTACACAAAAAGCAGGACAAATCCAAACCAGTCAATTACTAGTCCATCAGTCTACTCTCCATCATCAGTAAACTGATGAAAGGGGTCATCAGCAGTGTTAACAAGCGGCACTTGCTTAGCAATAACCTGCTCACTGGTGCTCAATTTGGGTTTTGCCAGTGTCACTCAGTTCCTGACCTCATTACAGCCTGGGTTCAAACATGGACAAAAGAGCTGAACTCCTAGAGGTGAGGTGAGAGTGACTGCCCTTGATATCGAAGCAACATTTGACCGTGTGTGGCATCAAGGAGCCCTAGCAAAACTGTAGTCAATGGGAATCAGGGGAAAAACTCTTTGCTGGTTGGAATCATACCTAGAACAAAGGAAGATGGTTGTGGTCACTAGAGGTCAATCATCTCAGTTCCAGGACATCACAGCAGGAGTTCCTCACGGTAGTGTCCTCGGCCCAACCATCTTCAGCTGCTTCATCGATGACTTTCCTTTCATCATAAGGTCATAACTGGAGATATTTGCTGATGATTGACAACGCTCAGAACCATTCGCGACTCCTCCGAAAGTAAAGCAGTCCATGTCCAAATGCAGCAAGACCTGGACAATATCAAGGCTTGGGCTGACAAGTAGCAAGTAACATTCGCGCCACAGAAATGCCAAAGCAATGACTGTCTCCAGCAAGAGAGAATCTAACCATTGCCCCTTGACTTTCAATAGCATTACCATCGCTGAATCTCCCACCATCAAGCAATGGCTTAAGTCAGGGGTTTGATGGAATACTCTCCACTTACCAAGATGAGTGCAGCTCCAACAACACTCAAGAAGCTTAACACCATCCAGGACAAAGCAATCTGCTTGATTGGCATCCCATCCACAAAAATTCACTCCCCCTACCACTGATGCACAGTGGTAGTGTACACCATCTACAGTATATATGCAGGAACCCACAAAGCCTCCTTAGACAGCGCCTTCCAAACCCACGACCACTACCATCTAGAAGAACAAGGGCAGCAGACGCATGGAAACTTCACCACCTCCTCCCCTCCAAGCCACTCACCATCCTGAATTGGAAATATATTGCTGTTCCTTTACTGTCGCTGGATCAAAATCCTGGAACTCCCTCCCTAACAGCATTGTGGGTGTACCAACACCACATGGACTGCAGCGGTTCAAATGGCAGCTCACTACCATCTTCTCAAGGGCAAGTAGGGATGGGCAATAAATGCTGGCCTAGCCAGTGTCGCCCACATTCTATGAACGAATAAAAAAATATTCATTTCCACAATAGATGGAAGGGGGGGAAGGAGGGGTGGGTAGTGGGAACATCATTCCCGAATAAAAGCCGCATACATTTTTCTAGAATCAACGTTATGAGGACTTGTAAAATGAGAACAATCAGATTTTATTGTGTCACCATATACAAACCAGGTTCAAGTACATCTCAATCATGTTCAGAGTACAACAGAAAAATAATACCTATTCATGTTCTTTCATACAAAAGGTACACTACACATTTCTAGCGCTTGTGCCTTGAAATGACAGCTTTTTAAGTCCCACTGCAGTGCCCATGCACAAAAATCCAGTGCATTACGGTGGGAGTACTGCACTGTCGAAGGTGCTGTCTTTCAGATGAGACATTATACCTAGACCCCATCTGTTTGCTTGGGTAGACATTAAAGATCCCACTTTGAAGAACAGCAGGGGAGTTATCACTAGTGTCCTGTCTCAAACAACACCACCAAAACAGATTATCACATTGCTGTTTCTGGGAGCTTGCTGGGTGCAAATTGGCTGCCATGTTCTCTACGTTACAACAGCAACTACACTTCAAAAAGTACTTCATTGGCTGTAAAGTGCTTGAAACACCCAGTGGTTGTGAACAGTGCTATATAAATGCAAGTCTTCCTTTTTCTTCTTTATCTACATTATTTTAAGTTGCTTGTTGCTGCTTTAAGAAACTCTAAAGGATCATTAATGAAGATGCATTGTGACTGGGTGCAACTTTATCATTAACTCGCTGGATCCTTACGAAACCCAAATTTCAAAGCAAGATATTCTTGTGAATGACTTTAGACCTATTGTAAAATCGGGATGAAAAACAAGTATGTCTCCTGTTCTCCCCCGACCCAACTCACGCCACCCAAATAAAGAGGAAAGGTCGAGCAGTTACAACCATTGTCCAATACACTTTGATTGATTGGAAAGGAACCTACAAAAAAGAAATCTAAATTATGTTCCTAAACAGCTTTCAGTATTGGCAATACAGTTATCAAGTAGTCCCTACATAAAAGAATTAACATTTGGCTACACAAATAAATGGAACTTAAAATAAACACTCAGCAGCTACTGTCATATATTTTTGAAAATCCTGAAAAGGAAATGTTGCAAGTTCTCATCCGCTGGGACAAGCAAAGCAACTGAAAGCTCAATGCACAAATTGAAACCATAGGTAAACAGGGAAGTAGTGTCCAAACATAATCCTGACAAGTGCTTGAGAAATGTTTGTTCAATGGCTGCTGAGTGGCATTCCATTTTCCTGTGAATTGAAACTCAGAATGGGGTAATTGCTGACCTGAAGCCTGCTGCACTTGGAGGTACTGTTAGCTCCCTTTGTTCACATACAAGGCAGTTTTCCACGGTTTTATGTTAAGTAAGGCACACTGACATCCTGGATCATGAGCATAAATATTGTTAATCTTTCATCATCCCTTTATTTTCAGGAATATTTTTAGGCTTTTTTTATTCATGAGTGTAAAATCTCTCTACTTTTCTCTTGGAGGTCTCATCAGGTTGCACATCTTCTGTTGCTGAAGACACAAGCTAAGAGCTCGTCTGTGTTGAAGTCGCCCTTCCGTTGCAATAATGTCTTGACAGTTGCCTCTAACCAATTTTCTGATCTCCTCAAAAAAGTGCATGGCTGAGACTAGAAACTCAGTGAAGGAGGGGATCTAAAACCAGTTTCCCTCACCTTAGGCAAGCAAAACATCACTGCAGGTTTTGTTATTTAATGTCATCTGTTGTTGGAGTTTATGTTATTTCTTGAATATCTGCCAGCTAAAATCACCAACTGCGTGCTCCAACTGGGGAGCTGTGCATGGAGGGAGCACAAGTTGGATAACTAACGCTCTAATCTTGTAGCCCTATGTACTTTTGAGTGCAAGAGCAAGTGAATTTATTCTTAGATCTACATGCAAAATCCAAATAAATTGCTCATCCTTTCTTTTGCTTCCTTCTCCTGTATCCATGACTACTCTTTGTTTGTCTGTTTGTTCAGTAAAAGCTTGCTTGCATCTTTGGCAGAAGCCAAAAAAATAATACATTTAAGTAATGAGATACAAAGTGAGTAAGTGTCAGGCAGGATAAACCAAGGTTTCCTGCTGGGAAACAGGGCTGAGGAATATACTGAGGTGTGGTGCAGTGGGGCCATGAAGGGATTTGAAGATGCCCTCAATTTTGAAGCTGATACATGGGCAGAAGGAGGACAGGGAGCCAAGCCGAGGGTTGGTGAGGATGAGGTGATGGATTTGCTGTCAACCACCCTGGTGTTAGTAAGATTATAGTCTGCTGCATAGTATCCACCAACACACTGTAGAAATGCGTGTATTTTGTACAAGGGTTTTTGTACAAGGGTTTTTGCACGAGGTTACTGGTTACAAAATTAAACAGCAAATTGGAACACTCGTTTTATTTGTGTTCATCCAAGACATTTTCTGCTTTTGGACTCTGCTAGCTCTTTTATTGTTTTACATTCAGGAAGCTGAATGACCTTGTAAAATGTTTCATTTTAGTTTAAAGAAATGAGTGAGTTTGATCATACAGGTGCATAGCCTTTCGCTATTTTTGGCTCATTGTTGTGAAAGGACCCAGAACATTTTTAGTATGCTAATTTGACAACTGGAATTTTAATTTATGAATCATAAACTACCAATATATACTAAATATGGCTTAATTGCTTTCTATTTTACAGTTTAGGGGAAATAATTATGATGACCACATTTTCTCCCTCTCCTATGACTACTAATTTCTAATTCTGAATGATTGAAATATTATTATGCACTGTATCCTGTGATAGGACAAAAGAGTACGGGTGGACCTCTCTCATGCCGCCTGCAGCAGGTTTTATGGAAGGCAGGAACGGAAAATCCAGCAGTAGGCAAAAAGTCAGAAACCCGCTGGCGTAAAAATAGTTTGCGATTCCTCTGATGGTGGGTCGGGATCCCACTGAATAGTGGTATGAACGCCATTTGCATTCATTACCACCTTATGAGTGCTCATTAACTTCTCGCCGAGATCACGTGCCGCCTTCCAATCTCACGTTGTGCCAGCGGGAAATCGCGTCAGTCTGAATCGCATTTGGACAAGGGTGGCGTGCACATACCAGACCTCATTTCGTTCAAGATTTTGAAGTGAGTGCAACACAAATAGCCTACCTTCCATGGTGCTGTACCCATCTTGTTGCAATGCCAATCGAATACCACACTGCTGGGATTGTAAGGTTGGTCTCCTCCTGGTGCTTGACTCCATAGTCACAAGGATACCACTGTACAGTGATAGACAGACAGGGCTAAGCATTCCCAGAAACCAGCATATTGACTGGGGAAGGGGTTGCAGTGGAGGGAGGTGGGGTGGCGGTGGTGGCCGGTGTGGTTTGGGGGAAGGAAGGCTATGCAAGGGGTTGGGGGAGAAGGGGTCACAATGGAAGGCAGAGGGGCAGGAAGGCTTTACAAGGTAATGGAGGAGGAGGGGGAACGATGGGTGGCAGGGGTGGGAATCTGCAACCCGAGAAGGATAACTGAAATGCTAACAAACAAGGGGGTGAAAGGGATACCAAATGTATGAATGGGACGGGATGCATGCATACTCTGGAATAGGAAAGGGGGACGGTGGCTGTTAGTGTGCCACATGAGGGATGGGTCGCACGCAGACTCAGTAGGGGGGTGGGGTTTGGGAAGACAGGCAGCATAGTCTTCAGTAATCAAGGCAATGGGCAATGATGTGAAAGTCAAAGTCCTTGGTCTGGGGCTTGCAGTCACATGTCAGAGAGTAGAGACACTCCTGGGGCTCTGTGGAAAGCAGTCAAAGAATATAGAGCCTGGGGCCTTGTGAACCTCACAGTCAGCAGTCAAACAGTGGAGACAGTCATGGGGTGCAGCAGGCATGCTGCAGGAGTAATCATTGAGAGCTCCAGGGAGGGGCATGGGCTGTGTGCTCAGTAGGAATAATACACAGCTTGATGTGCAGGGCAGTCTCACTGTCGCTGTCAATGGGTTTGTCTGGCTCTGTACTAGGCTGCAGATGGTGCGGTGATTGTAATGGCAGGCATCTGCAGCCTATATTTGGGAAATACATAATAAAGGGGGGGGGGGGTGGTATGTGAAGCTTTCCTGGCCCTGGGGGGTATGAGGGGTTCACCTCAGTAGATGACCAAGCACACAGCCTCCAGATGAGGAGGATAGAGGTCCACATGAGTCATGGGCTCTTCAGTAATAATGGGCTCAGGTGGGAGGGTAGGAATGTCCACCACAACTGTGGGATCCAGTATTATTGTGGTCGGCTAGAGAATAACAGGAGGGAGCTCCACCTTCACATTGAGAGGTTCAGGTAAATATTGGGTACACGGATAGCCAGAGAGGGAGCGTCGAAGCTTGTTTCAAAAGAGTAGTGCAGAACTACCATCTTGCCCTACTGGAGTTATTGCGTAGTTT